>NW_027040494.1:2760000-3360000 GCF_037179485.1 Ochlerotatus camptorhynchus | reverse complement strand
TGTAAAATGAGTTATTTCTAAGTGTGTAATCTAATTCAATCTAACACCAACACAGAATCCTGTAAAATTTTGATAAATACTTGTTCTGATTTTCATCAATCACTAATAAAAAAAAACAAACATTTGTTTCACTCACGTGTTTTTCGAAAACTGATTAATCGAGTACTAGCCAGTGATGTAAAATATCATGACACTCACTCGACACTCGTCAACGCATCAACCGACTATCGCTGACAGAACATGGCCGTGGCAAATAGCAATCACCAGTAATGATCGCTGCTCACAGGCAAAACGTAACACTCGCTGCTGATGATGTAAAGCACAACAAAAACAGTGAAGACTTCTGTAGTACGATGATGATAAAAAGCGAAACGACGGAAGAAAATGAAAACAATGTCTACGCATTCCAAGTTCGTCTCGGCGCGCGCGATTGTGTGAGTTACAAATAAAGCTGGCAACATCAAATGAAAGCTGTTGGGCTCATTCACCAACACACTCACATAAGCAAGCAAAGCAACAACTGCTACAAAACGAGCACAGATGAGTGTCGTGATTGTCGGGAATGACCAGATCAGTGAAGGATCACCACCAGCGAATCCAAATACATAAAGCAACCAACGATACCGACAAAATGGTTGCTACGACTACCATGACAAACTCGCTCTGTAACATAACTCGATCCGAGTGGTAGAAGGATAATGATATATTGCTTGCCTGGTTTGTTGCAATATACACGGATGAGGACATAGCTTGATATGAATCGAGAAAAGACATAACAAAAAAATTCCCATTAAAACACGTGTATCATCTTCGGCTTTACTTCGTGAAGCAGCTTGCCAACAATTTACTCATTTCCTTCTACCGCCCTGAGTCGCACGGGCTGCTTGTCATGAAAAAGAAGGAAGAAGATTATATAATTATTGCTTTCCACTTCTGACATAGCGTTATTATTCGGTTCGTCGATCGCTTGTCATTTTTTCATTTGGAGATATTTTTGATTCCTTGATCACCACCGAAGACGACATTCACCAGTTGCTTTTTACTTCTTTCGTCAACTTTATGGATGGTCATGGAGAGTGCTTCGACAAGCACATTGATAGGAATGTACCAAGTGTTACTACCATCATGCACCTACTCGGCAACTCCGAAATCGAAATTTATTTGCCATAAAACATCATCGCACAAATTATGCAAAATATGGGCCATTAAACCGCATGATGGCCTCTTACAATCAATACTGCGAAACCATTGACTTTATAATGTCTCGGCATAAACTAAAACAATATTTTTACTCCATAAGGCATTACAACTCATAAACAATAGGAAAGCTGACACTGCTTAATTGTTATTAAAGAAAAAATTATACTTTTAACCTTTGTCCAAAGTTGACGAAATAAATAAATAAATTTAAGAAAACAAAACTGTATTCTAAAATGTACTAGTCTACGTTGGTTGACGAAATAAATAAATAAATAAATAAAATAAATAAGCTGTTTGACGTTCATGATCCTAGCATAGTTAACCTAAATCACTTCGGTTAGTTGGGAATGATGAAGGATTCACGATTTACGTAGCCCAAGTAGTCACGTCGCAGGATTCAGGTTGCACCTCGTTGTTTACTCGAAAGTCGCGAACTGCTACAGTCGTCAGTGATATTGTATGAAATGCTGCGTGGGAACGTTTGATTAGAGGAGATTCCGTACATAACTATACCTCCAGCATATTATTTTTGATACAGTCAATTAGCATTAGCATACGATACAAGAGATTTAATATTACTTGCTCGTTTTTGCGTTAAATAATCAATATTTATTTTACTTGTAATTACCTTGAAAGTTTTTTTTTGTGATCTGATTTTTTTTTCCAGTTTGGTTAGAAGTTTCGAAGCTAACGCATGTCCACAGGCCCAATAGAGAGATAGGCAGAAAAAGTGTATCATGAAGAATGGTTGCATGCAGGGTTGCTTCCACTCACTTGCTATAGATGAGTGATTTTCGGAGTTTTCAATTCTTTAGATGTTGTAATGGAGATTTGTGTTGTTGGATGCGGGAGGAGATTAGAGGGCGGGTGTTTGACGCATGGAGCTTGTCAATTTCGCTTTCAGAGTGTCGCAGTCAGCGGTTTTATGATTCGTGAGCACTCGCGATTCTTAGACTGCAAGTGGATCTGGCGGGTTTTGTGTGTCGGACGCTTGCTTTTTGGCCTCTTCTTGTGTCTAACACGTACAGATTATCATTATAGCGTCAAATGGTTTCGAGAGTCCTGGTTGCGTGAAATATATTTGTGAGAATATCTTTTTGAGAGTTTAGTAGTCACGTTTTGTTTGTAGTTTATATTTTATTTCCTTCATGTAATTATCGTAAATAATAGTTATTCAATAATAGATAGTTCATTTATATATTCGTACTTTGACGCGAAGCGCTGTGGATTATGAGATGCTCGATGACCCTGGAGGGATCGATTTTGCTTACTGAGCAGAAAATCATGGATTTAACCCCAAGCTCTTCCACAGCACAATAGATCGCCACCATCATTTGTATATTTGATATCGAACATTAACCTCGGAAACTATTTGCATATCAAGCGAAAACGTAGTCCAGTATTGTCGCGAAGCGTTATGGTTCTGAGATGCTCGATGACCCTGGAGGGATCGTTTTTGCTTACTGAGCAGAAAATCATGGGTTTAATCCCAAGCTCTCCGTCATGACTCTTAAAATTCATTATCACTAAACAAAATTAATATATTCTTTCGATAGCCTGCTATCGAGAGATTAAATAAACAACAAATAAACAATACATAATTTTGGTTGCATCGCCAACTTGAGGTGAATCCTAACCGAATACCCTACCCAACCCTCCAACTCCGTAGCACTTATGAGGGTGTCGCTGAGTCGGTGGCCTCTCGTTAAGTAAGTACTACATCAACATTTCCTTCCCTATCCCTAGTTATGGTAAAGATGGGCGTGGCCGGGAATAGCGACAGTCATGCTTATGTTACTCTTGTTTGGATTGGAACCAATGTTTACTCCCCAGCATTATTCCTGAAAGTAGTCTAACTGAGAATTTCAGAAGAGACGTGAGTGTAACTAGTATCCAATCTACGAAGTATATCATAACAACGCTAACGCTAACTATACCTCCATATTTTCTTGTCTATTTAATATAATTTCCACATCGAAGATTCGTCACAGATACCAAAACGGATAGGCCTACTGTGCAGCATTTAAGGAGCAAGATGATTCAGAAAACATCAGGCTTGTTTAAATGATTGATGCTTCAGAATCCAATTAATGGATGACACGTGGGCATCCCGTATCGTACGTTCCATTTTTTGGTAATTATATGATTGGTTGGTTGTTGGAAGTATCTAAGCTAGAAAGGTTAAGTGATGCTCTATTTTCCTCTGACGGTTGGGACACGAGCACTAACTCTTGTCCTAGCACCTCATAAGTATCAAAACTGGCCACTCCAAGGCGCAGCAGCAAGTGCAACTGCACTATGCAGACTGTTGGATTTCTCAAAATTTCACTTGCTCACTCGCGAGATACAACTATTCGTTTTTACATTAGTCTAAAAACTGAAGCTCTCTCCCTGATCAGGAGGCGCGGATACTCAATCCATTGCTGATTCGTACTTTTCTCCTCTTCAAATCAAACGAGAGCTATTCCCAATCTGCCCGAGTCCAACATGCTCATCGAATGTACCGTGCTACCATTTGTCTTGCTTTTCTACTTTCGCAAGATTGCACGGATTGCACGGTGGTGTAGTGGTAAGCGTGATTACCTCTCACCCCAGCAGGGCTGGGTTCAATTCCAGCCGACGCAATAACATTTCTGATCACACCATCCTTCGGAAGGGAAGTAAACCCGTTGGTCCTCGGTTCATGAGTTTGAAGGGTCGATATGTAGGGCTGCGTTGCCAGATATACCGATTTATCGGTATTTATACCGATTTCCGAACTAGATACCGATATACAGATAAGGTTCCTCAGAATACCGATTTTTGAGGTGTTATACCGATTTATACCGATTCTTAAATAATCATTGTGTGAGACTTGTATCTTTATGAATATCTCAAATTTTTTGAGTCTTTAAAAAAATCATCTTCAAAAATGTCTTATGGATACTCTTTCGATTAATGTTTCGATTTTCTCACCGTTTTTAGCTACCCATGAATCGATAAACAGTCAATGGCTCTTTCTGGTAAATTCCGGGGAATCAGGAAATACTTTTTAAACATTATTTAACTTTCTGGATTTTCTTCCAACTTTCTCCAGAAATTTTCTGTTAACGATTCCTCTCGGAAACTTGTTTTGACATCCCTTAGAAGCTTCTTCAGCCTTCGCTCGAATGATTCTTCCCGGAACTTCAGGGATGCTTCTAGATTTTGATTGCGGATCCACACTAGCTGCAGGAACTTTTAAAAAGTTCTGAAACTTTAGAAAACACCGGAGCCGAACCAGTCTCAGGCTGAAAGCATCCATAATAAAGAAAACTAACTAACTTCAGAAAAGGCCAGACTTTTAAGTAAGTTTTGATAAAATAAAGAATGTTTCAATAACTTCTGTTAAAATTCTCAAACTCGGTCCAGCGAGCTACAGTGATCTTAAGGAAACATCATAAATATTTTGTATACTTCACAAGCCCAAAGAACGTCTGGAAATTAATTCAATGGTTTTCGGGACAGTTCCATTAGCTTCAGGAGAATTGAGAGAACTTTGGGAAGCTCCGAAAACATCAGGAAAATCAGATCAGATCAATAATTTCAAGGAAATCGCTGAAATTTTAAAGAAGTTCCCAGAAACTCAGGCAATTTCCGAATATTCAGCAATATTCCGAGGGGCTCATGCAAATTTAAGAAACGTGAGGGAAGTTACACGAACATTAGCACATTGTGAGAACATTTTATGGGAAGTTCCGTGCTTATTAATGGCAGTGTCGATAACTTTTAAAAATTAGAAAAATCGGGAAGATCAGAGAACTTCAATGCTGATGTTACAATAAATTCAAGAAAATTGTGAGAGCGCTTAAAAAATTTCGCAATCTTCAAGAAAGTCTAGAGACCTTTAAAGTTGATTAGTGATATTCCGGTAGTCTCATCATAATCAGGGAAGTTCCAAGTATTTCAAAGATGATCAGAGTACTCCAAAACAGCTCGAGAACATATGGAGTAATCCTAAGTACATTTCAGGAATGTTCCAAAAGCTTCAGGGCATTACGGGGTCTTCAGGGATGTTTTATGACCATTTGGAAAATTTTCTGGATCATTAGCACATCCCACAAGAGCTCTTTCTTAAGGAATTATGTCTTTCGACTGTTCCGTTAGCGCTCAGGCTTCCGACTTCCTCCAGAATTTTTTTTTCCAATCTACATGCCAGCGTCTCTAGGAAGTTTCTTCTGTCTTCTCCAGGAAATTCATTTAAACATCTCCCAGAAATTTCTTTCGTCTAGTTCTGGAATTTTGTCCAGTTGGTTTTTTTACTTTTATTGGAAGGTTTTTCCGAGCTTCTTCTGGCTTCCCTTGGAAAAGGCTACTTCTGGAATTTATTTAAAATTTCCGAAATCTGAATGTGAAATTTGATTTTTTTTTCTGAAAATTTCTTTAAATTTTCGCCAGAAGTTTCTCAATTTATGCCTTAGAAGATCCGTGGATGTTTTTCCGACTTCTCTCAGAACTTTCCTCAAATTTCCTCCAGGAGAGCTTATTTCTTCTTTCTATGGATGTTTTTTCAGCTTCCTCCAGAAGTTTATTCAAACATTCACCGGAGTTTTCTTCCAGAATTTCCCGATCATAGTCCAAAAGTAAAAAATGTCGCTTTCAAAAACGGCAAAAATATAAAATTATTTAAAATAGTAAATACCGATAAATACCGATTTTTTAAAACCTTTGATACCGATAAGCTTTAAAACATTCTGGCAACGCTGATGTAGGGTCCAGGTGGTAGGAGCTGCCACCCTGGCGTCAGTGGCATTTTAGTGCTCAGCACGGAAAATAAGATCGACGGAAAACAAAATCAAGGAAAAAAAAACTACAAGGTTATGAAAAATAACCATAAAAGAAGCTTAACGATGTATTCGGGGTATCATCCAAACCATTTGTGGGATAGTTTACCCATCCGGGATACAGTTCATTTATGTTATTTGTTTATTAGGGCAGCCCAATGGGGTTGTACGCAATGATGACGTAGGACTACGTGGTATGATATAATAAATATTTTTGTTAACTGCAGCAGGAGCTTGTGTTTTGTGTAGGAATAGGAATTTTAGCGGGGTTCTCTCTGTTTATACTCTTTAGTATGAGTATGATTGCTCTGAAAAGAACCTTTTGATATGAATTTTAGTTGGGACATGTTCAGAAAAATTAACTCCTGAAAAGGGCCGATGGTAGTACAGGTTTAAAGCCTTTGGAAGTAATGATGACGTGTAGGCAGCTGCGTATTCAGTGACGGCATCACGGATCACATTTTCTCGGCACACCTTCAGCACACCTCGGGTGTCCTCGTACATCAGACCGGAGATGAGCTTGACATCACCACGTCGAGCCAGACGACGAATGGCAGGCTCTGGATGATATCACACGATAACACCGACACCGATGTTTACTGTTGAACGGATGAATCGCAACTAATGCGAAGGCGTTAGTTAGTTTAAATGATCTTTATTTTAGTTTAACTTGGACGATTACCATATAAATTTTTACTAAGTGATTTAATTGCTTTCTTCATCTTTAGGTATGGGCAAAATTTAAAATTTGTTTTACAGGATTAGTCCTAGACTTAGTACACGGTCGACCACCTTGGTGGCATTGGTTTGTTTTGTTTTTAGAATTTGAAGAGAAACTACTTAATACTACTATTTACAGCTTAAAACTAACCTACTCTACTATATACAAATTGCTTATTAAAGCATGTTCAGAAAGATTGCATTTTTGAATAAATTTAGTTGTCATATCATCAATTTTGGAATCTACTTTGGGAATTTCTGCCTCTTGATGGAGGTCTGCTATTCTTGTGTCGAATGGACGATCTAGGATCATCCTCAACACTCTATTCTGTGCAACCTGGATTTTGTTCCTGTGGGTCTGAGCGCACGATTCCCACACCGGGGCGGCATAGAAGATCGCGGGGGCTATGATCTGTTTGTAAACAGCCAGTTTGTTTTGCCTTGAGAGGCGGGATCTGCGGCAAATGAGCGGATACAAACACCTAACCAAGGCGGAGCACTTAACTAGGGTTTTCTCTATGTGCGAGCGGAACAGGAGCTTCTCATCGAACAACATCCCGAGATAAGTAACATCAGTGGACCACTCGACCCTTGTACCATCCATTATTACGGTACAGGAGGGAGACGGTTTAAGTTTTGGTGATTGTCTGTGAAGGAACATGATCGCTTGGGTTTTCGAGGCGTTGATTTTGATTTTCCACGAGGTGGCATAATCAGTAAAGGTGTCAAGGCATCGTTGCAGCTTAATGCGAAGGCGCCGTTAGCTACCTGTTATATACGCATCATTATCACCAACAACCAAGTAACAAAACGGCCCTTTTCAGGGCCACCAAGTTCATTAAAGAAAAGAGTTAGAGTAGAATTTTTAAAGAACTACAAAAATAGTTTGCACCATTAAGTCAAGGCTATTTTTCTCATTGATGGCGCTGTTCCATTGATAGTAAGTTAGAAATTTGGAAAAGTGGATGGAACGCTTTGGATGCATATTATGGTCAAAATATGTCAAAAGAAATTATTCATTATCGTGTAACGTGCCAGTGCTGTGTTACTCCCAGCACTTATGAGACTTCCGTCTCCAAGCATCAGGGTCGGCACATGCTCGTGATTATTCCGCGAACCAAGAAAACACTCAAAGTTCACTTAAGACAAACTCCCACTTTATTCGTTTTGACGACACTCACTTCACGGACGGTCTCCCACTTCCTTAGATGTCTACTCCTACCTTGTGCTAGCACTACTCTTCTTTTGTCTTCGGGGCCCCTTCACCTGCCACTGCCGTCGTCGTCGCTCCTCTCCTTCCTCTGGTACCGCATCACCTTCTTGGGCCAGGGGTGGACGCCTCTACCTGTCCCGTACGCCCCTCGAGTATGGTGACGGACTCGAGGTTTCAACGAACCACAAGGGTAAGTTGACTTGCCTGGATTGGTGGCGTACACTGTAACTGAGGGATCAGATTCTCGAACTGCGATTCGGACACACTGGCGTGGTCGACTCCGGAAAAATACGTTGTATTCACAAATGTAACGGTAAAACCGCGAGGTCCTGGCTGTCCAATGGCATGTGGCAACTTCCTCTACAACTTCTTCAAACTTCCAACTTAGCTCACTTTAGCACTTTAGCTTTAGTTTTCCCCTTCAAACTATTAATTTTTAGCTTTGACTTTCGCTATGTGACCGTAGTCTATAATGATCACCAGGCTTATGACTGTGCCTCTTGGTGGACGATGACCCCGAACCGTGACCGTTGAACCGTCGTACGTGCCACGAATTCTCCACGCAATGGCCTGATTACGCCACCCCTATGGACGTCCATTCATGACTGCATACAGCGTGCTCTGGTGGTGACTAGTGGCATTGTTCTACAGTTTATAGGGAAGTGTCTCCTACTGGCTGCGTTCGTGAGGATTCTGGGACGTTTTACCTTTTACGAGCATTTAAACTTTTTCTTGGAATTTAATAACTAAATATACGAAAACTACACGCGATTAATCTCACCAATCTTGAACGCAACGCTTACACTTGTTAAAATTGTTCAGTTTTTTTCTAGAAATTTTTGATAAATAGTATTTTCTTGTAGGCTTTCTTGTTAAAAGGAAGGGAATTTTTATGTATTTTTTATGCAGAATATGCAAAATGGGAGGGAGATCAAAAGTTAATCCTCCCTCCCCCACCAAATGTTACAGAGTGTCATCATGGAATGTTGAGGTATTGATATCGTGAGAGTGAATTTTCTCTTTCAAATTTGAATGTTATGGCTCTCTGGGGATTGGTAGTAAAGCGGTTAAAAAATACATGGGAAAAAAACCTTTTTTATTTAATTCTAGCTTATTTAACAAAAAATTCCAGGAAAAAAACTGAACGACAAAGTCCATAAACGATTTCTTTAGGTTGTCGTCAACTTTTTTTTGGAAAGCTATGTGAAATTCACATGGATTTCATGCATTACATATGTGATATATTTTTTGAGTGTACCCCCTGTTTCCAAGTTTGGTTACAAGATTACAACTCTGGAGAGCATTTTGTGTGGTCGTTGGGAGCGTGTGGTTCTGAATATGGCGATGAGTGTGCAAAATATTACGCAATTCCATCCTCTCTATTCGCACGTGCCCGAGGATCGGAGGCGAATGCCACTTCGACTTGTTTCGTCTACCTACTACTCTCTGACGACTGTGCTGGGGAAGCAGCATATGCACGTAGGTAATTGGTGGGTTTGTTAGTTAATTCGACGCTTTTGAACAATGCTGGACATTTACCAGTTTCTCAATAGTTTATTGTTGAAAATCAACTTGCATTGTTATCGATGCGTAGCCATATTTCTGATCGATTGGTGATAAAATTATTGAAATTGGACCAGGGGCAGCTGAGTTATTAACGTTCTTAATTTGTTACATGTTCCATTTTCGGTTTTCACAAAGTGTACCCCCATATAGAAATCAAAGACGTAGTCCTACGTCAAAAGATTGCACGGATCGCACTCAATAGAGAAAGCACGAACAGCACCCACCGTTGTTTGTAGTACTTTCTGTCTCTCTGTTCTCGCAAGAACGCACAGCACGATGCGCTCAATGGAAAACAGAACAGATCAATGAGAAGTGCAGTAAAGCCGATTCCGAAACCGAATACTTGTTCTCTCTTCAGATATCTACTAACTTTTCATTTTTTAAACCAAGAGGTGTGTCAATAGCAGTGTCGGCAAAATCATCTTTAAATTAAAATTTTCCGCGCTCATACGTTCTCAATATCACGCGTGATATTGGAACAACATATCATGCTTGATATTGATTTTACAAGCTCCTGATATTGCGAGATGATTCACAACGTGCAAAAATCAAGCTGAGAGCTGACTCGACACAAAAATGATTCCGTTTCACATCGTTTTCTTAGAAAGAGAAAGTATAGTTTGCTATCTCTTTTTACTCTTCACCGATGGCAGACACGAACGGACTGCTGCCAGCCGTTATGGAAGTTTCGGTTGCATTCGGGTGCAAAGCAAAAATCATTAAACTCAATCTTATCTTGGTGAGATGGGTGAGATTTGCAGTTGGTGCGTTTTGTTAGGTTGATATTCTGAGCTGCGATATCACAGCTTGCATAATCAACCGCAGATGTTTTCATGTTGATTTGTGTCTACGAAAATCAAGCGTGATCTTGGGCAACGCAGAACTTTTTATCTTATTACCAATGTTTAATCCCTACACCGACTTCTTGTGGAAGGATTGTTTCTTACCACCGCTGTTGGTTTTAAGCACCGCGGCCTATCCACACATCAGTGTCTACGGAAAGCACCAGTGCAGTGTGCGATAAATGAGAGAATCCATCCCTTTCCTACCGCAGCGGGAAGATTCACCGAGATTTATCCGTGAATTAGACAGCTGTACTGACTTTGACGAGTGATTTTTGGTTCCCCGTGATTAATAAGAAGCACTGAAGTGAAGTTTAAGGTAATCAAATAAATGTCCAGTGTCAAATGCAGTCCATGAACCATGTTCCCGTTTTTAAGAACAGGTTCACGATACCAAGCACAACCCATGAACATCCCCCCTATTCTGCGAATCACGTGAATCACTCTCACTGGTGAGGTGACAAATTTCACCTCGTGTGAGGGGACTCTCCATTTGATTTGCACTGTCCCCTCACCGGTGATAGACAGGGAGAGTCACGTGACTCACAAAATGAGGGGGATTTATCACGTTCATAAGAACTAAAACTTATTATTTCAAGAACATAGTTTTTGTCCCTATGACTTTTGTTGCCTTTTGCTGGTTCCTGAGCACCGTAACGCAGGCGTTATGATTATTTTGCAGAACCATTTTCACGATGTCGTGATTTTTATTCGTGCTGTACTTTCGTAAATGAAACATTGAATTGTGATTTATGACTTGAGGTTGACGAGTTTTGGAACGGATTTTTTCCCATGTAGAATGTCATGATTTGAAGCACCTAGGGGAAATGGTTTTAATGTTGGCCTAAATGCCCTTAATTTGGGCCCATACATAAATTCAGCAATTGACTAAATTTTTAATAGCGACCAAAAATATCCATGAGTACCTTCCCAATAACGCGTTCATGTAGATAAAATTGATAAACAGCAGATTTTTAGCGATAGGCCCAATCTTAGATCCATAGGCTAACATTAGAGCCATTTCCCCTATATTGAAGATTTAAAAGTTCAATATTTTAAATCTTTTAATATGTTGATCTAGGAGTCAGAGTCGGAGTAGACCTGATTTCACCGACTCTGACTCCGACTCCCGAAACCTTTGCATACAAATTTTCACGCCGATCGGTTCAGTAGTTTCCGAGTCTATTAGGGTCCGACAGACAGACAGAAATTCATTTATGTATATATAGATTATGACGTGTTTACCGATCGGTGCAAAATTGTTTATGATAATGATCCGTTTTCAACACAATAGTGAACTCATCAAAAACTTTAATGATAGCAACAAGTCCCACGCCGTGTCGGGATGTAAACAAACCCTTAACTGATGAATATCTGTCGTTGGGGGTTTTGTGCAGCGCATGCGTCATAAACGATTCGTGCAGAAGAAATTCACGGATGAATCAACTCTCCTCCAATCGAAACTGGGGAAACCGGTTCAGATTCATCCCGCAGATGCAATAGCCACAGATCAATCCTTACTGTAGAGCGTTGTATGGGTCTACATAAATAACTATTGGTATTATGAAGGAATGCAGTTTAAACGTAGCTGCATATTTGTTTGCAAACATTCGTTGGCACTGGATTATAAATAACTTCCTAACTAGACGCTGTTATCAGTGCTGAGAAATGTCATTGTCATTGACGGACTTTCACGCGATATAGACACAATTGTTCGTCACATAGTGACTGACAGACTTGATCCTCAAAAAAACTTTCGTCAAAATCTCATTAATTTTTTCGTCAATGAAAAAGATTCACCTGGTAACAAAAAGTGTAATTGCTTACATTCTGTGTCACATTATTGTTATCCAAGTAGTTTAGGACGTAGTTGCTTGTCAACATTAACGGATCCATGTAAATGTTTTGCTCAAATCATATAATTTCGTTACAAATTTAGTTAACATAAAAATCTACACATGTCCGTCACTGACAGCATTGTCATTGACAATTGACATGGTTTGCCTTGACTATGACTGTTAGCTCAAATGAGTGACCAAAGCAGAATTGTCAATATCACCGTGTATTGTCGAGGTTTTGCAGCACTGGTTGTTATCATTCGATGGGATTCTTTGAATCGATTCCTAGAGACTCTGCCGAAAATTGTTGTGTATACAATCATGACAACACCACTTTTCTACCCGAGTAAGCCGAAACTCATCCAAACGTGTTCACAAATATCCACAGCATCCACCCAGCAGAAAGCACACGGATACTTACCCTCATCGCCCCAAACACGTAATGTATTCCGTTTCCACAGACATCACAGGACGTAACGGAGCAAACCTCACCAAAGATAAGCACACCCTTTATTTTTATTGATGAAACTTATTCCCTCTGCTGAGACTTGGAGGACTAGGGCTGGGAGCTTCCCTCGGAAGCGTAGGTACACACAATTGAAATTTGTGACGTGACGAAGTAACATATCTTGAGAGAGCTGTTTTTCCTTATCCAAGAGCGATGATGATGGTGGACCCGGTGGATCCTTTGTAGTACAATTGCGTGCCAAGGCAAGGTTCGAAGTTGGAATTCTTGTCTCAACTGCCCTGGCCACACCTATGTAGCAGCAACGTTTTCTTATGCACGTTATACACATTTTACAGCAGGAAGCGCGCAAAGTGGTTGTTTTGAACCCGCACAAGTAATATCCGCATTGAGTGACGACAACGACGATGCGATGGCGATGGTGGCCCTTCTTATTGGATCTGGGCCCGGCGACGCTCGTTGGAAGTAGGAAGGAAGTAATATTTGCTAAAATACGCTCTGGGATGATGCTTTCCCTTGTTCAGCGGTGAATGCGAGGGCAACGAGGGTTACGTTATCGTAACCATTTATCAAACATTTTCGGAAGGCGAGCTCTTCACTCATTCTTGCTTTCTGGTTCCTGTAGGACTGTTATCAGCGTGGCTGGTGGCTGGGGATCACATTGAATTAAATTTTCGGTTTTTGAACTTTTGCATGTCTGAGGAACGGAATAGCTACGGATTGGTATATGAAATGATCTGGGTGTTCGGGGTCGGTAGCTGGTTTGAAAGTTCAAATAAAGTCCTGGCTGGGCCTTTTGAAAAATGTGTCAAACTTAGTCAATATGCATAACTTGGGAAAACTTTTCACGAACTGCGATTTAATTAAAATGGAATCCAAAGTACTGCGATGACACAAATCTACCAACTCTAGAAGCCACAATAATCGCCACCTTACTGTACTAGTGTCGCATGCGGGTGGTAATATAATTGTCTGGTGCAGCCGATTGTGCCTCAAGGTGCTTCCCACATGGGTTAACTTTTACCATCTAGATAAAACTTTTCCATTACATCTTCTAGTTGAGCAATTGTAAATTCAATCATGACCCAACTTGTTACTCGGTTTGTTTCATACTCGTGGGTGATGGAGTATTCTCTCAAGAGACGGAGATCGAGAGTTAATTGAATTGGAGTTAAGGGTATCGAATGCCTGTGTGAGGAATTCTCGGTGAAACCTTCTCGTTAGTTGGTTTGAATGACTTTACATATTGTCATTGGTGTAACTGAAGGGAACGGTCAAAAATTAGTCAAATATAATTATATTTAATAATAAATAATCAAACTTTATTTCTTTTTGAAGTTCAACGGCTTCAAAATACAGGATGTTATTGTATTAGGCTTCCTACTTTCCAACCTATGTAGTATGCGAACTACCGGGCTTTACATTTCACACCATCCATCAGATTTTGTACCACTGCACAGTGGTCCAGAATGCAGATTTAGGTGGAATGATATGTTTTGAACCTGAAATTGAAACTTTAGACTAAAAGTCTCTTCTACGAAGTTGTTCCTTATAGTCAGGCCCTCATTTAAATGACAATGAATTCTAGGGTGGTTCCTATTATCATTAAAATCAAAAATCTAACTTTTTTGTTTGTATAAATTAAGGTATACATTCTTGGGCAAAGTTATAGCTGAGCTAATTTCAAGCAACTTTGTTGAAGATAACTTTTTTGTATCTCTTAAATTGGCCAATTTAGAGCTATTTTCTTGAATTAAGTTAGGGTGGCTATTGAAAAAACAGTTTTTTTGCTCTAGTTTTCTTATTTCAAATTTATCAGCAAAGGTGTCTTGAGATAACTTTTAGATCTTAAGAAGGCGCAAGTTTTTGCTGCACAAAGCTTGTCAATATCTTTCGTCGATCAAGAGTTATTGACGTTTTTATACTAAAAATATACACTTTTCAAATGTTAATATCTCTGGTTGGGGCAAACAAAAAAAAGTTTTTTTACGGCATTTGAAAGGGCGTATGTTATTCTCAATATTATGACAAAATTGGAGGTATGTTATTTTTTAAACTTGTATAAAATCAATTTGAATTTAGTCATATTTTTTACTATATTTGGGTATATCTTTTTTATTAGAAGAGATACAGGCAACACTTTCAGGTATAAAACATTCGTCTAAAAGAGTTTTAAAATTCTCTTCAAGATAACTTTCATGAGAAATTTCAAATAAAAAAGTTATTGCTAAAAAACTATTTTTTCCAGGAACACCCTAAGTCAACTCCGAAAAAATACTCTAAAATGAGAACGTTAAGAGATAGAAAAAAATTTTCTTGGACAAAGTTGCTTGCAATTAGCTTGGCTACAACTTTTTTAAACAACACATGTTTTTATTTTGTAAAACAAAAAAGTTAGTTTTAAAAATTCCCTAATTTGAGGACCACTCTGACGTTTGCAAACACCAAAAGAAGGGAATTTTTAAGAACAAAAAGTTCTTCGAAGACACTAAATGTCCAAATATTGAAACAAATGTACTAGCACATTTTATATAAATTTGTCATTAGAGTGGTCCTATGAAATCCATCTTTTGCCAATAACTTTTTTATTTGAAATTTCTCATGAAAGTTATCTTCTAGAGAATTTTAAAACTCTTTTAGACGAATGTTTTATAGCTGAATGTGTTGCCTGTATCTCTTCTAATAAAAAAGATTTACCCAAATATACTAAAAAATAAGAATAAATTCAAATTGATTTTATACGAGTTTAAAAAATAACATACCTCCAATTTTGTCAAAATATTGAGAATAACATACGCCCTTTCAAATGCCGTAAAAAAACTTTTTTTCTGTTTGCCCCAACCAGAGATATTAACATTTGAAAAGTGTATATTTTTAGTATAAAAACGTCAATAACTCTTGATCGGCGAAAGATATTGACAAGCTTTGTGTAGCAAAAACTTGCGCCTTCTTAAGATCTAAAAGTTATCTGAAGACACCTTTGCTGATAAATTTGAAATAAGAAAACTAGAGCAAAAAAACTGTTTTTTCAAGAGCCACCCTAACTTAATTCAAGAAAATAGCTCTAAATTGGCCAATTTAAGAGATACAAAAAAGTTATTTTCAACAAAGTTGCTTGAAATTAGCTCAGCTATAACTTTGCCGAAGAATGTATACCTTAATTTATACAAACAAAAAAGTTAGATTTTTGATTTTAATGATAATAGGAACCACCCTAGAATTCATTGTCATTTAAATGAGGGCCTAACTATAAGGAATAACTTTGTAGAAGAGACTTTTAGTCTAAAGTTTCAGTTTCAGGCTCAAAACATATCATTCCACCTAAATCTGCATTCTGGACCACTGTGCACTGTTGTATCAACCTTATTTGACGTGACCGCTAATTTGCTTTAAACTGTTTCTGATTTTTAACTTTTTTCTGAGTTTTCTGGAAGTTTTGCTTATCTATTGCTCAATATTTTTTCGATTGGGCGCAGATCCGGCGAGTTTGGAGGGTACGACTTGCACGTTGTTGACAGTATACCGTTACTGAGCCATTTTCCCGTAGTGACAGGAAGCGAGGTCTGGCCAAAGCAGCACGGAATAACTGTTTTTCTTCAAAAAAGCAACAGGCGTTTTTGCAAACATTCCTCTACCTAAATTGGTTAACAGTGCCAGTTATCACGAAATCCGTCCACATGTGCAAATTGCCTGCCAAATCAAGTATTTTTTTTCTGCTCAAAAAATGTTTGAACCTGTCCTTTTCCGGTAGCCGTATTAAACTCTTGACCTGGGAGCTGCTTGAAATCCACCTTCACGTATGTTTCATCGTCCATTATGATGCAATCAAACTTGGTCAACAATATCGCTTACAGCTTACGTGCTCTTGCTTTGGCTATGGTGTTTTGCTTATCATCTCGATTGGGTGTCACTGTAACCTTGCATGTGCCCCGTAACGCGGGTAGATCACCTTTTCGTGGTACGTTACGGGATGTAAGATCTACCACCGATTCCTAGTCCTGACTACTTCAAACTAGGGGAACAGGATTTTTCAGTAATCCAAGGAACACATCTTAGTCCTTGTTACTTTTTATGCCTTGTTGATAGTGACAAGACTCGGCTTTGTCTACCGAGGATGATCTTGAAACAAGGCAAAAAAATGAGTTAGTTGTCTTCATCTATGTGATTCCTAATCTTCTCTTCGTTGTTCCCTAGTTTGAAGTGGTTAAGACTAGGGTTCTGATGCATGGTCATTATCGGTGTCATACCTTAATTTTGTTGCTAAGGAATCCAATTTTGACTGACAAAGGAGCGCGCCTTTGGAGAGTGTTTCAACACTCTAAAGGGTATAAATAGCGGGACCTTTCAATTAGAGTCGGATCCTTGCGATAAATGCAAGAGTGGCAACTGTAAAAAAATCGAATACTTCAGGCATAACATTTGATAACGGCACAAAAGCGTTTGTAAACAAACTTTCTAAGGCTCTTTACACGCGAACCAAAGTACGCCCACGGAAACCAACAACATCATCGGATAGGGGCAACTATCACCTTTCCGAAAGTGGTGTTGGTTTGCGTGGGCGCACTTTGGTTCGCGTGTAAAGGGCCTTAGAATGTTTGTTTACAAATGCTTTTGTGCCGTTATCAAATGTTATGCCTGACTTCATCATTTCTCAATAGTGATGGAGTAATACGACATGCACTAAACTAAGGACTCGGGATCAATTTACTGGTCGCAGTAGTGTTAGGTCCCGAACAGAGGAAAAAAAAACCTTGCATGTTGACAGTCCGTTTATTGGTTCTTTGCGCTGTTGTTTGTGATATTCCCAGCTTCTTTCTGACATCTCTGATGGAAAGGTTAGGATTACACTTGAGAACGCTGGCCACTCTTCTACCGGTCGCTGCGGCATCCTGGTTTCAGTTTCCTCCTGATACTGGTTTACTAGCAGTCGTCAGACGTTCCCCAAACACTTTAATAACGTTTGTCACAGTCGATTTGGCCGCTTTTAGCGATTTTGCCAAGTCTGCGTGGGAAAACAAAATGGGATTTTGCTTATGCGCGAGCAAATTTTTGATGCGCTGTTCCTCTTCCTTTTTCGCCTTCGAGCCATTGTGACAACTGAATAGGCAATAACAAAATAGAGGCCACATTCCTTTCACACACACCTTAAAAATGAAGGGTTTTCAAGTTTCGTGCACTTATAAAAAAAAATACACCAAATTTTATTCGACCAGTTTTTGACCGTTCCACCCTTCAGGAACATATTTCAAGAGGAGGAATGCCGTTCATTTTTACTCTTCTAACAGAGAAAATACTACATATCGCATGAAAAATCGACTTCCGATCCGAGGCTTGTACCAAAGATGAATACTAAGATGAAACTGTCGGAAGAAAAACTTTCTATTTTAGTGTCTTCTTTCACGGTCCCTTTCATCCAATGAGAACCCCCCGTATTCAAGGTAATTTTGTGGTTTTCCGGCCTCTTGGAAGAGATGAAATTTTGCGCTCATTTTTATCAAAACAATCACACCAAAATCAGAGGTGTCCCATTTTTTAATTACTCGATTAACAACTAATCGATTATTTTTTGTTCGCTGTGCTGCCATTTTTCCACCAATGAGAGTGCAGCACATGTTTGAAACGATCGGTGATGATCCTGTGGAGATGTTAATGCTTATATCGGCGTGATCTAACCGATTATAAATAGTTTACTTTTCGGTTCGTTAATCGATTAATCGATTATTCGAATGAAAATCGGACATCACTAGATGAATGTGAAACTTGAAAAAAATTACCGTCATTTCAAATATAAGGCCGTTCATAAATAATGATACAATTTGAAAGGGATTGGGGCTAATCACAAATTACGTCTCCATGGTAACTGAAATAAACACGAGTGTTCACCGGTTGCTTGTACTTTATGAAAATGTACTTTTTTATGTTTTTTATTAATAAATTCAAGCTGGGTATACAAAACGAATTTATTCCTTAGCAAAAGAAAAAAAAGGTCCAATAGATCAGTGTTGTATTTGTGGGTGGTCGCGGGTACTTTATTTATTTATTTTATCTTTTCATCTTACAAAAGATGTCTTAATGAAGCTGGAAAGGAAAAAGCCAATTTAAGCAAAGTGATGTTCAATTTGGCGTAAAAACCCTGCATCTTCTCCAACAAAGCAAAACATTATATAAAATAACACACAATGCAAATGTTTGTATGTATGTATGTAAGTAGCCACCATCCTAGCTAGCCACTCAATAGCAAGATCAAATTAGACCTTATCTCAGAGAACCTCTTGAACGGTTTCCGATTACTAATGGCACAACTAGCTTTAATATCAAAAGTAAAACGCCAAGTCCCGTAGAACCGCAGATATTATCGGAACGAAAGAATTACTCTAACTTACCCAGAACATGAACGAAACGGAAAGAGAAAGAAGGAATTCTTATTCAATTGAGCAGTAATCGAAGGAAAAACTGAACGTAAGATAGCGAGTGTCTTTTATTCTAGGGAAGAAAAAAAAAAACATTCTAAAGCATAAAAAACTAATCTTCAATTTTCATTAAACACTATTATTGAGTTCGTTTATTCGGGTTGGACTTCTCGATGAGTGTACGGAAAAAGAGCAAATCATGGCCATGAATAAAAACATGCTCTAACATACCTGCGCAGGTTTTTCGACGCGAAGAACGACGGCTCGATGATGGCTGACGGTGGGGACTCGATGACTCGATGATGGCGACGGAAGGCGACCTTCCAGTTAGCGTGACGATGGCGGCGAGGCGGCACATGAGCTGCAGTATGGCGAGCAGCGATGAAGGTGACCCGTGCGCAGTATGGCCGAACTAGAGTTGCGGAGAGAGTGGTGGCTGGACGGAAGGCTTCCGATTTAATACGTCGAGAGCTGAGCATCGACCGTAGTCGTGCTTTCCCGGGAGATTCGCCCCTCAGAGAAAAGAGGGCCAACTTACCGCCGCACGGCTTCGCGTACTAAGCTTCCGCTATGACCGCCCGGGATGGAATGAAACCCACCCTTCTCCTTGGATTGAATCCGGACCGTAGTACGCTCTTGGCTACGCACTCAAACGGTCCGCGCTCTCGGAAAGAATGGTCCACAAGGGGTTGTAGCGGGAAAAGGACCTCGTCGACGGTTGATTTGCGACCGTCGGAAAGTTTCGCTCCGTGGAACAGCGAACTTCACTCTTCTCCGTTTGGCTACCTTTGAACAGGCGAGCCTTCGCTTGGCGCACGAGTCTGATGGTCCGTTCCACACGGACGACGGAATAGATGCCACTTAACAGGACCCCTTGTCCGGCCTTGCGATAGCCGAACTGAAGATAAAAATCCAGCCCGTACAAAAAAAGCGCAAAGCGCTGGAAATCCAACGCGAACTCACATTAATTTAATAATTACAATATAAACTAACGGCGCCGGTGGTGTAGTGGTAAGCGTGATTACCTCTCACCCCAGCAGGCCTGGGTTCAATCCCAGTCGGTGCCGCCGGGATGTTCTGAGGCATAACATCTCTGATCACGCCTTCCTTCGGATGGGAAGTAAAGCCGTTGGTCCCCGGTTCATGAGTTGATGGGTCGATAGGTAGGGTCCAGGTGTGGGAGCTGCCTTCCTGGCACGTCGGTAGCATTGGTGCTCAGCACGGAAAACAAGATCGACGGAAAAAACAAACCAAAGGAAAAAAAAAAAAATAATAACAAATCCATGAACCTGTTCAGTGCGACCATCGATTTCACAGCGCTACAGAAAACACAAAATAAAATCATGATTTCGTGATCCATTAACCCATAAGTGTGATTTTCGTTCCTGAAATCGTGAACTTGGATCACATACTTACCTTACCAATCAGGCTAAGGCCTTGTTGTCCTCTGCTGTCCGAAGAAGTCGTCTCCACTCTACTCGATCCATAGCCACAGTTCACCAGCCTCGTAGTCTGCGAAGGGTCCGCAGGTCTCCTTCTACTTGGTCGATCCACCTTGCCCGCTGCGCGCCTCTTCTTCTTGTTCCTGTTGGGTCGCTTTCTAGAACCATTTTCACTGGGTCGTCGTGCGGCATTCTTACGACGTGCCCAGCCCACCGTAGTCGCCCAATTTTTGCGATGTGGACGATGGATGGTTCTCCCAGCAGCTGGTGCAATTCGTGGTTCATTCGCCTCCTCCACGTTCCGTCATCCATCTGCACTCCACCGTAGATGATACGCAACACCTTGATGGCAAGTCCAATCCGTCTAGCTTCAACCTTCAGTCTGATGTACGTTTCCGCCATCATCTCAAAGTTCCGTGCCATAATGTCAATGTCATCGGCGAAGCGTTTAAGACGTTTTTTCAGTGATCGAAAGCTCTTTTGCTTAGCTCGGTATCACCCGCAGCAGGCATACACTCCGGAATGTTCAGACCACCCAAAGACATTTTGTTCATCGTCATTAGTAGTGTCTCATTTCCAGTGATCTGCTCCTCACGCAGCGTACTCGATCTTGCTTGGCCAAAATCATCACTCATTCTCGGGCTCATTGCAGCCAGTGTACGACTTAACTCCTCTTTTTCTAATCGTGTCTTTTGCAATTTAGCTTTCATCTTCGACAATTCGTTCTTCAGTTTTTTCGCAACTTTTCCTTTCTCCAATTCCACTTTAGATGGCTCTTCCTGTTTCTTCGGAGGCTTCACCCGATCCACCTTAAATAACTCGTCCATCAGTTTCTTCGTGGCCTTTCCTTTAGTCTGTCTGTAAGTATGATTATTAATAATAAGCATTAGTTCCATCATAAAGCTATCTGTTTACGTCACTACGTCTTTTCAATCATAGTTTCGTCATTTATTCTTTTAAGGTTCTCCGCCATTTCTATCGGAGTCCTTTATTAAGCATGTAATTCTTCCTTTTCCATAAGAATATCATGCCTATATGCCACCATTTTAATTGGAATATACTTTAAGTTAAGATCCTCCTTTCCTATAAGATCTCAACATTATAATATAGCTCTTTTGAACTCACCTTTTGTCGGGAGGCTTGACTTTGCTACCGTCTGCGCCATTGTCGTGATTTGGCATCGATCTGCCAGATTCCATGACTGGTATCGGCTGGTTTGTGGTTCTCTGCTAGGGTTAGCTCTGCGGGGTGCGCTCTGCTATGGTTAGCTGTGCGAGGTGCGCACTGTTCGGCGTCCAAGAATAGAATGATTGACTCGAGCAACGAATATCGCTTAAATACCTAAAAGATCTGTACTTCCGACCAATCAGAGGAGAGCAACTTCCCAGTGTTATAGAACCGTACTGGCAATCTATAGGAGGAGAGAATATTCTCAGTGATATAGAACAGCTTCTTTCCCTTTTTCTTTTATTAATCGAATGATGAATTTGTAATTCAATAGTTTTAGACTTATTTATTTTATTATTGGATTCATCCGTACCCTACAGATAGTTGCGCTGTGTGATCCATCTTCCAAGCGGTTTTCTCCCGATAGATTGTGAGCAGTTACTCAGATAGTTTGCGATACTGTTTTACAACATTTCGCATTTAGAACAGCTGAAAGCGCAATCGTTCCCGAAAAAGATCCCCTTCTTCCGGATGGTTACAGAAGTGTACCATCCAAACGATGCAAGGATGTACGTTTGAATGAAATTTTGGAAGAGTTGATTTTTTCGCCGAATAAAATCGCTGTTATGGATCGGAAACCAGCTAATCTCCGCTAACTAACAGTTTCAGTGGTTTGCTGTCGGTTGTCTTCTATTCCCAAGATCTGGAGAAGGCTGGTATGTTTTTAAACTTCCAACGCTCACGTTACTCTTCTCCGCCAGATGGTCAGTCGTTGATGGTGTGGTGGTTCTTTTAAAGAAGTAAATTTTACTGAAATCGACTTGAATTTTTCATCCTACTTCGTCTATCCTTCGAGATTTCCTTGTCATAAATTTGGCTTTTATTAATTATAAAAAACCACCATTTAAGCTCAATTTGTAAGCAAAGTAACTGGGGAGTTTATGATGCACTTTAAAAATCCTAAAAAGTAACAATAAATGCTTTTTGCTCTAATGCAAAACCTAATGGTTTTATGGTTGCTTTTATAATGATAGAACACGTTTATAAAGTATTATATCAAGACATTAATAAACAATGACGTTTATGCTTGAATTATAGAACAGTTTTAAGGCGGGATTGATAACTGTATTAAATTTATTTTTAAAACAAGACAGTTTTTTTTACTTTCTAGCCAGACTATAAAAGGTTTTTAAAACAGCAAAAAGCTGAATTACAAGCAGGAATGTTTTACACTTTGAAATGCTGTATTTAAACCAAATGGATTGTTCATTGCCGTTATAAAACCAATATAAATCAGAGTGGATGCCAAATGGTTACTGAATTGTTACTTGGGATGCGCCTACTTTTGATAGAAGACATCAAGAAACCTTTTTTTGCCATCCTATTGCACACTGGGCCAGAAATGCAATCTAGCGGAGCAAAATTAATAACTCCGAAACGAAGCATTTCCGCGACTTGGTGTCTTCGGTAAAGTTTCTCATTAAAATAAGGACCATATTTTGACAGAAAACAAATATTTCAAAACTCTTCCGCAAAGATGGTACCACAATCTAACTTCTTTCTCTGCCAAGTTAAAGAAAAAAGTTCGAAAATAGCCAATTGTTTTCAAAATGACGTATGTTACGGTTTTTTTTCTTTCTGTTTCGTTTTTTTTTACTGACAACCATATAGTATTATATTTTTCTCTTATGCAAATGCTTTAATAATTTAATTTTTAATTGAACTTTAATATCTCCTAGAGCACAAAAAATCGCAACCTGAAATTTTCAGCAAAAAATAAACAATACTTGATAAACAAAATATCAAAATTTGAGAGAGGTATATTTTATTTTTTTTTTTAGACTTCATCATTTTAGTGAAGTACACTGAGGCAAATAGACTTAAGAATTTCATAAGACTCGACTTATGAACGACAAATATGAATTTCATTAGCGCGACTTATGAAAGATTTTCGTCTAACATAACGCAGCTCTTATACGCCTTTAGCCATTCCATTGTCTTAAGCGTTGAAAGACGAGTGGTCAACACACGAGCTCTGTAATCTCAACGTCCATGGTTCGGTTCCAGTCTGCTGCGATTTATTATTTTTTTGTCAACATTATTTTTCATAAGGCAAATAAATGAAATTCATACTGATTTCTTGTGGCTAAAATTCATAAGTGTTTCTTATGAAATTCTTACGTTCTTTTGCCTGCGTGTATGTATTTATTTCTAAAACTTTTTTTTAATGAATTGAAATGGCGTTGACGACTTAGGCAAAGTTGTTTATCTTGATAAAATAAAAAAAAACTCTTCTGAAGAAGTAAAAACTCTACAGCATACTGTTTTCGAATTATATGCAGTTGAACAATATTTTAAAAATTCAAACACTTATAAACATTTTTTTTTCTGTAATCCCATATAGCTCGAAAACAGTGGGCTGCGGAATTTTGACTTCTTCAGAAGAGTTGTTTATTTTATCAAGATAAACAACTTTGCCTAAGTCGTCAAGTCTTCAAATCGCCATTTCAATGCATTTAAAAAAGTTATAGAAAAAAAATACATGCTTCAATGCATTTCTGGCTCAGTGTGCATTGTTTATAACCATCCGCTACGTTATGAAACTATTGATCTTGTGTGTGATAAATTATACATCGAATATGTATTGCTTATTTTCCTACATATGTTTATTTTTAAACCTAAGTTTCTGTTGCAGTCAAATTCATCAGGAAGGTTTTTTGTCATCATCTGATTTTTCTGAATTTGGTTTCTGAAAAGCTGAAACGTTCTGTTAATTGACCCATAAATGTGTCTTCATTCTTCAACTTAAGTTTGAGTACATATATTACACAACGGCATACCGTCACTCACAGTTGTCAGTAGCACACACAAAAAGCGATATGTTTTACCACCATCAACTCATGTGGTCATGCTTTATGATCATTTGATAATGTTTATGATTACCCTGTAATGAATGACCGTATCCACGTGGGAAAATAGCAAACCACTGCTGATCATTGTGGTTACAGCAAACCGTTGCCGGACCACACAGTCTGTTTGTGGGTTATTTATGAATCCACATCCAGAAAGGTACTGAACTGGCTGTCAGCAGTGGTTCTCGACAAATGTCATTTAATCCCACATAATTATTAAGCAGTTTTGAAAACTACATCGTAAAGCGTCATCATAACTTCCCAAAGCGATTAATTTCCTGATCCACCCAGCAGGATAGCTGGCATCTGACAGTCGTATTTAGAAGGTCGCTCGCTCCATTCGAACCATTTTGTGCAATGCGTATGGATGAAGCTTTTTCCTCGACGATAAAAGAACTCCGTTCAGAACCATTTTTCATCGGTCCGAACTCGAGACCACATTCTTCAAAGACGACAGCAACACATGCAGCATCCCCTCCTAACCGTTTGCACTCCAAGTTTAGAGCTTGTGATGACATTTTTCAAATCCTTTTGTGCTTCGTGTGCAGACGACCGAGTCGTTGCGACGGGAACAAAGAGTACAAAAACACTGCCCGGACTGCCCGGACCCAGCGTGAGACATCGGAGCATAAATTTTCATTTTTCTTGCTTTTTTGCCTACAACCCTTTCTCGGCACCCCAGTCACTGTCGATTGGTGAAGAAAAACGCACAGAAGAGGGGTCCTTGTGAGAGTGGGTGATAATGGCCGTTGGTCGCGTTTACTAAACCCTTCCCCTTTTCTGACTACTGACTTCCATGACTACTGGTGCTGCTGCTGCTGCTGCAGGACAATAAATATTGTTGATTGCTTTAATCGCGAACCGATTGAGAAATAAACGAATCCTCTGGAGAAAGGGAAAGCGAGAGAGACCGAAGGATGGACTTTTGCCTTTGAAATGGTGATTGTCCAGTTTGTTCAAAGGGAGATGCCATGAGAAATGGGAAACTATTGAACTAGATTACGACTAATTCTTATGAACGACGTTGCCGACGGTCACTCTTGGGATTGGAAGCTCAACAAGTGGCCGGGTGAGACTAGGGCAACAACTGTTCAGACAGTCGTTGGTGGCATAGCGTTTGGAGTGAAAACGAACTGTGAGCTTCGTGCCGGAAGGCAAATGTTTTAATCGATTGGGATTGAGAGCAATTGGCGGCATTGAGAGTGCGGGCTGAATCAAAGCTAGCAGACAGTTTTAATTAAATATGGATTCAAGCGTATTTACATGCGGGATGCGATTGTTGATATGCTGGATTAGTCAGCTGAAGGACCGAACGTGTCTGCAGTTGAAAGTTTCTAGAATGGAGATTAATGAAATTAAGTGTAATTATTGTCAATTAATTTACTTTACCAAGCCATGCCCAAACAATGAGGAGAATTACTGAATATTTCATTTGAGGTACATTCAAGGTTGTTTCTACTCATTTTGCTGAAAAAATGTTTATCGGAACTATGAAATCACCATATGATATGATGATATTAAGTACTGGTAAGTTTATTGTTTACTACAACTACAATAGAGACATCTCCAATAACTATAACAACTACAACAATAACTGCAACAACAACAACATCAGCGCTCAGGGTAATCACATAGTAAGCAGAAAAAATGGCAACCACTTGCTTCCATCTGACAGAGTACTTCTTGTGGCAGCGAAAGATCAGTTTTCGCGACCGCCGGTTAACTATCGGCCTACAATTCAGTTTCGAAGGGGAGAGATATTGAACACGTACCCGGCTAGTGCTGAATTTCCACCTCCTATAACAGCACATCCAACCAACCGGTCAACTTCAGCTTCATCGTATGAGGCGTGCTCATGCAGGCACTCGTGTTTTCAACGCAATTGACACACCCTTTGGAGGAAGAAAATGTGTTTCTGCTTAACCTGATGCTCTCTTCAGAAATAGTCTGTGACGTACCGGATGCGGCTGAGAATGAAATTGACGAGGATCACGACGTTTCGCAGGAAATGGACTTGACGCACTTTTCTGAGGCAGACTGTGACGAACCGGATGTGACTGGTAATGAATCCGATATTTTTAATAATCTTCTAAGCTCTGACAAACAAACAAAAATTTCATCTGAAACACATTCTACGGAAATTGTGGTATATTGTCAGAATTTTAATCGTATGAAAAGCGCAACAAAAATGAATGAAATTTAGTTTTCAGTTATTTTGGGCACTGAAACTAGTTGGAACGAGAACGTTAAAAGTGAGGAAACTTTTGGAAATGATTATAATGTTTTCAGTGATGATCGTGATTTACTCAAAACCCAAAGAATGTCAGGTGGTGGAGTTCTTGTTGCTATTTCTTCAAAATTTATTTCAGAACTTATTGTCTCATCGAAAGTAAAAGAAGTTGAGCATGTGTGGGTAAAGACAAATATAGCTGGTGAAACTCATATTTTTGCCACAGTCTATTTTCCCACAGACTACGCTTGTAAGTCCTCGTATGAAAACTTTTTTGCAAATAGCTGAAGAAATCGTATTTTAATTTCCCCCTGATTTTCAACGCAATGCTGATCTTATTCCTGATTCAGATAATGAGAGTTTTCTTCTCCCAGTCATTGGGGAAAACGAAACATTACAATTTATTTTTGAGAAACCAACAGAATTGTTTCCTAGATTTCTTGTTAACGAATATACATGAAGATTTCTGTGTAAGTTAATCTATTTCTCCTTTATGGAAGAATGAAGTATTTCACACAGCAATCGAGTATTCCATATTTGTTCATGACAGTCAACACCCCAACGACAGGGAGTATGAAAATGTGTTCGACTACAAAAATGCTAATTATGATAATATTAAAATTGGAAAACCATTTTGAAGGATCAGGTAAATGTTGAATGTGCAGTGGAGATTTTTTTTATAAAATTCTGTTTGACGTAATTCACGAGGAAATTCCATTAAAAAGGAGACGACACAATTATTCCTCCAAATATCCGGTTTGGTTCAATAATCATATAATTAACTTGAAAAATCGTAAACAAATAGCTCACAAAATATACAGAAAACATAAAAATCGTGATAATCTCGAAAAGTATTTAAGTATTTGTGATCAATTTAATGATGTCATTTCTTTAGCACTGTCTGAGTATAACGTAAAAACTGAGAATGAAATTAAATCATCTCCAAGAAACTTCTTCAATTACGTCAAAACTAAAATGAAATCGTGCAGGTTTCCATCAAAAATCACATTGGATGAAAAGGAAGGTAATAATTCTGATGATATATGTAATCTTTTCGCCACTTTTTTTTCAAGAAACATACACGAAATTTTCAGATAATGATCGTGATTATGAATATTTTTCTTATTTTCCTGACTTTTCAACTACTGTTGGCGTTAATAACATTTCGGTTCGTGATATTTTATTTATTTATTTATTTATTTTTTATTTATTTATTTATTTTCGTCAACCAACGTAGACTAGTACAATTAATACAGTTTTGTTTTCTTAAATATATATTTATATAAAAAAGTAGTGTCAGCTTTCTTGTCTTTTCTTTTATGAGTTGTTATTTCTTATGGAATAAAAATATTGCTTTAGTTTATGCCGAGACATTGTAAAGTCAATGGTTTCGCAGTGTTTATTGTAAGAGGCCATCATGCGGTTTAATGGCCCATATTTTGCATAATTTGTGCGATGATGTTTTATGGCATACGAGATTTGGACGCCACGAAAGGTTCAGGACCAGATGGAATCCCACCTATTTTTATGAAAAACTTAGCAACTGAACTCACAACCCCTTTATTCTGGCTGTTTAAGGGGAAGCTCACCGGCCCAAAAATAAAAAAATATTTTCGGTACGTTTTTATTTTTCTAAAAATATTGGGAAAAATTATCAAAAATCCAAGAAAATCAGTTTCTTCCTTAGATTTTTGTCAAAAATTACATGCAAAAATTTTTTTTCTATCCCATTATGAAAAAAAATTGGACTCTCAGAAAAACCGAAAAATTGATGTTTTGTGGTTTTTTGAGTCCAACTTTATGCCATAATGACTTATAAAACATGTTTTTGCACGTGAATTTTCTTTAAAAAATTAGAAAAAATGTGTTTTTTTTTAGATTTTTGATACTTTTTTTCAATTTTTTAGAAAAATCAAAACGTAATTATTTTTTTCGAAGCGGTGAACTTCCCCTTAATATGTCGCTTGAATCCGGTATATTCCCGAAGGAATGGAAAAAAAATCTTATTTAATACCCATATATAAATCAGGTAAAAAATCCGATATTCGAAATTATCTTGGGATTGCTATCATTTCGTGCATTCCAAAACTCGTCGAATCAATTATAAATAAAAATTTTTTTGGCCAAATAAAACAAAGAATAACTAGCGCACAACACGGCTGTTTTAAGGGCCGTTCATCCATCACAAATATTTTGGAATTTGTGGACTTCGTATTAAATGCAATGGACAGAGGTAACCAAGTAGAAGCTCTATATACAGACTTCAGCAAAGCGTTTGACATAATTGATATCCCAATGCTGATTTTTAAATTAGAAAAAAAAATGGGAATTGAGAGGGAGCTCCTCACCTGGATTAAATCGTATTTAGTTGATCGCCAGCAAATTGTAAGATTCAACGAGAAAACATCTAAGCCAATTCATGTCACGTCAGGGGTTCCCTAGGGCTCGCACCTAGGTCCCCTTCTTTTTATTTTGTACATTAATGATGTCTCTTCTATTTTAAAAAAAATATCAGGGTACTTATATACGCTGATGACATGAAGCTATTTTTAGATATAGGAAGCGATAACGATATGAATGTGTTTCAGAATGACAGATGGTGTAGTAAAAGTCTGTGTGTTTTTTACAGATGGTGTAGTATTGAAACTAAATATTAAAAAATGTAATCTTATAACGTACAGAAGAAAACTAAACAAACAAAATCTTCGTATTACATTAGGTAATCAAAATGTTCAAAAATGTAAAAATGTAAGAGATATAGGTGTTATTCTAGATTCAAAATTGACACTTGTGGACTATTATAACACAATAATACATAGAGCAGGAAATATGCTTAATTTTATAAAACGTTTCGGTCTCCACTTTAAAGATGCTTATACAATTAAATCACTTTACGTTGCTTATGTGAGGTCAATTTTAGAATATTGTAGCGTTGTTTGGTCACCCTATATAAAAAAGCATGAAGAACGAATAGAGTCAATCCAAAAGCAATTTTTATTATATGCACTACGTAAGTTAGGTTGTACGGCTTTTCCTCTCCCGTCATATGAAGCACGTTGCTTGCTGATCAGCATTCAAACATTGAAAGAACGCATTGACTCAGCTGATCTATT
Source organism: Ochlerotatus camptorhynchus (assembly GCF_037179485.1). Classification (NCBI taxonomy): domain Eukaryota; kingdom Metazoa; phylum Arthropoda; class Insecta; order Diptera; family Culicidae; genus Ochlerotatus; species Ochlerotatus camptorhynchus. The sequence continues at coordinate 3,330,079 of NW_027040494.1, read as the reverse complement.
GTCAAGGTTAAATTTGTATGCACCTTCCCGACAATTACGCAATCGACAGTTGTTCGCAGTAGATCGCCATCGGACCAATTACGCTAAATTTGGACCGGTAAATCAGATGATGAGTGTTTATGATCATCATTGTGGAACGATTGACCTAAATATGCCCTCAACAGAATTAAAAATATATTTCAGAACCCTGCGAAGTCATAGAATATAAGTCCTAATGTTAATATGTAGTCTACGATTTGATTGATTGACGAATAAATAAATAAATATTTGTTACACTGAAGATAAAATTGAGTATATACAATGAAATCGTTCGTTTGTTGCACGAATCCATTCGTACGTTATATGAAGCTAGTTTCGCAAAAAAAAAAACTGCCCTACTCGCTTCTGATTTTATTTCGTATTGACAACGAATAGCTTAGCTTAGCTTAGCTTAGTCTGACTGCACGTATCGATAGTTGCACTCCGTGATTGATCTGAACCAGTGAAAATGTACAAAGAATCAACTGAATGGGGCTTGGTAGTAACCCGCCATTCTCAGTGTACATGTTCCAGTGACTCCTACCTTTAAAGATCAATAACGTCACCGGCCACGTCCTTGCAATCAGGTGGGAGAGGGAAGGAATGTTAGTGTGTGACTTTTGTTGTTTTGGGACCGTGTTTACCTCTGCATCCCACAAAAGTCACAGGAAGGAGGTTTTGTTAGTGGGTTAGGTTCGTTGGATCAGGATTCACCTTGATAAGTGATGCGATCTTTTGTTTTGTGTAGTTATTTATAAGTGTTTTCGATTTATGCTCTAAACAGCCGGCTGTCTAGAGATGTAGATCATTATTAGATGTGTGTATACCGATTTAAACCAACAATAAGGATACTGTTGGGGCCCCTCACAAAGTGTGATGATGGTTTATTTTATTTTATCAATGACCAAAATAATTAATTATAAGCGGTTTGAACCGATTTAAACCAACAGCAAGGATGCTGTTGGGGCCACTCACAAAGTGTGATGGTGGTTTACTTGATTGAATATAAAATAATTATTAGAACCGATTTGACCCGATTTAGACCAACGGCAAGGATACTGTTGGGGCCACTCACAAAGTGTGATGGTGGTTTATTTAGTTCGGAAGAAAATGAATATGTATACTTCTTTTTTTTTTATATATATATAATAGAACGAATTTGTACTGATTCAAACCAAAAGCAAGGGTTCTATTGGGGCAACTCACAAAGTGCGATGGTGGTTTATACTATAAGGGCATAAAACAAAATCAAGAGCCATTTCGGTTTCCATAGCTTCCTAGACACTCGGCCGCAAAATAATCTTATCCGACGGAAACGTCTCGATCATCGCTGCACAATGGTTTATTATAGCATTTATAAAGTAAATTTGAATACCTTATTGTTTATTTATTATCCATTTTGACTTGACTTGGTACCGTTCAGTTTTATGATGACAAAGTTGCCTGGAGAAAAGTGACAGTTCAAAATGTTTCGGAAGGGAGTCAGCTAGTGTCGTCCAAGTTCAAGTGCGGAAAAAATGCCATTTAAAGTGGTACAAACAATTGAAAGATGCGAAACATGCCTAACCGTAATTCTTTCTGGTTGGAAAGAAGCTGGAATCCTACACTGGCCGGAAAAAAAAACGCAGTAGCGAAACTCTCTCAAGACGAGTTCTCCATGCCAAACCCAATGTGGGAACGTATCAATTGAGTGAAAAAAAGAGAGTTCAAGACTCGCTTGGAGGCTGAAGCAGAATTGGAACAGATGTAGCCAGTTTCGGATACGGAGGCGAACGAAGGGAATAATCCACCACCGTCAAAGAAAGTTTGCCCCGAAGTCTACAAGTCCCCCAGTCGGAAGGGAAACACAATAAGAGACTTTAACGAAGTTTTCCTTATTCCTGGGCAGGAGGTTGACACCTGTGAAGCTGACTGTAAAATCCAGAATCAGATGAGATTATAATATATGCGACACAAATTCACTTTTTTATAGGGGAACATGTGATGTGAATAGAACCCACCATCAGTGCAAGGATTACATATGACTGCAGATACTTCACTGGTTGTAAAGTTCTGCCTGATGGTTTGTTGCAGCTGGGTGAATCAACTTCATTGAAGACCTTTGGAAGACAAACGACAAGATGTACGTCTATCAACACGTGACAAGGGACTGGCAAATCCACGAACACTTGTCCAGTCTACAAATCCATTGAAACCCTTAGGCTGCCCCCCCCCCCCCCCCCAAACCCAACATATAATAATGTTTGATTGATGAAACGTATTCAAAAAAGGGATATTTAGAGAGAACAATCTTCAACTGGAACGTACTCACCAAATCAATACATCCGGGAGCGCATTCTCGATGCTTAATTTTCTCTAGTCATTTTTAAACAATTCCTCCTCCAGCGAATCCAAACACACAATAACTAAATATCACTTTTCTTCTTCATGTCACTCTGTGCACAAAAGCAATGCACACCGCAAAAACCTAATAATAGATTTATTTCGTATTGACAACGAATGTTTAAAAACTAAATACAAACTACCCTAATAAACGGGTACCATACTCTAACGATATCATAGAAGGTACGACTATCCCACATAAAGTTGGGATGATATCCCGAATTGGTGGTTAGGCGCTTCTTATGGTTATTGTTTATGCGGGTATTGTTCGTATACCAATAGAACAACATACGTGTCGTGACCTGGATTGCCTTCCATCGTAATTGGTTTTATTTTCGGGGATTTTCGGGAACGAATAAAGTAGAGTTTCAATTTACTTCCGTATTCTACAAATTCTCTTACAGGACTGATTTTATTACCGATTATTTGTCAATAGCCTACTATGATTTCTATTTTCATTTCGTCATGTCTCGTCTTATCTACTACATCTCTCCTCTAATCTACTCTTAGTCAAAAATGTTATACAAATACATATCATGATATTTCTTAGGTTTGATTGTTGTTCTTTTTGGCCTGGCATCCTTTAACGCATCGAGATTTGGACATCTGGCAATGGCTTCATCGTTTGACAGATTCAAATTCTCTTCACAATCAGTATATACGTTGGTATCCATGGGATTCACAACAGGCTCGTCTGTGAAATTGATCGTTTTAATAATTGTGTGTAGTCAAAATACTTACTTCAACTAGAAAAAAAATACAAGAAAATCTACCAATTGCTTCGGCTTGTCTTTGCATAGACTCCATTGTTTCTGGTAACACATTTGCTGCTTTTTCTTCAAGTTCTTCAGCGCTATTGCCTTTTTCGCAATCCACAATAAGCTTCACATCTCGTATACTACGAGAATATTGCACACCTCGATCACTCCTGATGACGAGTTTTCCTCCATCACGGGATAAGACCGTAAATTGTTCGCTAGAGAATGTTGGATCCGTTTTCGTTTTTCTTGAAACAGCTATTATTACCTTGTCACCGACAGCAATGTTTGAACATTTGGCTCCTCTGTGATTGTCTGCAAACTTATTGCTTATTAACTTTGATTCAGCATCCTTATCTCGTATCTCTTCTCTATCTATTTTTCCATTTTTTTTGTGCCCAAAGGCATGGAAAAGTACCCCTGTATTTCCACCCTACAAGCAGTTCAAATGGCGTGACTCCGAGCCTTGAATGTGGTTTTATAGTGTTATGCACATGAATGTAATTATTTAACGCATTTTTCCAATTTTCTCCATCCTGCTTCGCTCCTGCAACAGCCTTGATCAACCCCTGATTCTGCCTTTCAACCGAACCATTTGATTGTGGACATAATGGAATCGATTTCCTAATATTTACTCCTTTATCAATCCAAAACTCAACGAATTCAGTACTGTGAAAAGGTGGACCGTTGTCGCTCTGTATAACCAGTGGTAGACCCCAAGTAAAAAATATCTTGGATAGAGCTGCGTTAGTAATTTTCGCGTCTGTACATCGCATTTCGACAGCTGTTAAGTATCTTGAATACGTATCAACTACAATCAAAAATTCACCAAAACCACAGCCGGGAAGGCATAAAAAATCTATTTGCAACACTTCCCATGGTCCTTCAGGTAGCTTGCGGCTTGATAACGGTATTGGTGGATGTCGTTTCGTTATCATAAGGCAGGTCTTACAATTCTTTACAAATGACTCTGCGTCATCACTCAAACCTGGCCACCAAAAGAATTCCCTTAGAATTCTTTTCATTGCAGCACATCCTATATGTCCTCTGTGTGCTGTCAGCAATACTTTTGAGCGCAATGATTTTGGTAAGATGAGTCTCTCTCCTTTGAATATCTTGGGACCCAAAATCCGCAATTCCTTAGCGTGTGCTTCGAAACGACGGAGGTCCATTGGCCAGCTTCTTGATTCCAACGCTTCACCAATAGCAACTAGCTCTGCATCTGCTTCAGATGCTAATTCAATGTCCTTCCAAGTTATGTCCATTGTTCCAGCGCCCAGTGCAAACAGCAAATGCCTATCGTTATCTTCATCGAAAGGTTCATCTGTTTGTGTTTTTGAAATTAACCGAGAAAGCACGTCCGCAACATTTGAATCACCTATACCATTATTCGTTTGAAAAAAAAAATCTAAATGACCACATTGAACAACAATATAATTGTTATCACCTGGCACACATTTGACTTTAAAGTCATACGATTGAAGTCTGAGAGCCCATGCTTCTGCCCGAGAGATCGCCCTTTTTTCCTGTTCTTCATCCATTTCCGAAGATAAACTGGTTTGCTTCTGAATCAGTTCTGATGGTGAAAGAGTTGCCAAGTCTTCCGCTTTAAAGTGGCTGAGTCCATTCATCGACCAGGACGATATTCTTCGTGTCGGTGGCCGGTTACGAAACGCAGCGCTCACCGACTACGTCAAACACCCCGTCGTGCTATCTGCCAGACATCCGCTGTCGACTCTGCTGACTAGTTTCTTTCACTTAAAGCTACTGCACGCAGGGCCGCAACTCCTGCTAGCAACTCTCCGCCAGAAATTCTGGATTCTGGGTGGTAGAAATCTATCAAAATCCGTCTTCCACCATTGCCAAACTTGCTTTCGTAGCAAGCCCACACTAGTTCAGCAGAGCACAGCAGATCTACCGGCATCCCGAGTCTCACCAACTCGCCCCTTTTTCATTTGCGGAGTGGACTACTGTGGACCGTTCTTCATCAAGTCAACTGTCCGTAATCGTTCACCAACGAAGGCGTACGTAGCAGTATTTGTCTGTTTCGCAACGAAGGCTGTACACATCGAGCTAGTAAGTGACCTTACCACAGCGGCATTCCTAGCAGCTCTTCGTCGAGTGGTTGCCCGCAGAGGAAGGATCGCAGAATTGCACTCGGATAACGCTACTACATTCAAGGGTGCTTCGCACGCACTCAACCGCATCTATCGGATGCTTAAGACGGACCAAGCTGATCGTGACAGGATCTTCAACTGGTGTTCCGAGAATGAAATCCGTTGGAAGTTCATTCCACCACGAGCACCACACTTTGGAGGTCTGTGGGAGGCTGCGGTGAAGTCTACAAAAAAGCACCTCCTGAAAACTGTAGGCAACACCAACATCGCCTACGAACAAATGGTCACGCTGTTGGCCCAGGTCGAGATGTGCCTGAATTCCCGGCCGCTGACGCCGATGTCAAGTGAGCCGTCTGATCTGGAGGTCCTTACCCCGGGACATTTTCTCATCGGGTCCAACATGCAAGCCGTTCCAGAAGCTGATCTGCATGGAGTTCCTGATAACCGTTTACAGTTGTACGAGCAGACCCAAAAGCACCTCCAAAACATTTGGGCTCGCTGGTATCCTGAGTACTTGCAGCAACTGCAATCACGGGCTACCAAAGGCTGCAAACCACCGGTGACCGTTGAGGTCGGTCGAATTGTCGTCATCAAAGAGGATAATGTCCCGCCTGCATATTGGCCGCTCGGTAAGATCATCAAGCTGCATCCGGGGAAGGATGGTGTTGTTCGAGTCGTGACTCTATGGACTGCACCAGGGAAGGACATCGTACGAGCTGTTGTCAAGCTAGCGCTGTTACCATCACCGAACCCAAGCATCTGAAGTCATCAGTGTTCCAGGTAGAGCAACCCGAAAGGGAGAACTTGCTCGAAGCGCACCCGTTCTGCATTCAGGTAATTGCGGTTCCATTCCTATCAAGTCGAGTCGTTCGATCTACCTGGTCTTGTTTTTTGTTCCCGGTCGATGGCGAGGATATACCCCGGAGCGATCATCATCTGCACCTGTGAATTCGTGGTTGATGATTGAAAAACCTCCGTGTTTCAAGGTGGCCGGAATGTTGGAGATGGAGCAAAACCAGATAGACTGATCCTACCGTAAACCTACCACACAATACCCTACAAATAGGCGAGAGAGTGGGTAACAAGAGAGTGGGTAACAAGAGAGCGCATGCGCAACTAGCCTCTGTCCAACGCTCGCCTATAACCGATCGTGGACCGAACAGAAGATCCAATGCAGTGTACATATTGTAAATAACCCCAAACAATAGTTGATAATAACAAGTTCTACGAAACGGACGTGCGGTCGGTATCTCTGTGTCAATCATATCACCGTCTCCTTGGTGCACTATCTCTCAAGTGAGAATAGTACTAGTTCCCCGCGACAAAGGGACTTGGTCGTGAACGTTGCCGTGCGGTGGCATTAAAAGGCATTTTTCGGTGGCTGCCTAACAGCAGTGAAGAAAGCCCTTCAGTGGCCGGCAATAGTTCGTTACGCGAACAACTGTTGATCTATTGATAATGAAGGCCGCTGCGCTGAGGCTGAGCCGGTGGCTGCAAATCTTGTTTTCGTCCCGGTCAATGCAGAATTTCTCGCGTTAGTGCTGATTTTCGTTACTTTTATTTGGAGTAGTAGTATTTTGACGTAGGACTACGTCTGTGATTTGTATATGTGGGTACACTTTGTGAAAACCAAAAATGGAACATGTAACAAAATTATGAAAGATTTTGAACGTTAATAACTCAGCTGCCCCTGGACCAATTTTAATAATTTTATCACCAATTGATCAGATAAATTCCTACGCATCTGTTTAATTTAAGACCTTATCATTTTTCAAAATGTCACTATTGAAAATGGCACGAGTGTGCAACAGTTGCATGATTTTTAAAATTATCACCGATTGCCTGCGAAAAGTGATTTCCCTAACACAGATTACAAAGTTGAATTCCATCCGGTCTCACCAAACGGTGTTTATTCAATCACCACGTGGTTGGTGGTGGTGTTCTCCAGTACACAACGAAAGGCTCCCGCAAGCAGCTAGCTACCAAGGCTGGCCTCAACCACTTATAGGATTCAGTTCTAATCACCGTGTGTGGTGGTATCCGGTCGTCGGCATCAGCAGCAGCAGCAGTGCTTTCGGCGCGTGGCGTTGAACATTGTTCTCCAGTACACAACGAAAGGCTGTCTGCAAGCAGCGAGCTACAGCCCACATGAGCATTCATAGAAGGAGGAAGAAGCCACACCGCTATTGATCTAAATCAGTAGCTCTTCGTGAGTCACTGTGGGCCATCTATGCCAAGCGCGTCATACTAAAGAGTATAAACAGAGAGAACCCCACTCAAATTCCTATTCCTACAAAAAACACAAGCTTCTGGTGCAGTTAACAAGTAAGATTTATTATATAAGACCACGTAGTCCTACGTCACCATTGCGTACAACCCAATAGGGCTGTCCCTTATAGTTTTTATTCAGCTAACTTTTCCACTGACGCTGCTGCAGCTGTTGTTGTTCTCCAGATAATGAACACCGCCATGCTGGGAATAGTTTACAACTGCCGAAATATGAATCGAATAAACGATTTTTTTCGTAGCTTTGCTAGTTCAATAGCTAGTATGCAGGAATGATTTTCGTATTGGGTTATTACTTCCATACGAAATTCAATACATGAATTCTACGAATTATGCGTTATGTTGGAATTTAACCTCATGACATGTAATACGAATGTTTTGTACAATCAATGAAAATATTGTACGATTTCCGAAACTCATTTTTACGAAATGAGCTTGAGAAAAATAACGAAAATATATTTTCAGTGTAGTTAGTTAGTTTTAGATCGTTTTCTTTATGAAAGATTCTTTTAGCCTTTGGATGGTTCGCTTATGATAAAGAGTTTGTGGGAGCCAGAAGGATTCCCCCTTAGTTACAGAATATGCGGAAACGTTGTGTGGTGGAGTGTGATAATTTATTAGCTGAAGAATGGTCTTAGAAGAGTGCAGGTTGATAGGTTTGTTAGAGTACGGCAGTATGACAATTCAATAGAAGTTGAAAATGAGCGAAGTACCATTAATGCGACAGTACAGTGTTGCCTGTTGATTACTTCAAATCTCCGCGTACATCGTACGGGTTAGGCAAAGAAGTATGCGTTTGACTTGTACTGGACCTTGTATAATTTGCAAAGGTCATGAAATTAGATGATAATTTCTAAGGAACTCATTATTATGGAGTTCTGGGAAGAACTCTGATAAAAATATCAAGTGCAACATGCTTTCAAGGAAGTCCTGAGGAACTCCACATTCTATGTGAAACCAGAATACAAAGGTAGTTCTGGATGGAATTCCAAGTAAACCCTGGATAGGATTCGAAGGAAGTTTTGATGAAAATTGTTAGGAATTTCTAATGTTAATTCTTCAGGAATTTAGAAGAAGGCGCCAAGGAAATTAAAACAAAATCAAAAAGAACTCTGAGGATAATTTCAGGGACGAAAAGAACGCGATGCATGATGGCATGGGAATTTTTAGGGAATTTGGGAGTATGCTAAAAAGGATGATTACAATTAATTTTGAAAATAATTCCAGGAGAACTTCAATGGAACCCTGAAAATAAGGATCTGACTTGAATGCCAAATAATCTTTAATGAGAAATCAAGGGAATTTGTTACTTAACTGCAAGCGAATTTTTAGAAAACTTTCAAAGAGAGTAGAATTTGTTACACTTTTCGAAGTTATGCCAATAAAAATGCGCCAACAATTATCGAAGTTACCTTTTATATCAGCTTTGAAATAAACCAACATCACCAACACAACATCTCGCACGGCGCCACTGCATTGATCCATAGGAATGGGTTTATCCCACTCTCGCACGGTCGCACCTAGAGAACAATCAGTCCGGGATGGGACAATAGAACGGCATTGTACCGTTTTTGAAGCTGGCCGGTGGTAGGTGGAATAAAAATGTCTGTGAAAAGTGCCCACAAATCGGAAATAATCCAAAATTAAAACTGATAGTGGCTTGACGCATGAAGGGACCGGTCCAGGTGAGCACCAGCATTTAAGATTCACGGACCAGATAAATGGCATTAGTTTTCACTAATCTCTGATCACTAATACAGTCTCATCCACCAGAGGAATGTACTATCTGCCGAATTAAGGACGTGCATGACAAATTCGGAGGAATCCTGAAAATCCACCCAAATAGTTTGAATAGCCAGAGCCACTCAACGGAACAGTATTTGGAGAATTCCAATCCAACCACAATTGGACAGCGATCGGTTCAAGCGACCTAACGCCACCATTGGTAATACACCTTCGCATTTTCAATATTGAATTGGTTGCAAAATCTCATTTTCCAGTGCAGGTGTTTCACTCGTGTATCGGGCAACGTCTCACTTTACGACGCACATCTACAAAAGGCCCTCAGAAGGTAAATCCAATTATAAGCGGTTATGAGAACGTCTGGCTAACGCTGTGCCACCTCAGAAGAGGGCCTTTAATTGCAGTTTCCATTTCCCGTGCAAGACCGATGCGACGACGATCGAACTCGATCGAGAGTGCCCACGAGATCCATTCCCATTACACTACGGTGTGAAGCGACATCGCAGATACGGCAAGTTGTGGCTGTATGATACACGCTGCTACACCAGTGCAGTGGAGTGACGGAGGCTAGTGTAGCGTGCGGCGATTGCATGCCGCGCAATAAAACAGCGTGGATTCGAAGTTAGCATTGCGACAAATTTTGTTGCGTGACAGACAACGGTGCATCAGCGCAACGGTGACGCAATAGATCTGCGGTGCAACGAAGGGCAACGACCTGGTAGAGTTCGTGCGATCAGCGGTGCATCAATCAGCATGCAGGAGAGACAGCATCACGGGGCCCCCAACGACAAGCCCAGTGAAGGACAATTACTGTGAGAGGAGTTTAATGTATGTATGCATGTAGAAAATAGGAATGAGGTGCAACCTGTACCATTAAGCAGCAAATATCATTTTACGCTATCGTTTTGAGATTGAGTCATCTCTTTTCAATGAAATTCACTGTATTTCATTCCCGGTCATCGATTGCTAGGGCACGTTATTCCCTGTTAGTGACTAGCCGACCTGAATAAGAGTTTGAGCGGTGTTACTACACCGAAGGACCACTTTTTTCTTTTGTGGTACCGATTCCGTCATTAGCACTTTCCCACCGCTAGGCTAGGATCGGAATCAGTAGCTCGTCGTGCTCAGCTCAGCATTACTCAACCATCACTACAAAATGGTCCTTTTCAGGACCACCATAAATTTGTTAAGAGTATTATTTAGACATTTGTCAAGGTCATCAGTTCCCACAAGCAGCTAGCTATCAACCCAAGTAACAATCTGAATGGTTGGAAGATTTATTCTTATTTTATCATTGTTTTATCATAGCATCCCTTCCAGCCTGTGGTTGTATGCTTGTTATAAAATCAGGCCGTCAAGTCGTCTATAAAACTGTTTTATGACTACTAAATTAAAACTCAGACTTCATAGTTTTAACGGTAGCTGTAAGGTGGTTCTGCATCACTACTTATAACTGAAGAATAAAACCAAAACAAAACATACAATTATGTTTTATGGTACACTTTTTATGACCGATATAAAACTTGAAGCTGTCTTAGACCTCCATTAAAGCTTCATTACAACTATCATCTTTATCAGAGGCCTAAGATTCACAGATAAGAAATATACTGCTGCAACAAAAAATACTCTGAAAATTTTTGTCATTATAAAAAACAAATCTATTCAGATATATGAAATGAAAACCCCTTAAGTGCTTCTGAACACGATGAAGATGAGACGATCGACAATATGAAACACCTGGAGGAACTACAGTTATACGATCCCTACATAAGGCACAGTGCGGTGAAGGAGCTCTTAAAAATATTGAACAAGCGGCTTTCCGATACACTTCCGAAAGATCCACGAACCCTTCTTAAAGCAACGCCGACAGTTTCACTAAATCCGTTTGGAGATGGCCAGTATTGGCATCATGGCTTTAAACCTTGTATTGAAAAAGCTTTTAGTGGATCCAATAAGCATTTCTTACATCTTGATTACAAGCGAAAATAGGAGGATCGCTTGGAATGTTGACTTTTTGACAGGTGGTCATGGTTTTTGTATTGTTTTGATTCGCTGATCCGAATAAAACCAGCAAGCTAGTTATATAGCTTAAATATAACTTAACGCTCTCAATTTGGACTACGAAATGCTAAGATACAACCATTAGGTTTATGTTATGCTATAGAATTCCAATCTAGGAGAATATATTATATTGAGGTATTTTTAAGGAGTAGCAAGTTATAACGAAAAAAAAATGTCGCCGTATGAATAAATTTCACACAGTATGAATAATTACGCTTTAATTGATAGGCAATAAAACACTTGCATACATCTATGAATAATTAAATAATATGTGACTGGTTATTGCTCAACAGTTTTGTACTAAATAGATAATCTTTGAATGACTCTTTAATGCATGGTGCTAATGCAGACAAATTAAAAATATCCCTATATTTTAGTATTCATATGGCGCACTAAATTTATGCTCCTATCTGGTATAATAATCACCATAAATATTGCACGGCATGCTGTGAAGCATATACAGATTGGTTTAAAATTATAATAAAGTCGTCTTATTTTCAATGTACAATAATATCAGCCATTATTACCAACTGACAAGGATCATGATTTCACATCAAACATCGAAAGAATAAAACCACAATAAAATATTTCTCAATATTAACTATCATCCAAAAACCCCAACTTAAAACCTTCAAAGTTGTCAAAATGTTTTGCGTATCATGTTTTATCAACTTCTTCAGGAGCGATTTATGCGGTTGTAATATAGTTTTATGGTAGTCATTATAAGGCTGTTAAAACTTTCTGACCTGGAGGAGGTTTTATGTTTTCATTTTTAACAATCACGTCTAGAGTGTGATAAAACTGACATAAATCCTATGCTCCTAAAGTAGTTCGCATATCAAGTTTTAATGACTGCATTAAAACTGAGCCAATTGGCCATGACATGGCTGTATTGCGGTTCTCAGGAGATTGTTAAAGCAATGTGGTCGTCAGTGAAGGTTTTATAATTTGGTTATATCAACTGCTTTAAAACTTAAATAAAACAAAAATTGTTGCTTGGGAAGGCTCAACCTGGTCTATATATAAGGTAATCCGACCATTTTCCAGAACACACTGGTAGGAAGTTTTAAGAATCCATATAGAATTTGAGAGAAGTGGGAATAATTCGCTTTGGGTGTATATCCAGTCCCCAGAAAGCCAATTAAATCAAATTTGTGAGAAAATTAGCTCTCACGAGTTCAATCTCTCGAAGTCCCTCCTTTTTAACATATTCTGCACAAACGATACTTTCCACCCCGCCCCATTCATATAATTCGGAAAGAAATCGTGTGAGGGGTGAATTGAATACACTTTAATTCCAAAATGCACCAAACTTAAAAATTCATAACTAACAAAAAATTCAAAATACACCTTTTAAAGTCGGGTAGATGAATCGAAAATACTCAAGTTGACAGTCTCTTGGATTGTCTTCATCAACTTTCTCTTTGAAATAATTAATACAAATTTGATACGCTTACAAATAACAAACAGAAAGATTTAAGATAATTGATGGTAAATCAATTAAAATAACTAAATGTTCACATTTGTTCCATCCACTAGCGGTCCTATGTCAAGCTTCCGTTCGTGCTCCTAGACACAGACCCTTCAAATTTCTAAGACTGTGAACTTAAAATAAATCATTTATTTATTTTTTTAATACTGGCGCATTGAAAATTTTCAACATCTTGAACTTGGACTTGGAATTCTAAACTTTTAGATATTGAACTTTTTAGAAATTTTAGACTTACTAAAGTTAAGAAAATGTTAAACTTAAACATTTAATGGTTTTTATTGTAAGGCTGTTCTTTTAAAACAGTACACACCACTAAACCTAGGAATTTTCCGCAAAAAACCTGGATAACTCAGGGAAATTTATTTAGTCAAAGGAGTTTACACTCTGATCTCTGATCAAAAAACTTTATGCCATTTAATTTTTTTTGGTTCTATAATAATACATATCAATATCGTCAAAAGACTTGTATTAAAATTGCAGGTTCTTCTAACCTTCGGATCCACAATTTCTAGATTTGGCAACTGAAAACTTTAGGTTGTGTTATGGTGTTCGATGTATCTTTACTAGTATTAATAAGCTTATTTATAATATTTAGGAGGCGTTCTATAAATACGTAAGACTATTTCAAGATTTTTCAACCCAACAGATCCGAAAAATAACAAAATCCTAGACTACCCTCCCCCCATAAATCCTTACGTAATAAGTGAACCTCCTCTTACATGTATCAGTTTGTTTTGAATCTGAACAAAACACATGCCATTACATTTTGAAGTAAAGACTGGAACGTGCAAAAATTGGTCGACAAAAAAATCATTTCTTTCAGTAAAAATGCATATAAAAAAAAACTTCTTATTCTTCTCTTGGTATATATATTTATATAACCAACACATAAGTTGAAATCACTAATGCACACTAATACATACAAAGGGTGAATCCAATCTGAATGATATACATTAACTACTCAGAACTTTCTTAAATTGATACGAGGGGGACGACTCTATCTACGATGCAGAAAAGATTGTGTTTTGCTGTGGCTAGCTGCGCGCACGCTAAGTAGATAGAAAGAAGATTGATGACGATTCTGAGGATTTCCTGCAACAAGATGATGCGCGATACAAGTAGATGCGAGAAATGAAATAAGATTTTTGGAAGATTGATTTTTCTTCTTTTTTTTCCTTTGGTTTGTTTTTTCCGTCGATCTTGTTTTCCGTGCTGAGCACCAATGCTACCGACGTGCCAGGAAGGCAGCTCCCACACCTGGACCCTACCTATCGACCCATCAAACTCATGAACCGGGGACCAACGGCTTTACTTCCCATCCGAAGGAAGGCGTGATCAGAGATGTTATGCCTCAGAACATCCCGGCGGCGCCGACTGATATTGAACCCAGGCCTGCTGGGGTGAGAGGTAATCACGCTTACCACTACACCACCGGTGCCGTTAATTGATTCTTCTTCTTTCTTCTTCTTTCCTTTATTTAACGTCGGTCTCTGTTCCGCAATCTAGTGCCAATCACCGACGGACATCGATTGCCATCCATTGACGGAAACCGAATGTGCAGGAAGGCAGCTTCCACACCTGCGGAGGATATCGCACCCATTCACAACCCACATGGACCGGGACCAACGGCTTTACTTCCCTTCCGAAGGAAGACGTGACCAGAGATTTTTATGCCTCAGAAAAATCCCACCGACCTCAGCTGGGGATTGAACCCAGACCCATTGGGGTGTTAGAAAGCAATCACGCTTACCACTACACCACCGGCGCCGGCTGGAAGATTGATTCGCTAGTGTGAAATTTGTTGAGCATCTAGACTTGAGATTTAGATGTTTCGCCCCCCTCGAATTGATATGAGTAAATAAGGCCAGAAATTCCAGTAAACGAAGTATTTCGGTTTTATCATTAAAATTATATAGGATAAAAAAAATCTATAAGTCAATAATTCTATAACTCGATGGTCCCTTCAATATCCTTTGGTTGATACATTATATAGAGTTACTCATAATAGTATGAGATCACTAACCCATAATTGTTTTTTTTTACAATAGCTTTAAATTTATGTAGTTTCATGGTGTTCTCGACAAGACTAACAACCTACCTTGTCACTTAAAAAATTCACTTTATTTTTTTTTATTTGTGACACTGTACCACTGTAGAATGGGTTTTGGCACTACCTATTCGCTATTGACGCTTGCATACCTTTTAGAAATGTCATCAAAATACAAAGAATATAGAACAGATGTTATAAACAGATCTTCTGTTCACGTGATATTTACCGGTTCCCGTTTCCCAGCGACAGGCGGCGGTTGTATCGCGCGCATCTTGAAATATGAAATATGAAATTTACATTATGAGATACTATAAATCAACTCACCCAAACGGTCTTGTTTCCTTTCCGCAGACGGTTTCTACTTGCATAGTGCCACGCCGTAGGAAGGGAGCAAGGGTGACTAAGTAAGGTTAACCAGACGTGAAAGTGGTTATATTTCGCAATTTATTACGGAGGAACCTTCTTCCCGGTCCGATTACAGTATGGCTCCCCCCTCCCTGGTTACCACTGGTGAATGCTGATCGTTCCTGTTATCATTGCCATTGTGTAATCTAAATTGTGTTTTTATTGCCTTCGAAATGAGTTCGGGTGCATCTCGAGAAATGTGGGTAGCTGGAAAAAAAAATGTCCAACGTCATTCTAGAAACATGAAACTAGTTGGGGTTGGGACCAGTTTTCCTCTGAGCTTGTGTCTCCGAAGTGAAGAAACCCGGAAATGGCAACCGAAAGTCTGCAGCACCAGCTGAGCACGACCGACGAGTGAGTTTTGAGTGTCTAGAGTACACTTTTGTCAACGGGCCTACGTGACCCAACTGCGTGACATACGACCCGATACCCGGTGTTTAGATGCTTGCAGGCGACGACGATGGCAGTGACAGTATACGAACGGTGCATGTTCTATGCGGTGCATGCGATAACGAATCTGGAAGATGAACTTGTTGAAACACATGTTGCCCCTACATAAACAGTTTCCAGTTTCCCAGTGCGCTCCGATAGTTAACCATGACGAAAACAACGATAACGAACGGCAGAAGCAGGAAGTGACGCAATCCAAACTGTGTGTGATTTAAGGATTTTGGTGGATTTATGGGGACAATGCAATTTAAGGGGATTGGGTTATTGCGAACAAGCTTGCATCACCAACCGAGGACGTTTAACAACAGAAGAGTCTTAACGTTCGTTGTATGGTTGTGTAAGCGGAGTAAAATGTCTCATTTATAGACGAGAGTACGATGGTAAAATTATGTAATCACTGACGTAATGAAACCATGCCAAGGGCACAACCCACATCCGGTCCATGTTGAGTTACAAGCAGCTAGCATTAAACATGTGGAAGCTCCGAAAATGGTGCGAAATATATTACGTGTCAAAATTCCATGATGAATGAAAGTGATAACGTGAGTCGTGCGTGTCACCAAGGATGAAAAGATGGTGCTTTCCTCGAGTGGGTACTGCTATTCAAGATGCTTCTGGTTTCTTGAAGTTCATTACCTTGCCTGCTTTTGGTTTTATCGTTTAATGTCCATGGTAAGTGAAGGAAGAGACCTTCAATTTATGTTCTGTTGTTTTAGTAATGGTAACATTCTTTAATTAATCACATTCAATCTGCCTTAAGTCACATACCATAACAAAGAATATTTTAGGAATACATTAGTTACGCAAACTTGGGTTAAGTAAGCGTTTTTAAAGAGAGTTCGGATTTAAACAACCTGCTTGATAGTTTGTCCAACTAGAACTGATTTATTTGACAACGGTTGTTACAATGTAGATTCCACGTAGTTAAAATAACAAAAAAATATTACAAAACATATTCTAAGAGCAAAAGAGGTGATTATTTTCCATTTAATTCCACTTAGCATTTTGTCCATACGTATGGAGTATTTCCAGCTCAAAGCTTAACTTTTAATACAAATAATTTAAATTAAATTTTTGAAATGAAAAATTAAAAATATCCCATAACATAGTAAAAATTTTAAAGTAAATATTTTATAATTAACATTGAACATATAACTTTTTTTAATAATCAATAAGAATATAGAATTTAATATTTAAAATTTAGCATTCATAATATAAAATTTAAAGTTATGCATGAAACACTCACATTTAACATTCATAATTTATCGTTTGAAATTATATACTTCCACTTTAAATTTTAAATTTATTCTTCTGCATTTAACATTTAAAATTTATCTAGAAAAATTTCACTATTTGAATTTGAAATGTAACATTAAAGTATAAATTAAATACTAACCTTTCATAATTTTAAAATTTATATTTAAAATACTAATTTTTAAATACGAAACATTTTTTATTTCAAACTTTTAATAGGGGAAATGGATGTAATGTCAGCCTAAATGCCCCTAATTTGAGCCCATATATAAATTCAGCAAGCGATTTCATTTAAAATAGCGACCAAAACGTCCAATGACGGGTTCATCTAGATAAAATTAACAAATAAATAGCAGATTTTTAGCGATGGGCCCAATCTTAGATCCATAGACCAACATTAGAGCCATTTTTCCTAATTCATTTAAAATTTAAAATTTAAAACTTAAACACTTAAAATTGTCATATGCAAATTAAATCTGTAGAATTTTAGCATGTCAAATTTTAAATTTAAGTTCAGCATTTAACAATCTTTATTGAACAATTAACATTCTATATTATTTGTGTTCGATTTTACAGGAGTTTTCTGTAGATAATCAATAATATTGCAAAAAATTACATAAAATCGAAAGGGTTGTTTCGACCACTGGGTACTAGTCAAACGCACACTCCTTTAGCTAACTCCAGGGGTTGAAACAGTTGACGTTTTTTGCGACACTCGCTTCTTTGTCGTGCGCGACAGTCTGTTTGTAATCGTACACTCATGCTCTACCGTCGTCTCTCTCACACAACACAACCGGTAGAATAACATTCGAGCAAAAAGAAAATTATCAAATAACTATCATATGACATGAGTAATTTGGTACTAATTCCTCAATTTGGTGTAAATTAAACCATTTATGATCAGAAATGTTATTCATAGGACATCATTGCTTGCTATTTTCAGAATTCACACAAACACAACATCAGCAGCTCTTATTATGAGAAAAAATAAAATACATACATTCGTGACGGTATTCGGCGACAGTGTCGTATGACAGAGCATGTTAAATGACATTTGAGTTTGGTACTGTACTATGATAGCTTGTTTTTGTAAGTGTCGGAGGCAAGACAGTCGATTATAACAGAAAATGTGTCGACTACCGTGATCGCTTACAAGACTGGCTAACTCATATATTAATGGATGAGGAGACTTGAAGTAGATCTTCGAATCTACACGCAATAGAGTGCGCTAGAGACTTGCTCATATACAGCCTGCGGCTGTGGAAAACTGACGTTTCATCACTACCTAAAAACCCACGTTGCCGAAAGCATTTCCGGTGTGTGTTATAATGCAATTCGTCATTACCCATTGTTGCTCCTCTCGTCATTAGCATCTACATTAGAACATTTAGGGCAAGGATCTCAACCAATTTCTAAACATAGAGTAACAATAAATCCAGTTTATCCCACTAGATTGTTTCAGCAACTTCAGAATCCTTCACTCAACCCTGGACTATCTCCGTTTCAATCGGTAAGGGCACCAGAACCTCTTCAAAATCCCTACCATACGAACACTGGACCAATCACTCAGTCATTTCCGCAATCCAGCTTTCATGGGTCCACCGTTTGGAACTGTGAATCCGTCTGGATTCTATGTCAACTCACCCCTCACTCACCGTATTTGAGGCAGCGTTTAACCCATCACACCTGCAACATTATTGAAAAATGGCCGAAATTCTCCGGCGATAGCAATATGGTTCCCGTAGTTGACTTTTTGCATCAGATAGAGATCCTTAGTCGGTCGTATCAGGTGTCCCAAGAGGAGCTACGCGTTCATGCCCATTTGCTTTTCAAAGGAGATGCATCTGTTTGGTTCACTGCACATGATGATAAGATGGATTCATGGGCGTGCATTATTAAAGATGCGCTACATACGCACAGGTTAATTCGTATAATGTCGGATGAAGAAAAATATGATTTGGTGGTAGAAAACATGAAGCTTTCTTATAAGCAAAGACTGGCGTTACAACCGATACAGTCTCTAGATCATCTTGCGCAATTATGATATCAATTCGATTCGCTGGGAGCCAACATGTTCCTGACGAGAACAGTCCGGAAGATTTTGAGAAAGAAGAAATTTCGGAGAAAGAGAAACCCTCCGTTATGGTAATGCAGCCCAAAGTGACAAGGAAAGTCAAGAATCAGATCAACCACTATGCTGGAATTGTAAACCATGGTCATATGTGGAGGGATTGTACTCAGCGAAAAACTTTCTTCTGCCACATTTGCGGTCACAGTAATGTTACAGCTTATCATTGCCCTCAGAAACATAACCTCAAACTTTGCGAAATCCCAAGCGCAAAAAACGAATGAATACGGTAGTCTACGGGAGTTATAGGTATTTTATTCAAAATTATAATATACAGACATGTTTTAGTCGATGTCCTCATCTGTTAGTAACAATTTTAGTGCAGAAGTATGTAGAAGGCCTGGCCGACACAGGCGCAGGAATGTCGATCATCAGCATTGGCGTAGCTAGACAATTTCTCTGGAGGGGGCCTAGATAATTCAGGAGGGGGCCTAGATAATTCTGGAGGGAGGCTTAGATAATTTTGGAGGAGGCCTAGATAACTCTGGAGGGGGCCTGGCCCCCCTGGCACCAGAATTTGCTACGCCTATGATCATCAGTTCATTGGAACTGATTCAAAAGCTAGGGCTACTAGTTAATAAAAGTAAGGTAAAATTTAGGACTGCAGATAGCACAGAATATTCATGCTTAGGGAATGTAAATATCCCCGTTACATACGAGTCTGAAACTCACTTTATACCCACAATTGTAGTTCCCGAACCTTCTAAGAAACTAATTCTAGGAGTTGATTTTCTCGAAGCTTTCAAATTTCGTCTGATAATTCCGCGAGATCTTACGAATACACCTAAAGAAAATAATGAGCTTGTAGACCCATGTGATTTAAATGGAGGAGGTGATCACAACATTTTTTTTTATTATTCCTGAAACGGATGAACTACTAGTTACCAGACCTACGGAAGCTGATTACAGTTTGAATATACAGACTATCGAAGTTTCTCAAAATCCATTTGAATCTCCCTCAGATATAAAACTCGATAGAGCTGCTTCCCAGATCTAAAGGGTGATACGGTCAAAATTTGGTCAATATCAACTTGACGTATTTCTTTCAATTTTGCATTTAAAAAACCTGAACACCCCTCATTTTGAAGGTGTGTGTGTGTAGAATGTTGCTCCTATTTTGATTTTGGAATTCACTCTTCAGTTGTCAAAATGCCGTCCAAGCAAGAAGAGCAGCGTATCAAAATTTTGCTCGCGCATCGCGAAAATCCGAGCTACTCGCACGCAAAGTTGGCAAAATCGCTAAAAGTTGCCAAATCAACCGTTACAAATGTAGTTAAAGTGTTTGGGGAACGTTTGTCGACAGCCAGGAAGTCTGCATCGGGGGGAAATCGAAAACCGGAAGCCGCTGAGACGACAAAGAGAGTTGCCGGTAGTTTCAAGCGAAACTCTAACCTCTCTCTCCGAGATGCCGCAAATAAGCTGGGTGTATCGTCTACAACCGTGCATCGAGCCAAAAAACGAGCCGGACTATCGACTTACAAGAAGGTAGTGACTCCAAATCGCGATGATAAACAAAATACGACGGCCAAAGCGCGATCCCGGAGGCTGTACACGACGATGCTGACGAAGTTTGACTGCGTGGTAATGGACGACGAAACCTACGTCAAAGCCGACTACAAGCAGCTTCCGGGACAGAAGTTTTATACGGCAAAAGGAAGGGGAAAGGTAGCAGATGTTTTCAAGCACATGAAACTGTCAAAGTTCGCAAAGAAATATCTGGTTTGGCAAGCCATCTGTACCTGTGGCTTGAAAAGCAGCATTTTCATAGCTTCCGGGACTGTCAACCAAGAAATTTACGTGAAAGAGTGTTTGAATAAACGTCTGCTGCCTTTCCTGAAGAAACACGGTTGTTCCGTACTGTTTTGGCCGGATTTGGCATCTTGCCATTACGGTAAAAAGGCCATGGAGTGGTACGCCGCCAACAACGTGCACGTGGTTCCCAAGGACAAGAACCCTCCCAACACGCCAGAGCTCCGCCCAATTGAGAAATACTGGGCTATTGTCAAGCGGAACCTAAAGAAGACCAAAAAAAAACTGCTAAGGGCGAGCAGCAGTTCAAGGCAAACTGGCTTTCTGCGGCGAAGAAGGTGGACAAGGTGGCTGTACAAAATCTGATGGCAGGGGTCAAGCGTAAGGCCTGGCAATTCGGATTTGGAAAAGCGGCAGCCTAACTGAATATTTTTCCTGAATTTTATACTAATTGAACTTGAAAAAGAAATTTAATTTGATTTTTTAAATAAACGATTTCACCGATTTACACGCGTTTTCCCTTGACCAAATTTTGACCGTATCACCCTTTACTAAACGTATGGCATCCGACAGATGGTCTCCGGTAGTCGAAAAAGTAATCGACAAAGAAGTTGAAGTTTGAAGTTTCCTAATATGCTTGGCATTCTACAAAGAATTCAGCGATCGGCCCATTTTTCGTTAATAGATCAATCTGAGTCCTATTACCAAGTAGGACTAGAGCGAAGACTACAAATCAAGAAAACTGGCAACTGTTCCCTTCTCCCATACAAATGTCAAACGTCACTAATAACAGCGCCTCTGTCAATCAAAGGTGGAACTTTGAAGCACAAGTGTTAGTGAGACTGCTGATAAACAATGACTGTGTGTGTGACCTAATGTCACCGAAACGATTAATCATAACATGGTACTCGCTGTTGTTTTTGTTTTTCTGTACAAAATTTCACGGCAATTTGTATCCTAATCCCAGCAAGCCGGTGGTTTTCCAACTCCAAACCGAAAAACTTGTCATAGTGGATCAAGTAGAGGATTGAAGCTCGGATCGATACCTAGTGAAAGTAACCTCTACTTGTGAACGAGGCATCGGAATATAATGTTTATTTTGCCTGTTTAAAGCAATCCATTATAAGGAATTGGCAGCTTCCACCACCATTGAGTGAACTACCGTCATTCGGAAGCTGCTGAAAATTCAAGGATTCAAAAAGAAGAAAGATCCGGTATCTACATCACAATCCAACGGAAGGCGTAGCAGGATCTAATGAAAATGAAAGGCTGAAGGACTACAATCCCAAACGGTACGTATTGATAAAGAATATATTTTCATTTTAGATGTTGTTAGAACATGAAACCACCGGATAGTGTATGCTATAACAATTCTTGGAATCGACCGACCCCTTCCAGATAATGATAAAAACAGTGTCGGATTGGCCAGTGACATTCAAATGGTCTGCGAGTACTGTGCCAAGTTGCCGAGCGTCACAACTTAAACTGTGGCCAGGTGCCAAAGCCGTGCGGAACGAGCATGCATTTTACTAATGCACCATACGAATGCCCATAAATGCATCACTAAAGGGCTTAGGAAAAGTGGAAGATAATTCTGAGATGGCAAATTAATGATCAAGGAAGGTCCCACTATCATTGTGAATGGCATCATTGCCATAGTTTTAATTTTCAAAACAATTTTACTTACGCATCTGTTAAATTTCAGCTGGAATTTTACTCGTTGTCAGCATAAAGCAAAGAAAGAAACGTTTCACTTTTTACGACAATCAAAACAAAACCAATAATTGACAGCTTTTTGTTTCTACCTATGTGTGTGAATACACTCGTGAATTAACACACACCACCATACACGGGTTCCACTTTTGCTCAGAAGAGGCGTTGCCGTTACTGTCTCCTGATTTTTTGCAGCGTTGCCAGTCTTCTTGATTTTTCGTATTAATAGGCTTGTATAAATTCATCGTTATGCCGTTCGGTCTCTCGAACGCTCCCGCGACGATGGCGCGCCTAATGAGGAAAGTTCTTGGTATCGACCATGAGACATTAGTTTACGTCTACTTGGACGATATAACAATCACTTCCAGATCTTTCGAACACCACTGTCAACTTATTCGGATCGTCACCAAACGCCTCAGGCACACAGGACTTACCATCAATCTACAAACGTCAAAGATTTGTAAACGTCAGATTCGCTATTTGGGATACGTTTGTCTGAAAGTGGCCTCTCAACGGATGCCTCAATCCTAAACAGTCAAAGATCTTTCTTTTATTTGACGTCGGTCTCTGTTCCGCAATCAAGTGCCAATCACCGACGGCAATCAAATGTGAAGGAAGGCAGCTTCCAGCTGTACCATTGGGTATTTTCTCTTGAAAAATTGGGTAGAAGTAGTTTAGAGTGTATTGTTTACATTGCATTTTTATCGCTGTCAGCTTTTCAAAAGTTGGAAAAAATGGCGTGACCCGAAAAGCAACGTCGCGAATTGATTTTGCGCCAACACCTGGAAAATCCTCAACTCTCTCACCGGGACATCGGAAAACATCTCGGAATCGTGCAGTCAACGGTGAGTCGTGTGATTAAACGTTACTATGGTACTCTGAGCATCGAACGGAAGGAGAAATGCGGTCATAATGGATGTTCTATTAGTGATCAGGATCACAAGCGTATCTTCAGGGAGGTGGGAAAAAGTTGAACAAAGTACAGAAGGCTCCAAATCGGGACGAACTGCAAAATACGCTGGGAAAGTCACGGGCCTGGAAACTGTACACCCAGATGCTGACGAAGCCTCATTGTCTCATCATGGATCATGAGCCTTACGTCAAGGCGGACTTCTGGCAGCTTCCGGGGCTACTGTTCTTCACCACCCAGCACAAGTTTGATGGTCCGGAGGAAGTAAGGAAGCAGACACTTTCAAAGTTTTCCAAGAAATACGTGATTTGGCAAGCGATCTGCTCTTGTGGCAAACGGAGTGCGCCGTTCGTGACTACCGGGACTGTAAACGGGGATATCTACCTCGAGGAGTGTTTACAGAAGCGTCTGCTTCCTCTGTTGAAACAACACGAGGGTCCTACGATCTTCTGGCCGGATGTAGCTTCGTGCCACTATTCAAATGTTGTCCTGGAGTGGTACGAAGCTATCGGGGTCACTTTCGTACCCAAGAACATGAACCCCCCCAACGCAGCCCCTAATATGATTTATGATTCATAAAATTCATTATATTAGCTCTGTAATTAATAAATGCTGATGGAATATTCAAAACCATGGACATTTTCAAAATGACAAAATTCGGAAAGCAAGAACTTATGGCCAAATTTTTAAATTTTGTGTGTAATTTCTATGTAAAAAAATAGCATGAAAATTTGTACTCACCTTGTATTTTTTTTCCAAAAGCTTGTCAAATAAGTTTTGTCGATGTTCAAGACAATTTTAAAATATATAAGATTTTAACACTATTTTGGGATTTTTCTCAAAATAACTAAAATTACACCTTGTATATTTTCCTATAAAGACTATATTTTTCTCTACAGCTTTGTCACAGGCGTCATTTTGATCAAAAGTGACGTTTACGTGCTTTAATTTTATAGAAAAAGGCACAGGCGTCATTAAAAAAAAAAAAAAAATAATGAAATAAAGCCCGAAATTACCGAGCTTTACTGAAATTGTAAATCATTGCCCATAACAAATGATTATGCAAAGTTTCATGCAAATCGGAGATGGTCGAGACAAAACATGTTTTTTCGCTATTTGGCCAGTTCCACTGTATCATTGGAAAGCTTTGACCGATTTCATGGAACGTTGTAACCAGTACAAATGTCTTGTAAGAAAATTTGCCTTATTCATTCGAAGCTGTATCATTTCCTTTACAAAAGTTTTTAGCCGATTATGTTAGCCCCTAAACTCTTTACTGGCGAACCAGCCTTTAGGCTTAACCTCTTAAATAAAGAAACAAAAAATAGCCTATTTTCAATAAATCCCAATCTCAATTACACAAAAACTCACTACTCATTCAAATTTGTGATCCGCAAACGATACACAGATTGAGCCAAATTGGGTGCATTCTGTAATAATTTTGTTATTCGTTGCCGGTCGGGGACTTTTCTCTATTCAGTAAGTGATTTCACAATTTGTATCATGTCTAACCAAAAGCATGTAAAGTTATGAATGCTTCAGAAAATTGCTACTGGTAGATAAACAAGTAAACAAAGATGGATAGCAATCTTCTGCAATGTAAACAGTGCTTATCTTATCGTTGGTTGTGCTCGGTGCTCATCAGAAAAACTTCCTTGCAAATTTGAGTTGAAACAAATGTAATTGACCAGCCAACCGAAAACTTCACCGTTTGTTAATTATTTACATTAGAATTGAAGAAATTCACCCAGCCTTAAAACATCGTTAAACTCGCCGCCGAAGACGAATCAGCCTCCGGCTGAAAATGTCATAACTAAAGTAAGAAGAAGAAATTAAACTCGTCGTTTTCATTGGTCAATAGAATTTAGAAACCCAATTTCCACTCCTTCCCCGCGTTTAGAAGTACACAAACAATCATCCTCAAAGCTGCTTATTTCCATAACCACAATCAAAGAGCGTTCGTATATTACACTCCCACCGCAAAGATTAAAGGATGAAAGTGTACAACTGAAGCGAAGCTCAAAAGAGCATGAAACCAACCAACGAACGATGATTATCAACATCATCATCTCTGCCAACATACTGGGAGGAAGACGGGCAGAAAAAAAATCAGGAATGTAGGTATATGTAATAAGATTACGCTTTAACGGCGGCGCGCTGCTGAGATTGCACCTGGAACATGCTTCTTGAGAGGACGAACCACGGTGGAAGGACGAACGTGTAGGTGTAAACATAATTCCGACGTGAAGAGTGATAGGAAAGCATGATACTTGACTTCACAGACCATGGTGACGGTCTGGAAAGATAACTGTTTTAGTCTTTCACTTTTGTTGATGATTTCTTTGATGAGTTCTTTTGCTTCTTAGGAGATCAGTTGGGGTGATAATTAAGTGTAATCGTAATTATGGAATCAGGTGACTCATTGCTTCAGCATAATGAAGAAGATCACTTTCTTTTGATCATTAAGGCACACACTTGCTCTCTTTCCCTGGTCCTATGTAGAGGTGGAACGTGAATTACAAAACTCATTCTTGATATGTTGTTTTGTTACTGTAGGAGCTGATGAGTCAATTAGCTAATTATAGCCCTATCAATCTCGATACTTGTTTTCTATGGACGTCTTGATCACTTCGCAGGTAACATCGAATCACACTTCTTTTACATTTGAAAAGTTTTTGCAACAGTTTGATTATGAAAAGGAACTACCAATTGCAGAAATTTGTAACCTTTATTGGACTGGTAAAGTTCTATTGTTATTTTTCGGATAATTGACGAAATTTGAGCTTTTTTTTTGTTTGCCCCAACCAGAGATATTAAAATTTGAAAAGGGCATAGTTTTCAGTAGAAAAACGTAAGCGATCAGTTTTCCTCCGATGTCTTCATTGACTACTTAAAAAGTCAAAATGAAGACATCGCTATAACTAATGTTAAAGTAGTGAACATGTTTGAAAATCCACGCTTCAGTTATAACAAGTTTAGTGTTGTAATTGAAGTCGATGTCGATACTTATAAATGTTTGTTATGTGCGAAAAAAGTAAATGTAGGGTTTGATCGGTGCTCGATAGTTTCCGCGATTAATGTGATGAGATGCTTCAAATGTGGAGAATTTGGGCACAAGAGCATGGATTGCAAAAATTGTGATAGATGCTCTAGGTGCAGCCAACAACACAAAACGTCAGAGTGTACGTCAACTGTATTGAAATGTATTAATTGTTTGAAAACGAATAAAGAACGAAAAATGAACTTGGACGTCAACCATGCCGCATTTAGCTCGGAATGTTTGCTCTATAAAAGACTTCTTGATCAGAAGAAAAGCAGCTTGCGTTTCAATAAATAGCAGCCAAGTTCCAGGAATGTGAATCAATTCCATTTTTTATACTTGAATATTACAGGGTTGTCAACAAACTACGTAGCATTACGTCAGATTGTTGAGGAAAAACGTCCTCTTTTAGTTTTCTTATCTGAAACTCATATTGTAGAAACTGAAGCTTTTGATCAGTATAGTATTCCGGGATATATTGTTGCTGCTTGTTTATCACATATGGCGGTGTTGCTATTTATGTCAAAGAATCAGTTCAATTCAACCTTCGTACCAACGAAGTTATTGATGGCAACTGGTTCTTGGGCATTACAGTTGTACGTGGCATGAAGATGGGTAATTATGGTGTTTTGTATCATTCTCCCAGTTCTAGTGACCAGCGTTTTGTTGAAGTTTTAGAGAACTGGTTTGAGACATTCCTTGATTCTAGTAAATTAAATATATTGGCTGGTGATTTTAATATTAATTGGCGTGATAACCATAATTCGAATCATTTGAAGCGTTTAGCTGAGTTTTTTAATTTAAAGCAAACGGTAAATGAGTATACGCGTATTTCCAGGCACAGTAGAACTTTAATTGACCACGTTTATTCCAATTTTGATTCCATTTGTTCAGTTACGGATACTGATTTGAAAATAACCGATCATAAGACTTTAGTGATTAATGTCTTAGCCATGTTAACGATAACGATAATTTTGTAAAATTGAAGTGCTGGAGGAAATATTCGAAGCAAGCTGTCTCCAACCTTGTTGAGAGAAGCCTGGATTTTCCATTCGCGGACGGTAACTTAGATGAATCTACAGCTGTTCTTAATAACGCTTTGAAAACGTGTACCAATCAACTAGTTGAGCAAAAGTTTGTTTCTTTGAAAAACTCGAACAGCTGGTACAATTTGGATCTTTTGCGTCTTAAACGTCAATCATTGGACTAGGTACACAATCGCGCGTAATAAATATTCACAATCGATAAAGAAAACTCGTTGTGAATATGTTCAAAGGACTCACCCGGATGTTCTCTTCGTTAAACCTGGTTTGGCTTTCGAAAAAACCTTCGGCGACTTGTTTCGAGACCCTCGAGGTTCGGATTTGCTGTTTTATTTTGTGGAACTTGTGTTGTATCTCGATGTTCAAAGTAGACTTCTTGAACTTAGTAATACTTGCTTGAATTTTGTTACTGTAAGGACCATCTTTTTTTTCTTTTTTTCTTTTTTTTTTGTAAAAATTTCATTTTACTGACGATTTCAACTGTTTCATAGCATTTTCAACTTCGTTTTGTGTGAAGCTAGTTATGGTTATATCACAAACGTTCTCAGGAACGAATTGCAAGGCTTTCTGGACCTCTTGAGCTGATGCCCTGCCAGAGGCGAAAACACCAGAGAACTGTTGAGCGAAGAGGTTACAAATATCTTCAGGTGTGCTAGCTGAATGGTCACCTAGAACCATTTGCGCTGGAAGACCACTTTCTTTACGTTTATCGTTGACGAAAGACCAGAAACGTTTTGGATTTTGTTTCAGCTCATTTTGCTTACGCAAAACATATGTCGAATATAGATGACGGTTATAGTTTCTATTCCGGTTGCTGGCTATAGAAAAGTTGAGTTTGGTGATCATATCTCGCGCACGAGAGTATTTCTTCAAAGCAGCAGAACGCTTGCGTTTAAGCCGTTGAAGCCGTGCATTTGACCAAACTGGCCTAAGCTTTGGTCTGGGTCGAGGGACATATTCACGAAGAAATGATGTCAGTGTTTGGTTGAAAAGTGAAACAGCCACATTCACGTCAGCAACATCCAGAAATGACCAATCTGTGGTCCGTAAAGCATCACTCAAGCCAGCATAATCAGCACGATAGAAGTCGAACTCCCTTTCTTCAGGTATGTCATTGTACCGAACCAGAGGCGGACAGCCAAGGTTGACCAAAACTGGAGGATGGAACGGGTCAGCATCAATAAGAGATTCAGGTGTTTCAATTACATCACAGTGTTTAACTGCATCGGAATTAGCAAATATCAAGTCCAAGGTTCGGTTCAGGTAATTCACAGTAGGGTTTATCTGCTTCATGTCGAGTAACGCCATTCCATACACGAGTGAAGCACTTGCAGCAGTAAACGTAGAGCCCACAGAGGCAATGTAATCCTGTCCAGTAGCTGACGGCGTCCAACAAAGGCCAGACTGGTTGTAATCGCCAAACAGCAGGTGAAAGTCTTGATGTTGCAATTTCTCAGACATGGCTAACGCGGATTCGATATCTTTATCAATGTAGGCCGCAGATGTTGAATAATCAGGAGGGATTAATTCAGAGCTGTTCTGTGCCGCTGTCATCTTCGATAACAGATTTTGATGAACTGTACCGTTTTGAGATAGCAATCAACATACCACCACCTCTCTCTCTGCCCGTTCTAATAGGATCACGGTCATTGCGGTACACATTGTATCCATTTCCGAACAGCTGCGATGAATGAAACTGATCGTTTAACCAAGTCTCGGTGAAAATCAGAACGTCCATTACCGGATCGCAAACCGAGGTAAAGAGGCTATCGACTTTAGTACGAAGACCTCTGACGTTCTGATAATATATGCTGAGGTAGTCGACGTCCGAGTAGTTCTGGAATACGGAGTTACTTGAGTGGCGTGCGGTATCACAGGCTCCAGTAGCACATATACTATGTAATTTACCTGGCGAAGCAGGGTTCCCAATTGCTTTTGAAGATATGTCTACATCATCGGTAATCTCGGCAATAGGTGACTGATACAGGGCGTTCTGGAATGCAATCTCATTTAAGTGTTGTGCAGTATCTGGTGCCTCGGCAGGACATATACTAGATTCCAAATTACCTGACAGAGCAGGGTGCGCTTCTGCTAAATGTATCCTCCAATTGAAGCTGATTGCTGTGTTGAGTAGTCGATCCGTTGTCGCGCACGCTTAAGCCGTTTCAAATAGAGCGGGCATTCCGTGCTCCACGCAGCGTGGCAAACGTCCAATTGTTCCTTAGGAGAAGCTTTCTGTTGTCTATTCATCTGGTTAATGCATTTCACATAGTCCGATACGCACTCACGTGCGTCATGCGGTTGCGCACATTTTGGGCAACATACTGGTTTGCTGCACGTTGATGATTTGTGACCGTATTCTGAGCAGTTATAGCATCTATTAACGTCAACTAACTCGACAACCTTGCACTGATCCCATTCAATAATGACGCGTTTGAGTTTGATCAGTATGTCATATGAACTCGCATCGACTTCAACGACCATGGACATGGCGTTGAATTTCGCTTTTTCGTTTTTCGTTATCCGTACAACTTTCAGAAACGCCGATTCAGGTATCCGATTCTGCTTCCTCAATTTGTCGATGATCTCCGTTTCACATAAATGCTCGGAGAAACCGAAAATTTTAACACGCGGTCGGAGGGCTTTCTGTAGATCAACGTCATACTTTTCAGCAAGCTTATTTGTAGCTTCGATCTGCATCTTCAAAGCTTCCTCGCTAGAATCGCATTGGATCACCACTTCACCATTGTCACGGCAACGAATGTCACTGACAGCAAACTGAGAAGGATCAAGCTTCTCCAGGATATCTCTCTTTGTAATCTCTGCTGCTTGACCAATTTTCGGTTTGAATAGCACCGTCTGCTCCATTCGTTTCACTGCTTTAGTTTTAGGAGTCCAAGCAGGAACATTGTCCTTGGATTTGACCTCGGCCTTGTCCTTAGCTATGTCCTCGGCCTTGTCCTCGGCTTTGTCCTTGGCGTTGTCCTCGGATTTGTCCTTGGCGTTGTCCTCGGATTTGTCCTTGGCGTTGTCAGCAGGCTTCGATGCAACATTAGTCGAGTTCGTGCTTGCAGCAGTATTGCCCTTTCTATCCGATCTAAGTAGACCGCCTTCGTTCTCGTTGTTTCCAGTTTAACCGCTGATAGGTGTTTCTGCACGCTGGCTGTTTTTGTTTTTCGGATTTTTTGGATTGGAATTAACAACATCTGCAAAGGACTTTGCCGAGTTCCTTACAGATAAAGTTTCGGATGCTGCACTATTTTCATCCGAGGTGGTTTTCAGCACTGCAGCTTGAATTGCGGCAAAAAGCGGCAGAATATTCTTCTGGAACTCATCCAACTGATCCGCAGCGGCATTTTTGATACGTTCTTCAGCAGCATTCCTGACATCACACATCTTGTTCACTTTCTCGCATAGCTCTGTGCATTTCTGCTTAATATCATTCAGGCAGAGTTGTTCCTTGCGGCACCCAAAGCACATGTACTTGAGAGCAACATTTTCCTTTAAGGCACTTTTGCCAGCAGCACTCAGATCGGAACATTTGGTGTGGTACATGTTTTCACATCCACCATAGCAGTACACACGGTCATTTTCAGAAGCAATACAAAGCGAGCAAACGCTGCACAATACCGAAGTCATAACAAATTCAGTCCGTATCTACAGCTGCCCCAACGGGCTTTTGTTGGAGAACAATAACAGCAGTAGAAGATTTATTTTGCAGCCTGATGAACAAATGATGTGATTTAATTTTTTGATATAACCGAGCTATGTAGCCAAGTTTTAACAAACGACGATTATAGTTGACACGCACGTATCGCGGCGGGCATACCGGTATGTAACTTAGTCCAAATAATTAAGTTTTACACTACTTAAAACAGTTTAGAGCGCTGAGAGCATTTCGGTCGACAAATACACGCAAATACAACAACATGGAAT
Source organism: Ochlerotatus camptorhynchus (assembly GCF_037179485.1). Lineage (NCBI taxonomy): Eukaryota > Metazoa > Arthropoda > Insecta > Diptera > Culicidae > Ochlerotatus > Ochlerotatus camptorhynchus. The sequence continues at coordinate 3,298,544 of NW_027040494.1, read as the reverse complement.
TTTCTTCAAGTAACGGGAAGGTGCAACGAAAATTGCTCGATATGTGCGCCGAAAATACTCCTCTTCTTCGGCATCTGATCAGGAACGATTTTCTACTGATCATGTTGCCCAGTTTTCTAGTGGTGTTAGCATCAGAGTTAATGTACACGTGCATCCATCCCGCGTGATAGAGACACGCTTTCTATAAGATCGTAGGTGCCTGGTACATTTCGAGACGTATTATTTCGCGTTTCTTTTTTGTTCCTACGTGCCTCATTCGTGTCACATGTGCTGTGTCTCATGAGCTAAGCTCGGCGAGCTCCAGGGAGATCGGCAGCGTACCTTTGTCCTGCGTGCATGCTAAAAGTGGCTGGTTGGTGATAAAAAAAAACAGCAGAGAACTGTTGTAGTCCTGTCACATTTTCGTGTTGTTGGTACAACTGATTTGATTTCAATCAGTTGGTATTCAGTTTTTGAGGGTTGTGGTTTTAGAGAAGTATTTCAAGCGGAAGATGAGTTAAACGATTACGAACCAATTACCGGCGGGGTTATTTGTTACCGATACATGCGCATGGAATTTTCATGGTTCAAAATATTGATTTAGCTCCACCAAGTTCAAACGATTTCAAATCAGCTCCTGATCATTCTCACAAAATTCGTTCTCATTAGGATGCGAACTCATACTGCACTTGGCCCTTTGAAGTTTATGTGGGAATTGAAAAATTGAACGTTATTAATTGATTAGGAAGATGATGTTCTTCTGACATGGTTAATTTACTACTCAGTAGACAACATCGGAATAATAGAACAAAAAATCGAGGCTATTATGTCATAAGGGCAAGATGCAGTGTTGCCCTGAAAACAGCCGATTAATCCTACCAGCAAGTTATCAACTTGGAAATTAATTAATAACAAATTTTCTTGACATTCATTTAAAAAGTGGTTTTCAACAAAGTTATAGCTGGAAAATTTTCACGTTAGAGGGAGGAGGGGGGGGTCTGATGGACAACTTTTCCGTAAATCATTATGGTGCAGAGCTAGAACGATGAGGACAAAAAATACACTTTTCTTATAGTAATTCTCATATAAACTTCAAAGAGCCAGTGCAGAATCAGTTCGCCACCAAATTAGCTCAAATTTTGGGATATTGATCAGCCCGATTTGGATCCGATTGATCTTGGTGGATCAAATTGATAGGTATTTTGTAGCTGGCAGAGAACCAATAGTTCGGAGGGCCATTTAAAAAAACTTCGTTGTTGAAATTGATTCGTGTTCATCCATCAGTATTTTCAGCCTTTCAAGCTGTAGCTGACATCCCTAGTTAATTCAAACATGTACTTAAATTTGAGAACTGCTCAAATATATTTAGACAAAAAGCATGGTGTGTTCGTCCCAAGTAGTAGTCAACCTGAAAATATGATGAGAAATAAGAAAACTGGATTGTAAATTTTGGGATGAATCCAACATATTTGTCACACTCAACGGTCTGTATCTGAATCGCAAACCATGTTTTCCAAAATGTTTATTTTGTAGGCTCAATATCTTTGAAAGCTCTGCGGAGCCGAAGGACTAAAAAAATATTATAATGGAGATCTAAATCGATTTCCTATATTTTTTTGTGCTTGCAACCCATCGAATCTCGACAGATCCGCAAACCCTTTCTGCCGAGGATGCTGATGTTCGTTTTTGAATGCTTTATCGGCCTCCTGAGGGCACGTCCATTATCACCACCTTTTCATGCAGCACCTCTACCACTTCCTCTGTTGATTTGCTGGTACTGGCTGACAATGCACCTACAGCCACTACACCAGGGTACGAACTACTATCCGACTTACAAGGAATTTTGTAGTTCTTCAAGAAACTTCGTGGTACTTGAGGGAACTTTTTTAAATTTCAGGAAACTTTCTTGAAGTGCAGATTTTTCTTTAAAGTTGAGCTAACTTTGTAGAAGCTCACCGAACTTCAGTGAACTTTGTAGAGTTTCATCGAACTGCTTCGGTAACTCTTCTTCTACGTACCTGAAAAAAGTTATAAGACAACGACACTTCATACACCTCGCAGCTCGTAATTGACAGTATGGGCGGAATGAGGCTATTCATACTGTCGCTAATGTGATAACTAACACTTATGCTTCGTTTGACTCTAATGTTCCGTTTAGCTGTTTTCACTAGAACACTGTCCTGATTTTGAATGTTTCTTTGGTATTATTATTATATTTGGTTTTATGCATTAGGACCAACATATGTCAGATCAATCATGAGCTAAATTTAGTGAAATTATTTGAAGTTCTGAGATCATGGAAAAGTTCAGAAAACTTCGTAGAAGTGGGAACTTTATACAAGTTTATGTATATTCGTAGAAGTTTATTGTTTAATGGCAGGGAACCTTTTTATTATTCATGGACCTTTTTTATAACTTCAGAGCTTTGATGAAACCTCATCGACTTGAAATAGTTCTGAGAATTCCGCACAAATTCAGAACATTTCGTGCGTCGAACATTGCGGAAAATCAACGATAAACGTAGACGTGAAGCAAGCTTTGATTAAGTTTTGTGGACTGCGTAATAATTCGAGGAACTGCGTATAACTTCATAGAAGTACAGGGCATTTTGAAAAAGTTCAGGGAATTTCGTAAAGATAGAAGACTTCAGGGATCTTCGTTTCAGTAGGGAACTTCATAGCAGTTTGCCAGAGATCTTGAAAATCTCAATGAACTTCCTGAAGATGAAGATTTTGGACCATCGTTTAATTTCAAGGTACTTTGAAATTTTAGTAAATTTTCTAAAACTTAAGGAAATTTTGTAGATGTTCAGGAAACGTTGCATAAGTAACAGGATATTCTTTCAGATATGCTCCCTAGACAGCCAGGAAGTTTTAAAAGATTAGCATTTGCTGATGTTCTTCTGATCTGAATTAGCGAGTTGCTAAAAAAAAAGGATGGCTTAAGAATGTGCTTAAGTTTTTGAATGTCATAATTTTTCAAATGGATAGATCACCGGTATTTTCCAAATTTAAACCATACGCTCTGGCAACATGGTGATTTGATTGGTTGATCTGTTGCAGGTTGTAGCAATGGCTGTACCACTTTCTGGTTTGTTGTAGCGAGATGGTGGCGCTTGGTGGTCACTTTGTGGAATTGCTGCCGATACTCAGGCGCTTCCTTCTGACACTGTTGGTATACAAAGGCAAGGTCGCCATTATCTAACCGAACAGGTTATTTCTTCTTAGCGATTACGGACATCGACCAGAAAACGATGCCATCGAAACCCGCAGAGCAATGGTCAGCAGAGGCCACCTAGATCGTACCGTGCCAACCAGAATGCGATTTGAAGGAACGGAACAGAAGGTTTGTAGACTTGGTGATATTAATAATTGGAATGGTAAATATATCACTGCATTGGTCTACACGCTCATCTGAGTTAAAGCCAACGATGCCCGCTCATGTCACTATTTTGCTGCAGCTATTTAGTATAGACCACGCCATCACCCAGTGGGCCACCGCTTCTTTTATAGAATTTATCTGAATGCTCGATCACATGAGACACATTAAAAAAAATCTGAACATTTTTAAAGTAATGGTAACAAAGTACAAGTGAAAGCGTAAAGGTAATACGCCAAGAAAAAAATGTTCTGCGAATAATGCTTCCACCCATTGAATTATCATAACATTGCTGCATTCGTAGCATTCCGATATAATCTATTCAAAATACGTAACATCCCAACTAACAATGTATACCAGTTGTGTTGCCGATGAATGGTTAAGTTACGTTGAAAATGTGTGAACGTCCTGCAACGGTCAAATCCCCGTACTAAACAATACCGATACACTTTTTGTAGAATTTTTGTCCATTCTATATTTTGAAAATAACGTGTCAAAAGATGTTAGTCATGCAAGTGCAGTTAAGTGTTGAACCGGAAAAAATAAACAAAGAATATTCTAATTGACCGGAAAATTAATGGCTTTTGCTATTAGATGATTTCAAGAATTTAAGCGCTGCAAATATATGCTACCTTTACTCTAAAATAGGAATGGTTTGTGCAAACGCAAATGAAATGTCGGTCAAAGCAACCAAGTTTCAACAGCCTGTATTTCGCTTACCTACACCTTCCAGAATTTCGAGCTGTGCAGTTCTAGCATTAATCGTAGCACATGAGATGAGGCACATGAGATCAGCGCGAGCCTCGCGCACGCCAGGATTTTTGGGTGTCGCATTTGTTTCTCGCTCGTATCTTATTCTCGCGTGTCTCTTTCTCGCTCGTCACATGTTGTTTTCGTTGCGACGGGAGACGGTTTGTTGAGAGTCTTGGCAGCACATTTTTGCACACACGAGGAAAATGTAACTCTGGTTAGCATAGTCCTTGAATATACGTTTTGCTTGTGCACCATAGTTGCTCACTATATTATCATAGAAGTGGGCGCAGGGGGTGTTGGCCATTTTGAATTTCGCAGTGGGTGTGGGTGACGACTGTGGTAGTTGATTATATGGACGGTTTTCGGCTCAAGCAGTTTAAAAAAAAAAAAAACCAAAACCGTCGAATATTAAAACAATAAACGTTTTTGCCGGTTTTTTGAGACTGTCTGAGCCAAAAACCGTCCATATAATACAACTTAAAAAACATTGAAAAATTGATGAAGATGCTAATTTCGAATAACTGACTGAAGTTGTAAGTTTTATACGATAGATGAAGATGAGTATGAGAGATGAAAGTATAGAATTGATAGTTCCGTTTAGATTACGGAAGTGTGAACAATGCATGTAGAGAGTACATAGCGAGCTAGGACCAAGGTTGCAAAGACTCATTTCAGCTAAAACAATGTTTTTCTAAATTATGAAATAATTAGATGCCATGATCAAATTTTGAATTGGTATGATACAAGAAGAGGTTGCAAAGAATGTGTTTGACATATTAAACCTGTTTATTTCACTTCATGAGAGTCACAATCAGCGATTTTTCACAAACTCACTCACTCACTCACTCACTCAGAGATCAGCAAATCGCTGATTGTGACTCATAGAAAGCAAAATTTACAGGTTTTATGTTTCCAACGCATACTTTGTAACCTCTTCTTGTAAGTTACAAGTAAAACATGCCATCATACCATCTTTTGGTTTTATTATTCCGAAAAACATTATTTTAGCTGAAATGAGTCTTTGCAACCTTGACTAGGACAACTTTTAAGGAAGGTACAAATCGGTTTTATCATCTCTCTTTACCAAACTCCCCCTTTGGAGAGGGATGGTGAGGGGTGTGTGTCCCCTCCCCCCCGCCACCACTGGCAAAAAGAGATGATCGCCGACCGCTCAAGTACCAACGATGTGTTTGAAACAGTTCTACCGATTGTAAATCATTGACTTCACGCAGAAGTAATACTAAACATATTGTCAAAGTATTGAAAAATTGTAAAATCCATAAACGGGTTTGAAGGGGGTATTACTGTTTGTACTCAATTTTCACCGTATCACTTCGTCCACTTGAAAGATAGAAAATTGTCGTCTTCAAAAAAGTTTTTTAAAATGATTTCGTCTACGATATTCATCGATTTAACAAGACATAAACAAGTTCTTTTTATCACTACTTTAAAGCTCTTAAAAATTGAAGAAACATTCTACAGGACATCAAAATACTACGCTCAATAGTTTCGTCGCAAATGGCCATGTCCCACTTTATTTGATTTCGACCCGTTGGCTGGAATCGGTCGAACAGAGATACATATATCAATTCGACTTTTGGCAAAATTTTATTACTTAATTACTGTTGCCCGCGCATGCCTACAAGCTTATAGGCACGCCGGTAAGTGTATGCGGAGCACATGGCCATACATAAAAATATTATTTTTTTGCACAGAAGTTAAATCGATTTGTGGTCTTGGCCGAAGTTGTTTTGTATACACCCAACCGGTGGATGTAAGATTCGCTTACAATTATGTGGGATTCATCATCAGAGGATGTAAGTGGAGACCGCATGAACCGAGGATGCGATATACCTAGCTGCGGTCCAATGCAAGAAAATTGGAGACCGAAAAATGAAGAGTGTATTATTATTAAAAAAAAAATAGGAAAAAGGTTTCCGACTGGACTCGAACAACGAACGTTGCGATTATCAGACTTGTGCTTTCCCCACTGCTCTCTCCATGCCTCTGAATAAGGATAGCCTTAAAGCAAACAAGAAGCGCTCATTTCCTCTCACACTCGACTTCGTATGCTTTTTCTGCTGGAGAGATTCGAGGCAAGTGTGTGCGTCGTTCTATCATGTTATACATAAAAATCAAATGCTTGCTTGTGTAGGTGAAAGCACAGACAGAACACGAAATAAAAAAGGCAAAAACCATTACATCTTCTGCAAGGTCAACTTCTAACATTCGCTGCGATGTTCATGAACAGAGGATGATAGGAAATGGAACTAACATTCATTGTAATAAATTTTTGGTTTGCGTGTAGTTTTCCCAATCTAAGTCCCAGGTTTGGTAAAAGTTGAGCGATTTTTGATTTTTTTACAAGCAATTGAACAGTTTTGATCCGTTTTCCATACAAATTTTAAAGCTCTGTCGCAAATCCAGATCATAACCAAATTCGTTCAAATTAGGCAAATTTATAATACAAATGGAAATATCTGTCGGGAGTACCGGGTTGCTAAGTTGACCAACCCTAGTAAACATATTACTTAAGCTTCAATTTTCTAAACATACTCCCATAACTTTCAGTGAGCTCCCAAACCCGCTGCGTAATCTTCCACAAGACCAGACTCACCCGGATCGGCGGAAGTTATCAATTTTCGTAAACATTACGCACAACAAACAATAAAATTTGGATTAAGAGAAACGTTGGTGTGGTACGTTCAGCGATAAGAGGAAACTTTTCCCAACTGTATGAATATGTATATATGGAGGAAAGTCTGCAAAAGAAGGCTCATTTCTGGGCCACCGCCACGACTGTGCAGAGGATCTGTGCCTTGGTGGTGGTTATTCCGAAAATTGGATAAGATTCTCTACAAACGTGGAAAAAAAATGAAAAGGAATGAAATCCCCGGCATCTTTCATACGATCCAACAACACACGAAGGAAGCATATTTTCCAAAGACGAAAGGAAATGAAGCATAGCCAAGACTGCTGCTCAGAGGATTTATATGAGTGACTACTACCCGGAGCGTATGCGAAAAAGTTAAACAGTAGCTGTTGCAGCAAGTTTTGGCTCCATACCTACTTTCTCAAGCAGTTCCGGTCCTTTGCTGGGTTGGGTTTGCCACCGAGAGGAGAGTTAGTATATGTGTTCTTAATGGATTATACCGGGAAGTGTTTGGTTTTCTTTGCACAAATTGAGAAGTTAATATCCGGAGATTTATATTGAACACACATAGAGAAAATGGTGTGCTGGGGAGTTCGCAAATGTTTACGATTTCATGGTGATTATGCTAATTCAGGCCCAATAACAGGACGGAAAGCAGTGTCTGAGGATGTTCTATATTCAAAATAAGCAGCTTAGTCTTTGCGGTGAAAAAAAAACGTAGCTACAAGTCATAAACAGATTTTTTTAATTTTCGTGGAAGCAACAACCAGTGATGCTAAATTTGAATCATTTCTGGATTCCTTTCAAGCACTCCTCCACTTAAAATACTTGACAAGTGCCAATACTGAAGGCATTCCATTCACTCCACAGAAGCGTTTATAATCGATCTCACAATGAGCTTTCAAATTTCCTCCCCCGAACATACATTGCATTCAATTTCCCTGCTCATTATACGTTGCAAGGATCCGTCCCGGGCGGAAATCGCTTTAAGGAAATTTAAGGCAATAGGAAATTTATCACATCCCAACCTCTTCTTCCATTGCCTATCCCAAACCCAGGCAGCCGAGGCGCTCCACGCGTATTATAAGGGTAATTATTGGCAGGGAAGCATGACAAACATCGACTTCTATCGGAGAATGCGAAGATTTGCCCCCTCCCCCCACTGCATAAGAAACGCGTAACGTTTTCCACAAATCCTCTTCCCCTTCGTATCTTGTCTGTTTCAATAGGATCGTGTCGTAGCGGGGGTTTTTATGTTTGGCTAAAGGGGGAGAATCAGGAATTGAAAAACTCAATGGGATTATCCGGAAGGAGCATGGAAAAATCAAAATAGGAAATTTGGCGACTGGGGGATGCCTTGCAGTGAAAAAAAAACCTGACTTGTTATTTCTTCAGAGGGAATTGAGTAAGCAAAAGATCTAAATTTCTCATTTTCTTCCATGTTGATTTTGATATTCTGGGTGAAGTTTGCCTAGGATTTCTTCCGGTACCTCTGTTTACTGGGACGACTGCCAGCGGCAATTTGAGTTTCTAGATCTAAAATTAAAAAAAAATCGTCTTGAAGATTCGGAAATGAAAAATGTTGAAACTTAACTGCAAATTTGCATCATTACGATCGAGAAGTTTAATGTCATGATTAAATTAGGCACACTTAATGTGGAAATTGAAATTCAAACCAACCCACCAACTGCTGAAACTCGGTGGAAAAATTAGATTAAAGTGCACTCCATTCTCTACGCTCGTCGTTCCCATATTAATTAATGGCATGCAACGGTATCACGTCTTCCAGCTCAAATGCACCAGCTGATGGGTGCAGAAAAAAGCTTCATTTTAGAAACATTATTCATAAATTTCATCATCCTCATCACCGAGCGTCAACATCGTCTTTTCCAGAGAGAGAGAGATAGAGAGAGAGAAAGAAAGCGAATGTGCGGCACTGCATCCTACTGTAAGGAAGTCGCTGAAATGAAATAATAGAGCATTCCCGGAGAAGAAGGCAATCAGAGGAGCAGCTGGTACGGTACGGTAATGTATTCACATGATCACGGGAGTGCTGTGGAGAAGCGGGCGCTGATTTCATTAATAAATGTCACGGTTTATACTCTGATTGTTGTTCGAATAATGGAATTATGCTTATGACTTTGCACTGGGCCAGAATAGCGCATAGTGCAACACAATCTAATCTTAGACTTGAAACAAATGAAGAAAATTATGGATTAACTTAACTTGACTCGCCTTCAGAAGTGCAGTGCAGTTTTATCGGAAATGAGCGAAATCGGAGCTAGTCGAGTTGATTTATAATTTAAAAACGTTTGGTCGAATGGACGTTTGTACGAATTGATGTTTGGCAGAATAATGACTTAAGTGTCTAAAATAACTAAAATTGTGACCCAAAAGTGGGGTATATAGCTAAGAATAATAATGATAAAACAATAACAACTTTATTTGTAGGTATAAACAAAATACTTGAGATTTAAAACGAGAATTCAAACACTCAATTTGAGTAAAATCTCTTTGGCGTGGAACTTCGTGGGGCAAAATCCCGACACAGCTACACGGCGAATGAGAACGACCTCAATTTTGAGTTTAGTTATAAACTCATAAATCTCATAAAGTGCAGGAAGTCAGCGGTGAGTAAATTTGTCTCTTGTTTTTCATGGTTTGTCCTGGAAAAACTTCGCCCATATGAAAAAGGTTAAGATTGGATTCACTCAGTCTATTGTTACTCCTAGACTCCTTGATTGAGTGAAATTTTCGTTAATTTTCCTTATTTTCGGGCAGATTTTTGAGGTTTTCGACAGGAAACCATGAAGCAAATGTGCTCATCGCTAAATTCCTGCATTTTTGGCTTATGGCTGAACTAAACTCAATATTGACAAAATTGTTTTTCACATAGTCAGTGATAGACTTGATCCTCAAAAAAACCTTCGTCATAATCTCATAAATCAGCGGCGCCGGTGGTGTAGTGGTAAGCGTGATTACCTCTCACCCCAGCAGGCCTGGGTTCAATCCCAGTCGGCGCCGCCGGGATGTTCTGAGGCATCTCTGATCACGCTTTCCTTCGGATGGGAAGTAAAGCCGTTGGTCACCGGTTCATGAGTTTGTTGGGTCGATAGGTAGGGTCCAGGTGTGGGAGCTGCCTCCCTGGCGCGTTACGTCGGAGGCTGCACCGCACCGGTTCTCCACCGGTCAACGTGTGCTGTGCTGAGCTTCACCGGGTCCCAACCGGCCTGGGGGAACTGCTTCCGGATCCGACTTTCCGACTCACGGTATATGGCCGTATGTTGACGGATGACCTTATGCAAATGTGGATAGCGTTCGTGTGCACACTTTCTTCAAAAGGAATTATTTTCGGCTTAGTTCACACTCGCGACACCTTGCAATTCCGGTCGGCTAACTTCACGGATAGTCTATGTGCCGGCTTCTAACGTCTCGACCGGTTTGCGACCTCTCACTCCACTACTGGTCTCAACGTTGGCGATAAGGAGGACCAGGGCCACGTGGTGGCCTTACAAGTTACACCGAAATCACTTTCCGCGAATCGTAATAATTGTTTGTGAACCAAACCACTCTTTGCTAAAGCAAATCTTATTAGCTTTAAGCACGTGAATTTGAATACGAAGTTTAGACTTTGTCAGCACAATTTCACTTAATTCACGTTTGCCAAATATTCGCCGACTTGATCTTCTCGCTATTCCAGGTATAAGAGAACGTCCCTGTGGGCCGGACGATCTTATATAGCATTCCTGGTCCCAGGTCACATATACCGGATCACGTTCAGGGTGAATTGCGCCTTTTGTAGTAGAGTAACCGCTGTAATAGTATTGGTCTTGGCTACCTAGACCAATTTCGTAAAGATGCGAGCATTGAAATCCCCCTACAATCCCTACGCTAGCTATGTTAGAATTTCGAAGTCTACCTACGCTACTCTAGCTCCTGATTGGCCAACCGGTTTGAGAGGGGTCTCATTTGACGACACATCGACACTTTTTGCCGTGCTGCAAGTTTTCCGATTTATATTTTTTTTTTGAAATATGCGTGACAACCCAACTCAACACCGGCTGCCAGAAAATTAATATTTTTAAAATCAAAAGGCGAAATTTGATTTCAATTCATTTGAATAATTAAAGTTCATATAATTCAATCATTCTCTTGTGTTAAGTGTTGTGAAAATATCAAAAGATCTAATCTCACCAATGTGCATAATCTCATTTGAGTATCGTAGACCAAAAACTCAACACGCAAACAACAGCAGATGATATTGCAAGCTGTGATACGGTTGCTATGATATCATGCTAACAAAACTCCCCGGCTACAATTCTCACCAAACTGTGTTGAGTTTGAGCTTCAAGATTTTTGCTGTACATCCGAACACGAAACGAAACTTCCATCACTGCTGGCAGCAGTAACTTCGTGTCTGCCATCTGTGAAGCTTAAAGAAAAATAGCAAACTATGCTTTCTCTTTCTAAGAAAACGATGTGCAAAGATTTTTGTGGTTAGTCAACTCGTGGCTGCAATTTTACATGTTCTGAATAGTCTCGCAATATCAAAGGAGCTTGTAAAAACAATATCATGCTTGATATTTTATTCCAATATCATGCGTGATATTGGGAGCCCTTGAGAGCGAAACAAAATCATTTGAGTGAGGATTATGCCCTCACTGCTTGTGTTAAAATTTAGATTTACTCACAATATTTCAGGTGTAATTTATTATTAATTTCAAAACCAAGTCAATTAAATTTCAGCAGCATCGGGGCTCTTACTGCCAAACTTCAGAGATGCTTGGATGTCCTGCCTGAATATTTCAACTGGAAGATCCGTATCAACGCGGCTAAGACCCAGGTCATCATATTTCCAGCACAATGACAAAACTAACATCAAGTGCAACATCTTGATAAGATCATTGTATCCGCTCATAAACAGGAAGTCCACCATATCCCTGAAAAATAAGCATGTTGTCAACAGACAACTAATTCTTCCTGTTATTGAGTATGGTATGCCAATTAGGGAGAGTTGCGTTTCAAATGTCATCACCTTAAACTGCAAAGGATCCAGAACAAGATCCTTAGGATGATCCTAAACAGTCCCCCGCGGACTTGACATTCTGAGATCCTGGCTGGAATTCAGACATTAGAAGAACGGAGAGTATTCATCCTGGAAAGGTTCAGAGACATCTGTCTGAGATCAGATCATCAGATCATACGTGATCTAGTACGTTAGCTTAAGTTATACTCGTTGTTAGGTTTTTTTTCAATTCAAACAAAACACACCCCAAAAGGGTATTCTGTAAAATAGTTGAAAACCGCAAACATTAAATAAGAATATCCAATGAAACAAAGATGAAAAACCAGGTAGGTTAATCAATTAATATGTTTAATCAATGTACAATCAAAATCTACTGTGGACGATGGATGTCTCTCCCATCAGTTGGTGCAATTCGTGGTTCATTCGCCTCCTCCACGTTCCGTCATCCATCTGTACTGCACTGTAGATGGTACGCAGCACCTTCCGTTCGAAAGCGCCCTTGGTGTTGGTCCTCCACGAGCATATTACAGGTCTCGTGTCCGTAAAGGACCACCGGTCTAATCAACGTCTTGTAGATAGTCAACTTTGTGCGGCGGTGAATTTTATTCGACTGGAGTCCAAAGTAGGCACGATTCCCTGCCATAATGCGTCTTCGAGTTTCTCTGCTGGTATCATTTTCGGCGGTCACCAGTGAGCGACCCGGAAACCACCTAGTTTTCATCACCGTCAATCTGAACTCGGGGTGGGAGGCTAACATTATCTTCCCTAGAACCTCTGCGTTAATGGCAAGTTAAATCCACCTAGCTTCAGCCTTCAGTCTGATGTACGTTTCCGCCATCGTCTAAAAGTTCAGTGCCGTGATGTAGATGTCATCGGAGAAGCCAATAAGCTGGACTTCCTGAAGATCGTGCCACTTGTGTCTATTCCTGTTCTTCTCACACCTTCTAACGCGATGTTAAATAGCAGACACGAAAGTCCATCACCTTGCCGTAGCCCCCTTCGAGATTCAAAGGGACTCGAGAGTGTCCGCGATACTCGAACAACGCACACCACTTGACCAATCGCGGCAGTTCATCCGGAAATCCGCACTCGTACATAATCTGCAATAGCTGATCTCGATCGATTGTATCGTATTCGGATTTGAAATCGATGAACATATGATGTGTGAGCACGTTGTTTTCGCGGCATTTCTGCAGAACCTTAAATGGTTATTAGAATTAACACTTGTAGTGCTGGAATGAACCTGGTTAAAGATACTGGATTAATGCTTTTGGTTAGTTAGGCTAGTGAAACTGGATTCAATCAAACTGGTAATTAGTACACACTAAACCTCTAGATAAGAAATATTGTTCTGATATTCCACGCTAGTTGATCTTAAGTCGATTATAATCAGTGCCTCGAAACTATCGGAGTCAATGGGTCAATTTCACGGACCATAGAATCCCGCATTTCCTTTGCTTTTAGCGTATATCCGTTCGTTCCAAAACGTGACTTTGTTCTTGCGTGTTCCTTTTTCAATCCTGAACAAAATCATTCGTAACTTTCCCGCAGTTTCGAATGAAAATCAATTTCACAAGTAGACCTCTGAAAGCCACACTGCTGATTTCTGATTACAAATGGAAGTATCGTCCCGGAAAACACCCGATTTGGATCGATACTTTGGAAATGTTTCTCATCCATGCGGTGTTCGAGTGTTCCATTTCGTTATTATCTGATCAACATCACTAGCAGCGTCCAGGAGCGAACGCAACCAGCTTCATTATGATTCCACCCGGGCGGCGATGACAAGTTATGACCCCCAACCATCGCGTCATCCTCTAGGGAGGAGACACAACACGTGATTGTCACAACGAGCGACGTGGCGGAAGCAGAGGTGAAAGCTTAATTTTCTCTTGTCACTCATCTACTTTGATAACGTCGAGCGGGGTGAACCCGTTTGCGTGTGTGTCAATTTGTGCGTCTGAATACATATTACACAATCAGTTCCGCCGAGGTGTCATGAATTTTAACAATGTTTCATTTTAATGAGACACATATCGAAATGGTGGGAAATTGCTACAAGCTCCCCGGGAACGGATAAACAACCCCTCATTCCGATTATTGTGCACCCTCACATGAAACCGATGGAAAAACTTCCTTTTCCGTAAAAACTACGGAAATGAATGTTCAAAAAATTAAAACATGTTTATTGCGGTTTTTATCGAGTGATTTTACAACTTTTTGTCAGTTGCTTCGGAACCGACCGCAAATATGTAGCTTTAAGGACTGAAGAGGTACCTACAGCTTTTTCCAAACGACATTCATCGATTGCAAATGGATTATGCATGAACGCTTTGCATTCCAATGAAGAGGAAACAAACGAATACTTCCCCCATTCCTTCCCATCCAACCCGATAAGAGTCCTACTCGTTTCGAGCTGGAAATCGATTCTCTTGAATAAGCTAATTTGCATTCATCTCTTTATTTCAAGCTTTCAAAGAAGCGTGGACACACATACCTACTCACAAAGACACGCACGTTAGTATCGTCTGCCGTATATTCATCGAAAGACGAAGCAAACGTAGCTCTTGACTGCTGTTATCATAACAGCATTCGCCTTGTGTTTTTCTCTCGGAAATCGAAGGAATGGGTTTTTCTTTCGATGCTTTGTGCTCCTTGGTATAATCCGGTTGAGTACGGTAAGTATTTGTTTTGAACGCAATCAATCAAGTCATTCGTGTGTACATTTCTTGGGAATGAGATTTGACTGCTTGTTGTTTCAGTTTTTAGGCGTTAGCTGCATTGCGGTGATGTCTTCTTCTATTTTCTTACAACTTCAACGTATGAAATGATCAATATTCAATGCATTTCACGTAAGATGTATCATTTTTCAGAATCTTAATCTTAATCTCAATGTTTACCTAATATATCAAACCATCGATGCACTCGACTTTTTACACGGGGGATACGTACCATGTAAAAAAAAACCGTGTATGAAGAACCACGTTATTCCGAAAATCGTCGTAAAAAAATCACGTTATATAAAAAAAAATCGTGTAAAACTAACCGCGTTATTTCGTAATTCGTGGTACTAAGAAGTGTGCATGAAAATTTTGTCCACCCAGAAAATTTTCGTTCTTGATAAAGTTCTTCTGCAGGTAAAGACGTTTATAATGTCCAAACCTTCGAGAGCTTGTGATATCTGGAGAAGACAACCTTTTCAGGTTCACGTAATGGTTATTAATGATCTTTATTTCAATATCTTAATTTTAGTAACCTTCACACAAGCCTAACTCTACACTAGATATTTACTCTATGGGAGGTTACATTACTGGTCTCCAAACATAGTCAACCGAAACTCCAAACATAGTCCGAAAAGATATAGCAAAATAATTTGGGTCTGTTGTTTTTCCGGGTCAGAGTCATAGTCGATGCATCTATTTTGTGAACGCATTCTGGGTCATACACAATAAAAAATAAATTTTAAAATTCCTTCCAAGCGGATGCATTTCAATCATGTCAAAAATCTCATTTAATTTTCATGGCCACAAAAATAAACAAATGCAGTAAAAGTAGTGGAATGTCAATGATAATGTTGTCCTTTTTGGTAAGTATACCATATTTTCGACACGATGATTCCACTTTGATGTGATATTTAAATATTTTTTTTTGTTGTGTACGGAGAGTGTGCGAAAGATATACCCATAGTGACCATCAGGCGATCCGATATGGCATAGGCCAACGAAATACCGTGGCGGTACGGAGGACGAGAACTTGCGACCGGAAGTGGAGACTGTTATAAGTGCAATCTTTCTTATTAGAAATATATTAAGCCACTTGTTTACTGTTTGAAGACTGGTTTCAACTGAGCTCACGGCTCAGACTATATTTAGGTTTTATGTTTTCTTATTAGATGTTATTGACAGTTTGGGCCTTCCTCGGCAAAACTACACGAATACTCTAAATCGAAACTACCCTAATTGAGTAAGTACATTACAACTCCTCTTCACTTTAAATATGTAATGCATTCGGGATTTACCGACAGTAAAAATTATTCCATTATAAATTCAGAAATCCTCAAAGTTAAGAGAAAAAATACAATTTGAATTCAAAAAGCCGCATTCGACTTCATAATTCGAAAATTTACTTTTAAGTGTAAATAAACATATCGTTCTTTTTTTTTCTTTTTCATTCTTTCCGATCTTCTCGGTATCTTCCTCACTGTTTCTTCATCCCCGTGGACTCCCTCGTGTTTCCGCTTCCTGTTTCGTGCCACTTCGTTTCCAACCAAATCGTCAATAGGCATGGTCCCCGTTGGGCCAACCGCTTCCTCCGTAACTGTGCTGTCGGCTTCACAGCGGTTCAGCACAACGTATGGCTGCCACTGAGGGTCCAGGAGCATGCGTAGTTGTTTTCTATGCGCCATTGTTCTTGCGCTTCCAACTTGTACCTGGAAGATATTTTTAGAGAACTTCTTTAAGAATGTAGCCTTTAACCATCTTGCATGGTGGTGGGGATTGTGGTTTTTGTACCACACATCGTCACCAACCATCAGATTATCAAGTACATCAACGTGTTGTTTTGGGATTTTTCCATCGCTATTTAGCGTACTATGTTCGTCACTGGTTTGTGGTATGGTTAACTGTTTTTTAAAATGTTTCTTTGGGTTCACTAGATCTAACAAAATCTTTGGTTCGTAAGAGAATATTCTACTTGACGGAAAATGTCCATCTTTTGTCATGTTATTATTTATGTAATTGATTAAAAATAAATTTATCTGGTCTTCCAGATCCAACTCAAGCATTTCCGGTTCCATTAGGAATCTCTTTAACACTTCCTTTACTGTCCTGACTAGCCTTTCTGCTTGTCCATTACTAGACGGGTTATAGGGTGGGCTTTTTAGTACTTTTATGCCCTGCCTCTCTAGAAATTTGATAAATGGATAAGAACTAAAAGGAGGACCATTGTCCGACACCAAAACGTCAGGTAAACCAAAACGAGCAAAAAACTCGACTAGTTTTTTCAAAACCTTATTGCAGTCCGTTCCATGTTTCATCCATACTATCTCTATCCATTTGGAGAAACTATCCACAATTAACAAAAATATGTTATGTTTGAAGTAAAAGAAATCTATGTGGACTCTGCTAAATGGCCTGATAGTAGGTGTCCATTTTGACTCTGTTTTCGTTTGATGGGAAATAGCCATGCTGCCGCAAGCTTGACAACTTGTCACATATTTTTCTATATCGGAGTTTATTCCAAACCAATAAACCATGCGTCTCGCAAATTGTTTCATCTTGACTATACCAGCATGGTTACCATGTAGTAGTTTTAAAATTTCCTTTTGCATTGAACCAGGTATCACCACTCTGTCTTTGTAAAATAGACAATCGTCCACAATTTCAAAGTCCTGCTGGTTTGCGTAAACATCATTTAGCCACTTGCCCCTTCTTTCAGGCCAACCCCTTTGCATGTAAAATATGATTTCCATTAGAAATTCGTCCTTTTTAGTGTTATCAGCAATCAATTTTGAATCCAATGGGAGGTTTTTTATTAAAATTTATGCTTTGAACAATTTCTACGTCTAATTCCTCAGGAACATCCTGCTGTAGGGGGAATCTTGAACAAATATCCGCATTTCCCAATGTGATGGTCTATACATTATTTCAAAGTCGTAAATCGCTAAGTCCAAAATAAATCGCTGGAGTCTGGTAACGTATATCGAGTTTTTACCCGCTTTCCCAAAAATTCCCACTAATGGCTTATGGTCCGTGTATACGGTAAAGGGTTGCCCATAAAGGTACTTGTGAAACTTTTTTATAGTACACACTAGCGCTAAGGCTTCCAAATGTAAAATGGGGTATTTTCTTTGTGCATGATTTAACGAAAAGGACGTGAAACAAATCGGTTTCTCCACTTCATTCACAACGTGTGCTATCAGCCCTCCGAGACCATAACTCGAAGCATCCGTGACTACAACCATCGGTTTCCTTGGGTCATAGAATTCTAAAAGATTTCCGTTGATCAATAAGGTCTTGCTTTCCTCAAAGGCCCTTTGACAATTGTCATCCCAAATATACTTCACATTATTCTTCAGTAAATTGTACAAATGATACAATTTAGAAGACAAATGTGGGATAAATTTATGATAGTAATTGATCAAACCCAGGAAAGATTTCAGTTCAGTTTTATTTTTCGGAGCATTTGCTTTTTCTATCGTAGAAACTTTGTCCGGACAAGGCATCAAACCTTTTTCGCTTATAATGTGTCCCAAATACGTGAGCTCAGTTACAAAAAATTTACATTTTTCAAAATTAACCCTAATGTTAGCATTTGCCAATCTCTCCAAAACAAGTAAAAGTTTGCTATTACATTCTTCTAGGGTCTTCCCCGCAATCAAAACGTCATCCTAGTAGCATGATACATTCGCAATTTCTTCCAAAACTGTATCCATTACCTGTTGAAAAATAGACGCACTTGATGAAGCTCCTTGCGGTAGTCTATTATAAGTATACAAGCCTTTCATGGTTTTAATAACGACAAATCTCTTGGACCTTTCCGTCAACTCCAATTGAGTGTAAGCACCCTCTAAATCAAGGGCACAAAAAAACTTACATCCTGCCAAATTTGCAAAAATAAACTGTGCTGTTGGCAGAGGGTAAGTGTTGGGTACAATTGATTTATTTATTGATACCTTGCAATCAATAACTAGTCAAAAATCGTTATTTTTCTTCATTACAATTATAATAGGTGATGCCCACTCACTAGTATCTATAGGAGTGATCACTTTTTCTTCTTCTAATTTGTCCAAATAATCAGCAACTTTATCTCTCAATCTGTACGGAACCTCATAGGCTTTTTTAAAAATGGGAGTCTCATCCCTTACCACCAATTCAGCTTGGAAACTTTTGATCGGACAACAAAAGTCCTTTTCAAAAACTTTTGGAAAACGTATTCTTAGATTTGCTACAGCACTTTCGCTGGACTCATGGTTCAAGTTGTTGATTACCAAGGATCCTGTAAAAAAACTCTCCAGTTGGGGATAAATTCATCCAGCCAAGTTCGACCTAACAAAGGGAAGAAGTCGTTTTCGCAATCAAGCACCAATAATTGCATTACCTTCTTCATGCCATTACATTTTACTAAAACCGTGGCCTCCCCCTCGATTTTCAATTTAGACCCATTTACAACCATCAACTGCTTGGCATAACTCTGCAAAAGATTATCGAAATTTAATGAAAAACGTCTTTTACTGATAACCGACACCGACGACCCACAGTCAACCTCCATTTCAATGCTTTTCCCTTCAATATTTATTTGCAATAAACAAGGATTGCTTATTTTATTTATAGACGACACCAACATGCATTGTAAATCACCTGTGTCACTGTCATTGCCGTCCGAATCATCCGTCCTCATCCGTTCCAGGTGATATGCCTGTCCGCTGAGGGCCCTGGCTGATAGGAATCTACCAGATTCACAGCATCACGGTGGAGGTTTTTTAATTTGAAGCACTTCTTTTTTATATGTCCTTTTACTCCACAGAAGTTACAAATCAACTGGGAGTAGTCAGGCCGCTGACCCTGCTGGTATCTTGGATTTCGATGAAAATTATTCTCTCTGCCTATCCGGTTCGTCCTTCCACCTCTATTTGTGTGCTGCATAACCTCATATGGCCTATAACCCAGACGGCTTTTGACTGGGCCTCTGCTACTACCAGCACCCCTGTTTATGTCCTCTTTCTGGTACTTCCTTGCCAGATCGAAGGTATCTGCCAGCTTCTTGTTTGCTGATCCATGCTGCATTGATGAACCTGTTTGGGCAATTTTCCCCCGTACCTGCATTCACCCTTGCAACCTCCCAGGTCACAATAATCTTCTCAGCGTTGGCTAATGTTAATTTCTCCTCACTAAGAAGTCGCTGCCTCAAATTCTTATACCGTAATCTAGCGATAATTGTATCCAAAATGGCAACTTCCTTAAAATTTGCGAATGCGCAAAATTCCGCTTGTAATTTCAATGAAAGCACAAAATCTTCAGTAGTTTCATCCGGATTTTGTACCCTCGTACTAAACTTGTACCTTTGGACCAAATCCGGCTCGATTTTATCCAAACGTCCCTTTAGCTTGTTAATTAAATCCCCAAAAGCAGCTTCTCCGAAATTTCCGGCTGGGTATAGCAGTTTGATTTCCTCAAACATAACTGGCCCACTGAGTGTTACAAAAAATGCCATTTTGTCTTCATCCTTTACCTTGTTGACCAGGAAGAAGTACTTCAGCCTCGTGTACCAATTATCAAAACTGGTACCTCTACGGTACGGTTCTATGGTACATGCTATGCTAGAAGAGCTCATGTTTTATGCTTTAGTATTACCCTCTAAACTACCTAACTATCGATCAATTCACCAAAAAAAAAAAATGGTATCCAAACCCAAAGTAAGGAAAAAATCACCAATTGGAATAAAAGGAAACAAGAACAAAATGGAATACCAAACAATTAGGTGAATTTCCCACAAAGAAACTCTTTTTGCTAACAGTGAAAAGAAAATAATTGAAGGTAATATAAAATGTCCGACTCACCGCCAACGGCTTTGACCTTTGCCAACTCGACAATCGTCGTCCGGAAAATGTGTGCCCAGATTAGCCGACCGCTTACCATCCGGATACGGAACCGGATGTCCTCTAGCTGTCCGAATTTCCCCGGTACAATCACCTCGTCACAGTCGTCACTAGCACAATTGCCTAAGGTTTACCGAAGGGAGGGAATTAAACGCCGGATCCCGTTTGCCGATTCTGCTGCAATGGCTTCCACCTCGTCTGAGCTGCTAAACAATGGTGCCGCTTTCGTCCCACAGCTGGCCAGAAGCGCCAGAAACAATCCTCGGTCCGACCACTTTGCACTGAATAATGTTCTTACACTTTAGGTTTCACTTTTCACGCGAATTTTTTTGTAAGAAAATCGTTTTCGTCGTCGCCAACTGTTATAAGTGCAATCATTCTTATTAGAAATATATTAAGCCACTTGTTTACTTTTTGAAGACTGGTTTCAACTGAGCTCACGGCTCAGACTATATTTAGGTTTTATGTTTTCTTATTAGATGTTATTGACAGTTCGGGCCTTGCTCGGCAAAACTACACGAATACTCTAAATCGAAACTACCCTAATTGAGTAAGTACATTACAGAGACGAACGCTATCGACAAGTATCTTTTCGTCGAAGCACTCCGTGTGGACAGGGGCCTCGCGGATCTGAACGCGGACGAGCTGACAGAATCGTTAGTGAGAGCATGTGACACGACCATGCCGAGGAAACTGCAGCCAAATAACAGACGGCGAAAGCAGACTGGTGGAACGAGGAACTTCGCACCCTCCGCGCTAGTTGTCTCAGAGCCATAAGACGTGTTCAGAGAGCAAGAACAGAAGCAGACAGAGAGGAACAAACAGGAGTGTTCCGAGTGCCCAGGGCTGCACTTAAACGAGAGATAAAGCAGGGTAACGCATACCGAGTCGTGATGGTGAAGATGGTCCAACGATGCCCGCTGAAATGTGCCAAGAGAAGCTGAAAGCTGAAAGGAACTCGCAGCAGTGGCGAAAGGATTGAAGGTGAAGAAAGCTCCCGGTCCGGATGGAATTCCCAACGTGGCGTTGAAAGCGCTGATCCAGGCATCCCTGGGCAATTAGACTGATGCAAAATTTGCATTGTATAGGCCTATATGCCTCCTGGATACACTCGGAAAACTCTTGGAGAGGATCATTCTAAACAGGCTGACAACATACACGGAATGTGAGCACGGATTGTCGTAGGGGTAGTTCGGATTCCGGGAAGGGAGATCAACGATGGATGCAATTCGAGAGAGCTGAGAAGGCGTCCAAACAGAAGCGGAGAGGAGATCGATATTGCGCCGTGATAACGATCGACGTCAAGAATGCGTTCCACAGCGCCAGCTGGGAGGCCATCGCTGAAGCGCTGCATAGAATGAGGGTCCCTGACTACCGGTGCAGAATCGTGAGGAGTTATTTCCAGAACCGGGTTCTTGTCTACGAGACAGACATGGGACAGCGATCGATTAGGATCACAGCGGGAGTTCCACAAGGCTCCGTCCTTGGTCCAATGCTCTGGAACGGGATGTACAATGGCGTGCTAACAGTGAAGCTGACCAAAGGAGTTGATATCGTTGGCTTTGCGGACGACGTCGTTTTGACGGTAACAGGCGAGACACTGGAAGAGGTGGAAGTGTTGGCGACCGAGGCGGTCGACATGATTGGTAACCGGATGCAAGGAGCGAAGCTGCAGATAGCCCACCATAAAACGCTATTGGCCAGTAACTGTAAAGCGGTAGGGAGATGCCCGTCCTTAACGTGGAGAATGTCGTCTTTGAAATGTGTCAAGAGGAGGACACTTGAAATGCCGTTAGCAGGGCAGTCACGCAGATTACGTCGGAGCTGCAGCGTAAATGGAGAGAAAAGCAGCGATCTAGAACCGCCAGCTAGCGCTAGGAGTATGACAAGTGCATGAGCACAGCCACCCCCCGAAGTAGTTGCTTCACAGTGGTCCCGGTGTATCCAGACAGAGGAGAGAGTAAGGAATGGGTTTTAATGGAGCTGCACTAGGCACCACACCGTGCCAACTTCACTACAGGTCAGGCTTCTTGAAGCTTTCCTGAACCTTACTATAAAAAATAATAATAATAAAAACACACACACACACACACACACGTATTGGTCCGCTGAAGAGTGATCACACAAACATTACGGATTGAGGGAGAAAAACAATGGTGAGCATTCTAGTGCCGTGTACTGAATTCCAGAGTGTGAAAATTGAATAGGGTTTTCGATGGATAAATGAATATAAATCGTTTGCGTTTCAGCAGAAGTAAGTACACGATAAAATCCACTGGATAATTTGGTGGAAACCAAATGGTAACCATATTAAAATTATAAAAACTAAAGCTCTGACCTCAGGACATTTCCAAGTTCCACAGAACCACACTAGACGAGAAAGTGGACTAGCAGCTGCATTCTCAGCAAATACCGCCGGAAACAACAGAATCTGCCTCCTCAGCGAAGGGGACAGAGTTCTCCGTACAATCGCCAACGCAGAGCTCCCCCAGTGGCCAAGATTCACTGGTACGGAGATAAGAGTTGGCAATCTCCCGCACCAATCATCGACAGCCGGATAAAGGAGAAGTTCAGAGCGGAGGACAATTCCGTAGCCCTTAGGAGATTGGTAGCAGAGCTGACCGGATTGTACCCAAACTACATGTATCGTACACGGACGGGTCAAGATCTAGAGCTGGAGTCGGAATGGGATTCGCCGGTGACATTTCCCCAACAAGTAGAAGTCTGCCAAAACAATGTTCGGTGTTCTCGGCAGAAGCAGTGGCTATTCTTCATGCCGTTATGGTTCCTGCGGATCGCCCAATCCTGATCCTGTCGGACTCCCACAGTGTTATTCAAGCCCTTTCGTCGGAGGTCTCGGTCCACCCCTGGATCCTGTGCATCTTGAAGTTTACCCCACCAACTACATACGCATGGATTCCCGGACACTGCGGGATCCCAGGGAACATCGAGGCGGACAACCTAGTCGGGTCAGGCCCATTGGGTCATCGGTACTCGCACAAGGTACCGTTGCAGGACGTGAAGAGATGGATCACTTGCACAGTGCGGACAGCGTGGGCAACGGAATGGTCCAGGGCCAGACTTCCGTTTATTGGAAATATTAAATGTGACATCGGAAAGTGGACGGACCTTGCAAACCTGCGAGATCAGAGGATTTTTTTTCCAGATTCCGGATAAATAGGACACTCCCTAATCTCACGGAATTTAAGCGGAGGACCTGTGAGTTCTGCCATATTCCTTCGACGGTGGAGCTTGTGTTATGCGTATGTCCACAACTCGAGCACCTTCGTTGTCTCCACGGTCTGCCTGCCAGCGTACGGGACACGCTAGCAGACGTGCCCTCAACTTAAGCAGCTGTACTGCGCTTTTTGAAGGCGGCGAAACTATACTGCAGGATTTAGCACCATCGATTCTTTCGGCCGTCCGGACATTCCTCCACTGGATGGGGCCCCCAAGGACCTCCTACAGTGGACCTATATTTTGTTATTGGTTTTGTTTTGTTCATTTTATATTTTGTTCTTCTTTTTTTTTGTATCCTGTCTTTTTCGTATGCTGCTTACTGTGTTATTGTACTAGCTGTTTAAATGTTTTAGCTAAGTATATTATCAAAGGTTAAAGTAGCATGATACTCAAGCAATGTGGCTGGAGACCTCTTTCTAAGGCTTCCCACCCTTTAAGGAGATGAACTAGCCTACGGCTAAAAATCTCCTAAATAAAGGAAGAAAAAAAAAAACTAGACGAGAAAACTGTAATTATTGGAGTTGGTTGGAAATACTAACATGAAGTTTTAGTGTGACAAAAAATTCATGTTAGATAGCATTTCCAAACAACTCTGAAAATCGTTAAACTTCGCGTATGAAGTAACATAAAACCACTTAGAATGTAATTATTGGTAAACATAGCTAAATTAATAAAACACATTTTCAAACTACTAAATTGTTAATAAACAATTTTAGGATCCCTGAAGAAGGTCCTTTACGGACCGAAACGTTGGACAAAAATTAAAATAATAGTATTTTGTATTTGACAGCTGGAGATCTTCATCATAACATCTGATCAAACTGAAGTTTAAAAAAATATCCTAAGGATTTTATGAAGATCTATGATCCATTTAATTATTTTGGAATAATCCAAGGTTTTAATTATTGAACAGTTGGAGATCTTCAGAGCACTGCCTGATCATCCTGAAATCTTAAAAAATATTCATAGGATTTTATGAAGAACTTTGATCAACTGAAGGTCTGTGGAATAATTTCTGCTGAACTTAAAATCTTGAGAAAAAATCCGAGAGACTTGTTTTGAATTGTTGGACAGCTTGAGATCTTAAGCATAGTTTCTGATCAACCTGTAGTCTTGAAAAAAATATCCAAAGGACTTTATGGAGATCTTTGATCAGCTGAAGGGTCTTTGAAATTATTTTTGATAAAGTACTATTAAACTCTGTGTCCCGGGAAGTCCAGAATTATTTCAACCCTAAAAATTCCTAGACCGAACCGGGCATCGAACCCAGCCGCCTCCAGTTTGGTCTTTCTCTATAGCTGCGCCTCTACCCACTGAGCTA
Organism: Ochlerotatus camptorhynchus; assembly: GCF_037179485.1. NCBI lineage: Eukaryota > Metazoa > Arthropoda > Insecta > Diptera > Culicidae > Ochlerotatus > Ochlerotatus camptorhynchus. Next base: position 3,273,598 of record NW_027040494.1, on the reverse strand, counting down.
AGACTGTCTCTGAGGCTCCAATAGAGTTCGGTTAAAACCGCATAAAAGATAAGCGATATTTGTGCAGCAATGTAACACACGCTTGATCCTGGTCGGAAACCATCTTTCAGCCTTTCAAGGAGATTATTCAGTGTTGTTTTCTTGTTGATATTTTCAAGATTCTGAAAAAAATTGCGATATTTTTGACTACCTCGCACAATTAAGATACTATCCAAGAAGCATAAACCCAAACGCAAGTCGTACTCTTCCATAATGCATTGCTTCTTCAATATTCCAATTCAACTAACTTCACCGACGCCAATAAAGGAACTACATTATGTTTGAATTATCATTATTGTTTACTTTTGTTCCAGCCAGCATCCAAACCAGCCAAGCTAGGAAACGACTGCGATCGAAAATTTGCATTTTAATGTTGTTTGACAAACATTTCCACTCATACCGCAATCCAAGACTACGCTCCCTCTGTTGTGACAAGTGAAAAGTTGGTCCCCCTGTTTGGCATCACCGCCAACATGGAGTAGATCATGTCCGATAAAAACCGTCCCCACCGTCGTCGACGCATTGCTCCGGGGGTTGAAAATTGTTGACTGACTGGGTAAATCCGTGCAGACTCCAACTATCGGAAGAACAAGGGGAAGCTTGAGAAGATAACCAGCGAAAATGAGTAAATTTGGCACGCGTCGGTACTAAAATAAAGGCAATGGAAATTTGTTGCTCATTTGTAGAATGAAGCAATTTGAATAACAAATGAAAAGCCCTCCGGGAAAAGTAAAGATTCCGCTTTAGTTTTTGGACATACCTCGAGATTTCATCAACGACATGTGTGCGGTTCGAAATCCAAAACGCGGTGAAGTGCTCATAAATTATGGCATCATTCAATTAATTTCACGCCTTTGTTACTTTTGGATTTATCGATGCTCCAACGCCCGCCCGGTCCGGTTTGCCAGCTCGCCACATCTAGGTGGGGTACCTCACATATCCACGAGCAAGCTATTGTGCTGATGGGATAAAGTGCTCACTCAATCAGTGATTGAATGAATTGGGCGAGCTGAAGTTGACAACCAACGCTGCAATGAGTAATAATCAATTTATGCAAATTTCATATTTTGATCGCTTGTTGTACCCCGATGCGTGTCTTGTTATTGTCACGCCGCTGTCAAAGCTGCAGGAGGATGACACGGAGAGGTTGTTTGCAATCTAGCAGACAAGTGCTTTGAAATTGGATTATAATAGGACATGCTACCAGCAAATGGTGTGATCACCGGGGAATGACAATGGATGGGAATAATCGTTCGCTGTGGAATGTTTTGATTTATGGGTGATTGAATTCCTGGGCAAGTGATGTACTCTTATGTGATCTACATATACGTCATCGTATGTACTGCAAAGACATTTTTGATTTCAGTAAACCATGCATTACTAAAATTCTTCCCAACATTAACATCAAAATCTTCTATGCGAGGAAAATGTGGCTTGAAACAGGAAAAGTTTCGATCCAGAGCTTTGACGCATGGTGAAATATCATCATGTCTCAAGATTACTATTTTTACAATTTTCATTCATCCGCTAGGTCATTTTCACCTTTTTCAAGTGTTTTTTATGCAGAGCTAAGTAAAATTTAGATGGAAGGGTTGGATGTATGGAATAAACTGATTTGTTTAAAAAAACAAAGCTGGTTCTTAGAGTGAGTTGCTATACACTTGGTATCTTGGATTTCTGGTTCCGCTAACACCAGGCCTGTTATCGTGGTTACTCCATGAGCAACAAGCTCCAAAAATCGATTTGTAAATTATTAATCAAAACTAACTGGGCGCTGAACTATCGATCAACATGCGCCTCTCTTATAAAAGCTGTGGAAAAATGGAACGGATTTTGAAAATGATGTATTTTTGCTCCTTGTGATCGTTATGCCATAAATAAAGGGTGTGACGATCAAAATTTGGTCAAATATAACTTGACACATTTCTTTTAATCGAGCATTTTTGTTTCCCTTGATTTGATTCTCGTCGATCTTGTTTTCCGTACTGAGTACCAATGCTACCAATGTCAGGAAGGCAGCTCCAATACCTGGACCCTACCTATCGACCCATCAACTCATGGACCGGGACCAACGGCTTTACTTCCCTAAAGTCCCGGTGGCGCCGACTGGTTTTTATTGAGCATTTAAAAAACCAGAATAAGTGTGTGCGTGCAGAATAAGCCTCTATTGTGATTTAGACATTTGCTCTTCACTTATCAAAATGGCGTTCAAACAGCTTTCAGGGCAGGAGTTTCACACGGCAACCGAAAGCATATGAAACTGTCGAAGTTCTCTTAGAAATATTTGGTTTGGTATTCTATCTATGTGGCTAGAAAAGCGACATTTTCGTTGCATCCGGGAGTATCATCCAGGAAATTTATGTGAAAAACTTCTGCTGCCATTTCTGAAGCAACACAATTGTTCTGTGCTTTTTTGGCTAGAATGTTGCATCCTGCCATTATGAAAAAAGTAGAAGGGTCTGTGCCTAGGGGCACGAACGGAAGCTTGACGTAGGACCACTAGTGGACGGAATATATGTGAAGAGGATTTGGTTCTTTTAATTGATCAATTATCTATTATCTCAACTCTTTCCGTTTTTGAATTGTTGGCGTACCAAATTTGTAGTATTTTTTTCCAAAGAGAAAGTAGATTAAGAGAATCAATCAAAATCACTTGCACCCCTGCTTCCAAGTTTGGTTACAAGATTACAACTCTGGAGATCATTTTGTGTGGTCGTTGGGGGCTTCCCGAGCAAAGTCTGAGATGAAATTGAAATATAAATTTGATGTTGTGATTTCGCTGATAATCAGGTTGTTGTAGTTTTGGTCGTTTTAAAGGTTAAAATATCAAAATTGTGACATCACATTGAAAACTATTTCTGCTATCAGTGAGAGCATACCGAAAACCAAATTTGCTATCCATTTTTCCTGTTGATAACAAAACAAGTATTCAATTTGATGTTATGCTAAGGCAATGAAAACAAACCCGTAACAACATATTTTTAAAGAGCAAATGTACAGCAAAATGAAATCAAAATTTGGTATCAAATTTGTCAATTTGTTAACTGAAATCAAATTATGATTTCAGTTTGATGTTGATATCAAAACTTGATTTCAATTTGCTGTCATTTTGATGCTGGACTTTGCTCGGGTTGTGGTTCTGAATATGGACAAACAGTTCTATTCCAACTCTTTACTGATGTAAGCTGGATGGCCCTGAAAAGGGCCGTTTTATTGAACAGGACATCCATGGCCACTTACGCTTGGCGTGTTTAGTATAGGTGACAGCATCACGGACCTCATTTTCCAGGAACACCTCGTAGATCAGACCGGAGATACGTTTGACACAAGCACGACGAGCCAGACGACCGCTATCGGTCATCTCAAAAAACTTTGCGATGACGCTTGGCGCCTCCTTTACCAGACCTTTTCCTCCTTTGCCACGACCAGTCAATTGTTGCTTGTTAGGTGTGAAGGAGTGGACTAGCCACCACCTTCCTACTGCTGCTATTGCTGTTCACCACGCCGTCCGAAGCGAAAATGAGCTAATGCAATACAGCAGCGCTCTTTTATATCTTTTCAGGTTAAAGCAGAATGATGTGTAACCAAGTGGTATAAAAGCTACAAAGACTCCTCCCATTATGAGTAGTTTGCTATCAAGTAGCGACACTGACTCTTTTCCTTTTGCGTACACGACGAATGAGAACGACCTAAATTTGAAAGATATCGGCGCCGGTGGTTAGCGTGATTACCTCCTTCAGGAAGTAAAGCCGTTGGTCCCCGGTTGAGTTGATGGGTCGATTGGTAAGGTCCAGGTGTGGGAGCTGCCTCCCTGGCGTCGGTAGCATTGGAGCTCAGTAGTAGTGTTACCAAAGTTGGTGATGATTTAACCTCCGAAACCAAACAGAGTGCGTCTCTGTCACTTCAAAACGTAGATGACATCCATGGCCGCTTACGCTTGGCGTGTTTAGTGTAGGTGACAGCATCACGGATCTCATTTTTCAGGAACACTTTCAGCACACCTCGTAAATCAGACCGGAGATACGTCAGACACCGCCACGGCGAATTTGTTTGCGTTTGGTTCTGAATATGGCGATGAGTGTGCAAAATATTACGCAATTCCATCCTCCCTATTCGCACGCGCCCGAAGATAGGAGGCGAATGCCACTTCGACTTGTTGCGTCTACTTACTACTCTCTGACGACTGTGCTGGGGAAGCAGCATATGCATGTAGGTAATTGGTGGGTTTGTTAGTTAATTCGACGCTTTTGGACAATGCTGGACATTTACCAGTTTTTCAATAGTTTTTTTTGTTGAAAATTAACATTCGAAAGCATTGTTATCGATGCGTAGCCATATTTCTGATCGATTGGTGATAAAATTATTGAAATTGGACGAAGAGCAGCTGAGTTATTAACGTTCAAAATCTTTCTTAATTTGTTACATGTTCCATTTTCGGTTTTCACAAAGTGTTCCCCCATAAAGAAATCAAAGACATAGTCCTACGTCAAAAAGCCATTGAGCTCCGCCCATTCGTAAAATATTGGTCCATCATCAAGCGGAACCTGGTGTTCTGCGGCGAACAAAGTGGATGACGTGGTTATATAGGAATTGATGGCAAAAGTTAAAAAAAAAACGCCTTGCTATATGGATTTGGTCAACCGGAAGCTTATCTGCATATTTTTTTTCTGTATTTTATACTTATTGAATTGAGAAAAATTAATTTGAGCCCTATGAGGTTGTACGCAATGGTGACTTAGGACTACGTGGTCTTATATAAAAAAATATTTGTTAACTGAAGCAGGAGCTTGTGTTTTGTGTGGGAATAGGAATTTGAGCAGGGTTCTCTTTCTTTATACTCTTTAGTATGACTATGACTGCCCTGAAAAGAACCTTTTGATATGAATTTTAGTTGGGACATGTTCAGAAATTTAACTCTTTTAGAAAATCTTGGTGGCCCTGATAAGGGCCGATGGTTGTTCACCCTTAAAGCATTTGGAAGATGATGGTGACGAGTAGGCAGCTGGATCAGCAAATCTAACCGGACAATACCATATTCTTCGGTTCAATGATTGGGCACTAGATTGATGCAAAATTTGAAGTTTTCGCTCCACAGTGTTCAAACAGTTTTAAAGCGGGTCCTGTTTAGCCTCGGAAAGTTCAAACTCATTTGATAAGAAAATGACTTGGCACAAAACATTTGAAGTTTTTGTTCATTGTCTTCTAGTCTTTTTACATTTTGTACTGTTAACAAATTCTATTGCTATTTTTATGGGAATTTTCATCAGCTACAACTTTGCAGAAAATCATTTTTCAGCCAAAAGTCAAATTAATTTGTTATTAATTGTTTAAGAGATTGATAATCTAATGGCAAGATTAAGCAACTGTATTGTGGGCAACACTGTATTCTGCAGTGTGACATAGTAGTCATGATTTTTGTCCTCTATTCTACACGCCATAAACACCAATGTTGCCTGCTGAACAGTTGATTGAGCATAATCATAAGACATCAGTGACTTGAATCATTAATAATTTTTGTTCCTTACATTTGATCGAGAAGTGGTCTTCAACAAAGTTGTAGCTAAGAAAAGTTATCATTTTCTAAAGTAGAGTGAACTGGTAAATTTTGACATAGATATGAACCGAAATTATGGTTTCTCCATAGTAGTTCCCATACAAACTTCAAATGGTTTGTGCCAAGTCAGTTTCTAACAAAATGAGTTCAAATATTGGGAGGCTAATCAGGGCCCAATTTGGAACCGTTTGAGCACTGTGGAGCGGCAATTTCAAATTTTACATCAGTCTTCTGGGCATTCGAAAGATTCTCGGCCCGTCTGCTGCAGGCACCCAGCTAAAGCTCCTCCCCTTTTTAATTTTTCTCGTTAAACTCCTTCTCTCAACAAGTTGGGTAAACTTAGTCTTTAGCAGAAAGACGCTTGATACTTTTTTCGGTGCATTTATGATCCGGTTTTACGTCATAGTTCTTCTCTATGCCTGTTCAAATAAATTAGTACTTTTATTTAATTTTCTACTGCGCTAAATCAAACGAGTAGGAATAAAAAGGTATGTCGGTTACGCGCTCGTATAATTGAAAATTTGATAAACATTTAATCGAATAGCTGGAAAAATCGTTGCGATTAACCGTTAATAGAATAATTGGACTTTTGGGCATCCCTAGAAAAAAAAAAAATGTAATTTTATGTTTTTTGGAGGTCCTTCTCAGTAGCGTCTCGTAACCTCACTTTTTACCTGTGAACCAACTTTCAAAACCAGATTAAATGCCATAAACATACTCGAATCGGTTGAAAAATACACTTAATCTTCTAGTTTACTCGATATCTGTCCATTGCAAGCAATATTTTGATAATTGTTTATGTTTTGAGAGTTAGTGCACAGGTAGATTGAGGTTAAGGAAACGCCACTGGAAAATGTCGAACAGTAGAATTGCAACCAGCAAGAGTAACCCAAGAACCAAAGCGATGCGATGCTATAGTTTTCATTGCTATGACGACGACTGAATTAGGGGGCTTAGAAGCAGAAGCACACGCCCAAAGATCGGAGGAGAATGCCACTTTGACTTATTTTGTCTACTAATGACTCTCTGATGACAGTGTTGGGGAAGCAGCAATGCTTCATCGACATGTTTCGTCTAGAAACGATTCTCTGATGACTGTGTTGGGGAAGCAGTATATGCATGTACGTAATTGGTGGATTTTTTAGTTATTTCAACGCTTTTGGACAATGCTTGACATTTACCACTTTTCCAATAGTTTCTATAGTCAAATATCTATCGATGCGTAGAAATATTTCTGATCGATTGGTGATAACATTATTGAAATTGGTCCAGGGAAAGCTTAGTTATTAACGTTCAAAATCTTCCATAATTTCGTTACACGTTCCATTTTCAATTTTCACAAAGCGTACCCCCATATAGAAATCACAGACGTTGTCCTACGTTAAAAAATTAATCAATTTACATGCATTATTGTAGGACCAAATTTTGATCTTAAAACCCTTTATGTGGTTCAAAATCAACGAAATATTAATTTGAATTTCCAAACAAAACCGTTCGATTTTGGCATGATTTGATTTTGGCAACACTACATTTTCGGGCATTTTGAGCTGCCGAAATTGAATGGGTACTGTACTTGCAAAGATCTTTAGTAGTTAAAGTCAGAAAGCTTCGGGAAGGTTCTGAGAAGTTCAGGATAGTTTCATAAACATCTGAAAAATTGTGGGAACATTTTGATAATTTCAGGCATAACATTTGATAACGCCTCAAAAGCTTTTGTAGTTTGTTTGTTTTAAGGCCCTTTACCCGTGAACCGAAGTACGCTCACGCAAACCAACAACATCATCGGAAGGGCAGCTCTCACCTTTCCGAAAGTGGTATTGGTTTGCGTGGGCGTACTTAGCTTCGCATGTAAAGGGCCTTAGAAAGTTTGTTTACAAATGCTTTTGTGCCGTTATCAAATGTTACGCCTGAATTAAGCTTCATTAATTTCAGGTCAAACCATCAGAAGAGTAACATGAACTTCAGGAAAGATTAGGGAACTTCAAGGCGGTTCACAAAAAATGTAGGAAGAAGTTCCAAGGAATGAAAGGAAATACCGTTGATTCCGGGGAAGTTCTGTGAACAAACTGAGGGATAAAAGGGAACTTCTTTAACATTTCAGGAATTTCAGGGACGCTTCAGGGTAACAGCAGGATCTGTTAAGAAAATCTATTGACTTTAGGGATATCCTGAGTCCAGAGAACTCGAAGAAAATTGTGTAAACTTTAAAAAAGTTCCAAGAACCTCATTGAAGATAGGTCTAGATATATTCAGGGAAGTAACTTCAGGAAAATTTCAGACTACAGACTACAGATTAGACAGGATACTGGAACATGTTGCTCCCTGGCCCAAGAAATCGCTTCATCGATGGAGCGCAGACACCGGTCGATGTCGTCGGTCGTTTCCGGGTGGACGTCGTAGTCGATACTGGTTTCAACGCAGTGTTGGAACTGCGACCAATCTACCCGATGGTAGTTTCATCGCGATGCTTGGAACTTGTTGACCGAGAAACCCACTTCAGTCACCTCCGGATAGTGGTCCGAGCTGATACACGATAGGTTGCGAGATGTTGTCCATGTTGCTGATGTAGATATCGATGGTGGCGTGAGCACCGGACTTACTCAACCGGGTGTTGCCCCAGGCTTTATGTTTGGCGTAGAGGTCGCCAGCAATTTTATATTTTTCCAGCTGCCTAGTCAGCTTGATGATATCTCGTCGAAGGTCCGCTGCCGACCCATCCCTGTTGTTGACTTGTTTGGGGCAGTAAGCCGCAATGATGGTGATAATTTTGAGTTGGAAGTTCGGCAGCAGGTGGCAGTTGATGTTTCGAGTCTCAAAGGCCGAAAGTCCGATAGGTAGATGTTGACTTCCGGCTTTAGATAGGTTTCGGTGATGATGGAAATGTCGGTTTCCTTGGCGTTAAGGAAGTCAAGCAGTTCGATATGCTTGTTCTTCAGTGAACAAGCGATCCAATTTGCAATCTTTATAACTTCACGGTCCATACTTAGTAACAAGGGACAGGGCAGCATGAAGCTGTTCAGATCGGGTCTTGTAGATGCGCAGGATGATGTTGACCTCTGCCACGAGTGTCACAAATTCCTCGGAGGTAAATGGGGAATCGTCTACGGACTCACCTGACCTTGGTTCGGCTGGTTCGCTGCAGCAGTGAGGCGATGCTGGGTTCTGTTGGAGAATACCCAACGGGGGTGATAAGGGCTCGTTGATTGTTGAGGGGAAGTGGTGCTAGGTTCGGGACCAGTCAACGCGGCTGGATTTCAGGGTACTGCGCATCAGAGTTTGGCGGGAGCGCACGTTTTATTTTGGTTTTTATTTATTTTGTTTTTCTTCATCGGACTTAACGTGTCTAAATGAAGCCTGATGGGGAAAAGCCTAGAAAAGGCGTAAAAACCCCATATCTTTTCGAAATACATGAATCACAATAATACAATACAATTACAACGAACATTAATCAAGTCTATAGCATAAAAAAAGTTATCCTCCTATGGCATAGAGTTGTCCGTGAATCAGGTAGAAGTCCTCGTCATGCAGTTGAACCGGAAACAAAAAATAAACAGGTAGCACAGTCCTTCACGTGTACATTAAATGGACAGCTACTCACCTTCTCAGGAGTCTGCGTTGAATACGGTGACGAAAGGTTTCCGCTGCACAGTTACAGTCGAAAAACTCGTAAAACTCGTTGAAACGCCCAGACATGAACCGTATTGGGTCATGCAAGCTGTAGCTCGCAGCACGAGGTCCAAGATGCAGGAAACTCCCCGACCGAAGAACTCGAAGACCCAGGAGTTGACAACGATCTTCGTACGGCGGAAGGTTCACAGGGTCATTCCAAGGAAGGTGACGAAAGGCATACCGAACAAATTTCCTTTGAACAGATTCAATCCTCGCTATCGAAACTGCTTGATACGGGCACCATGCTACCGAGCTGAATTCCAAGATCGATCGCACTAGAGAGCAGTATAGAGCTTTTAGACAGGCAGGATCATGAAACTCGTCAGCGATCTTGAAAATGAACCCGAGTTCAGTTAGCTTTCGCAACGATGCCCGAGTAATGAAGCTTGAATGTTAAGGCGCAGTTCAGCGTGATTCCTAGGTCACGAAAATTGTCCACACGTTGCAGAAGTTGGTGATTTGTCGTATAGTTGAATGCCACTGGTTTCAGCTTGCGATGAAATGAGATATTATTACATTCGTACATTCAACGTGAGATAGTTTCTTGAGCACCACTCTTCGAAAGTATCGATTAGGTGCTGAAGCCGCAAGCAATCGGCGAAGATACGAACAATCACATAGATCTTCACATCATCCGCGTAGAACGATCGGCAACCAGTTGGGAGGATCAGTCCGACCTCAATCACAAAAATCGAGAATAGCAATGGTCCCAAGTTGCTACCTTGAGGAACACCGGAGCTGTTTGTAAAATAGTCCGATTGCTGTGATTCGATTCTAACACAAAGTTCTCGATTGGTCAGATAGGACTTGAACCAACGAGTTAACCCGAGGATACACCGAGTTTTTCAAGTTTAGCTAGCAGTATGGAGTGGTCAACCCGGTCGAATGCAGCTTTAAGATCTGTATATACAACGTCCACCTGCGCTCCAGCTTCCATACTCCAAAGACATAAAGAAATGAACGGAGCTAGATTTGTTGAAACTGATCTCTTGGGATAAAAACCGTTTTGGTCATGAGAAATGTAATTTCTGCAGCTAGAGAATAATGCGTCGTTGATGATGATTTCGAAAACTTTAGAGCAGGCAATGAGTGATGTGATCCCTCGGTAATTTTCGACGTTTCTCTTGTCTCCTTTCTTGTAGATCGGGAACATGAATGACGATTTCCAACGCGTAGGGAACTTCCCCTGCTGTAATGAAATATTGAACAGCTTCGAAAGCGGTGTTGTAAGCTCTGAACAGCATCGCTTCAGGATGCTTGAGGGGATCCCGGCAGGGCCAGCAGCATTAAAACATTTCAGCTTCTTGATGGCGGATTCAACGAGGTCTACTGTAACCGAGGTAATCGAAAAATTAAAAGCATCACTGGGAGTGTCCCTCACCGCTTTAGCAACTTGGGACAACGAAGCCGTAGTGTCATTGAAAATACTTTTGAAATGTTCTACCAGAAGATTACATTTCTCAAGGGAATTGCTGGCGATTCTATCACCCAGGTGAATTTCGACGGGTAGCCCCTCCTCGTTTCGTTTGGTATCCACGAATGATCAGAACTGCTTTGGATTAAGCCGTAAATTAGCCTGCACACGCCTTGTATAGCTCTTGTAAAGAATGCGGTTATATGTGCGATATTCGTTGCTCGCTGTTGAAAATAATCGTTTGGTGAATGGGTTACGAGTACGACAAGGCTTCGATCTCAGACGGTTCAAATTCCGTAGTCGAGCATTGGACCATGAGGGTTTGGAAGAGGGTCTCCTCAATGGGACAGAATCAGTTATTGCCAGGTCAACGACCTCAGCGAAGTATTTTTTTTTTTATCTTTATTAAGGAGACTTTCAGCTCTGGGCTGGTTCGTCTCCCTCAGCGAAGTAGTTGACGGCGTCATCAATAGATAAACACGTGTCAATGAACTGCCAATCTGCCTGGGCAAGCGAGTGACTCAGCGCGACGAAACCTGCTCTACGAAAGTCGAGCTCATGTACATCAACATGGGGGTTATCGTAGCGAACAGGAGCAGATAGGTTGATGGAAACTTTCAATGCAGGATGATTGGTGTCGATGCCAATCAAAGGCTCTGGGGCTTCTAGGATAGAACATTCCAGTCCTGCTGCTTCGTTCACCAGAACTAGATCAAGCAGCCGAGAGTTGCTATTCAGTATCGAGTTGATTTGCGTTAAGCCATGCAGGTTGAAACCATCAAGGAGAGCACAGCAGGATGCGGGCATGTTCAAGCGAAGAACATCAATGCTAGGAAGATCGTTTGCAGGAACGTTCCATGAGAGCCCAGACTGATTGTAGTCACCAAATACCAGAGCTAGGTCGTTTTGTTCTAGTCGAGAGAACACGGTACCAATCGAACTGATGTGGTTTGCAATGCTGCTCGAATCAGATTTCCGGTCTGGAGGTAGATACATAGCGCCAATACTTATTGATCTACGAGGCGTCGTTATTTTGACCCACAGCTGCTCTAGAGAAGTGCAAACTGGAGTAGGATCGATGCAGGAGCTTAGAAGCTTGTGGTCGTTTCGAAATACCGTGAATAGACTGACAAATAATTGAGATGAATTAATGCGGTCATCGAGCCAAGTTTCCGTAAGAACTATGACATCGTAGTCAGAGTCAACGGCAGTAAGGAAAAAATCATCAATCTTTGTTCGCAGGCCACGAACGTTCTGGTAATACACCAACAGGCGGTGGAACGAAGTCGGTTGGAGGTCTGCAGAATGATCGATCAGCTGAAACGAGCATGGTGGTACTCTGGAACACAGGGGCGGATCAGGAGAAGAACTGTTTTCAACAAACGCATACTTGCCTGAGGGTTGGAAGACCCCTTCACCATTCTCAACCACAGGGCCAGAACGACTACGATGACAGAAATCAGCAAGCGCGACTGGGTTGAGTGGCTCAGGGGCTTCCTTGAGGCAGCAGGCAGCGCGTTCTGGTCTGAGATGTTCAAAAACGTGGCGAGCAAGATCCGGTGCAGTGCTGTATGTCCCATCGGTGATGTGGGATGTGAAGCCATCGGAGTATGACGTTTCAGTCGAATCAGCCGGTTGTTGCTCTTGAGGCGGTGAGGCGCTGGAAGCAACGAACGAATCAGGAGCGGAACTGGTGATGACACGAACATACTTGCCTTGAGTTGCTGGTTGGAAGACCCCTTCTCCAAGCCCACACACAGGTCCAGGACGACTGCAGGACGATGACTCGATTAACTCGACTGTGGCGGGAGAAGAAGGGGATTCCGCAGTGCTAACTTCAATGCGTCCCAGAGTGTTCAGGTGACAGGCGGGCGATGCATAGTTGATGGTTGGTAAAGCGCTAGAACCAATGGACGAATCAGGAGCGGTGACAAAGATTATTGCGGTGGCGACCGATCTGGGTGCCTGTTATCGCCTTTTGGCGAATATTGATGAATTCCGTTCGCTTGGGGCAGTCGCGAGTGGACACACGGTGGCTTTCACCGCAGTTGGCACACTTGGGCTCGTTGTCATCAGCTTGACCACAGGACGCTGTCGCGTGGGTACCTCCACACTTGTCACCGCGTGGCGTCAAACGGCAATTTTTCGTGCCATGGCCGTAAAAGAGGCAGTTAATGCACTGCGTTACATCACGATGTTGAGGTCTGTACTACTGCCAAGAGATGATAACCTGGAACAGATCCCGGATGTTGTCCTTCAGCCCGGCAAGTGTGGTAGAGCCCTTCATAAAATGGACCAGGAATAACTGATCCCGGTAACTGGTATTCGGCCAGGGTCGACGATTCATCGGATACACTGCCTCTGAGGTCGCTCATGTGAGCATGCGCAGTGTATCGTTTGTTCGATTTGCGCTCTATCGTGTTACTCCTTTCTATATCCTCCTTCAATTCAAACGAATAAAGGAAAGCTCACAGGGTCGTTTTATGTTTACTCTCTCTGACACTGCACCTTCTAGCATAAAGAAGAAACATGAACAACATGAACGCTAAAAGGTTCATCAGGGTTGAATCCAACTAGATACATTAGTTTCACCAAATCTAACCTCGGAAAGATTTCAGAAAGCGAGGGGTGGGAAATTCCAGCATTGGGTGAATTTTCATAGTCGAAACACGAATAACTCAGAAATGTGTGAAATTCTAGAAATATCTACTTCTTAATAAATCAACAAAGCTGTAATGTGTAATTTAGAAATCATGCCTCGATACTTGAACATTTATTTTGATGGTTTACAAAATACAAAATCCTACGTGATCACGTGTTTTATCTGTTTCCTTTTTACTATACATGTCAACTAACTTATGTGTTTTGTCTTCGTACTATTCTGTTCTTGCATGCTCATTTGTGTTTTAATAATTGGACCAGCGCGACTTACGGTTTTGGTGGTGGGACTGTGGTGGTAGTTGATGATGGTGACTTACGGTGGTGGTACCGACTATCGGTGACGGTGGCTTACGGTTTCGGTGGTGATGGTGATGGTGGCTTTCGGTGATGGTGGCTTACGGTGATAGTGGCTTACAGTGATGGCGTCCTTGAATGGCGACTAACAATGACCACAGCAATGGTTTCCCTGACCATGCGTCGATCTGACTACAATGGACTTATTGTCTATTGCATCGCCATTTTGATAACGAACGTGGATCCACAACTTGGACGTCGAGAATTTCCCGCTTCTGCCGTTGTTTCCAAGGGAGTACACGCAGGGTTGATTTCTGGCTCCGGCAATCGTATAGCGTTCACGTGTGTCCAAGTTGGGAGTAGAACTGGAAATAAATGTCCGATTTGTGCACAACGGATGGAAAAAGGCCTAGTCAGGCCTATCGAAAAACAGGCATTAGTCCCAACCACACACATACACCATAATTTCCGCGTCGAATTGGAAATCTTAATCATACAAAACTTTACCTTTTTCCGATCTTCAACGTGTAAGACCCGCTTAACGGAAAGGGACCACGTTGGCTTTGTTTTACACAGAACCCTAAATAAGGTAACACTAACAATTAGTTTATACACTACTAACAAATAACTAACTCTTTACCTTATTACACACTACTAACACTACTTCTACACGAAACACTAACTCCCTTACTACACACTACTAACTTTCCTGAAATAAAAGAATTAAATATTACTCAAAAATCACACTTTTCACTTCGGACAACTAACTCGATTTTTAGGAACACGCCGCGCACTACTAACTATCTCGAAGTCTTGAGCCAGAAAGAAAGAATTGGTTGGACGGCGGTATCTAGAAGGTTCTTGGGGCCTCCTTTTTTTTGACAAAACCAATATTATTCATTCGTGAATCATGTTCCTTTTTTATGCTGCATTTACAGTGTAAGAATAATGAAAGTCTAATTAGGTCGACTACTGAATGAACACCGTCTACTGACACATAGGTGGCAGCACTACTTTGCATAAGACAAGGTGTTTTTAAAGGAGGTGGTGCACTTGGCGAAGCTAATGCAAATTGATTTAAGAAACCAACGGTTACAATCGTTACGTCCGTGTTTGGTATTTTTCGTTACATGTCTGAATTTTGATTTTTTTTAATGTGACCCCCAGTATAGAAATTAAAGACGTAGTCCTACGTCAAAAATAAAAACATTCTAACTGACTGAAGAATATCAGAAGAATTTCTGATCCATTTGCTATGATAAGGAAATATATGGAGAACTATGTTCCAATTTTCAATCAACCGTAGGTCTTCGATATAATTTCTGATAATTCAGAAGAATTCATGATCAGCCTGATGTGGTGCAATAATATTCAAAGGATTCAATTTCAACTGTCGATCATTTGAAGGGCTTCGACATGATTCCTGGTCAACTTTTTGTTTTGAAAACACATTCTAACTAACCGAAGATCTTCAGATGAATTTCTGATCAATTTGATATGATAAGGAAGGATCAGTCGAAGGACACGCGCACCTACAAACATGTGGTAAGCAAAGGCATTTCACTGAGCAATCGACTATAACTCAATTTTAGGCACTAAAAAATAGGGTAAAATTATTTTTTTTCCTCAAACTACCTGTAAATGAATCGTGCCGTGCACAACCACCTAAGCATTCGGTTTCTAGTCAAAAAAGTCTTGTTTAAAAAAAAATCCCATTGTACAGTAATTCCCAAGAGGTTTTTTATATCGTTATTAAAGATACCGGTTTTATATCGTTATTACCGGTGAAGTGACAACTTATCACTCACGGTGAAGTGATTCCCATTTGATTTATACGGCAATCATTTACCGTGAGTGACAAGTGACCGTGAACTGATACTCAGTATGTGAAGCACATACTGAAGAAAAAGGATGGAACTGAAGGATTTCAAGCGGAAATAGAATTTAACAGCTTTTTTTTATTTTTTTTTATTTTTAACAAATTGTCTTTATTATCTGAGTATTACAAAAATATAAAAATTACAACTGTTTCATGTAGCATCTATATACACAAATAGTAATAATTATGACTGAAAATCTTAACATTGGTTATTTAGTTAACAGATGTTAAGGTATGTTTTAAAGTTTATATTGAATGCTTTTCTGTTATTCCATCTATAATCCCTTATTATTTTTTGAAAAGAATATAAACTTGAATTTTTGTAATGTATAACGTAATACGCCATTGCCTCAACTACTATAAATAATACTGCTTTCTTTTTATGACTTTTCTTCGATATACCGTAATACAAAATTTCTTCTGGTGATTGCAGTTTGATTTTTAAATTTTTTGCTATGACATTTTGTATCCATTTCCAGACTAACCCGGAATGGTTGCATTCTTTTATTCGATGAATGTTTGTATCAGGCTTTTTGCAAATTTCGCAGAGATTATTATTAACTTTGTCAGTATAGTTATACAATTTAACTTTGTTTGGAATAACATCATTGAAAACAAGATAAAGATTGATCTAGCATTTGAACTGAGGAAACTTTGATTAATGTTTTCCCATATGCAGTCCCACCACAAATGTGGATACTTTTCCTGAATTATTGGTTGTGTTTTCATTTCGCTTATGAAATAGTTGTATAAACTCCTATTATTTTCTATACAATTATTGTTTGAAAGTTTTTTTGCTTCTTCAATCCATTTTTTACTGTTTAAGGATAATATGTTTTGATTAGCTTGTTCCAACAGAAAATGATTGATTCTTTTACCTGAGTTAAACAACAAACTCCTGATATATAGCGCCTTACATTGGCTTTCTGGGTCAATCAATTTCAATCCACCCTTGCTATAATCAAGATATAGCTGATTCCTATTAACTTTAAAAAAAATGGGAATTCCAGAGAAAATAGCCTGATTTTTTCTTTATTTCAGCTAAATTATAATTATTAGGTGGCAGGACCTGAGAAACATACCAAAGCTTTGATAATAGAAACGTATTTAGAATTGTATTCCTTTCTAATAAATTGAGTTTTCTAGCACTATGTATCTGGCAAGCAAAAGTAATTGAATTCAATAATTTATCAAAATTGCATTTTATCATATCTTTCCATTTGTCTTTAACTATTATTCCTAATATTTTCATTTGTTGTTTCTCTTGGATCATTTGGGGGCCCAGCTTGCAGTTGTTGAATCTAATATAACCCGATTTCTCAAAGTTTATACATATAGCAGCCTGTAGTGCAAACTCATTTATGACAGACATTACAAGATCAAATTCCTTGTCACTCCTCACGATCAACGTTAAATCGTCTGCGTATGCCATTATTTTTATCAAGTTACCATCAATCATTAAGCCTAAAGTACTATCATGAAGTTGACGGATGAGAGGTTCCACATAGAGCGAAAACAAAAGCATCGAGAGTGGGCAACCCTGCCGCACGGAACGATCGATTTTTATGGAAGCAGTGAGAAACCCATTCACCATAACTTGTGATGACGCATCGGCATACAGTCTCCGGATGAATGTTATAAACTGCGTTGGAATTTTGAGTTTCTCCAGTGTTTCCCAAAGCCGACCATGGTCCACCGAATCGAAAGCTTTCTGAAGATCTACACTGAGTAGCGCGATCTGTTCCCGTTTACTCTGCT
The DNA here is from genome assembly GCF_037179485.1 of Ochlerotatus camptorhynchus. Taxonomy (NCBI): domain Eukaryota; kingdom Metazoa; phylum Arthropoda; class Insecta; order Diptera; family Culicidae; genus Ochlerotatus; species Ochlerotatus camptorhynchus. The sequence goes on along the minus strand of NW_027040494.1, from coordinate 3,256,330 downwards.
GCGTCCTTGCTATGACCGTTCTTATCTTATCCAGGTTTTGCACACAAGACTTCCCCTCCAGCCCTGCAGTTTGACCTTCACCTACTAGTGAATTCATGCAAGCCTTGAGTCTGCTTGCACAAATTTTGGTGAGAATCTTGTAGTCTGTATTCAGCAAACTGACCGGTCTATAGTTCTGCAAGTCATTTCGATCCTTCGACTTCGGAATTAAAATGATTATTCCCTTCGCAAACTTTTCTTGCATAGAAATGGAGCCATCCAAAAATCCATTGAAGAGACGCAACAGATCTTGTTTGAGGGAATGAAAGTGTTTCTCGTAAAATTTGTAAGTTAGACCGTCAGGCCCAGGTGATTTCTTTTTTGTTGCATTTTGAATAGTTACACGAAGCTCCTCTTCTTCTATTGGTGACACAAGGTTGATTCCAAGATCTCGAGGTAACGATTTGCGAACGTGCTGAAGCGCAGCATAATCTGCTTGCTGGTTTTGCGGCTTCCGGAACTGTTCCTCAAAGTGATTATGTTCTAATTGCTTTGTAGTTAGACCATCTGGTGAGTGCAGACTCATCACTGGTGTGTTGTGACCGCGTTTTACTAATTTCGAAACTTGATATATGCTCAATTTTTCGCTTTCAAGCATTGTTGACGGTTGCACCTTTCCGCGGAAACTGGAAAGACGTTGCTCTTCGACATCGACGATAGCAGACTTGACCGCGTTCATCCTATCCAGCACGTTTAAACCTTTTGCTTGCTGTTCCATCAATTTGTTTCGCTTATTGTAGTGTTTTGCCTTCTTCCTTGCGTTAGTTTGATTGAACTCATAAGACTTGTTCTTGAAGTAATGTTTTACCTTGCATTTGAAATCGTACGACCACCACTCCGAAAAGTTCATCTCGTGTTTGCGAAGTTGCCTTAGCTCTGCCAAGACTCGAATGAAACCTTCAGATGTGCCTTCATCCTTGAGTAGAAAATCGTTTATCTTCCAATGGCTCCTTCCAAGGATGGGAGTGGCATCCTGTGGGTTGATTTCAAACGTAAGCACTACCGCGTGATGATCAGAGAAGGGCACTGGAAGAGTCTCGTACTTTTTAGCTCGATGAACAAAATCTTTGTCACAGTAAAATCTGTCTAATCGGGAGCCAGAATTATGCCTCAAGAAGGTGTATTGGCGGCCTGCGGATCCCAAATCCTCTAGCTTAAACAGGTTTACTAGAGTGCGCAGCCCTTTGCAGCAGCTCTTGTTTTTACTTTTGCTGTCTAACGTATCCAGGATGCAGTTAAAGTCCCCTCCCAAGATCATCAAATTTCCTTTGCTTAAGTGCGGGGATATCAGATTTTGAAAAAGATCATCCCTTTCGACATTGTATTGCGTCCCAGAGTGACCATAAATATTCACTAAGTTCACTCCGTCGACAACAACGGAGATGATACGTCCAGATGGGTCCATCATGATCTGCTCGAAAGGAATAGTTTTCCTTATAAGTATTGCCGTACCAACGTTCTGCTCACTACGGTTGACAATTGCGTGATGTGAAGGCAGAAAGCTAAAATCATTGAACGACACTTCTTGCAGGAAAACAGCATCCAAATCGTGGCGTATGATGAATTCCTTGAGCAAATGTTTTTTAGAGTCTATCGCTATAGCATTAATATTCACAGTACAGATTTTCCTTACGTAATTCATCTCTTTGTTTACAAAGTATCGAGTATTCAGTAACGGGTGTTACGTATTTCGATAAAGAAGGTCCGTTTGACGTTGCTTGCCAATGTCGTCATATGTCAAAGTCAGCTGATCTCGATTGTCACTAACACTTCCGAAGATCAGCCTTGCTTACCTTCACACCACTTCGAGAGCGTGATCGATTCGTCATACTTCGATGTGATTTGGAACTTTTAGATCTAGCTTCGCTACTGGACCCTGCAGCTATCACTTCCAGCGGGTTCTGCTCCGTTGGCAAACCACCACCGCGCTTCTGCTTACGAGATTTCCTGCTCTTGCTATCAACCGTGACAAAATCCTGGCCGTTTTCCTCCGATTCCGATTTGCCGCTTGAAACAAGGGGTCGCTTGTTCGACCGCTCTTGTCCGTCGGTCATCTCCTCATCGCTCGATTCCTGTTCCGGTACTTTTTCAGCTTCAGCGGGCTTGTCCACGACACTTGCTTCTTGTTCCTCCAACACCTCAACGATGGAAACCTCTGAATCCTGAATCTGCTTCGGGCTGGACTCCCCGGCTGAGGTCCCGTTTGTCAACGAAACTAACCTGACCATTGACAGCTCCAAATTGCTACTGTTTTTAGACGATGATGCCGCTCCCTGAACGGCTCCAGCATAGGTGTCATTGCAAGGTACGTCCACCTCTTCCTTTTGGCTCGCTTTAGCTGCCGTCTTCTTCATTTTTTCCGCTTCCTGCTTTGCTTCCATATCCTTTCTTGATTCTTGCTGTGCGTTGTTCTGTGGACATTTCACTTTCAGATGCCCTTCCTGCTTACACAAAAAACACTTCTGTCTCAGTCCCTCGTAGTAGATTCTCCCTCGGCGGTTGGGGAAATGGATGGTTGATGGGATGTCCTTTTTGATGTCCATATACACCCCACGGACACCGGTAAAGAGATCTAGCTCCAATTCCGCCGGGAACTTCTCGCGGATCATGCGTTTCACGGTTCCATACTTTCCGAGTACCAACGATACGTCAATATCCGATATCTCCGGGGTGAGATCGAAGATCCTCACGTAGCGGATACACCCTCCAGCGATCGTCATACGAACTTCCACGGATTGACCATTGGAGTAGTGGAACGTATGAACCTCCGGGTTGTGCAGGAGAGCCTCCTTCATTGCTCTTTCAGATCTGAATTTGATGCAAACAACCCTTTCATCGGAAAGTTTGTAGCCTGTTTCCATGTCTGCTTTGTCCGCATCAAACCCTTTGACAAATCGACCAATTTCTACAACGGTTGGTTCAGGGGCTCCATCCGGGAACTGGAAATTCAGTGTGTTCTTGACGATTCCACTGGACATCTTTTTGTTTTCCTTTTCCTTACAAAGGTAGCCGGTTAGGGCTGACAAGGAAACACACACGAACGGTAGCTAATTATATGACTTTCAGCGCGGCGATTGTACAAAAGCGTCTTCTCGCAATGAGAAATGATCGTCAACTGCAGCTTAACAAGTGGGAACAGGGCTCGTGCTGGACGGACGTTATACGATGGATACGAAAGTTCAAGCAATGGCGTATGGTAAGAAACAATGCTCTTACAATAAGCATATTACACACTATTGTATAGCTGTTCCATTGAACTATGAAAAATAAAACGCATTTTTAAACACCAACAAGATTTTCGTGTTCGGATTTTTTCATGTTCAACCTCTAGTAGTAAGGCTCATCATAATAGTTTATTCATCGTTTCGGTTGGACAGTAGTAGACAACTTTGATGATCTTCTGCTTCAGCAAATCCGTAATGAATTCTAATAAAAGTCTAACTTCCACATGCTTCGATCGCTTCTGATACGCTTACTTCTTCGTACAATGTTATTGCGTCTAATTCATGGAAAGCCAATATCATCTTGTGAATCCACAAATGTCCCTGATTTGCTGGTTCTAAAAACCATAACAACAAATCAGAAAAAAAAGGTCCAGCGGCCACCCTTGAAAATTATTTCAATTTGAAATTATCGATGGCAAGCATCAAATCAATGTTCCTCCAGTTTCTTCTTATTGACATTTTCAAATCAGTTGGTGTGCTAGCAAACTTTAAATTAAATTAATTTTCCTGGCCTCCTTCCAATGCCAAGAGTGGCTATCACCGTTCCTATTTAATTGTCGCTTAAAAGAGTGATGAATTTTAAATTGAATTTGTTCTGAACAGTTTTCGATTTCAAATGAAATCGAATCTCTACACTTTAAAAGTCCTCCACCGGAAATGTTCCCTTTGAAAAGAGTCCAGCATGATAGCAGCCATTCCGTTCCAGTTTCATGTTGTATCCGCTGTAATCGATGGCACTTCACTGGAGCTTGAATGTATCCCATTCCGAATACATAACTACTACTGTACACAGAGAATACGATGATGCACCAATGGCATTCAAAGCGCAAACAGAACAACCCATCAAGTTGTTGAGTGTTCTGGTCCTGAGAGCCTGAGAGGGGGGAAAAATGAACCATACAACTTTGATTGACAGCTTTGCGCAACAGGAAGTTGAAAGCCGGAGCCAAAATAGCTGTTATTTTATTGGTTACGCCGTCGCTGCTCTGATTCGTCCCTGTGAGTTAGAGAAATATAGCTCGAGTTCGTTGCACTCGTGCTCCACCGTGTAGAATAGACAGCCACAATCGACGCCTGGTCACATGTTGGCCGCTGGATTTGCAATAGAACATCGTTACCGAGGTTTCAATTCCAGATGGTGGCTTTTGCAAAATGCCTATCATGGGGACATGCATGTATGTATGAACGCATCAACAGGGCCGAAGCCAATGCACTTGGATGTGCTGAGTTCCTTGCCCTGTTCTATCATTCCAATTACACACCTGACAAATGCATGGTTAGTTTTCGTTCGCAATCAGTATCATCACCGTCACGCTTTCGTGTAGCACTTCATCCATCAAAGCTTGATGTCATTGTACCAAACGCGAACCCGGGCCAAGTCGGTCGGTGCTCCGTTCGCAGTGAAGTTCGCCACCGTGCCGCTCCACATCGGATCATCGGTGTGAAATACCTTCGAAAGCTGAGCGTCGAAAATCGGTCTTCGGTTTATTAACCGACGATGCCATAAGCGTCTCATTAGAAGGGGTTGTAGCTTTTTACCCTTCTTACAAAGAAGGATATACATACCGCTTGGAAAACCGACTCAACGGGATCGGGAATGTACGTGTGTGAATTTGTTATTTAAGATGTGTTTTTTTTTGCTATCACTGAACCGAATTGGACGCAACAATCACCAAATGAAAGGCCTAGATGACCATGGAACCTTTCATCGATTTTTAATATTTTTGAAATCGGTCAACGGATTCCGGAGATACAAAGTCGTGTTTCTGGGCAACCAACGAACCGAATTGCATTCAACAACCATAAAACGCTTATTAATAGTTTAAGAATCGTTCATCTGATTTCGAATATATGGCCGGAACATGTTCCGGTTTGTATGGACAATTTGTCTAAATCCAACGTAGCACGAATACCGCTCATAATGGCATGAGTTCTTCAGAGCTTGTGTCAGATTTTTTTTATAGTTGTCAGAAAATCCCTAGGAATTGTTATTTTAATGACTTATTTCCAAAACTGCTGGTTCTAGCATTTTTCTCACAGATGGCAACCGCCTCCGCGGTATTGTTGTTTGTTAATTTATTTGATAAGGCTCTATCGAATTAACTTTGCAGAGCCGAGGATTCTTGGACATTATACAATACATCTCAAAACTATAGTCAAAAGGTACAACACAATAAATACTTAATCTTCCGCTATCCAATAAGCCTCCTCCATAATAACGGGAGCCGCTTTCAGTGGTTTCATTGTATGGCAGTTTCGCCAACGGGGGGCAGAGCGCTTCCATTGCAGCAATGGAAGCACACACTCATCACGAAACAGTTGCTTTCCAGATTCGATGACGCATCGACCGAAAGAACTGCTGATGAAGAACAATGAGGAGGACATGCTTGGCATACACAGTTTTACACACCAACTGCTCATTTGCTAATAACTTCGCACACAGTTGACGTAACATAGTTCTTTTTGAAGCAGTAGATAGAATAGAGTTTAAGCTTATTATAGATATGTAAAAATAAGTAGATTTTAATTCTAGTAATAAACTGTATTTGTTTTTGCGTTGTAAAAATGAAGTGAGAAATGCTCGCTGCGCATCTCGTACTTTAAGTGTAAAAAAATTATTGGCGTTGTTTCAAATGTTAAGATTTCCCTACTCTTTGCATATCTATAGTAAACTATGATCCTAATCTATCAATTACTTTAGAAAAAAATCAAATTTCAACACCTTAGTGAAAAGTTATTAACAAATGAGCAGTTGGTGTGTACAACTGTGTATGCCAAGCATGGAGGAGGACCACACAATGATTGCTGCCGAGTAAACACATCGAGAGTGGCCTGCTTCTGTCGACAGCCAAGTGAACACTGACCTCTGTGGTTGTCAAGCAGTTTTTCAACAGTGGACCAGGAACGAAATCAAGCAGTAAACAAACAATAACGCTCTGGGATTGCATCCCATTGAGTTGACATCTTTAGTGAAGTTTTTTTTTGGATTAATTAGGACGAAGGAATCAAAAATATCTCAAAACGACAAAATGACAAAGCGATCAACGAGGTGAACGTTAACGCTTTGTCAGAAATGGAAAGCAATAATGATATAATCTTCTTCCTTTTTATTCATGACAAACGACAGATCGCTCGGTAGAAGAAAACGACAAAATTATTGGCAAGCTGCTTCACGAAGTGAATCTGAAGATGATACACGTGTGTCAATGGGATTTTTTTTTTTGTTATGTCTTTTCTCGATTCCGATTAAGCTGTGTCCTCAACCATGTATATTGCAACAAAGCAGGTAAGCAATATATCATTATCCTTCTACCACTTCGATCGAGCTATGTTACAGAGCGAGTTTGGCATGGTTGTCGTAGCAACGTTTTGTCTGTATCGTTGGTTGTTTTATGTTGCCGGAGGCGGCGATATCGATTCCCGGTCCGGTCAAGGGAATCTTTTGGTTTGGAAATGTTTTCGACTTCCCTGGGCATAGAGTATCATTGTGCTTGCCACGCAATATACAAATCGCTGCATTGGTATTGACATCGTTTTTTTTTTTTTTTTTTTTTTTTTTCTTTATTTAAGAGATTTTTAGCCTTAGGCTAGTTCATCTCTAGGTATTGACATCGAAAGCTCTCAATTAATAACTGCGGAAGTGCTTTTAGAACACTAAGTTGAGAGCAAGCAATAAGCTAATATGCGATAAGCAATAAGCTTGATATGCGAAAAAGATGTGTTTGGATTCGCTGATCAAGAGTTCGCTTTGAAAATCGTTCGAGGACGGTTGTGTTTTTGCTCCGTTGCCGCCTTTTATTTTCTTTTATTTTTTTGAGTTCGGGCTGTCTTTGTGCTGCCGTGGAGTTTTTCGGTGCTCGAGGGAGTCAAGTTTCTAACGCCTTTGGATACGGTTGTGTGTTAAGTTCGTTCTCTGTTTTGTGCGTGCATTCGCTTTCATAGTTTTCGGCTGCATTTGCCGGATCAGCGCTGGCACTCTGCCTCCCGGACGGTTATACATGTGTGAGTGTTGGTTTCTCGCTTTCCGAGAAGTTTTAGAATCGAGAAAGAAAACATGATTCATCATGTTTGCAAAATTGGCGTGGTTTGATTGTTTCTCCCGGACCAGAAATTTGTGGCATCGCGAGTGAAAATTTTAATTTCTGTTTATTTACGCGGTGATGAGAAGTGCGCTGATCTATTGTCAGGGTTTTGAGATGTGCATTGCTTTTGTGCACGGAGTGACTTGAAAAAGAAAAGTGAAGAAAAGTGATATTTGGTTGTTGTGTGGTTGGAGTGGAGGGAAAAAAAATATGCGTGGAAGCATCGGGATTGCGCTCCCGGGTTAAGTGATTTGGTAAGAACGTTCCAGTTGAAGATTGTTCACAAGTGTATTTGTGGTGATGCAAATTATGGTTTAGATGACGCATGGCTTCAAACATTTTGTGTATCCAAATAAAACATTACATACTAAATACGCACAGGGCATCGTCTGCTGACCATTGCCGCGGGTATATCGTGGGAGTCCCAGGTACCCGGTTCAAGCTTTAGTTGGCGGCGGTGGCTCTTCTTGACCTTCTACCCCCTGAGTAGTTAGTGTGAATAAGGGCGTCTATGTGATGTTTTGCTGTACCTGTTGTAAACATTTAGTGCATCCTGTTCCCTTAACTTGTTGAGGACACCCTGTCTTGCCTCAAAAGTTACCCTTTTTGAAGTACTAGTCTTCACAACATAAAGGGCACCATTACGGAGCATGAGATTTGATCAAATTATTCGCAGTTCTACTTGTCCAACGCCCCCGGCTGGTTGAGGGATAGAGGATGACACACACACACACACACGTGGAGTTTTTCGGTGCTCGCATTTGATTAGTTTTGTGTCCCGGGCGCGATAATTTGATTTGGAAAGGTTTGTGCTAATGTTTTCCTCCCTGTTGCTTAGGTTCTTGGTGTGCTCTCGCTTCCCTTTGTTGCCGGTGTGACTCGACCGCACTATTTTGTGATGTGCATTGCTTTTGTGCACAGAGTGATTTGAAAAAGAAAAATGATATCTAGTTATTGTGTGGTTGGAATCGCTGGAGGAGGAATTGTTTAAAACTGACTGGAGGAAAACATGCGTGTAAGCATCAGGAATGCGCTGCTGGATATATTAATTTGGTGAGTACGTTCTGGTTGAAGATTGTTTTAAACATTTCTCGATTGCATTTTCGAGGGGACGTGTCTGCCTTTGTGGGCAGTGCTGGTCGGTTTGATGTGGCTGGTGGCTATCAGGTAGGCGAAAATTTCCCTTATCTTATGATGTTGTTGGAATGCGTGGGCGAGATGTCGGTTGCGCCGGATTGGGTTCGAATGCATTGTTTACGGGAGCAGATGCGTCCCTTTGAGATTTATTATCATCATTTTGCATTTCCCGATGGGATGACCTAGATTGCGTGAGGCATGTTACTGGGTTTTTACGGTTAGTTGCCAACGAATAATGCATTTTGTATTTCTTTTTTTTTTTATGTTGAAGCATGTTTTGCAAAGAAAATAAATGTCGCGATCGAATATGCAAGCTTGGCACTTGACCGATTAGTTTTTGATGTATTGTTAGGTGTGTCCTTAGCACGGTCATGAGGGCCGTGGTTGAAGACTGACGGTAGTCACGGCGGGTAGTGTTTCATTGTGTGGTTTAGCGGTTTTGATGCAGTAATATGAAGGAGAAAACAGTCGTTTTTAAATGCAATAGAGTTCGGTCAAAATAGCTTAAAAGATGTGAAATATATTTACGCTGGTAATGGATTGATGGAGTCGGTTCCCGTCTTACGTAAGGACCAAATAGAAACAACGTAAAAAGGTTTAAAAGATCATCGATCGTTGTATAAAGAGCACCGCCGTCGAGTTTGAGTTTGAATAAATCTCAGGTTCTAACATATTAAGGAGTAGTAACTTATAGTAACATCGCTTGATCATCGTGTATTTTGTGAAACTTAACATCGTCACCGTCGGGCCCGGTTTTGAATGGTTGCAATAGAAACGCGATCGTAGCTTGTATAATGTAATATGAGGGGCTTAAAGTGAAAATGTTTTCCTACTGAGTAGAACATCATGAGTTTAATCGCAAGCCTGTCCACATTCAAGATTCGTTAATCGCTTCTTTTTTTTTGTTAATATGAATATATTGGAATAACAACAAATCTGCATTATCACAACCAAACCAATGAATTGACGAATAAACACACTATCAATCAAATTTTCTAACACTGAACACGGTTAACTTTGGGGACGGGAAAGTTTAGTAACTACTTTTATTCAGTAAATTTGATAACCTTGGTTTTATTACACATGTGCATACATGGTTTTGAGCTTGGCCGGCCCACCTCTGTTTTCCTCTAGCTTCCTATCTTGTACGATCGATACTACTATTCGCCTATTGCGCCTGTATGAAGTGTATCCGTGCTAACGGTCTTGCACGCAAGTGATGTTCGCTACTTACAGTTTGCTTCGAAGCTTACTATGAGATGGATAATAACTAGGTAGGTCATGACATTTCATGCACATTTCCTGACAGTTGGTGAAAGGTTATTTGGATTCAAGCTGCTGCACGCGTAAGTTGATCATTTATAAGCTGCGTCGTGGGTGATCTGCCTATAATTAATATCGGTGAATTTTCACATTTCTGGCAATCCTGCCAAGAGACAAACCTGGAATCTTGGAGACCCCCGATGGGTATTAAAGGCAAATCACCAAATTGCAAGGAAAATTGGAATTTTGAATGTGACCGGGACGGCCGTTCTGAGTAACGAGTGATGACGGATTTGCAGAAAAAATCGTCTCCTCGTGGTGGTACGGCCACAGGATAAGAACGCGACCGGGACGGCCGTTCTGAATGCGAGTGAGGACGGATTTGCAAAAATCGTCTTCTCGCCGTGGCAAAGCCACTGGAGAGAACGTGACCGGGACGGCCGTTCTGAGAAAACGAGTGAGGACGGATTTGCAATATAAAAATCGTCTCCTCGTGGTGGCACGGCCACAGGATAAGAACGCGACGGGGACGACCATTCTGCGAAAACGAGTGCAGACGGATTTGCAAAAAAATCGTCTCCTCTCATTGGTAAGGCCACAGAAATAGAACGCGACCATCCGTACGTGGCCCACAATGGCACCACGTTGAGTGGCCGTAAGATGAAATACGTAGCACATTGCTCGAGTCCTGCCGGACAGACGGGTGAGGACTACCTTACCCCAACCCAGTGGGCTCAGTGCCAGATCAGACGACTGAATGAGCTGCTCTCGTAGGCTCGCATAGACCTAGAGCAGGGTGATACTGAAATTCTAAGACTTACCGAAGAGGTTTTTAAGCTGCGGCTCTTCAAGGCATCGCTCAGTTCCCCGGAGGAACGTTCAAACCCCAGTGACGCCGTAACGGTGCGGGGGAACACCACCAACGATCCAAACACGCCCAGCTCTCAGGGCATTTCACCGATTGTGGATCAAACGGACGAGTGTAGCAAAGCCAGTCCCCGGCATCATCTGCACAATCATGGCATCCACCAGGTGCAGTTCATGGACAAGATGTCTACCTCCGAGATGCAGAGCTCGTTTACCGATTCGAGACATTTCGAGGACATTACGACTTCGTCGATCCATTACAAGGATTCGTACGTACATACGCAGGATCGTGTTTGCAAAAGCTACAATGACATTGATGCCGAGAAGCAGCGGCTTGTCGAGATGTACGAAGCTCGCATTGAGGAGCTAGTTAATCAGCACCAGGCAGACGAACAGCAGAATCGCATGTCCAATAATGATCGCGTTGAGGCTTTGCTGCAGAAATTTTCCGATTCGAATAAATGTGATCTGGTTCCAGAATACTGTTAAAATCACCAGTCGAGTAACGTTGTCAAAGTGAGTTTTAATTCTAGACGCAGCCGATGCCGCCGATGTCGCTGGAAAAAGAAACAGCTATTTGTTTTTGTTTATGTGAAAAAATAGGAATTTCTGGTTTTATTGTAAAAATTTACGCTGGTGGTTCAGCAAATTTTTGCGGAATAGAACTACAAAATATTGTTTTCCCTGATAACGGTAAAAAAATTATATGGAAATAAAATCAATTCTCCATGCATAACATTATGCCAATAGAAAGGTGGGTGGCGCCATCATGTTAGTAAAATTAAAACTAACAGCATTCAGTAATTCATTGTCCTTCATTATTGTTCATAAAAAAACCTTGAATAACTTTTATACCGAAGGAGAGGGATGGATAATAACTAGGTAGGTCATGATATTTCATGCACATTTCCTGACAGTTGGTGAAAGGTCATTTGGATTCAAGCTGCTGCATGGGTAAGTTGATCATTTATAAGCTGCGTCGTGGGTGATTTGCCTATAATTAATATCGGTGGATTTTCACACTAACGTTGTACTTTTGCGGGCTTCCGCCCGGTCGATGCAAAGGTGGTGAGCCGATCCTGGTGACGAGTGGCCAACTCGGTTAGTGGATGATGACTTGGTGGATGCTAGCCCTTCCGATGCCGGAATGCTTTGAATCCAAAACGTGGCAAGGGTTGACGACCAGAGATGAAAACGGGCGGTGCGTGGCTGATCGAAACAACATTATTGTTGTACGTTCACTTCACTGTTGGACACTTCGATGTATCTGGAAAGCGTTCACGGAACTCGCACAACAATTGCCGCACATCAAAACTAACTATTTTGCTAGAGTCAAATTACAACGCGGAATAAATTTATACAAACGTGTCCTTCTTCTACCACAGTTAGGATCAAAGTCAAAGAGGCGATTGCTGATTCTCCTAAGAAAAGGCCCAAGGCATTATTCCCGGAAATGGAAGTCCAATGGAATTTATTAGTCATGGTCGTGAGATATCAAATGAAAGTATCTCCTTCCCTCTTCAGTCAATCGCAGTCTGCTCATCTTGTTCTTTCTACTACTAAATCCAGAGTTTGCTCATTCGGTTTTCTCTATACGAGAAACGAAAACACGAATAGTAAAACCCTTCGGAGATAGCTACGTAAGTAAGCAATACATACCCCGTAACGTGGGTAGATCACCTTATCGTGGTACGTTACCACCGATTCCTAGTCCTGACTACTTCAAACTAGAGAAACTCAGTAATACAAGGAACACATATTAGTCCTTGTTACTTTTTATGCCTTGTTGATAGTGACAAAACTCGGCTATGCCCACCGAGAATGATCTTGAAACAAGAAAAAAAAATAAGCTAGTTAGTCTTCATCTATGTGATTCCTAATCTTCCATTCGTTGTTTCCTAGTTTGCAGTGGTTAAGTGGTTTCTGATGCATGGTCATTATCAATGTCATTCCTTAATTTTGTTGCTAAGGATTCCAATTTTGACTGACAAAGGGGCGCGCCTTTGGAGGGTGTTTCAACACTCCGAAGAGTATAAAGAGCGGGACCTTTCAATTAGAATCTATTCCTTGCGATGAAGGTAAGAATGCCAACTCTAAAAAAATCAAATACTTCATGATTTATCAATAGTGATGTAGTAATACGACATGCACTAAACTAAGGACACGGGATATACTACAATAGATCAAATTACTGGTCGCAGTAGTGTTAGGTCCCGAACAGCCAACTGGTTTTCATACAATATGTAAACTACAGCTCGTTTCATTTGAATCGGCTTGCGGTCCGTTGCAAAACGATTATTTTACTTATTTTAAAGAATTGACTGACGATTAAGTTTAGAATAAATATTTGCAAGTAAATGAGAAAACTAAAAAAATATTATAGTACGAAATTGGCTTCTGTTATTAGAGTGTAATATAAGAATATTCTAGATCCTACCATTCAACACGTTTGATAGGGTTTTCGCTCTTTAGATTTTAGTTTTTAGAACAGTCAACCCAAAGCTCCATATCTTCATCAAGAACGTTTGCCCCTCACGATTGCCACTGAAATCGGCACCCTTGCTAAATGCCAATGCATGAACCGAACCAGAAGGGAGCAACCAGAAGAGGTGGTCGAGAGCTGTATGGTGACACCCATTCCGTGAAAGCACCAACGACAACACGAGAGCCGAGATTGACGTGACACTTTCATTAAAACTTTTCAATTTCGAAACGGTTGCTGTCGAAATTTTTCGGGTTCCGGGTAGAAGCGAACGCTTACTACACTGGTCCGATATGGGATTCTTTGGAGATCGAATATCGGACTGCGGGACGATGCCGCCTGCTTGCAAAAACATTGAATATTGGGCACATTGAAGGTTGTCCATTTGAAGCGTTTAAATGAGTGTAGCGCTTTCGAAATTGAAGGAAAGCTGATCGGCCGTTCCAGCTTCCAGCAGTGCCGAGAGCCATGAACGTATATCTTCGTTTGATGGTCTCCAATTTCCTTGACAAATAGTCAGCACTTCATTTTCATCGGTCATCATGCCTCTCCCATTTCCTCACCGTCGTCCTGTGGAACACATAACGCAGAAAAATGGGTGAATAATCCTCTCCGTAGTCGTTTCGGCTTTCATTCGAGCAGTATTACCCAATAAATTGCAAAACATGAAACACATAAAGGTAACCAGCTACCGTACCGTACCTATGGCACACCCGCATGATCGAACACCGAGCTAGTGAATAGGAGGTGTGAAAGACCACAACTGAGGTAAGATTGTCAAACGACCATAAATTCCGTACAATTTGTAAGAAGGCATTAACTTCCCTCCCCCGCATCATTCTCCCCCTTTTCCTATTCCCGAAACCATCACGATAATGCCATTGTTTGCCCAATCGGTACAAGGTAAATGAATGGCATCCCACCGGGTATGAAAAGGGGTATCAAAAGTACATTAATAGTACAAGGGATTGAACTCTCACCTCACATTTTCTATTTTATGCCACAGTTACGCATTCCCTTTTATAATGTTTTCCTTTTTTTGCGTGTATGCCGGCGGTTTACCGTCTATGGGAGTTGGATCCTTAATTTCATTCCTTTTTATGTGACTTCCTTAGTGACTTTTGTACAAGTCTATCCAGCAGTAGCGAGTGGGAAGTGCTGCTTCTAACATCGGCATCGTATTGTGCGGGTGCGAAAGCGGAGAGAACAGGAACAGGAACTTTCCTGTGAACCCTTTTTACTGCACGGGTCTCGACACTTGTAATAAATTGTCCGGACATGGGAGATATTATGGCCGGGGGTGGATTACCAACGGGGAGGAATGATCGATAATAAAAATTTTGGAAGGTTTTGTTGAAAACGGGATGTTTGGTAACACCGAAAAGCTTGCCTAGAAGTCTAGAATATATTATTTATAAACAGCTTTTCACCAATAGTGCGTTTGGTTGATGTCACTTTAATTGATGTACCGTAAAACGGGGTGACATTGATAGTTTTTTAAAGTATATTCTAAATATTTTTTACGGCAATGAATGTTTTTCAAATTTTAATTTTTAAAACAAGTACTGAGGATCCTAGAGTTAATTTATTAGTATGTATGTATGTATATATATCGGAAATAATTTAGCTCTATTTTTTTAGAATACTAAGTTAAGAGCACGCAATAAGCTTATATGCACCAATTAATAAGCTTGAAATGCAAATGAGAAGAAGAAGAAGGTATTTTCAGTACACTGATCGATAAAAGAAGCTTTTATCTGGCATCTAAAAATAAAACACTTAGCTTCACAAAAACTGATTTTATTGCGGACAAGGACAAGTTTATTCCCCGGCCGGTATGATGTTAACTGATTTTATTATTCAACCTACATTCAGCTGGCTGATGAGAGACCCTCAATAGCACATATCTCTAATCTCTTATCAACTGATCGAAACAGATTTACAAATGCAATGCGATGAACAAAGACAACTATAGTTATACATAATTATAATAAGAGAGAGAGGGATTAGTATTTTCCATTTAATTCCACTACTTTATTTGCTTATCCTTGACAGATACGCGTATTTCGTCTACAATGTGCAGACTTCTTCAGTGTCTTGTACTAATACTCGACTGAAGAAAAACATCGCATTTACCGAATATATATTAACACAGGTACATTTTCACTTAGAAACTAGGTAAACTTAAATTTAATTTTCTATAGGAACAGGTACTCCGCTGCTTACTCGTTGATGTGTCCTAGGTAGTAACTTGAAAAGCCATGTGTGTCCGTTTGCTTGATCCCTGTTGAGTAAAGTTGAATTACGTTGTTTGTTGATCTCGAGGCTTTCTGCAACATCCAATTTCCATGGTGTAGATACGGTTCGTAAAATCGTGATGTCCTCCGTCGATAGTTGGTGGTCCTCTGTGAAGATGTGTTCTGCAACCTTTGATTTGAAATCATATGTTAGGCCTTTTTCCTCTTGCTTTTTAGCCTTATTAACCTCCGCTATATGTTCTTTAAATCTAGTTGCTAAAGTTCTCTTGGGTTGTCCTACATATACTTTGTTACAATGATTGCAGCTTATTTTATATACACCTGCTTTACCTAAAACATTAACTGGGTCTTTAGTGGATCCTAACAATGATTTCAACTGGTTATGTCTACTGGTGAAAACTAAATCTAATCCGAATTGTTTTAACTGTGGTCTTAGCTTACAAGTAATATTTTGATCAAATGGAACGGACACTCGTTTCAATGGTTCAGGTGCTGCGGTGAGGGTTGTAAATAATCTCCTTTGTATAATTCTCGCCTTTTATCGATGATTGCCTGGATTGTGGTCTCCTTGTATCCGTTGAGTCTTGCTGTTTCGAAGATGTACTGTAATTCCTTAACCTTTCCTGTATCGCTGAGTGGAAGAGTCTGCATTTGATGAATCATGTGGTGAAAGGCGGCCATTTTCTGCTGGAACGAATGGTTGGAAGTATAGGGGATAACTCTTTTGGTGCTTGTTGGTTTCCTGTAAATTTCGTATTCAAGCGAGGAAGATGATGACGATTCCCTGATGACTAGAAGATCGAGAAATGCGAGTTTCGCGTTTTTTTTCTACCTCGTGAGTGAATACGATATCCTTGTGAATTCTGTTGCTCTCATCTAAAATTTGTGGAAGGGCTTCCTGTTTAACTACGCTGAAGATATCGTCAACAAACCTCCACCAACGGTTTGGTAATAGTCCTTTCTCCTTCAGGATTGTCTCCAAGTTGGCCATGAAAAGTTCACAGTCTGCTTGTAGAAGTTACCTCGGAAGGAGAAGTAGTTCTCTTCCATACAAAGGCGGGTCAGCTTAAGGTACGTCCGAACCTTGTTTCTCCATGCTGCATCCTCTCGTTGTGTTAATAGCCAGTCCTCCAAATGGTTGATCGCTTGACCGGTACGCTGGGAAAAAGAGCTGTAACGTCGAAAGATACCATAATCTCGTCCTCGTTGATGTCTCCTGAAGATTGTAGTTGCTGGGTGAACTCCTGGGTGTTACTAACTGCTTTACTCTGGAACTGATTCGGCATACTCTGGAACTCTTTGACTAGCCACTTCGCTAGTTTGTGGGTGGGGGAACCAACTGCAGGCACGATCTCTCGCATTTCATTTCCTGGTTTGTGGACTTTGGGGAGACCTTTGATCCTGGGTAGAATGGGATTTGTGTAAGCAAACTTTCCCACAGTATGACCATTCTCATAAAATCCACATTTCACAACACATCATAAATTTCCTAACACATTCCTTAAACCCAAACATTTCCCATCAAGGCATCAAGTCCAAGTTTCCCATCCTAGATTCGTCATCAAGTGTGAAGTGAGAAATCACAGCAACACTTGAAATCGTTGTAACATATTAGCCCGTACCCACGGACAATTCCAATCATCCATACAAAGCAATAAACCTCAAGTGGTACAACACCGCTTGAAGCCAGAACTGAAGAACATGCAAAAAGGTATCCTATTACCACACCGCTAACCCAGTTCCGTACTCGAGAAATGCATAGCGCAAGCGACTTGAGTAAGTCACTCGTGCTAGGGCACTCACTCTCTCTATTTTCATTCTCTATCTTTTGTCATCCCTTCTATGCAAAAGTCACCTACATACTAGAACCATTTATGTACCAATCAGAATGCTAACTCCTGATTGGTTATTATTTTACCGAACGCTAATCCACGTTCCTCAATACATAGTTTTAAGTTATTCGATGTAACTGATATAAAACCAAAACTGAAATAAAGTTAACATTCGTCATTACCCATTCAAACGGAATGGTTGTAAAATTTATTTTCAACCGAAACATGCCACTGAAGAAAAGCCTTCTCCTAACATTTGGTTCCCGTAAACGACCTGCTCCATCTCCTAATATCGATTTGCACTCCTTCAGTGCTTTCTCCACGCGTTTCACTATGTTCTGTAAGCTGTCTATACGGTCCGTTGTTAATCTTCGATGTCATCTGATTATCGTAATCATCCTTGTCCATGATAACGACCGCGTTTCCCTTGTCTGCCTTCACGTAGTATACTGCTTTACTTTTTAGCTCCTTTACAATCCGAATTTCTTTTTCGTTGGCGCGACTTTGTTCCTGTCCGTCCTTGCCACAGAAGCGTGTAACTACGTAGAACTTTTTGAGGAGCATTGATGTAGATTTGGCTCACAAGAGAGTTGCAATCCACGTCACCGTTAAGCAATCCAAACACGAAGAGTCGCTGAAGTAGTTTCCTCCTTGCTGCCAACGTGTCCAGGTCAATCAACCTGCACCGTTCTTCGTAAGGCGGCAAATTTACCGAATCGTTCCAGGGCAGAACACGTAAAGCGTATCTTACGAAGTTTCGCTGAATGGCTTCGATTCTGTTAGCTTGAATAGCGTGAAAGGGTGCCCACACAACAACAGCGTACTCTAGAAGACTGCGGACGAGAGCACAGTATATAGTGATTTCAGCGCGTAGATGTCCTGGAATGCGTTTGTGTTTCGTTTCAAGAAACCTAATGTGGCGAATGCTTTAGCATTTGCGTATTTTCTTCTTTTTACAATTATCACTGTCGGTCTCCAAGTTGACCGACAAACATCTTCTGTTTACTGCTGCCACTGATATTGATATATTGCCTGCTGCTGTTGCTTCGATGACCGTTGTTCGACCTTGACCCATTTACGGTTGTAAGCATTGCTGCTGATGTCGTTCGGTGTTTCGTTTCAATGCTGGATTCTTTCTTCGCTGCTGTGGTGTTGATTTGTGCTGCTTCTTGACTAACCGAGTTTGTATTTCAGGACGATTTCACTTGCTTAAGTATGCGTGTGTATGTGTGTATGAGTCTATGAAACAAATGAACGGGTGCTTTTTAAACTGAATTTTTGAACTAAACTGAGAATTGCCTGGAATGGACGCCTTCTGGCCTCCGCGAACGCCCCATTGACGACGACGATACACCTGACCTGATAATCCGTAGGAATTTGCTGACGAACTACGATGACCTTGATTGGACTGCTATATAGCTGAGACCATTGAACGAGTTGGCCATACCCGTCTACGACTACTGCTTAGAGCCCGGGAGGATGAATAGCGCTCTTCTTCCTCCGTCGTTGTTTCGCGTACGTGTACCTCAAATTACCAAACGTGGGAATGTGTTTAGCTGAGTTTCTTCTCAGACAACCAGAAGTCGTATAACAATGTACAGTAAGTATCGTAAATTACTACAGTTTAAGTCAACATCGCATATAAGAATGACATGCATCGCATTACGTTGAGGTTAAGAATCAATGGTAATAAATTTACCCCTCACAGGAACTCGTTGGACGCACGCCTCGTCAGCCACGGTTATGGTGGGTTGTCGATGATGTGCCAGTCTACCACGCGTCCAAACTGGGCCCAGTTTACACGATGGTAGTCCTTGCGCAGGCTTGAAGCAGGAGCCACGTTGCAGCCCAGTTCAGCCACTACCGGTTTGTCAGGAACAGGTCTAGCGTCGATAAGTTGCCCGCCGTTGAGATAAATGTTGGTTCATCTAAAAACCAAACGGAGTACAGCCCATGCTGTGAGTGGTCGAACAGCAGACGACCGTTCTGGTTCTGCTGGTAGTTCCGCAAGGCCTCATGGCGAGCGTTTAGATCTCCTCCAACTACAAAGCGGGAACCGCTATGGGTGATGGTGGACAGGTCCTTCTTAAATTTAGCGGCTAGTTCACTGCTGGCGGCACACTGTCGAGGGCAGTAAACGGCGATGAACTGGACGTATCCAGTCGACGACTCTACCTCCACACCAAGGGCCTCGATGACAGAGGTGCGGATATGGGACAGAGTGTGGTATTTTATTTCTTTCTTGACGACGACCGCAACAACACCCCCCCCCCCCTTGGAGCTGGTGCAATCATGCCGAATAATGTTGTGGTCAGGGAACCAGAAGCTGTCGCCGGACTTTAGATGGGTCTCGGTTAGAAGGCCCACGTCGATGCTGTGCTTGCGGAGGAAGTTGGAAGTCGTCTTACAGAGCAAGCATTCCAGGTGACGATAGTTAGCGGCTTAGACGCCATATTGGATGATGAACTTACCGAGCACTTGGATCTGTTCGGGTTTATTGCGGCACTTACGAAGAGCACCGGACACGTTGACGAAAATTTGCACCAGTTCATCTGCTGAGAATAGATCGGGGTTGTTGTTTTGCGCTGTTGGTTGTCTCCAGAATCCGGGGGGGGGGGGGGGGGTGAAGAAATTTGGCCAGAAGAATAACCGGAAGTTGCTTGAGCGGGATGCACCCGTGAATTTTCTTGCCTTTGATGAGGAGCACGAAGAGGCGGGAAATCCTCCGTCCGAAATGCCGGGACTTTGTCCTTCTTGCATCCTGGTTGGTTGCTAGTTGCCGCCTGCTTTCGGATGCGTTTGAAGTCCTCGCGTTTGGAGCACTGTCCGTCGGAACCTTGATGTGCACCACCACAGTTGGCGCATTTTAACGCCACGACTCCATCCGCATGGCAGTTGGAAGTGGCGTGTTCTTGAGCGCAGTTGCTACAGCGTGGCTCCAAAGTTCAGGCACCGCTAGCACTGCGTTACGTCACGATATGGCTCCCACCGAACGATGATGGAGTAGATCGATCGGATGGCTTGCAGTGCATTGAGCGTCACCGTCCCTTTCTGGAAGTGCACCAGGAAAAGACAATCCGGGTACATCTTCACGTTTTCGTCTCTCCTTGTCATTCGGAAGACAGCGATTGGGGCTAGCTTTTACCGGTTGATTTCAGCTACGACCATCTAGGGGTCGAAGTTTGGTAGACCCCTGATGACTACCTTGAAGGGCTTCTCACCGGGGATGTCGTGCGTGAAGAATTCCGCCTTGGAATCCTTCAGATATTTCACGGCCACCTCGTACTCCGCTTTCGAACGGAGCATCACCTTGGTGCCGATCCTGCCGAGCTTAAACTCAGCTGCAACGCCCAGCGATGAGAGATCGCCAATCAGCGTGTTGAGTGGTACTTGCTTCACCACCAGTGTGTCGTGACGCTTCGTAGCCATTGCTGTGTACCGAAAAATTCCTTTTTTTCACTAATTTAAAACGCGTGCGATTGCGTTAAATTTAGCCAACAGAATCTCTGACGAGCTACAGTCTCCGCAGCAGCAACCCTCAGTCGATGCTCTCAAAACCGAATCGTCTCTCTCTCTCGTTTGCTTTCGTCCCATCTCAAAATGAGACATCGTAGGAGCAGGTAGCGAGCAGAAGCGAGGTAGCAAAAGATCTGACTGGTCGAAGGGAACATTCTTCGTTGCTCGTTCGGCGATATGTTCTCTCAGTTTACCAGTTCTTTCTCTTTCTATATGTCGGTGAACCATTGTAAGCAATCGGTATCTGATGTATTCTCTCGACAAAGCCGAATCGATTTTCTCCCGCTCAATGGCATCGTTCGTTGCCTCTGGCACGATCGGATATCCAGCTGAGTAGAGGCAACTGCCATCCCAAGCAACAATTTTTGTTTTATTTAAGTTTTATAGCAGTTGATATAACCAAATTATAAAACCTTCACTGACGACCACATTGCTTTAACAATCTCCTGAGAACCGCAATACAGCCATGTCATGGCCAATTGGCCCAGTTTTAATGCAGTCATTAAAACTTGATATGCGAACTACTTTAGGAGCATAGGATTTATGTCAGTTTTATCACACTCTAGACGTGATTGTTAAAAATGAAAACATAAAACCTCCTCCAGTTCAGAAAGTTTTAACAGCCTTCTAATGACTACCATAAAACTATATTACAACCGCATAAATCGCTCCTGAAGAAGTTGATAAAACATGATACGCAAAACATTTTTACAACTTTGAAGGTTTTAAGTTGGGCTTTTTGGATGATAGTTAATATTGAGAAATATTTTATTGTGGTTTTATTCTTTCGATGTTTGATGTGAAATCGTGATCCTTGTCAGTTGGTAATAATGGCTGATATTATTGTACATTGAAAATAAGACGACTTTATTATAATTTTAAACCAATCTGTATATGCTTCACAGCATGCCGTGCAATATTTATGGTGATTATTATACCAAATAGGAGCATAAATTTAGTGCGCCATATGAATACTAAAATATAGGGATATTTTTAATTTGTCTGCATTAGCACCATGCATTAAAGAGTCATTCAAAGATTATCTATTTAGTACAAAACTGTTACTACTGTTGAGCAATAACCAGTCACATATTGTTTAATTATACATAGATGTATGAAAGTGTTTTATTGCCTATCAATTAAAGCGTAATTATTCATGCTGTGTGAAATTTGTTCATACGGCGACATTTTTTTTCGTTATAACTTGCTACTCCTTAAAAATACCTCAATATAACATATTCTCCTAGATTGGAATTCTATAGCATAACATAAACCTAATGGTTGTATCTTAGCATTTCGTAGTCCAAATTGAGAGCGTTAAGTTATATTTAAGCTATATAACTAGCTTGCTGGTTTTATTCGGTACAGCGAATCAAAACAAAACAAAAACCATGACCACCTGTCAAAAAGTCATCATTCCAAGCGATGCTCCTATTTTCGCTTGTAATCAAGATGTAAGAAATGCTTATTGGATCCACTAAAAGCTTTTTCAATACAAGGTTTAAAGCCGTAATACAACCACAGGCTGGAAGGGATGCTATGATAAAACAATGATAAAATAAGAATAAATCTTCCAAGCATTTAGATTGTTACTTGGGACCTTCATCTTTGGTACACCAGCAATCCGAACCAATTCTCTCCCTCTCTCGTATTTGATTTCGCTGAGTTTACCCTATGGTTGCAACGACGAGTCCCGCTTCTCAATTCTTTTCCAATCATGCACCCGATCTTTCTTTTCTTTTACGCTCTTTTTCGACGGAACCGAAAAGCAATCATCCGGCATTTCGCTACCAGTGAAATAAAGACTGTAGCTGAAAGTTATACACTGAGAATTTTAGATGTTTTGATATTGTTAAGTTATTTATTTAACATGAGACTTATACCTACTACACAGTGGAGGAAGCTTGACTTTCGCCGCACTCGGGCCGGCCGAATTCTCGGTTTCGACGGCGTCGCCGAAATCACCGATGTCGCTGGCGTTCATCGCGGTAGCATCATCGCGTCCGCTCGTACCATCGGACTGTCCTTGATTCTTCTTCCTCTTTTTCGTCCGCTTCACCGGGACTGGGTTGGTATTCCCAACATCGGTGGGAAGAGTAGCGTACCTATTTGAGGTAGGTACCGAGCTACCCTCACCACTGTTCTTCTTCTCCGCTTGGTCACGAAGTCTGCTCCGGGAGCGCTGTCTTCCCATCACGCGATGCGACTGACACTTCTGACGACGCGACGTGCAGTATATCTGCGAACGTTTGTAACAAACTATAGGTTAATCGAACAAATCGACAGAGCGAGGAAAGACCGAACTGTACTGCTTAACGTCCAAGCAGAGAATCTGATGTTGAGCTGAGGCACATTAGCAGCGCTGTTTTATAACTTTTCAGATTCAAGCAGCACGATGTGCAAATAGTACTCGATTATCACGACTGGGTTTGGGGAGAACGTTTATTTCATGAAAACAGTGATACAACTATCACTTTTTATTTGTACATTTTTAAAACAGCTTTTTTATGAAAAATTGAAAAAGCGTTTATTGTAACAACTTACGAGAGTTATTTCCTATCGACTGGTGTATTTGGATTTTAATTTCAACTACAACTGACAAAGTTATAAGCGTTCAAAAACCTTACACCTTTTCATGACGGTTGCAATTTTAGATTTTAGATTTACCCCCAGTACCTTCCCGTAAGACGTAGTCTACATCAAAAGTTATCTGTTAGCGGTTTGCTTAACTTCCGATAATCTCGCCATCATTTTATCGTTTAGTGGCTATCAGCTATGGAGAATATCTGGTTTCGAAGCTAAGTTTTCCGTTAGCTGTGCCCACCTCTGGCAGCTAGCGAGCATTGAATAGCCTTGTCGTTTTAAAACTATAGTAAACCTTTTGTATTATTAACTTCCCATGTGAAATATACACTGTGCAAATGTGTTGGAAAGACTTGCATGCACTTATGCATCCGATTTGGCATTTAGCCCATGACGGTGACGAAACCATTTTCCATTCAGTAAAAAAAACTCTCTCCGATACTATCCTCCTGTAGCGAAGAGAAGAACTGGGGGTTCAACCTATATATCGCACCGGAAGCACCTTCAATTCAATTTAATTTTCTTCCCGGTTTTGAAGTGCTTGACTTCCCCTCCCAGCCCATACGAAGTTTGGAGATTGGCATAGCCTGGTATGTAGTGGGATGGAAAGTTGGAAATCGTTCCGGATGAATAGCGCTAGAAGAGTCTCCCGGAGCAGCAAAGGGCACCGATGAAGTGATGTAAAAGTTTTATCAATATGGCGATAGTTTAGGACAAAGTTTTCTTCACTGTCGTAGTTATGTTCGCAGTTATCTTTTCGATAAGTGAAAGTACTTATTTCAAGTACTTGTCTGAGCATGAATTTAGATGCAGGAAGACTTACGGGAATTTTCATATACTATTACATCACAGTGATAACAATGGTGGTGACTATGTGTAGAACTTGAGCAGCAGACGATTTCAACAAACATTCCAGATATACCCTCCCCGGGGACCGAAATCTGACCCAGCTCCATTAATTTGCCATTCGCTAAAATATCGCTCATTTAAATTCCCTCTCAACCGACTGTCAATTAAATCCTTATTTATTCAAGTGTCGATGATTCCCGGCTACTCTCTGGTCCCCCTTGGTCCCAGTCTTCATCAGTGGTATTTTTTGCCAAAACATACACACATAGATCCATGTTTGCTCCGCATGAGCAACTCTAGACGGTACAGCCTCAGGCGAAAAATATGTGGCATTCTGCAACACAGCTACTGGCCCTCCTGCCTTTCCTCGACTGAAAACCAGTCACTTGCCTCTGCCTCTGCCTCTATAGAAGGAAACGAAAACATGGGATTACTCAACATATTTCCCAGTGCCACTCTTGCATACACATGAAACACACTCCATCGCCCTTCTTTCCAATCTGGATAGGCTAGGAATTTGCCCCCTTTTAAAATGTCCAAAACTCAATTACGATGCGTTCCTGCTTCTATGGGCCATGCCGAGGGGCTTCCGAGCATCATGGTCTAATGCTGAAGGACAAAACCGGGATTGACGCTGACGATTCGAGCACCGTCTCCTACTTCCTACCTGACGGCGACGATACAGTGTGTGAGGCAAAAGGCGGTGGGTAATGCGAATTGAGAAAGCAAGCTTGGAGACGATATTGGTTTTACAACCCTCTCCAAGGGGTGGATTATACGCTGCATTACAGGCAGGGGCGAATTTGATCCCTCATTCCCGTGCATGCGAATAACGATTGGTTGAGAGTTTCAAGTGTTTAGTCAGCCCTTGGCTCTCTCTCTAGCAGCAAATTGCTAGTTATCTAATAGTCAGTGTGTAAATGCCTTGTTGGAGTCGGATAAGGATGCCAAATTGGAGATTTATTGGATTTTGAGAAGTAACGATTCATGCTGTTGTCGATATCTTGATGGAAGATGTTGTTTTACGAAACCTTATTGCATTTGACAGGTTCGTTTGGTGTAATGAACCCAGAGGCTTTAAATTTAGTTGTTCTGGATGCTTATTTTTCTTCTTCTGATCGATTGAATAACCTACCTTTTCTTCGTACAGTGTCTGGCACAAAAAAGATGCACCCACAATAAATGTAAACATTTAAACAAAACTTATAAATCCTGATAAATGTGGGCGTTTTAGTGGAATACCTGTATAAAGAGAGAGAGAGAAGAGGATTAGAAATTTCTATTTAATTCCACTACCATATTTGCTTATTCTTGACAGATACACGTATTACGTCTACAATGTGCAGACTTCGTCAGTGACTTGTACTAATACTCAACTGAAGAAAAACGTCACATTTTACCGAATATATATTAACACAGGTATATTTTCACTTAGAAGCTAGGTAAACTAAAATTTAATTTCCTGTAGGAGCAGGTACTCCGCTGCTTACTCGTTGATGTGTCCAAGTTAGTAACTTGAAAAAAACATGTGTGTCCGTTTCCTTGATCCCTGTTCCGTTTAGTTGAATTCCGTTATTTGTTGATCTCGAGGCTCTCTGCAACATCCAATTTCTGGTGTAGATACGGTTCGTAAAATCGTGATGTCCTCCGAGTATTAGTTCAAGACACTGTAGAAGTCTGCACATTGTAGATGAAATACGCGTATCTGTCAAGGATAAGCAAAGAAGGTAGTCGACTTAAATGGAAATTACTAATCCTTCTCTCTCTTTATAAAACTTATTCGGTTTCAAGAGAGTCTGTGATCTTTATTTATATTCCATAAAATAAAAAATAAAAAAAAAATATTAGATTAATTTTGCCTTCAAAGTGTTAATGATTTTATAGCAGAATTTCTAGAAAATAAGTTTTATGTTATAAATTATTTTAAGTGGTATGACATAAAAATGATCCAATTTCTGTTTGAAAAAAAAATTAAATAAGAACTATATCCACAATAATCCGGACACATCAAAACTTAAATAAAATACAAATTTTGCATTATATTTCAATTGTAATTGTTTATTTCAGATTCATGGGATATGATTTAAAAATTCACGAAGTCAAAACATAGTTATTAGGTATTTGCATAAAATTTTCGAACTTTGTTCTTTACTCTATCCATAAGGGTTTTGTGGTGGATGCGCAAACCAACTGAAAAACAGTTTGATTAAGACTCAATCATTTCCGTTAAAAGTGTCGATGCGCAACATAAACGAAAAACAAACTTGTAACTCAAAATGACATTAATGTATTCAAAGCATTTCCACCGGGTCTCAAATAAACATTCCTAAGAAATCCCAAATGCAATAAGAAGTTTACTAGGTCAAGCGCAAGGCGATCAACAACGCACACAGACGGCGCAATGAATGAAATGATTGTTTGCATAGCTTAGCATACTTACAATAAGCATAATCGATTGCGTGTGACTTTTGCCACATGGTATAGGGTCGATTCGTAAACAACAGGAAGCAACATATCAACATCGGACTTGGGAAAGATTCAGCATAAACAATATTGAATTCTATCTGCGCAATTGGTTAATTAATAAAACTAACTGAAACTGAAATATACATTATTCTACAATCGCAAGTCAGAGTGTTATTACCTTCGAATGCCAGTTCAGTTTGTACAGACTCCTCAGATATCGTGGTGGCCATCTTTGTCCAAATTTGTTAGAAGTGTTTAATATCTTTGATTCCTTGTTTCTTTCTAGAAAGATTCCGCTTCATCAGAGCCCAATATCTCTCGATTCTACGTCCAATCTCTGGATCTCTAGAAAATTTGGCGGATTATCGGTTTTTGGTACAATATTCACTTGATTTGCTTCGTACCACTCCATCACAGTTTAAGCATAATGGCATGATGTCAAATAGGGTCAGAACAAAGCGTTCCCAAGTAACAATTTTGGTTTTATGAGGGTTCTGTAGACCACGATTCAGACTTGTAGAATGCTATAAAACCTCTATAAAACTTGGAATGTTACTTGGGTTTTCTTTGAGGCTTTTGATGAAGGGTAGCAATGGCCTCTGCAGGCATTTTTTCTGGTAAATCTATTTGTTGATTGTGCCTGTAGTGACGATAGATTTACTCTTTCGCTTAGATGTGTAAATTGCTTGCCAAATAAGGTATTTTTTGGGAAATTTCGATTCAGCTGTAGCATTTTTGGCCATAGCAGAATAGAAAGCTAGGCCTGGACGCTGCATGAAATCCTCCTGGACATACATTTCATCGTCCATAACAACACATGAAAACTTTGTCAAATATTCGCAGTACAAACGTCGAGTCCACAAGTTTGCTTTTTTTACTTTACTTTACGACTTCCCATACGCTGTTTTGATTTTTGGACAAAACCAGGGGATATTTTTATTTTACGAGCCACCGTTCGAACAGCGAGATTCGGGTTTTCCTTCACCTTTCGGTTCATGACAGGATCAGTACGTCCAATGTTTTTATCACTTCTCGGTTTCCTCTCGACCGTCAAACGGTTCGAAAATGATTTGAGCACACCGTGAACAGTGGATTTTGGTAAATCAATTTTTTTTGCAAGTTCCCGTATTAACAAGTCAGGATTTGCTTTACGTCCTTTCAAAATTCGCTCGAGCACGTGTTTTTTAATCATCGCCATCTTGAACACTAAACATGGAATGAAAACACCTACCATAGTCTTTTTCGTCAATGACTCCCAGCTATGCCTCAGCAAAATTAATCACTCCGACGTACAATATTTCAAAAGTAACAGTGATTTGAAGGTGTCCGGATTAATGTGGACTCAAACCTTAACTGTATTTTACTACCAATAGTTTTTTGTTCTTGATTTGTTTTCCGTCGATCTTGTTTTCCGTGCTGATCACCAATGATACCGACGCCAGAGAGGCAGCTCCCACACCTGCACCCTACCTATCGACCCAGCAACTCATGAACCGGGGACCAACGGTTTTACTTCCCTTCCGAAGGAAGGCGTGATCAGATATGTTATGCCTCAGAACATCCCGGCGACGCCGACTGGGATTGAACCCAGGCCTGCTGAAGTCGCATGTCATTAATATACATACTAAATCAGAGGGGCCCTAATACACATTTCTGGGGCATTCCAAGATTATTTTCCATGATACTATAAACAGAATAATTAAAAACAGTCCGTTGAGTTCTATCAGACAAATAGCTATGAAACTATTTACAGTGTATCTCAAAATTGAGCGTGCAGATGTCCATATTTTTTTGAAAAACAGCTTTAAAAGCCCAATTTAAAGAGGCACGTTTCTGAATCATCATACATTTCTCAATCATTGGTGCAGTATTGGGATTATTTGATTGCGTTTATTAAAAGTAAGAGCTATTTGAGAAAAAAAAAACGCTTTTTTCCTAAAAAACCTTAATATCTTGAAAAAATAGATTTTTCTCATTTTAAGTCATATAAAAGATCATTAATATCCCAATATTTTTTTTTTTTTAAATTTGTCCAATTGGTAAAAAGTTGAAATCGAGCGGTTTACTCAAATAAATCTAACTTCATACAGGTTCTTCCAATAAAGTCCAAAACTTTAGCGAAAAATCAATAAACATCTGTTTAACCACCAGCCAAGATAAAAAAATCAAAGGGTTGTGTCCTATACACGACCGCAGTATGACGTAGAACCACGCAAAATTGATGTTTGTGATGCATTTTTGACTATTACACATTATCTTAAATTTTTCAAGTATTTCAATGTTTCGGTTATGGTTTTTTTTTCTTTGATTTGTTTTTCGTGCTGAGCACCAATGCTACCGACGCCAGGGAGGCAGCTCCCTCACTTGGACCCTACCTATCGACCCATCAACTCATGAACCGGTTTGGCACATATAAATTTTCCGCGTTTCGGTTTAGTGAAACTGGACCCAAGGCTCATTCCTAATTGTTAAAGGTGATCAAGCCGTCCACTTTTAGCCGCTTACTTGGTCCTGCTTGTTACAGGACCAAGTGCCACGCCGTCCTAAGCGGTAATGAGCAAAAGCACGACAGCAGCGGTGTTTTATATCTTTTCTGGTTCAAGCAGAACGATTGCCATCCGCTCCATCAATTGCATCATCGTCCGCTGGGAGCCATACCGTGGCGGCCATCGCAATATGACTCAGTGCCAACGGTGTCTGAACTTTGGACACGGCACCCGCAACTGCAACATAAAGCCACGCTGCGGCAATTGCGCTCAAGACCACGCCACTTCCGACTGCCCTGCGGATGAAGCCGTGGCGTTAAAATGCGCCAACTGTGGTGGTGCTCACCAAGGTTCCGACAGAAAGTGCTCCAAACGCGAGGACTTCAAACGCATCCGAAAACAGGCAGCAACTAACAACCAACCAGGACGCAAGAAGGACAAAGTCTCGGCATTTCGGACGGAGGATTTCCCGCCTCTTCGTGCTCCTCAGAATAGGCAAGCGAATTCGCGGGAGCAATCCGCTCAAGCAACTTCTCGTGATTCTGCTGGTTATAGCTCTCCATCCCCCCTGGATTCTGGAGACAAACACCAGCGCAAAACAACAACCCCGATCTGTTTTCAGCGGATGAACTGATGGACATTTTCGTCAACCGGTGCTCTACCTAAGTGCCGCAATAAGCCCGAACAGATCCAAGTGCTCGGTAGGTTCATCATCCAGTATGGTGTCTAAACCATCGCTACCTGGAACGCTTGCTCTGTAAGAGCAAAACAGATTGAGCTTGCCGACTTCCTCTGCAAGCATAGCATCGACGTGGTTCTTCTAACCGAGACCCACCTTAAATCCGGTGACAGATTCTGGTTGCCTGACCACAACATTATCCGGCTTGATCGCACCAGCTCCAAGGAGGGTGGTGTAGCGGTCATCGTCAGAAAGGGAATCAAGTTTTGCACTCTACCCCACATCCGCACTTCTGTCATCGAGGCCATTAGTGTGGAGGTGGAATCGCCAACTGGAAACGTCCGGTTCATCATTGTTTACTGCCCACGCCAGTGTACCGCTAGCAACGAATTAGGAATCCAATTCAAGAAGGACCTGACCGCCATCACCCGTACTAGCTCCCGATTCATCGTTGGGGGCGACCTTAACGCCCGCCATGAAGCTTGGCGGAACTACCAGGACATGGACTGTACGCTGTGCAATCTCCGGACGAACCAACTTTCATCTCTCCGGCGGGAAATCCCTCCACGCAGGACTTTTTCCTGTCAAACATTGGACTATCCAAGCCAGAGGCACACAACGATCTCAGCTCCGACCACCAACCGGTGGTGACTGAAGTCGGTGTCAACGTGGTTCCTGCTAGAAGCTGCCTGCGTAAAGACTACCACCATGTCAACTGGGTGCAGTACGGACGAATGGTGGACAGCAACATCGATAAAAATCCACTGCTCGACACTGTAGATGACATCAACCGGGCGTTGGAAGGACTCCAACAAGCCATATCCGAGGATGACGAGACATGCGTTCGACAAGTTCCTGTGAGGGGTAAGTTTGTTGCTATTGATTCCCACACCCAATTACTGATACGGTTGAGAAAATCTTCGTAGACGCCAGTTTCAGAGGACTGGAGATCTGGGTAATGTATAACATTATGATTTATACATTGATTTTACAGGTTAATTGATTAGCCTATCTGGCTCGTCATCTTTGTTCATTGGATATTTGGATAATTGGATAATTTACTATTTGCGTATTTCATCTAGTTAGCAGAATACCCCATTGGGAGTGTGTTTTGTTTTAATTGAAAAATTTGATAACCTACCTAACTACGACTCTAACTTAACCTAACGTGCCAGATCACGTATGATCTGATGATCTGATCTCAGACAGGTGTCTCTGAACCTTTCCATGGAGACCGTTCGTCGCTCTTCGAGATGCTGAAGGCCAGCCAGGCGGTGGACCTCAGAATTGCGGGTCCGTGGAGGACTGTTTAGGATCATCCTAAGGATCTTGTTCTGGATCCTTTGGAGTTTGAGGTGATGGCACATAGCACAACTCTCCCAGATTGGCGTTCCGTACTCAATGGTGGGGAGGATGATTTGCTTGTGGATGGCAAGCTTGTTTTTAAGGGAAAGGGTGGACTTCCTGTTGATAAGTGGGTAGAGCGACCTAATCAAGATGTTGCACTTGGTGGATGTTTTGTCCACATGGGTCCGGAATAGCAACTTGCTGTCAAGGGTGAGACCAAGGTAGACGACTTCACTCGACCATTCAATGGGAGTGTTATCAAGGTGGACTTTTAAGTTAGCAGACGGAACAAGCCGGGGTGAATTGGAGTGTGGAAACAGGATGGTCTGTGTTTTAGCTGCATTGATACAAATCTTCCAGCTTTTAAAATAGTCGGACAGAACATCCAGGCCTGATTGGAGTTTTCTTGTCAGAGCACGGATCACTCGACCCTTATAGATGATGGCAGTGTCATCCGCAAACATTGACAAAATACCACCACCCGGAAGGGGAGGAACATCTGACGTGAAGATGTTAAAGAGGATAGGACCAAGGAGGCTACCCTGGGGAACCCCAGCATCAGCGTTGAACGTATCAGAAGGAGAATTGTTCAAGAAGACCTGGAATGATCTGCCCAACAAGTAGTTTTTGATGATCTTCACGAGGAAGATCGGGAAGTTGTATCGATGCAGCTTGTACACTAGGCCATCATGCCAGACATTGTCGAACGCCTTCTCGACGTCCAACAATGCCATGGCAGATGTATTGGAAACGGACTTGTTCCGCTTGATGATGTTACTAACCCGTGCGAGTTGGTGGATGGTAGAGTGGCCTTTCCTAAATCCGAATTGTTCTTTGAGAAAGATGTTATTATCATTTGAAAACACCAGCAGACGGCTGAGTATCAGTTTTTCGAATAGCTTCGAGATGGATGACAAGAGGTTGATGGGGCGATAGCTTTTGGCACTGGTAGGGTCTTTGCCAGGTTTGTGAATTGGAATAACTTTGGCTAACTTCCAGCATGCAGGGAAGTAGCCAAGCATTAAACACTTGTTGAAGACCACCGCAAGATGCTTGAAGAAGTCAAAACTCAAATTTTTCAGCTCGAGGTTGACCACTCCATCGACACCAGCGGCCTTCATGTTCTTTGTTGATTTAATCGCTGCTATCACCTCATCAGCCGATATTCTATTTTCGTCAGGGACAACTACGGGGGTGGCAGCGACTCTAGACATTGCCTGTAATACTGCAGGCTCGTGGGGACTCACCATGGCGTGGCCAAGGTTATGTGAATTTACAAAGTGTTGTCCAAGAGCATTGGCCTTTTCAAATGGGGTTATTAGTAAAGATGGGTCCGAATTTTGGTTAGGAGAGGAAAGGGGAGGAATGGGCCTCGGCTTATTTTTCAAAATCTTTGCCATTTTCCAGAATGGCTTAGCACAATCTGGGAGAGAGCGAATCTTGTTTGCAAAATCGATATTTCTGAGATCCACCATCCTGGCTTGGATGATTTTGTTCAAACGGTTGCAATTGGTCTTCAGGTTAGGCAGCCCAGTACGCTGGTACTGCATACGAATCGTGTTGCGGAGTCTAATGAGGTCTTTAGTAGGCCTGTCAAGGTTCAGAGTATTACTCACCTGTCTGGATACTGGCACATGTAGCTCCCTGGCCCGGGAAATTGCTTGATCGATGGAGCGCAGACACCGGTCAACATCTTCGGACGATTCCGGTTGGACATCGTAGTCTACAGCGGTGTCGACGCAATGTTGGAACTGATCCCAGTCAACACGATGATAGTTGCGCCGGAAAGCTTCAAATCGATTTACGGAGGATCCCACCTCAGTCACCACCGGGTAGTGGTCAGAGCTGAGTTCCTGATAGGTGATAGGTTGAGCGATGTTGTTGCCCATGTTGCTGATGAAGATATCGATGGTAGCGTGAACACCGGACCGACTCAACCGGGTGGGAGTTTTCGGACTCAAGATGTTGTACTGCGCTTCCTGCAGGTCGTTGTTCAGGATGGTGCCGTTTTGATTGCGCCGATTGTTGCCCCAAGCTTGATGTTTGGCGTTCAGGTCGCCAGCGATGATTAAGTTTTCCCGTCGTCGTGTTAGCTTGATAATATCTCGTCGCAGATCTGCTGCTGATCCGTCCCTGATGTTGACTTGTTTGGGGCAGTAAGCCGCGACGATGGTGATGGGGCCGATAGGAGTAGAAACTTCCACCCCTACGGCTTCGATGATCTTCAGCTGAAAGCTGGGCATCAGTCGACAGCAGATGTTTCTCCTTAGTGCAATAGCCACTCCTCCTCCTCCAGAGTTGGTTCGATCTAGCCTCACGAGCCGGAAATCGGGAAGGTAGACGTTTGTTTCAGGCTTCAGGTGGGTTTCAGTTATGATGGCAATGTCGATGTTTCGTTCATTGAGAAACTCAACAAACTCGATGTTTTTGCTCTTAAAGGAGCAAGCGTTCCAATTTACGATATTGATGGCTTCACGGTCCATACTTAGTGACAAGGGACAGGGCAGCATGTAGCTGTTCAGATCGAGTCTTGCAGGTGCGCAAGATGATGATGACCTCGGCCACGAGCGTCACAAGTTCCTCCGAGGTGAACGGAGAATCGTCGATGAGACAGCACCAGCGTATGATAAACCAGGGGCGGTGGAGGGACCTGGCATTGGTTGGGCAGCAGCAGCAGCGAGACGATGCTGGACTGTTCGATTGTTAGGAATACTCACATGCTTGACTTGTTGGTTGTTGAGCGGAAGTGGGACTAAGTTCGGAACATGTCGACGGGGCTGGAGAGCTGGGTACTGGACTTCCGTGCGTGCAGGAGGCGAACGATGATTACGGAGGCGACCGGGCTGATTATTGATCGTAGCCTTCCGACGGATATTGATGAACTCCACTCGCTTGGGACATCCGCGATTGGAGGCTTGGTGGTTTCCACCGCAGTTGACACACGTTGGCTCGATGTCATCATCTTGCTCACAGGACGCAGTCGAGTGAGTTCCAGCACACTTGCCGCAGATAGTCTTCATATGGCAGTTTTTGGTGCCATGGCCGTAGGAGAGGCAGTTCATACACTGCGTTACATCACGATGTTGGGATTTGTAATGATCCCAACTGATGATGACCTGAAACAGGCCCCGGATTTTGGATCTCAGAGCCGCTAGACTGGTGGATCTCTTCGTGAAGTGCACCAGGAACAACTGGTCACGGAAGCTGGTGTTGTGGTTGGAACACCGCCTCAGGTTTGAGCCCAAGCCGCTCCAGCTCGGATTTAACCACAGCCGCCTCGAACGACGGTAATCCACGCAATACCAGCTTCAGTGGCTTGCTCGATGGCAGATCGTGCGTGAAGAAGTCAACGTTGTTTTCCTTTAGGAAACATCCTGTTTGATTGTACTCCTCCAGGCTCGAGCACATGATTTTGGTGCCGATGCTGCAAAGCTTGAAGCGAGGCAGCAGCTTGTGTTTTCCCAGTTCGGCACGCAGCTTGGCAACATCCTTCTCCGGCGTGAAAATTTTCCGCTCTCTTGCAGCGATGGGAACGACGTCACCATCGCCATTTTCTTCAGGGAGCACCGCAAACTGGTTGGCTTGCAGTACCCGTTTTCCGACGTCATCCTGCGACGCGCTGTGCTGGATTACCACCTTCTTTGAAGGGCCCGCTGCTGAATCATTGGTACGTTTACGCACCATTTGTTTCGTGTTGGCAAGTTGCAGTAAACTTGCCAGAACGCGCGAAGGTGACGACGCTTCCACGGCGCAACGCGACAGCACAAACCGAATCGAAGCGAGAACTCGAGCGAAAAAGAAAACAAACTAAACAGCTCAACAGTCGAGCAAAGAGTGAGCTCATGATGAGCAGAGGCATGACAGCAGCACTGTTTATATATTTTCAGGTTCAAGCAGAACGGCGATGTACAACCAAATGGTTCTAGATTATGACGACTGGGTTAGGGAAAATCGTTTATTTCGTGAAAACAGAGATTCATTTATCATTTGTATATTTTTCCAATGTTTTTGTGAAAAATTTGATAAAATGTTTATCTCAACAGATTTGTAAAGTAATATCCTATCGATTGGCGTATTTGGATTTTATTTTCATACATAAATGACAAAGTTACAAGCTTTTAAAGTCTAACACTATTTCACCAAACATATCTTTTGAATTACACCCCAGTATAGTCGACAAAGACGTAGTTCTACGTCAAAAAATATATGTTTATATTATATATCTATTTACAATGTTAAAAAAAAAATCCACTAGAGTGTACGCTCAATTCTGCGATACACTGTAAATGCATAAAAATAATAACTCGATGAACATTTCAAATGGTCCTATCTGCTTTGATCGATTCTCTTCATCGACTTTCTCTTATCATAACCACTGCTATGCAAACAGATTTCGCGCTAATTCCACATAGTTTGATAAAGGAGGTTCTTATCTAGCGTCCAAAACGTCAAATACAACAGGGAAAGGTTTTGCAGCTGAGTTATTGACGAAAGAGAAAGTCGATGAAGAGAATCGATCAAAGCAGATAGGACCATTTGAAATGTTCATCGAGATAAGTTTAAAAAATACGGAAAACCTGGAACACATTCTCCCTCTAAGCTCAGTAGGGAACAGCGCAGCTACAGGTTTGATTTCCGGCCCAGTCTAGGAATTTTTCGTGTTGGAAAATTTCTCATTTTCCCCGGACATATAGTATGATTGTACTTGCCATACACAGCAAAAAAATAATTTTGATATCACGTCAAAGTGGATGCACTACAATCATGTCGACAATATGGTGTAATATTACTTGCTAAAAAGGACAAAATTATCATTAATACAATGCATGAACTGACATTACGCTGCTTTTACTGCATTTGTTTATTTATGTGGTCATAAAAATTACATGAAATTTTCGACATGATTGTAGTGCATCCACTTTGATGTGATATCAAAATTATTTTTTTGCTGTGTACAATTATACCAATGCAAAAAAATAATGGTACATCGATGTGGAAATACATCTAGACCACTAAGTTGAGAGCATGCAATAAGCTAATGTGCTATAAGCAATAAGCTTGAAATGCAAAGATTAACTATCATTGTACATGCAATTCCGGAAGCTTTTCTGCCTTAGCACAGCATAAACAACCATCATCCCAACTGCGATGCCACAACGACATGCATGTCGCAAATTTATCAAACATATTTTCTGCCAATCTCAAAGGGGGAAACCTTCTATGTAGCACCTAACTTCGATGTGCAGTTTTCGTACAACCTTGTGATCTCCTCCCACGCGTCACAAAACCAACATTTACCATGCGAGACGGTTTAATAACAGGCTCCCAGTTATAATAACTTAATTTTTACGGACGTCTGGCGGATGACGTGACTCTGGACTATAAACCATAAAAAAATGTCAATCCAATACCAAACCAGACGTCTCGTCGCCGACAGTTTTCCGATTTTGAATTCTGAGCAAAGACCTGAATTGCGTCATTTTTCATTGCATTTTTTGATGAAATCCACCAGATCTGGGTCAATGCTAGAATCATTTATAGTCAAGCTTCATTTCAACTTTCCTCCATTAGCCCACGTGCTAGATGCTATGCAGCAGCTCGAACGGATCATTGGATTTATATGCATTCATAAACCGGCATTCAATTTACTTTTATTGATCTTTCACTAACCAAGGCGCCCCAACGCAACCAGAACTATTCAATCAAACATTGTGGTTTCCCGCTGTCGGGAGTATGCATGGATCGTCAAACAAAAGAAAGCGAAAACGACTTCCTCGGCGCTGTTTCCACGATGAGATGTATTCAAAAAGTTCAGCTAATAAAGAAACACCATAAAAATGTTATTATCCGGAAGGAAGTTTGCTCGTTTCCGTTCTTTCGATGGTGGTTCTAGCGAGGAAGATCTACAGACCGACAAGGGTGAGAAAATCACAATCCTATCTGTTTTGTGTTATAGCATCGAATGGACGGAGAAAACTAATTAAACTGTGTAGTTGATTAACGACTGGGATAAATTAATAGAATTTTCGATGATAAAAATCAAAATGCGCGACTTACGTCCAACTGTGATATTTGCGTCATAAAAACAACATTTTTTGAGCCGCATTGCTCTCGCGAATTCTTTTTTGAAACGTACAACGGTTTAACCAAAACAAAACCCTGTTAAGCACGCTGAACTTCAGCACAAGCCAAAATCAAAAAAAAACTCCCTAATTAAGTGGATTACCTTTACGACCTTTTTCCATTCTGGGTACATACATCTCCGCCTTCTGAGTGCTGGTTTTCCAATGATATCAACCCCAATGGGATGCGAGCAGCATAAGCTGCGATGTGTTCTCCGTGCTCTGTTGAACGTTGAGAGCTCGCTCGCTTGCCGGCCGTACATTCACGTTTATTAATGTTTGGGATTTTAATTCAATTTAACGTGTTTTATTTGATAGCCTCCCGGGATGGCAAATTGTCTGACAGAAGTAATCAGTTGAGTGTTGAGCTGAGCCGTTTCGGTTGCAGGAGAGGGAACGTTTGTGCGTGCGTGAGGGCATCGGGGATTTGCTCGACAATTATCGTTGGTATTCAGTAAATTTTAAGTGCTGTTTTCAGGGAATGTTCTTTGGGAAAAAGGTTGACGCTATGAGTTAGAGGAAATCATAAGTCTTTTCAAGCTTAAGCTACGTTTGCATTTGGTTTTGTGTAAAAGTATTTTCAAAAGGTTGTATTATCTAACCATAGAAAACATGAAAACTCATCGAGAAAAGGATTTTCTTATTTAATAATTATAGTCACTATAATGCCATGGCCGTCTCCACCGAGAAATGCTAATCCAACCGAATTATTAACAAATGCGAAAATCGATGAAAAGAATCGATCATTGTTGTTAGGCCCTTATGACTCTGAATGCTGATTGTTTTCTTTTTTACTTAATGTCTTTCTAATGCCAACATAAAAGTTAATTTGCAAAAATGCAAGTGGTTTGTGCAAAATTTGCCATTTCTGGGCCACGTGTTGACAGAAAAGGGTTTGTTACCGAGTCCAGAAAAGGTCGAGACGATTCGGAGAGCAAAGGTTCCGAATAACGTCACCGAAGGCATTTTTGGGTTTGATAAACTATTATGGCAAGTTTATTCCCAATTTATCCTCACGTTTAAGCTGTTTGTATCGTTTACTAAAGAAAGACGTTAAGTTTATCTGGACTGATGAGTGTACTAATGTATTTAATGATAGTTAGCAGCAGTATTGGGAAAATATCAAAAAATCAAATCTCACCAAAGCCCAAGATCACACTTGATTTTCGTAGAAAAAAATCAACAAGCAAACAACTGCGGTTGATTTTGCAAGCTGTGATATCGCAGCTCGGAATATCAAGCTAACAAAACTCACCAGCTGCAAATCTCAACAAACTGTGGTGAGATTGAGTTTCATGATTTTTGCTTTACACTCAAATGCAACCGAAACTTCCATAACGGCTGGCAGCAGTCACTTCGTGTCTGCCATTGATGAAAAGTAAAAAGAGATAGCAAACTTTACTTTCTCTTTCTAAGAAAACGATGTACAACGGAAACATTTTTGTGTCGAGTCAACTCTCAGCTTGATTTTTGCATGTTGCGAATAGTCTCGCAATATCAAAGGAGCTTGTAAAATCAATATCAAGCATGATATTTTGTTCCTATATCACGCGTGATATTGCGAGCGCATGAGAGCGGAACAATATCAATTGATTTTTGATTTTGCTAACACTGGTAAGCAGTTGTTGTTGTCTTCAAAACTGTTAGAGTTTTTTTTTATCCTAAAAAGCCTGTCGTTGTTGTGACAGATGCTTGTAGCTATGGATTAGGTGGCGTGATTGCTCACGAAATCAATGGAGAAGAGAGGCCTATTAGTTTTACCTCCTTCAGTTTAACAAATTCCCAAAAATCCTACCCAATTTTACACTTGGAAGCGTTGGCTATTGTGAGTACCATAAAGAAGTTCCACAAGTTTTTGTTTGGAAAGCAGTTTACTGTGTACATGGATCATAAGCCGTTGATAGGCATATTCGGTAAAGAAGGAAAAAATTCGTTGTTCGTGACGCGTTTGCAGAGATATGTAATGGAACTAAACATTTACGACTTTGACATTGTTTACAGACCGTCATCGAAAATGGGCAATGCTGATTTCTGCTCAAGGTTTCCTTTACCTGATGAGGTGCCAGTTTCGTTGCAACAGGAGTTTATTAAAAGTTTGAATGTACACAATGAGTCTCCTTTGGACCATGTTATGATTGCAAATGAAACAAAGCAAGATGAGTTTATTCTGAAAATAGTTTATTACATGAAGCATGTTGGAAGCGCCAAAGAAGTTGGAGCGCAATCTTTTAGATGTTTATGCTCAGCATCAAGATCTTGAACTCGTCGATGGTTGATTATTGTACCAAGATCGTATTTTTATTCCTGCTAGTTTGCAAAAGCAGATGTTGAAGTTGTTGCACAAGAATCACTCCGGAATTACGAAGATCAAGCAGATGGCAAGAATGACGGTTTACTGGTATGGTATGAACAGTAACATTGAAAGTTTTGTCAAGTCATGTAGTGTGTGTTGCCAGATGAGTGCAGTTCCTAAATCAGTTTCAAATCCCAGTTGGATACCTACGACTAAACCATTTACGCGTATTCATGCCGATTTCTTTTACTTCGACATGAAGGTTTTTCTGGTTATTGTGGACAGTTTCTCGAAATGGCTCGAGGTTGAGTACATGCAGTTTGGAACAGATGCCAGGAGAGTTAAATCGAAGTTCATGAGCGTTTTCGCGAGGTTTGGGTTACCATACGTAGTTGTTACGGATGGCGGACAACCGTTTAACTCGAAAGATTTGATCGACTTCTTAGAGAAGCATAGAATTAAGGTGATGAAGAGTCCACCTTACAACCCGTCGAGTAAAGGTCAAGCGGAGCGCATGGTTCGAGTCGTGAAAGAAGGTTTAAAGAAGTTTTTACAAGATCCGGAATTGGCTGGTTTGAGTGCTGAAGACTTAGTTTCGTACTTCTTGTTTGGCTACCGGAACACTTGCTTGGAAGAGGATCATTCGTTTCCTTCCGAGAGATTGTTTAGTTTTAAACCAAAGACTCTGTTGGATTTAACCAATCCTAGAAATAGTTTTAAGAATCATTCGACGAAACCCAAGAAAATGGATAATCGTGTTGTGTTTAGTCCTAGTCCTAAAAAACATGACTGGATTGACAAGTTACGGCCTGGAGATATTATATATATTATATTATATATATTATTACACAAATTTTAGACCTACAGATATTAGACGATGGTTAGAAGCCAAGTTTTTTAAACGTATCTCCTCGCATGTTTTTCAGGTTTCCGTTGGAGGGAGAGTTTACTCTGCTCACCGAAATCAGCTGAAGCTGGTGGATACTCCACAGCGCCGAGATTTGTTCTTGGGAAGGAGCGAGAGCAGTCAACGGAGGAAGAATGCTAGAGAAGGCGATGACGATGACGATAGACTTAGCATCAACGAAGAGGACGATTTTTACGGATTCGCCTCGGATTCTTTCATATATGGTGACGGGGATGGTCGCAACAGGGTTCACGTTCGTGATCCTGAGTCGGTTGACCGTCGAAGTTTGTCATCTGTGGGAGATGATGCGCAAGGCTCATTCAGAATTCCACCAGAGGAGTTCGATCCGCAGGAAGGCCCATCGAACGGAGCTGTGTGTCCATCGTCGCAATCGAAGAATAGTCTGGAGAGTGTTAGACGTTCAAAGCGATCTGAAGAAAGATGTCGATTTTGTGTATTTATAATCCATTGAGTTTGTGAAAATGTCAAGAAGGCATTCAAAAAAGAGTTAGTTTTTTCGGTAGTTATTTTATGCCGATTTCAGAAAATGTTTACGGTAGTTAGGTTTTGCCGGTTGTTTAAAAATTTCACGGTAGTCGAGTTTTGCCGAATGTTTGATATGTTAAAACTAAAAGGGGGAGAACTGTAGTATCCACCCCTAGCTACACCACTGGCTGTTTGGAACAGCTGTGTAGAGAGAAGAATAAACATTCAGTGTATATACTGACTGCACTATCGGACAGACGTGCGTTTTATTTTATCGTATCACGGTATTCCTTATCGTTCACCTAACGTTTAGAACCCGTGTCCTACAAGATATTTCAGTCTAAAAGCTATGAAAAAAGAACTTAGGCCTTCATTAAGTTCCACTTTCACGCGCCGTTTACTTTGATATGACATACACAATATAAAAATTCATCAAGGGAGCGGTCAATACCCGAGTTCTTTCCACAAGGCACAACAAAATAACAAAGTTCGAAATGCGGTCCTTTGCTTTTTTATCACACGGGCTATTGTTCTTCGTTTTCGTTCTGACGTTCAAAATTGTACCGGTTGTTAGTGGTAACCCGAATAAAAATTTACCATACAAAACAATAAAACCTTTGGTAGCAACAATTATCAAAAAACAATAAAAATACAATATAAATTATTGATATGTACAATATAATCTTTTGTTAATGGGACATTTAGAATAGAAAAAAGGGGAAAATCAATTTTTTCTCGAACAAATTTGATCTCATTACAATAAATTTTATGGTTTTTTTATTGTGCAAAATTTTGATTTCATAGAATATGTTGTAAACCTATTGTGGTGACTATTTGATTATTTGACCAATACAATAGAATAACAATAAGATTGACTGTCAACAATAGAATCTATTGTATTTTATTGATATTTTAATGTAATTTAATAATTATTTTTATCCGGGAGTGCATGCACTGCAGTTCGTTGCGATAATCGTCTGTTTGGAGCATATTTCACGTTGTGAAAACAGTGAAACAGTTATCTAATCGTACATCTTGTAGTGTTTACTGTTGTGTTATTTCGCTATCAGACGCTCTGCAGAATTCAATGAATGTGCCCGGTTCAAAACTGCTGTTTCGTCGTTTGGTAGTGCGATTAATTCTATCACCGAGAAACAGGAAATTGCACACGCTGAGCTTAGGATGGAAATCGCTCAGCTGTCGAAACGAATCGCATTGCCAACTCCAACACACTTGAGTTCCGGTGATCTTATGCGTCAACCGACATTAAAACGGCGCCGCGATGATGGCTCGCTCACCAGCAAACCACTTGTTGGTGGTACTATAGCAGTAACGGATGACAATGTCTTTACCGAGGTCCTAAACCCACTGAGCTGTTTTGGCTGTACCTTTCTCGTATACACCCTAGCGTGAAATCGGAATCAATCAAGGTCAAATGTTGTGAACAGTGCGATGATCCAATTAAGGTTGTGCAGCTAGTTAAAAAATGATCCGACATCAGCCGTATGAGTTTCCGTCGATCTTGTTTTCCGTGCTGAGCACCAATGCTACCGACGCCAGGGAGGCAGCTCCCACACCTGGAACCTACATATCGACCCACACATAACATATGTGGAAATCGATCATCCAAAATCGACTCCATTTCAGTGATTTCAAGTGGTATAGAAAGGCATCGATCTGTCAAATTGATTATACCAGCTGTAAAATGAACGGTGCCGGCGGTGTAGTGGTAAGCGTGATTACCTCTCACCCCAGCAGGCCTGGGTTCAATCCCAGTCGGCGCCGCCGGGATGTTCTGAGGCATAACATCTCTGATCACGCCTTCCTTCGGATGGGAAGTAAAGCCGTTGGTCCCCGGTTCATGAGTTTGATGGGTCGATTGGTAGGGTCCAGGTGTGGGAGCTGCCTTCCTGGCACGTCGGTAGCATTGGTGCTCAGCACGGAAAACAAGATCGATGGATAAAACAAACCAAAGGAAAAAAAGCTGTAAAATGAGAAAGGCACAGACAAACAGACATAACACTCACAAGTTGTTCATTGAACAATCATTTAACGGTCAATTTAAAAGTATCGTAGTTGGTAGTACCGCCACCTGTGGCGCGCATAGTTAATTCCCTTGCGTTTGACGTTTACACACTACCGCCATCTGTTCAGCATACTACCCACCACGGTGTATTCAACAGATGGCGGTAATGTTTTAGTGACGATGTTTTACAGTGATAAATATTCAATCTGTTATGCGTGTTTGTCTGTGAGAAAGGTATTCTATTATATTAAAATGATAATAGAGTGGTTTATAATTCTATGACTTCTAAGCACTTCTTGGTATGTCTTTGTTTATCGTTAATTATTTACGTCATTTTTTTTTTTACAACTATATAGCTGGATTTAAAAAATTCATCACCTTGCTTCACACAGCAAAAAATGTATTAATGTTTGCATTTAAAAAAGCAGACATTTTTTTCCGATATGTTATGTAATGACCTGCTACCAACGTTATTCCTAAAATGTCATTTTAAGCTTCCTTAACTGTTTACAGCCCAATTTTGAAAGTGATACGTATTGTTTTTCTGTAGTTATGGCAGAAAAGTGGGGAAACTCCTCGCGAATACTTGTTTAATTTGTCTTAATCTAAATTTGTGCAGGTATGTTTATCAATTTTATTTTTGTAAACTTAGAAGAAGAATGTATTAACCATTTTTTTTCGTTAAACCTCTTCAAGTTATTTGGAACCTTTGATTTCATTTGGATTCGTACACACTTAGATTTTTTCGCCGAGATGGGCACCACCGAGCAGCTCGGCATTTTATTTTATTGGATCTCAGTGAAAAACTTGCCAAGATTCAGCTAACAACGAGAAATTTGCCGAGATCTCAGCTAACAAACATATTTTTTGCTGAATTTCCAGCAAAATAAAATGCCGAGCTGCTCGGTGG
Organism: Ochlerotatus camptorhynchus; assembly: GCF_037179485.1. Taxonomy (NCBI): domain Eukaryota; kingdom Metazoa; phylum Arthropoda; class Insecta; order Diptera; family Culicidae; genus Ochlerotatus; species Ochlerotatus camptorhynchus. The sequence continues at coordinate 3,212,476 of NW_027040494.1, read as the reverse complement.
TGCCCATCTCGGCAAAAAAATCTAAGTGTGTAGGAGGAAAAATACGACCGCGCAAATTAGGATCATGCAGCAAAATTTTGCAACAAGTGGTCCAGTTTAGGCGGAAAATATGCAGTGTTTTGAGGTGACCATCGTTACATTCGCAAGAATTTCGCAAGCAGGACGATACATCATATCAAACACTTCGATACCTGTAATACCCAATGATTAAATCATCCATTTGTTTCCTAACTGCGGCCTATTGAAATTTTTCGCTCAAATCCAAACACAAAGATCTACTCCAATTACTTTGTACTCAAAAACGTGGAAAAATGTGTAACGTGGCCATTAGTAGGCTTGATGGTTACATGGGGCATTACCTTGAAACTTGCAAATGGCCTTTTCAGCCACTCTGTAACTCTTTACTCCTATAGTTAATCCCCCTCAGCAAACGTCTGTCTGTGCATGAAACATGGTGGAAATTTCCTTACCCTTTCACTCCTATTAAAATTTCATAAGATCCTGTCAAGCTTTGCGTGAAGAGACGGTGCCTCACTGATACCATGGTGGAGTGAAGAGACAAGACAAAGTTCGCTAGATATCATGCACAGATTGTCAGATGATTTTGGGATTTTACCATAGGAGTAAAGAGTTGCAGAGTCGTCGTCAACGTCAATGTTTACTGAGTATGCAACCATAGCATTTCATAAGAGTGTCGCAAACGTAAACAATGACTTTGGAGAATGGAAAACCACTCAAGTAAACCACCACGATGATTATGTAGAATCCCCATATTCGATAGAATTGGTGGCTAACATGGATTGACTTTGAGCTACGAGAAACTTACGAAAGAAGCCGTTGTTTAAGTTTTAGACATTGGTCCTTGTGAACGCTCAGCGTCGATATCATAAAAATTTGTTTTGACAGATCGATGCACAGAGGAGTAACTGGAACAAAAACGTGGCCAAAATTATATTCACTGGTTTTGAGCAATTTTCTGCTAATATATATTAAAATATTTAATATTAATAGGCTTTAAGATTTCTGTTAACTTTAACTTTTAAAATCCATCTACTTAGCAGTGCATATATAGCCTTTCATCATCCATACAAATAAAAAAAAATTGGTTTTGAAAGTAGGATTTTTTTATTCTTCTGCTTAATATAAGGATTATTTAACAAAAAAGAGTAAAGAAACTATCCGAGAATCATTGCCTTGTGATAAAAAAATAATAAAAAATAACGAAAGTTTTAATAACACAATTTGCGATTTCTTACGTTCGTTAAGTTATAATCTTTGTATTCAATATTGAGTAGTTTGCGGTTACCGTGCACAGATTCTGCTTTATTTTCATTCGTTATCGCCAGATATGACGCTCTGCTAGTTTAGCTTGAACGAACCTATGTGTATGTAAAATCGAATGTTTAAATGTGTGTGTGAGAGAGTATTACAATCAAATGGCACTCGCTAATTTTCAAAATTTACAGTATCTACCTCAAAAGTGAAATACTTTATGGGGTAAACGGTCTGTGATAAGCATTGAATTACAAGGCAAAGAAACCTTACTCTTGCTACACACACAAATTATAAAGATAAACATATGTCACATGGTTTTTCTAGCGTTACACTTATTTATGCTGGTACATCAATTGAGGTACTAGATTAAAAACCTTAGCAACATTAGTAAAATAATGCTGGTCATGGGTATCAACCGGGAGTAGTTTACTCAAGTGTAATTTTAATCTTGTACCACAATTGATGTACTAGATTAAAGAAGTAGTACTCGGTAAGTTTGTCATAGGTATCTGCAGAAAACCGTTGTGTTACGGAAGTTTTCTGGAAGTATGACCTTATAAAGGGATAAAATTTTGCCACGAAATGATGCAAAACATACCATTTTCAAAGGGCTCGCAATCGCCAATCCGGACGACTCCGGACGAGATTCTAATGCCAATGTGTTCATAATAACGTGAACTTTCATTCGTCCATAGATTATATGATCTGATCGCGCAAGATTCTACAACTTTTTCAAGTCAGTCAGTCAGTCAGTCAGTTTCAAAAAAACATAAAAAATACATTTTTTTTTTCATATTGTTGAAAAAATAAGACATTATTTAAATTTAAAGGTTTTTATCTCATAACTTGTTAGAAGAGAGCCCAAAGTACCTATTTTATTATAATACTTGTCTCTTGATCAAATTGTTTATATCTGGTAGGCGTAATTATTACATGGTTACTTTTTGGAAAACAAGAAGCTTCGAATTTCTTCAGTTTTTGAACACGTCTCAAAATTTGTAAACAAAATGTAACGTTTTTATTCCGTTGTTACTTTATGCTACATATATTGAAGTATATAAAAAAAATAAAGAAGCATGAAAAATCAAGAAAATCTTGTTTTCTTATTTTGGCCAGGTTTTTGTTCCAGTTACTCCTCTGTGCGATGGCCAACTAGACCAGTTATATCACTGAGGCAACACAAAAAAGGGGTCAACTTTTAGTCAGTAATTTTGCATGAAGTTCCACATATGTTATGTGCGACCCATCAACTCATGAACCGGGGACCAACGGCTTTACTTCCCTTCCAAAGGAAGGCGTGATCAGAGATGTTAGGCCTCAGAACATCCCGGTGGCGCCGACTGGGATTGAACCCAGGCCTGGTGGGGTGAGAGGTAATCACGCTTACCACTATACCACTGGTGCCGCTTGCGCTTTACTGTTCTAACAACCCTAATTCATCTCCGAGATGCACAATAGACCGCTCTTTGGAAGCTCCTGGTTCCTCCAGCCCAGCCGTGCTGATTCCTGCCAGTGTTCAGCACAGTCGTCTTGAACCTGTGGATATGAATCAGGAGTCTTCCATCTCGCCTCTATAGGCAAGTACAATCAATATATTGACTATTCACTGCCTGAGCCGATCACATTTTCAGCAATACGGACTCCCAATCCTTGGAACCCGAAACGCGCCAAATAAAGCCCCATGGAAGCCCCCAATTCGTCCGTCGCAGTTCTGCCATCAGCAGCCTTCGTTCATCATAGTCGTTCCGGACCTGCTGTTGGATGTGGAGAGAGGGTCTTCCATTCCACTCACTATGGCGAGTATTCAATCAGACTTTTTGATGGTCAGTTATTGTCTGATGTATCTGTGATTTCCAGGGAGAGCAGTCGTTCGATTCCTTGCCATCCTAACAACAGCCGTAAATCTACTGGTGGAGGTATCCTTGTAGCTGTCCGTGGAAGCTGTACCGCGAGTGATTGGTGCAGCCGAAATGCATCGTAATGGACGACGAGACGTACATTAAAGTGGACGCCAAGCAGATCCCCCCGGCCTGGAGTTTTTCGTCGGCAAGTCCTGCCTGGATGTTCCGGCGAAGTTCCGGAAGAAGAAGGTCGATAAATTTGGCAAGAAGTACTTAGTGTGGCAGGCGATCTGTGGGTACGGAAAAAGTCAGCAAGTCATACATAACGACCGGCACCATCAACGGTCAAATATATAAAGAAGAATGCCTCCAGAAGCACCTGCTGTCCTTCGTCCGGTCAAACGAAGTTAACACTCTGTTTTAGCCGGATGTGGTATCGTGCCATTACGCAAAACCGGTGATGGACTCGTACGAAGCCAACGATGTTGTTATTGTGCTGAAGGAAGCAAATCCACCAAAAAGCCCTATAGAAAAATTCTGGGCGATTATGAAGGGCATGCTCCGGAAAACAGGGAAGGTCTTCAAAAACGACAAGAATTTGAAGAAATAGTGGATGAAAGTGTGTTAGAAATAAGACGCTTGACGAAGACCAACATGAACTAGTCCAGTTTGTGGTAGAGATTGCTGCGCACTCCGAAAAAGTCCAAAAACCTTGTTTTTGCGTTGTGTTGCGTTGATAACGGAGTAATTCGTAGATTGCATACTAGCAACTGTCATGTATATGCACACTAATCCAGGCCTCCGTCGTTTGGTAAATTTTGAACTACAGAACTTTTCGGTAAAAATTTTAAAATCAGTGAAAAATCCAATTTTTAGAAAATTTATTCCGAGTTTGTATAGAATTTGTTCAGTTTGCCCCATTTATTCATGAAAAATAAAATTTATACATTTTCTTGATTTCTCACGTGCAACGGTCATTTGAAAATTTTACCGACTTGTTCTGCTGTTCAAAAACCCGGTAAAATCCTACCGACTTCGGTGATCTGAATTAAGTGTGTGCTGTATCGAGCTTATCCTGATTACTTAAGGAAATATACTTGGGACTGAATAGCTTTCCAATTAGTGGCTAGAACCGAAAAAGCATGACAATTGTCCGAAACCCCTGAAAATTTTTCATTGAAACCAGGAAGTGAAAAATGCTGCGGTAATTTGATTAATGTGTGGATGAAGAAATTTAGATGCCTAACCAGTTTTCGAAATATTATTTTGACTTATCGGTTGTGACTCACTCTCTGAGTAAGATGCGTTTTCAATGCCTGCTTTTTGCTTTGGATTATTTTTCTCTCCATCCGCGTTGGTGTATGTATTTAAGTATGTCACAGGACACAGAAATAAATATATAGAGGAAATGGATGTAATGTCGGCCTAAATGCTCCTAATTTGGGCCCGTACATAAATTCAGCAATCGACTGCGAGGGGAAATAGCTCTAATGTTGGCCTGTGGATCTATCAAAATTTGTGTGGACTGCAGACATTCACCAATCCTCGCCATTCCTCTCTCCCAATTGTCTACGTGGTTTATGAACAGCCCCTAGTTACAATGTTGACCTTCAAATGTATCGAAGCACACTCTAAAATTAATTGCTATAAACCAATTGTATCACCATTTTTAAGTTTCTTAGGTAGATAAGACCCACCATTTATTATGAAAAAAAAAATTGACCGTAGATTTTAATTTAAATGTCGTTAAAACGATTCTTGGACTTTTTAAAAGTGCTTCAGAAAAAAACCACACATTTATTATGAATATGGAATAATTCGGACATTAATGGGTCAAACATGATTCAAAATGTTCTGGCATACCACATATCCAGCAAACACGTCAACTATCAACGAAACATGTTATAAATTCCGCAAAAGAAAAACTCCATTGCATTAAAACGAACTAGGAAGCAATTAATTCGACTGAACCTGACTGGATATTCCCAGCCCAAAATTCAGCCTCAAAGGAATTTGCAATTCCCATTTTCACATAGCAAATGTAATTAGAACGAAACAAGCACAAATCACATGTTTACGGCGGGTGACGATGGGAATTCCACTTTTGCCCCCAACTATGTTAATGAATTCATGACAACTTTCGTCGACGATGCCGATATGGGAGCTTCGTAACATACCAACAACAATTGCTCTTCCCGTTGTTGGCCCGTTTTTCATGACGGAAATGGCAAAGTTTCCATGTTCGAAAGTTGAATTAAATTTCGTTTCCTGATGTGTACAAGCTAGAAATTACGTTAAAAGCCAAAATGTTTCGTTGCTCTCACAGAATTGATGTGTCCATATGCATTTCGGTCCAACGACGACGATGACGACGGTGGTTCGTTGCTTTCCTACTTACTCCTAAATATAATAATCATACCATACGCCAGAAGCAGGGAGTGACTGGGAATAGGTGTAGGAAATACTTCTCAGACGAGGCATTCTGTTGTTGAGTCGAGTGGATGGCTGTGGAAAGAAACGTGGATGGATGGGTGGAAAAGTTTTCCTCGGGAACACTTTCTGTTGATCATTTTCACCAGTCAACGAACGTCGACGGATGGTTGCTCAGTTTAGCCTCTTCTTTGCCGCCACATTTTCTGGGAGTGAAGGGCAGGGCATTGCACACCGAACATGAACTGTCCCCGTTGCAGTGGAATTCCGCTTTTACACATTTGCATTTCAGCACTTTTTGAATCCGAGTTAAATTGAAATAAATTATTTAAAATTTTTGAAATGTAAATTTGCACCCCGACATCCCCGAGGATTGGTTGAGATTCCCGGGTGAGAGGCGGAATGCTCGTTAACAGCTTATGAAATAAGAGGCAGCTCTGCTGTCTGATGAATGCTTGAATTGTTGAAAGTGATTTGTTAAGAAGCGGGACACTTGCTATGATATTATCAAAATTAATTCAGATCCTTGCAAGTTAAGCACTTTATTCACATAACTTTAGCAGGCAAATCCCTCTCCTAAGCTAACAATTTCGCTGAAGCGGCTTTCAGCGTAATGAAAAAACAATCGGAAAAATATCAATTATATTTGGAATGGAGCACTCGAACAGTTCTGAGGCATCTATTCAATTTATGATAGCTCGTCAGTGAACAATATCGAATGAAAAAAAAAGGAAAATAGAATACCAAGAGGGGAATGCTTCGCAATGGAACCGAATTCGTGCCATGATTTGGCCTATTTTCAGCAAGCAGGGCAGAGCTTCGGACAATCACATTTCAATATACGAAGCGGTGATGACACAGTTACCCTAATAAAAATTGTATGGTTAATTTGCTTAACGACGTGTTCTGGGTATCATCCAAACCATTTGTGGAATAGTTCAATGATTTGGGTTATCGTTCGTTTATGGTTATTTTTTATTAGGGTAGCTGTCCGCGGAATGGTAGACGTATAGACACAACACACATTAGACTGATGCAAAATTTGAAATATTTGCTCCACGGTGCTTAAACGGTTCCATTTCGGGTTCTGATCATTCACCCTAAATTTGATCTAATTTATTTGAAAACTGACTGTGCAGAATTATTTAGGAATTACTTTGGGAAAAGCAAATTGTACCTTCATATCTTCCTAGAAATGCATCATATTTAAAATTATCTTCACTAAAATTAGAAGCTGTGACGCACTGTACAATACAGCGTTGCCGACAAATCAGCTGTTTGATGATTTCACGTCTTTTGACTAATTTATAACTATTTCATTTGTCGTTTGACTAAAAAACAAAATTTAGCTAAGTTGTAGCTGTGAAAATTTCTTACAATAATAATTATTGAGCATTCTTTCAGAGCAATAAAGAAAAAGGTTAGAAGGCAATGATCAAAAAGTTTGGGTTTCCCAGACAAACTTCAAATAGTTTGTCAGGTTCTACCCAAACAAGTTCATATTTCGGGAGACTAATCAGAACCCGATATGGAACCGTTTTTAAGCACTGTCAAGCAAACATTCAAAATTTTGCATCAGTCTAACACACAAATACAAATTGGAATCGAAGCGACGAATCCATTCGTTGATTAGTTTTGTTTGTGGTTTGTCAGCTGGGAAAACAAAACAAATTGGTTCTACTCACGAATCGATTCCGTCTGGGCATATCTCTCCGCTCCATAAGGCTAGAGGTAATGATGATGGAGGTGGGTCGTTGAGAATATTTATGAAACTCATGGTGTGAGAAAGAGTCCGGTTGATTTACGTGCTGCTAAAGCTATCGTAATTAATTACGTGAGTTCTTAATGTACTGGATACAGTCCCGGATCAACAGGTTCATGGAGAGAGTGTATTGGGCGTGATTCGGAAATTTATTACGTAAGTAAAGTTTGTTGTCGGTGACCGCACGAGTGGGAAAGTGATTCATAAACCCGGTTTGGTATTTACTTTTGAGATTTTTTTAAGGAACATGTCAGTTTGGTTAATGGGTCATTCCCCGCCAAGTCACCGAGAAAAATTTGCAAAAGTGAAATGACCTTTCTCGATTTGGAGCAAACAAGGTAGGGATTTTTATTTAACTACAAATTTAAAAATCAAAATTATGGTGCTGATTGGAGAACCCCTTGGTCGAGGGGAACATTTTCTATTTTTCGTGATTTTCAAGAAGCACTACATTCTTTTGTTAATATCTCGGGAACGAATTAAGTTACAGATAGCATTAGGCACTGTTTTAAGAAGAAAATGAGTCAAGAACTAAAAATATGCACTTATTATTTATTTATTTATCTATTCGTCAATCAGTTATTCGAGGACTACAATATTTCTTATCCTATTATCTAGTGATTCGCAGAGTTTTGAAATATTTTGTCAATTTTATCATTGACATATTTAGGTGAATCATTTTGCAATGTTTGTTATAGGCAGACATTATCTGATTAAGCGGTTTAAATTTAGCATAATTAGTACTATGGTGATCTACTGTGAACAATTGTCGGCTACGTTATTGGCGAGAGGGTGCGTACAAATTTCAAATCTCTGAATATCATAATTAAGTTGAGTTAGTTTACCTCAATTCCTAGTTTTTCTAGTTTGAAAATTAATATGGGAATGTCCAGCATATCAAAACGTTTGCTGAAGTCAGTAGCTTCAATTTGTTTACCTTTATCCATTGCATTTAATGAGAAATGAACAAACTCCACTAGGTTTGTGGTAGTTGAAAGACCCTTAAAAGAAAAACCGTGTTGTGCAGTTGCTATCTGTTTTTTTTTTGACGTAGGACTATGTCTTTGATTTCTATATGGGGGTACACTTTGTGAAAACCGAAAATGGAACATGTAACAAATTAAGAAAGATTTTGAACGTTAATAACTCAGCTGCCCCTGGCCCAATTTCTATAACTTTATCACCAATGGATCAGAAATATGGCTATGCATCGATAACAATGCTTCCGAATGTTGATTTTAAACAAGAAACTTTTGAAAAACTGGTAAATGTCCAGCATTGCCCAAAAACGTCGAATTAACTAACAAATCCACCAATTACCTACATGCATATGCTGCTTCCCCAGCACAGTCGTCAGAGAGTAGTAAGTAGACGAAACAAGTCGAAGTGGCATTCCCCTCCGATCCTCGGGCGCATGCGAATAGGGAGGATGGAATTGCGTAATATTCAGAACCAAACGCAAATTCTTCGAGATAACCACCATCCGTCGTCTGGCTCGCCGGGGCGGTGTCTGACGTATCTCCGGTCTGATTTACGAGGTGTGCTGAAGGTGTTCCTAAAAAATGAGATCCATGATGCTGTCACCTACACTAAACACGCCAAGCGTAAGCGGCTATGGATGTCATCTACGTTTTGAAGTGACAGAGATGCACTCTGTTTGGTTTCGGAGGTTAAATCATCACCAACTTTGGCAACAAAACGGCTCTTTTCAGGGCCACCAAGCTTATTACAGTAAAGAGTAGGAATAGAATTCATCTGCCTGTTTGTCCATATTCAGAACCAACGACCACACAAAATGCTCATGTAATCAAACTGGAAGCAGGGGTACAAATTATTTTGATCAACCTTGATCAACTTTGAATCACCACGGCTGGATATTTTCGATGGAAGAAGCAACAATCTAACATCTAATTCGACGAAGACGGCAGGAAACATTTGTGAAGCCGAGTTATTTACGAAAGAGAGTGTCGATGAAAAGAATCGATCAATATAGATAGGACCTATTGAAAAGTGACGCGAGATTTGTTTTCTGTACTGAGCTCCAATGCTACCGACGCCAAGAGAGGCAGCTCCCACACCTGGACCCTATCTATCGACCCATCAACTCAACCGGGGACCAACGGCTTTACTTCCCGAAGGAAGGTGTGATCAGAGATGTTATGCCTTAGAACATACCAGTGGCGCCGACTGATATTGGACCCAGGCCTGCTGGGGTGAGAGGTAATCATGCTAACCACCGGCGCGGATATCTTTCAAGGTGATATCATGGCGAATGAGAACGACCCAAATTTGAGTTTTGTTAATCTCACAAATAAGAAATAAAGTGCAGGAACTCAGCGATGAGTAAATTTGCATCATGTTTTCCCAGGTTTTTCCAGGACTTTTCAGGGAAAAATCCCGAATTTGAGAAAAGTAAAAATTGGATTCACTCAGTCTATTGGTACTACTCCGAGACTGAATAAAATTTTCGTCAATTTCCTCATTTTCTGGCAGATTTTTTAGGTTTTCCACAGGAAACCATGAAACAAATTTACTCATGGCTGAGTTCCTGCACTTTTGGCGATTATGAGTGAACTAAACTCAAATTTGGGTCGTTCTCATTCGCCGTGTACGCTAAAGGAAAAGAGCCAGTGTCGCTACTTGATAGCAAACTACTCATAATGGGAGGAGTCTTTCTAGCTTTTATACCACTTGGTTGCACATCATTCTGCTTTAACCTGAAAAGATATAAAAGAGCGCTGCTGTATTGCATTAGCTCATTTTCGCTTCGGACGACGTGGTGAACAGCAATAGCAGCAGTAGGAAGGTGGTGGCTAGTCCACTCCTTCACACCTAACAAGCAACAATTAGCTGGTCGTGGCAAAGGAGAGCGGTTCCATATCATTAAAGCAACGAGTAATTTTCATCTTTTTTGATTTGCATGAAACCTTGCATACAAGTTTTTGGGGAAGAAAAACGCCGTTTTGCATACTTGGTTCGCCATTTTGAATCTAGCCTTACTTATGAGAAGGGCCAATGAAAAATGCACATGATATCTTCAAAAAATTGTATCTCGGAAACGGTTTGTCCGATTGGTTTGGTGTCCTGGGCGAAGTTTTAGACAATTGTTGGTGTTATATGGAGAAAATATGCACGGTAAAAAAAAGTTTGGTATTTGTGTTTTGAACTAAAATATAAATTTTCCCTTTAAAGTGACATGTCAATAATTTTTTTATTATCCTTATGTTATAGCTGACTGAAAATGCTATCTAATGCACAGTAGGTTGTTCTGGAGAAAAATAGGTTACAATGAAAAAAATTGTTTTTTAAAAAAATACAATTTTCAAAAAAGCTATTAAGAAAAGTCAAACAAGTTTGTCACCCTAATTTTATGAAAGTACATCAAATTTGCAAACAAAAAGTACTTCGGTAACATTTTTCTAAGATGCACCGTTTAGAAGATATTACTGATTTAATATTGTTTTTTTTTTGATAACTTAATAAGTTTTGGCCCTTTTCGGATGTACTTCGTGTTTTTCCAGTTTCAAAGGTATTTTTTTCGGAAAGATTGGAAAATTTTGAGTTAAAATGACACTAACAGCTTAAAGATTCGAGTGAAATTCTCTGCCTTAAAAGTATTTTGAAAAACAAGTTACAAAATCCCACTATCAGGAACAATGATTTCTTCAAGTGATTTTTGGTGCGTTGTGCTGAAAATATGCATTCAACTCTTGCATATCGCCTAACAGTTTAATCCATTTAAACTGGATGTGTTTATACTGTGCATATTTTCTCTCTATTGCCGAACATCGCCACAGACATCAAACCGATGAGACAACTCGATTTCGAGATACACCTTTTTGAGAACTGCAAATGTAAGCTCCTCAATTAGCAAGATTCAAAAGAGCGAATTAAGCTTATTTTTCAGGGATGGTGATTGTGCGCAATAAAAAATAACATTATATGTTGGATATCATCAGTATATTTTTATTCCTGTATTTTTATAAAATTATTGTTTACACAACTTTCTTAACAATATTGAATATTTTGGCATCATTGTCAGGACAGTTTGAATAAAGCTTTGCCTTTATTGTATTTTCTGATAGAGGAAGAAATGAGTGGAATTTTAGAGTTCCTTGAATTGTTTTTGCATTATTATATTGATTATTTAGCTGCAAAGACATATTTTCGTATTCTTCTGTAGTAGAATAACAAAATGACAACTTTGTAAGTTCTTCTTCTTTTCGTTTGTTTGCCCAATTAAACAACTCTCTTGCAGTCTTTATCGGGTGTTCGCGTTCTTTGGCTAAACTTGCTCTGGTAGCCATGCGTTTTATCGTACCTCCAATAGCATTGCATGGACCTTTTCCGTGCGATGTTGCGAAGAAATGCCATTCAGCGTCAATACCATACTTTGACTTAAATTTACAAAGGCTAGAAAAGTTTTTTCGGTTTTTATACTGTGAAGCAGCACCATCTGACATAAAATAATTTTTTTTTTATGTTTTTATTTTGATCAATTTGTAAAAAGTTTATCATTTTATCAATAAACAAATTGACAGCGACTGAATCATGTCTTAGTTCTTCAGAAATTATAATGAAGCTAAAATGTTTAATTTGCATATTTTCAGTATAATATATTACGAAAGGATGGATTGTGGCCTGTTGCACGTTCCAATGGTGTGATTGAACTTCATCCTGCAAAACGAAGCTGTAATTTTCAGAAAAGTCACAAATAGCTAAAAATTCACCATCTGGCAAGTTTTGTTTTGTAGTTTTCAAAAAATTGGATTGTTCGGTTTTTACAAAATCATGCGGAATCAAACTTTCTAATTTTGAGCTGAAAAATGAAACAAACTCATCGGTTTGCTTTACAATAGTTTCTAAATCACATCTGTCAGTGGTAACCCATTGTTCGAATGAAAGCTTTTCAACAAAGTTTTCTTCCAGTTGTTTCAATAAACTGTCTTCTAAAACTGAGATATCTGGGCAGTTTTTACATCTTCGTAGATGGCAATGAGTTGTCTTATTTTCGCAAAGTAATCTATTCGTTAATGTTTTTAGATCATTCAAGACATTGTATTTTTTAAGCTATGTAGAATTAAATTGACATTTTCATGCGTAGTGCAAACGCAAACATTATGTGTTCCTGTGATAGTCAATAGTTTACTTTGCCTTGGCCGGAGGCTTGCAAATGATGAAAACCCTATTTTTACATTGACGTACATTTCATTAAAGCGATTAAAAGCTTCTGTCAATGTCATCATTAACAATCTTTTCTGAACAGCTAATCTCTTATTTCCTGTCTTTACGCTAACAAAATCTCTTTGGCCTGGCATTGCACGGCTTATATCATCGTCCTCAAAAAAAATTCAAAACCAGTTCTTTTGTTTCATTACTCAAAGCTTTTCCAGAGCTTGAACCTTGAGATGAATCAAATACATTATCTCTTTCCTTTCTTGCATCTGATGCCATATTTCTACTGGTTTTAAATTCGTCTACAATTTTTTGTACTGACCATGATTTTGGCAACAATGATAAAATTGATAGTTTTTCTTGCCTTGTGGCTGAATTTAAAAATTTAATTTTCATATTTTCTATGACTTCATCAAACTCGTTTTCTTTTTCTGTTTTAGCGTCTAATTTAAAAAGATTTCTTCGTACACCTTCGACGATTTCAGCGCACTTTTTTTCAGGATAGTGAACATTTTTAACCTTACCTAAATCTATAGGCGAAACACGAATAGCTGCTATTCCTCGGTTGAATATTTCGACGTCTACAGGCATCGTGAAGTCTTCATTTGATTTAATTGTGCTTAGCGTTGACTCTGATGGTATCGTGACCAAACTTTCAACAGTTGGCATCCTTGAGCCGCCGGCTACGCTTTGTTCCTCGTTTTGGGTGAGGTGAGCTCTTGAATCAATATGTAGACGGCAAGACGAACAAACACGAAAATCCTTGGTGTTCAGTGTGGATACCTTGGAAAATCCAATTGATTTTAGTTTTTGGATGATACCATCCGTGAGATATCGCAGCTCTTTCGAACACTGAATGTCTTTGAATGGGCGAATACATCTTATTTTACTCATTTTGTAATCTGTAACATAGAAAATATTTTCCAATTGTTAGTTTTGTACGAAAATATCACAAAACATATAATTAAAATGTGTATTTAAAACTTACCTTTGCACCAAAACGTGTTACACTTTCCTTTACAATTATTATGTTATCAAACAACACTGGATCTCGTTCAAAAACACAGGATTATGAGCTGAAATTACTATAATCACTATGCTACTAGCAACCTTTCTGCATTTACTGTTTGGTTTTCCCTAGTAGATACTGGATGAATTCAGAACCGAGTCAGACATTATTATACAGCTCACGGGTAGAAATCATAGAATGCTGGGTAAAGACTGTTGGAAGATAGGTAGAGTTGAACGCTCAGGTATCGTCGAACCTTCAGGTACGAGTTTGGAGAGTTGGAGCGAGGTAGATTTGCTGGCGTAGGTATATTGTTATTGAAGAAGATTGTAAATTGTATATACCTGGAATGAATAAAGAGTGCGGCGGTTGTTGATTGAGGTATCAGTCGGCAGCCCTCTAGTTTGATGGAAGGTGACTACTGCGTTCTTTTTATTTATTATTAAGGAACGGTCAACGACGGAGCTAGCCTCGTTATGGCCAGCGTGGCCATGGTGGACTAGTTCCAACAAAGACCATGTTTACAATCACCAACTGTACGTAGTACAGCTAACTGGTATCTGATTACCTGTATCTAATACTTGTTAGCACGTTTTCAGCACAACGCACCAAAAATCATTTGAAGAAATCATTGTTCCTGATAGTGGGATTTTGTAACTTGTTTTTCAAAATACTTTTAAGGCAGAGAATTTCACTCGAATCTTTAAGCTGTCAGTGTCATTTTAACTCAAAATTTTCCAATCTTTCCAAAAAAAAAATACTTTTGAAACTGGAAAAACACGGAGTACATCCGAAAAGGGCCAAAACTTATTAAGTTATCAAAAAAAAAAACAATATTAAATCAGTAATATCTTCTAAACGGTGTATCTTAGAAAAATGTTACCGAAGGACTTTTTGTTTGCAAATTTGATGTACTTTCATAAAATTAGGGTGACAAACTTGTTTGACTTTTCTTAATAGCTTTTTTGAAAATTGTATTTTTTTAAAAAACAATTTTTTCATTGTAACCTATTTTTCTCCAGAACAACCTACTGTGTACTGTGATAGCATTTTCAGTCAGCTATAACATAAGGATAATAAAAAAATTATTGACATGTCACTTTAAAGGGAAAATTTATATTTTAGTTCAAAACACAAATACCAAACTTTTTTTTTACCGTGCATATTTTCTCCATATAACACCAACAATTGTCTAAAACTTCGCCCAAGACACCAAACCAATCGGACAAACCGTTTCCGAGATACAATTTTTTGAAGATATCATGTGCATTTTTCATAGGCCCTTCTCATAAGTAAGGCTAGATTCAAAATGGTGAACCAAGTATGCAAAACGGCGTTTTTCTTCCCCAAAAACTTGTATGCAAGGTTTCATGCAAATCAAAAAATACAAAAAATAAAAACTGGAAAAATTTCCCACTTGTTCGTGGAACCGCTCAGGAGGAAAAGGTCTGATAAAGGAGGCGCCAAGCGTCATCGCAAAGTTCTTCGAGATAACCGCCATCGGTCGTCTGGCTCGCCATGGTGGTGTCAAACGTATCTTCGGTCTGATCTACGAGGTGTGCTGAAGGTGTTCCTGGAAAATGAGGTCCGTGATGCTACCACCTACACTAAACACGCCAAGCGTAAGCGGCCATGGATGTCCTCTTCAATAAATTGATGACTCTGAAAAGGGCCGTTTTATTTATTTACATCAGTAAAGAGTTGGAATAGAATTTATCTGTGCTTGTTTGTCCATATTCAGAACCACAAGTCCCCAACGATCACACAAAATGCTCTTCAGACTTGTAATATTGTAACCAATTTTGGAAGCAGGGGTACAAGTGATTATGATTGATTCTCTTAATCAACTTTCTCTTTGAAAAAGATCACTACAAATTTGGTACGCCTACAATTCAAAAACGGAAAGAGTTGAGATAATAGATAATTGATCAATTAAAAGAACTAAATGCTCTTCATATTTATTTCTTCCACTAGCGGTCCTACGTCAAGCTTCCGTTCGTGCCCCTAGGCACAGACCCTTCTACTTTTTTATTCGAGAGGAGATATTTTTGCTTATGACAGATTCAAAGAGCTTGGGTATTAACGAGATGATGACGATCGCACGGTAGTTTCTTATATTAGATTTACTACCCAATTTGCAAATTTAATTTTTTTTCCGTCGATCTTGTTTCCGTGCATCAATGCTACCGACTGCAGGCAGGCAGCTCCCACACCTGGACCTTACCTATCAACCCATCAACTCGTGAACCGGAGACCATCGGCTTTAATTCCCTTCCGAAGGAAGGCGTGATCAGAGATGTTGTGCCTCAGAAAACCTCGGCGGCGCCGACTGGGATTGAATCCAGGCCTGCTGGGGTGAGAGGCAATCATGCTTACCACTTCACCACCGGCGCCACTTAAAGCGAAAAGTTGAACATGGCCTAAAATTTCATTAATAGAGTTAACCAGCTCTTTTCTAACATCGATGATCAAACGAAGGCGGAAATCATCGACTAATAACTTTGCCTAAACGATTGCCCAAAACCGCTCAGGAACAAACTCATCAATCGTATGAATGGACGGTAAAACCAAAACAGAACACGGCCAGAACAAGGAGACCTTCAATATACTTACCGTTCGATACCATTCATACCTCACCTGTCAAACTTGGTTGACAAGGAACTCCGTCGGGACTACGATAACAGAAAGCTAGCTAAACACATCATAAAAGTAGGCAGCCTCTTCAGTAAGGTGAAAGCACTAAAAAAACGTTGTTTAAAACATTGCTATGATGGTATGACAACTAACCGTCTCAAAACGCTCAAAACACATATGAACCCGAGACGGGACTTGACAGTCGAGCTTTTCACTCTTCTTAATGTTTTTGAAGAATGCCCTTCAGAAAATTGTGCGGGGTGTTTAACGGAGTTGACCAATGATGGCAGGATGTGATGTGATATGAATGGAACCCACCGTCAGTGCAAGGATTACCAATGTCTGCAGAGACTTTACCGGTTGTAAAGTTCTGCCTGATGGTTTGTTGCAGCAGAGTGAATCAGCTTCATTGAAGACCTTTGGACAAAACTACCAGATGGCCATCTGTAATCACGTAACAAGGGACTGACAAATCCACAAACCATCGTCCAGTCAACATCTCCTTTGATTCCCTTAGGCTGTCCAACCAAACCCCCCCCCCCCCTTAACCCAGTATATAATGTTTTAACATATACGATTTATAGTAATGTTCCACCTCATGCTCAAAAATGTGCAGACAATTCATTTGGCGTTCAATGATGATTTCAAAGACACAAAGAATGGGATGTGTGGAGAAAACTCCATTCAGAATTTGTCAAATTTAAGAGAATCATGTAAATTTAGTTTAAATAGATAAAATCAGATACGATCTCACCAAGTAAGTCAAAATTAATCCACAGGAAGCATCCGCGCTAATGTTGCATTGTAGTTCCAATCAAAGACGGTTCGCTTGATGGGGATCAACATAAACTAGTCCCGTCCTTTGTTGAACCAGTTTGAAGTGTCCAAATGTAGTGATCCTTCGACTTGGGATAAAAGTAGGGAAGGTAACCAAGTATCAGGTCCAGCAACTTGCAATTTCTTGACGCGAATACGACGAACAATGGAATATCTTGGTTTCAATAAAGGTTCCTCTTTGTTTTCAAAACCGTATGTCAGCGGCAAATCACAGTCAGTACAGCCAGTATCCCGTGGGGATGGGATGCAGTTCTCGCAGGGCTTCTTCTGCATAGATGGTTGGATTCCTTTTGAAACGGATAATCGCGTTCTTGGCCATCTTCGAAAATTTTAACCGGATTAATGGAGTTGACCAATGATGAGTTTCAACCGCAGTCTAGCAGCTTGTGCAACATTTTTGCTCAACACAATAGAAACAACCATGAACAAACTACAATCCCTAATAAACAAATACCATTAACGAACTGTATCCCGGATGGGTAAACTATCCCACAAATGGTTTGGATGATACCCCGAACACGTCGTTAAGCTCTCTTTTATGGTTATTTTTATTAGGGATATCCATCCAATTAACAACGCCATTGACGTCTACATTGATTCTGGCATCACTTCCATCCAGGTTGATGCGATCCCTCTGTCCTTTTTATTCCACGATTGCTACTGTCAAATCGACCAATCAGAAACTGGCTGGGATTTGACAGCAAATTGGTTTGAAATCGCTACCCGATTATCAAGTCCCGTCCCAGGTATGAACGTACACCAAACTCACCACAACACAATGAACAGACTGATGGAGGTAGGAGCCTACATCACCGATCCTAGAATCGTTTCACTCGAAGTTTCAGCCGAAGTTTTAGACAGGAACAACAACACACAAACACTACAGTTTCTAGAAATGTATCACAACAGGAACATTGTAAACCAATGGTCTACACTCAATCTATGCCAGTATCTTACACAAAATCAAGAACATAAACAAAATACGAATCGAGCACATGGAAAAATATGAAACCAATGACACAACAAACACACCAATACCAACACACACGCTATCAAGACTCTAGTTATCACTCACACAATAGCGACCAACACAGTAATAGCATAGAGGTAGCTCTAAGACCAGAAGCTCCCGAAGAAACGTACTCAACTGTTTGGCTCAACTCTGGTACTCTCTTCGGTCCAAAGCTAATCGATGCACCCCTCGAATCATAGGAAAATCCACGAATGGGTCTAGTAGTGAGCCTATTAAAACCCGTTAGTTTCCACCGGTTGGTTATAGTCAGAACAGGTGCTTTTATCCAACGGTAAAAGTTCTTTTTAACCAATCATGTTTGTATTACTCGGCGACTTGAGTGTGAAACAATCGATATAACTGTTTCCGTACATCGAAGGAACGTGAGCAATTCGGCGATCATCTCTTTTTGCCAGTGGTGGCGGGGGAAGATACCCCTCACCATCTTTCCCTCAATCAACAGGGGAGTTTGGTAAAGGAGATGATCAACCCGATTCGTGTCTTCTTCAAAATTGACCTTTGCTCGCTTTCTACTCCCTATATACAATTTTCACACTGCCCTGCTAAACGGAACTATCAACTCTATACTGTCATCTCCTCATCTATCATATAAAAATGACCACTACAAGTCTGATATTTAACGTTAAGCATCTCCAAGTTGGTTGAAGTTTTCAGATAAATCTACAGTGCGGCACACACAAATCTTAACTATTCCAGTGAGTGAGATACTAGTAGTTGACCAAAATTTTAAGTGGTCACCATACTATGTTGAACAACAAAATATAGGGCACTAAATACCGTTACATGGAAACGTTGCCTATGTACGTAATAATTTCAAGAAAAGGAGAAAAAAAATCTTGTAACGGTTCACTGAAATATTTTTTAGATTCCATGAAAAAGGTAAACTACATGACCAAATCCGTAGGATATTGAAACAATAAACGTTTATGCTGTTTTGAGACTGAAAGTCAGGCTTGAAATTGTTCATTACAGCTAAAATGTTGTTATTTGGAATTATGAATTTTATTGGTAAAATGCAGGAAGAGGAGGTAACGTTTGTGTATGACCACGGAACCAAAATTATCTCAAAACGACAAAATGGAAAGCGGTCAACGAGAACGATAATGCTACACGCAGGCAAAATAACGTAAAAATTCCATAAGTAACACTTGTGAATTTTGGCCATAAGAAATGAGTGTGAATTTCATTGATTTGTCTTATGAAAAAATAATGTAAATCGGAGCAGACTGGAACCGGAAAATTAATGTTGAAGTTAGGGGGCCCGTGTGTTTACCACTCGTCTTCCAGCGCTTAGGAAAATGAAATGGTTAAAGGCGTATAAGAGCTACCTCATGTTACCCGAAAATCATTCATAAGTCAAGCTTATGACACTCATATGTGTTGTTCATAAGTCGAGCCTTATGAAATTATTAGGTCTATTTGCCTCAGTGTATGTCAGAAATGAAAAGCAATAATGATATAATCTTCTTCCTTTTTTATCATGAAAAACTGCCTATGCAATATAGCTCGCTCGGGCCGGTAGAAGAAAATGACCAAATTGTTGGCAAGTTGCTTAACGAAGTAACGCCGAAGATTTCAGTCGTGAATATTTCAACAAAGCAGGCAAGCCATATACCATTCTCCTTCTGCACCTCCGATCAAGCTTGATTACAGAGAAAGTTTGTCGTGGTAGTAGTCATCATTCTTTGCTAGATCGTCTAGAAGTATAGACGAGTGCACGGATGGATTTGAGTTCACTCACTCGACAAAAAGTGACACAACAGCGGGGCCACATGAATAATACTCACGTAACATTTGAAACCGGCCTATCAACTTTCGTGCACAAAACTTGTTAAGCCTTTTTCGTGCGAACCGAATACGCCCACGCAAACTAACAACACCATCGGGTAGGGGAAATTATCCTCTTCCCGATAGTGCTCTTGGTTTGCGTGGACGTACTTCGGTTCTCGTGGAAAGGACCTAGCAAATTATTTACAAAAGTTGATACGCCCTTTTCAAATGTTACGCGAGTATTATTCATGTGTTCATTTTTAGTAAACAGGGCCCCGCTGTTGTGTCAAAATTTTTTCAGTAGATGAACAAAAGTTCACCCGTGCACTCGTCTATAGTTCGTTCGATCGTTCGATCGTTCTCTTCGCAATCGAGTTTTTTCTAGTCCGTTTCATCGCTACGTTCGCGTCGTGGAACTTGCCACTTGCACTTGCCACCGAACAAAGCATGGTACGCAAGCGTACTGCTGCTCCTGTATCAGAGGGCTCTAGTAAGAATGCCCAAACGGATGCCAGCGCTGCTTCCAACTAATTCTCGGTGCTCGAAGTAGAAAATGGTGGTGGTGACGCCGCTGAAATTGTCAAAAAAGTGAATTCCCCCGCTGTTTACCCCGATAAAGGACACCACCCAGATTAGGGATGAGCTGGAAAATCGTAAATAGTTCCCGCGTTGCAACAAAGATCATGTGCTCCAGCCTACAGCAGTACAAGTCGGTCGGTGACTTGCTGAAGAACAGCACAGTGCATTTTTACACCCACGATTTGCCTTCGATGAAACCATTGAAGGTTGTTTTACGGGGACTGCCGTCGTCATCAACATCAGGAAGAAGGTGGCAACTAGCAACCCGCCAGGCCGACATCGAAACAAACGCACACCACCAGCCATCACGGATGAACAATACCCGGCAATCCAGTCTCGTCGCCTGGTCCCAAATCCCTCACCGCTAACCATCAACAATCAACGAGCTGCTCCCTCAGTTCAGCATCGCCTCACTGCCGCAGCGGCCCTGCCAGATCATGTTTCTGTTTCGGAGCCTAGACTATCGTATGCCCGTGTTGCCTCAAGCGACGTTGACGAATCTCCTTTCACATCGGAAGAACTAGTAACGCTGGTTGCAGAGGTGATCGTCATCCTGCAAGACTCGATCTGAACAGCTTCATGCTGCCTTTTCACTCGTCACCAAGTATGGACCGTGAAGCTGTAATAATTGCAAACTGGAACGCTTGCTCGCTGACGAACAAGCATAGAGAGCTACTCGATTTCCTCAACACCAAGGATGTCGACATTGCTATTATCACCGAGACGCACTTGAAGCCCGAACTCAACGTATTCCTTTCCGAATTCCGACTCCTCAGACTTGACCGGAGTGGAGGTGAGCACATCACTTGGCCCAATCATCATCATCGAAAACCAACATCAGGGACGGGTCGTCAGTTGCCCTCCGGAATCATCAAACTGACCCGGAGGAGTGAGAACTTCATCATCGATGGCGACCTAAACGCAAAACACCAAGCTTGGGGCAACGGCCCGAGCAATCGAAACGGCATCATCCTGAATGAAGACCTGCAAGAGGGCCACTATACCATCTTTGCCCCGGACACTCCCACCCGGTTGAGTCGGTCTGGGGTTCATGAGACCATCGACATCTTCGTAAGCATGGGACACAACATCTCGCAACCTGTGGCATTCCAGGAGCTGAGCTCGGACCACTACCCGGTGGTGGCCGAAGTACCGTATGCGTGATAATGTTTGCATCATTAAGCAATGTCAAAATTAAAAAAAATTCTCAAAAATTTCGTTTTCGAGTTTTTTTATTTATTTAAAGGGGGGATGTTTCTCAGAATCTTAAACTATGTTAATCATCGATCGAGTTTCCACTTGCTGCAATTACAGTCTCCCCACGCTTGCGGAATGCACGGCAGGTTCTAATAATGTAGTCTGGATCCATTTCTTGGGGCCTCCCTTAGCTCAGTCGGTAAAGGCGCAGCTACAAAGCAAGACCATGATGGAGGTGGCTGGGTTCAATTCCCGGTCCGGTCCAGGAAATTTTCGGGTTGGAAAATTTCTCGACTTCCCTGGGCATAGAAGTATGATTGGACTTGCCACACAATTATACCAATGCAAAAATGGTACAGGCATATGTAATAAGCTTGAAATGCGAGGAAGAAGAAAGAAAGAAGAAGGATCCATTTCTCTTCAGGTAGGGGTCAATATTTGTCTGAGGCTTGCTGTACTTGGGTGGCGTTTAGAACAGGCCTTGGCCTTCATGATGCGCCATATAGAGTAATCCAGCGGATTAAGATCGGGGCTGGATGACGGCCACATATCCTTCGCCCAGAACGGAAGATGTTCCTGCAACCACTTCTGAGTGAGGTTTGAGGTGTGGCACGGAGCCCCATTTGGCTTCGGACCGTACTGTTCTTTGATCCGCGGAAGAACATATTTACTTAAAACCCCGATGTAGACCTCCGTGTTGACCTTGTCGTCTTCTGGAATGATCACCGGGTCCATTTTTTTGCCATCGGAAGCCACCAATCCAAACACCATAACGCTAGCAGGATGTTTGGTCAGATGATACACGTTCTTGAGCTCGTCGGCCACGTCTTTTACCAGAAGAGAACTAATATACCGTCGGTTCTGGAATTTGATACGGGATCGACGGTAAACATGCTCTCGTCGGTGAACAGGATTACCGGATTTTTTCGATTAAGGAAGTTCAAGATTTTCTTGCATCGTTTGACTCGTAGCTCACGGATGCGGTTGGTAATCATGTGGTAATCATCCCGGCGAAACTACCATCATGTTGAATGGAATCGGTTCCATCACCGCCGTCGACTACGAAGTACAGCCGGACGCCCCCGAAGACGTTGACCGATGCCTGCGTTCCTTGGAAGAGGCGATATCCCGAGCCAGTATCCAGACAGGTGAGTAATACTCTGAACCTTGATAGTCCTACTAAAAACTTTATCAGACTCCGTAACACCATGCCTAGGCAGTACCAGCGTACTGGACTGCCTGCTTTGAAGACCCATTGTAACCGTCTATTAAAAATAATCCAAGCCGGATGATGGACCTCAGAAATGAGGACTTTAGTAACAAAATGAGCTCTCTCCCAGATTGTGAAAAGCAGATCCCAATGATTCAGTTGCTCATCTGATAACCTCTGAAGAGAAGGCTGATGCGAGATAAGAACCAAATCATCTAAAAATATGAAGGCCCCAGGTTTCGACCAAATCCGGAATTTGAAACTCAAACATCTGAGTTCTAGATTCTTCAACCATCTGGCACTGATTTTTAATCAGTGCCTAATACTTGGCTACTTCCCCTCGTGCTGGAAGTCAGCTAAAGTCATTCCCATCCGGAAACATGGGAAAGATCCATCCTCTCCTTCAAGTTCCTTACCCATCAGCCTTCTCTCGGGGTTATCCAAGCTGTTCGAAGAACAGTCTACCATTGACTTCTGGCATCTACTGAGGAAAACAACATATTGCTCTAGGAGCAGTTTGGCTTCCGTAAAGGACGCTCGACTGTTTACCAGCTCACTCGAGTAACAAACATTCTCAGACGGAACAAGTCTGTATCTAAAACATCTGCCATGGCATTGTTGGACGTTGAAAAAGCGTTCGACAATGTTTGGCATGATGGCCTGGTTTGCATCGATACGGTCTTCCAATCTTCCTAGTGAAGATAATTAAAAATTACCTCACGGACAAGACATTCAGAGCCTCTTTCTATGGCATCACATCAGATGCATTCGACATCGGTGCGGGTGTCCCACAGGGAAGCATCCTTGGCCCCATCTTGTTCAACCTGTTCACCTCCGATATGCCAACTCTCCCAGATGGTGGATCGTTGTCACTGTTCGCAGATGACACATCCATCATCTTTAAGGATAGGGTCATCGGAGCTCTGACCGCCAAACTTCAGAGAGGCCTAAATGTCCTGTCAGAATACTTGAACAGCTGGAAGATTCGTATCAACGCGGCAAAGACCGAGGTCATCATCTTTCCTCATTCCAAATCACCCAGACTTGTTCCGTCTGAGAATAATAACATCAACTTGAACGGCACAATGGTGGAATCGTCGAAAGAGGTGGTATACCTTGGCCTTACACTCGACAGCAAGCTGCTTTTCAGGGAACACATTGACAAAACAAAAACCAAATGTAACATCCTGATGAGATCCTTATCAACAGGCGATCCACTCTGTCCCTGAAAAACAAGCTTGCTGTCTATAAGCAAATAATCCTTCCTGTAATAGAATACAGGGTGCTAATCTGGGAGAGTAGCGCATATTCCCATCACCTCAAATTGCAAAGAATCCAGTTTTTGAGAATGATCCTCAATAGTCCTCTACAAATGAGGAACTCAGAGGTCCATCGCCTGGCTGGTCTTCAGACGCTGGAGTTACGGAGAACAGCTACCATCCAAAGGTTCATAGATTACTGTAGGCAATCCGATCAGCTGATCATTAGGAATTTGGCATGTTAGGTTAAGCTTTAGATTAAGTATGCTGCTTTTCAAAATTTTAAATTCAATCGAAACACATCCCCAAGGGGTATTCTGTAAACTAGTCGAAAACGCAAATATTAAATTAGAACAGCAAATGAAACAAAGATGAAGAGTCAGGTAGGCTAATCCATTAAAATGTAAAATCAATGTACTATCATTATCAACATAAATAAACATAATTTTACTACTACTACGTGGTAGTAGTAGCAAGCGTTGTGCTTTGTGTTTGGTTCTTTATTGTCGTTTTCGTTTTTGCTGTGTAGCTACACCGGTGCTACACTGCCGAACATCGAAAAAATTTAGGGTGTAGCTATCGGTTGCACCTTTGTTTACAAACAAATGATGATGAACTGTCAATGACTCGCACTTATTGCTGCTTACACTACACCGGTGTAGTGTAGTAAAAACGAAAACGACATAAGTGTTTGAAATCGCAGTGTACGACACATAAAATCTGTCAATTTCGCTTTCAGACTGTGACAATTAGCGACTAGCTTTAACGATAAGCGCTCAATCATCACGATTGCTAAAATCTATAATCTCATAGTTTCATAATATCGAAAAGTAGCATTATAGCTGTAATGAGAACTTGCAAGCCTGTTTTAGATTATCTTTCCGAAAATATTTCAGTGGTTCAAACCAATTTGATAAAAGAACATCACCCAGCGTAGTAAAGTGGTCAGTTCTCAATTCATGATCATCAAATAAATCACAATGACAAACCATGTCAGATTTAATAAATTGCATCCGAAAGTGAACCATGCCACCGAGAAGCGGCATTCAAAAATAAAAGCTTATCAGTTTCGTGAGGCAATAACAATCAATTGAGCGGAAGTAATGGTAATGGCATTCCAGAGGAAAGGTCTGCACAGGATCTCCCTTTCGGCCGCTGCTTAATGTACACACGCACAATCCCTGAACGGAGATAGACATTATCATTACAGATTTTATTGGAAGCCAATATAGCCTCCCCGGGGGAATGAACTTCCGGTCCGGCCCATTTTCGGATAGGGTTTAATGTGAATTTTAGTCCATCCAAGCGAACCCTCGTCAAAAGTGAAATTGCCCGGATCAACATGGGCTAAATTAAATATCACGTTTTTCTGTTTGTTTTCCCAGCAGAGCTCTCCGGTCGGGAGAAAGTTTTGATATGAGAAAAGTTGTCAAAATTTCCATTAAATTCCATTTGCACGGGTGAGTGTATGACTTGGATCCAGCTATCAGAGTAGCGAGTACCATAATTGAATCGATTTCTTTTTTTATTCCATCAATTCATATTCCCCCTCCCCCCTCAATAAAAATCAGCATTGCAAATGTTCAATCATAAAATTTTACGAATTTGGCTGATACCAGGCAGATAAGGAAATTGCCCCCATTTCATCACTATTCTTATTGCTGCCGCTGGGCTGCTACCGATGGTGTCGCACTTCCGGTGTTGAGATTCTATTCCCAGCAAAAGTCACGGCTTCTGGATTCCCCTATCTCGATCCCCTCCGTAACAAAGTGGAAATCCTACGACCAACTGCAACGGTGGCAGGAAGTTCACCGAACGATGATGCTAGGCAGCCAAGCCAGCGAGGAGGGGACGACGTCGGCGAGTCTGCCTTAGCCGTAGCTCTGATAAAAAGGAAATTTTCAATTTATAATTTGTCGTTAGGCATGCTTCCATGCAAATAATTACCCTTATAACGGGCGTGAAAATTAAACTCAAGTTTTACCGGTTGTTACCATGGGAATCCTGTTCAACACCGAGAACGTCAGCTTCTGTGTGTTTACTGAAGAGGTGTTTTCGAGCAGATTTCCCTTTTTAGGAGCGTTTTATTTTTTTTGGTTAGCATTTAATCCCCCCTCCCACCCACTAACAACGGTATGAAAAGCGTACGCAGGAGTATGTTTCGTACGATGGCAAAAAAGCAAATTAAGTTCTTGAATACTTTCTACCCAACTTCTACTCATGAGCGAGCACGGAAAAGAGAAAAAAAGCAGGGAAACCATTAGAAGTTCAAATTAGGTAGCAGAATTTTCATAATTGAAACGAGATTCATAACAATAAGTATTTTAAGGTTTATACAGCGAGCCGTCGTCGTGTCGCCTAGCAGTAGGTACCTTCAAGACGAACGGGATTGGAAATTTGAATCGTTCCAAAGAAGGAAAATAATCAATCAATTAGAATCCCCGTGGCTGCAGGTTGTAAATTTGCCTTTGAAGAGCGACGAAGCGCACCGAACACGGCTCGGGTACTGCAAAGTTCGGGCGAAGAGAAGTTGTAAACTTCAAAGCAATAAACGAGAACGTGGCCCCCGGGGTGAAAGTTTGCAAATGAGGCGTTGTTTTAAAATAATGATTTTAATGAGATCCTTTGTTACTAGAAATTTTGCCAAGCGCTGGTTGTTTGGAAAATGGAAAAATGATACCATTGAAAAACGATCGAATTCAGTTCTGGTTCAACGGATGAACAGGGCTTCCAGTCACTTGTGTTGTGCAGTCAGAACCGTTTGTTGGATATTTTGATTTCAAGGAGGTGCTGTGGTAAATGGTAGTTTGCAGAGCTGTTAATATATCAAGGGAGCAATTGCGTGTTGTAAAAATTTTTTCATCCGAGATTTTTTAAAGTTTGTGTTACCCAAATGGTTAGAATTTAATTTGTTCAGGATATTAACCTTTCGTTACTCGTGCCCACTTTTGTAACACGAGTACTCGCGCGTTGTACTTTGTACAACAGTGTGAGTTTTCCAAATTGCTATTTTGCTGCCGAGCTGCCAATGAATCTGAAGCTAAAGTGTATTCCTCAAAAAAACTTTTTTTGAACTAAACAAACTAAGCTTTGATTACAGTAAACCCTAAGAAATGCGGATATGGAAACGGCGTAAACGGTGTCTACGTGGGATTTGACTTAATTGGTTGCAACATGGAATATCTCGAGATCCTGACCAGATAGAAAGTTACTGTTTTCGAAAAAGTGGTTCGGGAGATCATAATTTTCTGGTGGACAGTAGTTCAGAATTTTCTCACCTTACAGCACTAGTAGACATGTGGAATTCTTCACTACTGTCTGCCAGTAAAAAGATCTTGACATCCTGAACAACTTTGCTCAAGACAGTAACTTTCTATCTGGTCAGCATCTCGAGATATATTGTATGCTAGTGGTACGTAGTGAGAAAATTCTGAACGTCTGTCCACCAGCAAAAAGGTTATGATCTCCTGAACAACTTTTTTGAAAGCAGTAATTTTCTATCTGGTCAGTATCGCGAGATATTCCATGTTGTAACCAATTAAGTTAAATCGCACATAGTATGAACACCGTTTATGCGGTTTCCATTTACATTTTCCCTATTATTCGCATTTTTTTTGGGGTTTGCTGTAATCAAAGTTTAGCTCGTTAAGTTCAAAACAAATTTTTTGAGGAATACACGTTGGTTTCAGATCGATTGGTAACTCAGCAATAACATGGCAATGAAAAACTCATATGTGTTGTATAAAGTACAACAGCGCGAGTAACGGAGGGTTAAATCCGAAGGAATGAATTGACAGAATCAAGTAAATTAACGGACGTCATCAGAAAAATCAATCGAGTCCAGAAAAAGCTAAAATGGCTTATGGAAAACTTCTAGGGCAGATCCAATCAACTATAAATGAAGTTTTTTTTTGTTTTTCGTATGGTATCCTGACTAATTCAGCAAAACAAAATTGTATCTCAACTATATCAACATTTGTTGTCAATAACAGTCGTTGTTATAATTTTGTTTAAGAAATCTGAATTGAAGAAGGGAGAAAGAAAAAATACAATGATTTGGAAACATAATTAAAACACAATTAGTAGCAATTAAAATGAAAAAAGAAATCATTTCATAATAAGAAAAAGTCAACCAAATATAAATTATTGTAGATTTTTGGTATAAAGGGTGTCCACGATGAAATTGCCACACTATGAAATTGCTCTAACTTTTTAACCGTTGGGTAGAATTTAATGAAACTTTGGGTGGATTTAGTTCATAGTGCATTATTTACATCCTGCAAGTTTTAAAGTCCTGTGATCAAAACTCGCGGAAATGGAGTCGAAAGAACAGCTCGTGCGTGATAAAATCTTGCGCATTCATCACGAGAACAAGGATCTCTCGCATCGTTCCATCGCTAAAACGTTGGGAATCGCGAATTCCACGGTGTCGCGAGTGATTAAGCGGTTCGAGGAACGGTTGACCACCGATCGGAAGCCCAGAAGTGAAGGAAAAAGTATTCCGTACAACACCAAAAATCACAACCGCGTAGTTGGGGCCTTCAACCGAAATCCGAACGCCTCCGTTAGGGATGTGGCTAAGAAGCTGCACCTAAGCCGAAGTTTTGTCCAGAAGGCCAAAACTAAGGCTGGGCTTCGAACGTTCAAGGTACAAAAGGCCCCTAATCGCGACGAGAAGCAGAACAAGTCCGCCAAAACCCGCGCCAGGAAGTTGTACCTCAACAAGCTGACGAAAGTTGAATGCTGCATCATGGACGACGAAACATATGTGAAGGCCGACTTCAAACAGATCCCCGGCAACCTGTTTTTCACGGCCAAGGATAAGTTCAGCGTTCCGGAGCATGTCCGCACTCAGAAGATGTCCAAATTTGCGAAGAAATTCCTGGTTTGGCAAGCCATCTGCACGTGCGGGAAGCGGAGTGCACCTTTCGTGACCCAGGACACGATGAACGGACAGGTGTACATAAAAGAGTGCCTCCAGAAGCGGCTGCTTCCTCTCCTGAAGGCCCACAACGTCCCAACAATCTTCTGGCCGGATTTGGCCTCATGCCACTACTCCAAGGACGTGCTGAAGTGGTATGCGGACAATAAGGTCAATTTCGTGCCGAAAATGTTCAACCCTCCCAACACTCCGGAGCTCCGCCCCATCGAGAAGTACTGGGCAATTATGAAGTAGCACCTTCTTAAACGACCTAAGGTAGTGAAG
The DNA here is from genome assembly GCF_037179485.1 of Ochlerotatus camptorhynchus. NCBI lineage: Eukaryota > Metazoa > Arthropoda > Insecta > Diptera > Culicidae > Ochlerotatus > Ochlerotatus camptorhynchus. Next base: position 3,183,259 of record NW_027040494.1, on the reverse strand, counting down.
ACAGTCGAGGAACTGAAGAAAGTATGGGTTTACATGCAAAAAACGGTTGATTCACAGGTTGTGCAGAATCTTATGGCCCTGGCTAAGGCCAAGGTGCGGGCATTTGCGTATGGACTGTAAATAAAATACGAGTAAAATGGTAAAATGAAGTTTGCGAATCAATTTTGTGTGTGGCAATTTCATCGTGGACACCCTTTAGTGTTTTATTAGAATTTTCACAGTAACAACTCATTACAAATTAATGCTATGATAATAAAGTTTTAATATATTTAAAATAAGAGCATTTGATAATCAGGTTTTAGGATTATTATTATTCTACAAAAACGGTTCACATTTGAAATGATATTATAACTATATATGCTAATCAATTTGTGTTCTGGCTTTGCATATGGAAACATAGTTCAAATAACGTTCTGCGTCTTCACCATTTGAAATCGTAACATTAACACAGGCTCGTAGGGAATCATTGATATAGATAAGTTTGAGGTTCCTGAGTATTCATTCGTATACATATTTTCATGAAGCTTTTACGTAGTGAGTATTTCCCCAATAATATAAACATGTTCTGTTGAATCAAAACAGTATTCGATGTATTCTTAAAAACATTCCATTAATGAATCTTCATATTTGAAGTTTTTGTTTCACGTTTCCTTGAGCAAATTTGGATACCATCTCCTCATTGTGTTGGTGCAAAGAGCGCCCAATGCTTCTCAGTGCACTGTGCTGAACATTCAGCACTATTGCAGGGACTCGTAGTCAGCAATAATGAGCGTTGTGATGACAACGAACTAGACACTGCATTCTTGTGACTCTGAATCACCAACCACCGTGGAGGTAAGACGTTCGGCGATATCGGGCAGATTCCTTTCCGGCTGATGGTCAGTTATCCCCAATGGCGATCCTGCTAGGAGTTGCAACTACCAACCTTTGCTGCAACGCAAAAATCAGAACCTCAATTAGAAGCCGGAAAGGAATCTCCCAAAATTTTCAACGCAACACAAAAAAAAAATAGGTATGTATAAAAATAAAGTGAGGTCAGATTGAGTGTATTAAAAAAATCGCGCTTGGATTGCTTTTTTTTTAATGCATAAAACGCCAATCTATTAAGATTGTGCACAAGATGAGTGGATCAGATAGATTGCGCATTAGGGAAGCAGGCATAAAAAGTCGCGCAAGCGGATCAAAACGTCACGCATTTAAAAAGTGGATCGAAAAGGTCGCGCATTGATAAAATGATGACAGGTTCTTAGCAGCGGACCTTACGATCGCGCATCGAACACATTGTCCATTAATAGAGCGGATTAAAAAAATCACGCTGCGGATCTTATGATCGCACCTCGCTTCGCTTCGCCCAAGCTTGACAAACCCGGAATGCTACCGAGTCTTCATTACGATCATCAAAACCTACCTACGGTCGATGACGGACACGGCAGCAGAGCACGAGGCTTTTTCTAGAATGAAGCAGGAAAACGGTGAATCAGCGGTCGTTTTTCACGCCCGGTTGATGTGTAAAGTACGGTCAACAATCAATACGAAACTTACGATTTTAAATTGGCTCACTACTTGACTAGCCTATTGGTCCAAGCAAACGATTAACGTACCCCATTCTAGTCGAAATTTTACTACTACACAATGTTTGTTTTGATTCGCTATGAAAGTATGACAGATAAAATGACGGGTAAGTGGTTTTTCCTATGTTTCGAGGGGTGAATCGATTAGCTTGGGACCGAAGAGAGTACCAGAGCTGAGCCAAAAAAGTTGAGCACATTATTTTGGGATCTTCTTGTCTTAGAGTTACCTCTATGGTACGGTCGTGCAACTACAGCGTTGACGACGAGGACTGATTCGTGCGTGCACAGTTATTAAGTGGGCTAAGGACCAGAGAACTCGTGAAACAGGGAAGGATCTATGGCCATGAAACGAATTTTATCGTACAATCCGCTACAAGGGATGAGGCTTTCGAATCCGAGATGCGTCAACAGGACGACCCAAATATTTTCGAAGTCAGGAGAGCATATCGCCCATCATCATCCTCGTACATCTCCAACTCATCTATCATATAAAATGACCACTTTAAGTCTGTTATTTGGAACTTGACATTTTTTTTTTTATATCTTTATTAAGGAGACTTTCAGCCGGTGGCTGGCTCGTCTCCGAGACGAAACTTGACATCTTCAACTATGTAAAATCGTTAAGTAATACAAACATGAATAATTAAAGTATTTTATAAGTGTTATGTCTGCTTGTCTGTGATCAAACCGCAGCTTCGGGTAATTCGTGAAAGTACTTACGTTTTTCTCTGGCACCTTTGATCTAACTGATATAACTCTCTCATACTCGAAATGTGCCACGACCAAATTGGCACAATGACGCCCTATACGCTTTCTGACCAAAGCGCAGGGAGAAACGTTTTACTGCCACCATGGCACCTAAACGCAAAAGAAAAGGGCAATCTCTTGATCCCCCTTCTTTTTTTTTTAATTAATTTATTTGCACAGGCTCAATCGAATAAACTTTACAGAGCAAAGTTATCATTTGCGTTATACATAATTGATGTCTTAAATCTAGATTTAAAGGAACTGAACCGATTACTCGCGGTCATCTCGAGGTTAGTAGAGATTTACAGTTTTATGGACGGGGAGAGGGAGGAGGAGGTTTGAGTTATGATTTACGATACAAATATTTCATTATTCCTTAAACATGAACTTATTCCTATTCAATTTGGTATCCACAGTGTAATTATACAATTATTACAGAAACAAACATTAAAAAAAAAACCCACACGAAGAAAACAAAAACTAAACACAGGTTAGTCAAACTTACAATATAAGGTTAATATTCTTAAAGAAAACATATAAAAGTTTCATAAACTCCAGATCGCGTCTACCCAAAATATCTCGAACTGAAACATTAGGTTGTCTACCTCGAGCCCGAAGGGAATCGTACAGTTCAGATCTGACTGCACGATGCTCAGCACAAGACCAAATAATGTGATCTGCGTCCTGGTAACCTTGTCCACATTCACAGAGATTGCTGTCCCCCAGCCCAACACGGAACAAGTGAGCGTTTATCGAGTAGTGATTGGACATGAGGCGAGACATCATACGAATGAAGTCTCGACCCACATCCAACCCCTTGAACCAAGGACTCTTCGAAACCTTAGGGATGATCGAATATAGCCATCGTCCCAAACTTCCTTCGCTCCATTTATTCTGCCAGCTGACGAGTGACTGTTGACGATAAATGAAGAAAAATTCGTCGTAGGCGATTTGTCGATCGTAAATATCGCCTTGCATAGCGCCCACCTTAGCAAGTGAGTCCACCTTCTCATTGCCCGGAATCGAGCTATGAGATGGGACCCATGCAAAGGTGATGACAAAAGATCTTAAAGATAAAACACTTAGAAACTCTCGTATTTTCATGAGAAAATACTAGGAGTGCTTTACCGGCCTCATAGAGCGAATAGCCTCGACAGAACTGAGACTATCCGTCAAAATAAAATAGTGATTTGGTGAAAGTGCGGCGATCGTTTCTACCGTGTAATGTATTGCCGCCAGTTCAGGAACATATACGGAACAGGATCCCCCTTCGGATGAGATTAATTTGAGCAATCAATTTGATTTGCTCACGGCTGATGAGAATGATCCACCATCCAGGCAAAACTACATTAAACATTCCCGGCCTAATGCCAAGAAGGAAAAGGTCCCCCCTATTGTGATAACCACTACCAATTTAAATGCTTTTCGCACGGAACTTTTGAACTTCGTTAAATTCAAGTTTTTACTTCAGATTGGCCGTCGAGGTGAATACCGTGTTTTGGTTGAAATTTTGGACGGATTCAAACGTCTTCTCAAGTATCTTACTGAGAAGCAACACACATTTTTCACTTACGACACCAAAACTGAACGCCTGTTCAAGGTTGTCTTGAAAGGTCTGCCCAGTGGTGAATCCCAGGATCAGATCAAAGATGAACTTACAAAATTACTTCGAGAAAGCTAGCCTTATGTTCCATGTAACACTTCAGTGGGAACACTTCAGAAAGACTTGAGGAAATTTCAAAAACCTCATTCAGTGCCGTAAGTTCCAAGGATTGGGTACAAATAGCTCTCCTGCTTCAAATTCTTTATCAATACCTGCTGCCAACAATGTTCAACGAGTAAATGGAGCTACCTATGCTGCTATTGCAGCTGGTGGAAATCGAAATCAAAATTCTAACGGTAGTTTGGATGATTTTGACTAAGGTAGCATTATTGCTCTTAAACTGGATTTTTTACAGAAATCATTAATCGATATTATTACTGATATGCTGAAACCGAGGCTGTGTTATTTCACCGAAGGGCGTTTCGTGCTGGTTGAAATTTGAATCCAAGATCTGCCTGACAGTGGTCTAGAACTGTGAAAAGACGGTCAAAAGTCATTATTTCATGAATCTTGCATTTTAGACTAGTGGTGTCTTCAGGAAAGTTTCTGGATTTAAAAAGGCCCTTCTTTGGACATTGACAAATCATTGATTAGCCCTCCTAGAAGTGAGATTTAAAATAATTTTTTTTTTCAAAAAATCCATATTCCGGTTCGGTGTTTTCGGCAAAGTTTTAGAAAATATCAAAACAAGAAAGTTTGCCCAAGACACTAGGTGGCTATTTCTTCATCTCCTTGAAATATGGAACGTTTTTTGTGGAAAACGTCCTAATAAAAGTTTCTACTTAATAATTTTTTTTTTAAACTTCTACAGGTTTGGAATGTTCTACAACATTGCTCAAAACATTAATACACATAAGTTTGATGAATATCATAGCACACTAGATCGCTAAATCCCACGACAAAACCAATAGGAATAGAAGTATTTAAGTGTGTTTTCATTTTATAAGATAGATGAGGAGATGAAAGTATAGAGTTGATAGTTCCGTTAGAGTACGGCAGTGTGAAAATTGTATGTAGAGAGTAGCAAGCGAGCAAAGGTCAACTTTCAGGAAGGTTGCCCAATGGGTATTAGAAACGAAGAAATCACTTTCGCCCCGTGTATGAGCACTTTATGAACAGACACGGGGAGATAGTACCATGGATATAGATCGACTAGTTTACGAGCCGTTTCTATTCCATTGCTTTCGAACCTCTCGCAGTTTATTTCACAGCCTGATGATAGTATAAAACGCTTTCCAGACTGGAGAGTTATAACATGTTATAAGGGTTGTTTTGCATCGATAGATTACATCTGGATTAATACCGGTTATCTCTGCTGATAATCCCCATTCAGAAAAGAAACGGCTCGCAGCAAGGGGTGAGACAGCTCGACTCTGAGCTGCTTTTGTTTTCAACGAGTAACTCAATGTACCTCAAAATTCAATCGATGTTCATCGATGTTTTCTCTCTGCTTACCCCGTTTACTCTCTTTGAACAGATTTATCTTATATTAGACGTCAATTTTGTTTGTAAGCACAGTAAGATTGTTCAGATCTGCTATTCAAACGATGTGAATTCCAGTTCCACTGGGATCAAAAGGAATTTTTTCCGGAAAACGGCTTGAACTATGCTAAGAAGGATTTCAAAGGGGGCCTCCGTCACCAGCTGCTGTAACTGGTTTGGAAGTGATTTTTGTTCGTACTCTTCCGTCTCGAAAAGTTGGATGTGAATTACCTGAAGGTAGGTGGAAACAGGTTATTTGTTCTCTTAAAATAGCCAGAGGAATCGTTTTCAGATGTCCACTGAGGAGAACGTGAAATCACCGGTATAGAAGAGACCAGAGTATTTAGTCAGCTGCCACTGCCGAAGCCGGTGAGTATGATCCTCGATCGTCGTCCGGACTTCAATCCCAGGATTGATCTACTGGACGAAATCGAATCCTGCACATGGTTCAGAAAGAGTGGAAGGAAAGGGGGCAATATTAAATCTGATCTGACCAAGTACAGTATCATCGCTATGAAATTTGCCGACGAAAAACTGGAGAAAGAAACATGCTCCGGATATAATACATAAAAGAGAAAAAAATACATAATTAAACTAACTGTCCCTCCAAGGACTTCCATAAACCTCCGTCAGCTTTGGAGTTCAGTTAATATCCTTGCATCTCCAGTTCTAATACTGGGCGATATGAACTCACACGGTACTGGTTGGGGCGAATCATATGATGACAATAGAGCGGGTATTTTCTATGATTTGTGCGACGATTTCAACTTGACTATCTTGAACACTGGTGAAGCAACACGTATAGCAAACCCTCCTGCTCGAGAGAGCCGTCTTGACATATCTTTGTGCTCTAACTCACTATTATTAGATTGTCTGTGGAAGGTTATCAATGATCCCCATGGTAGTGATCACTTGCCAATTATTATTTCAATCAAGAGTGGTCGTCTAAGAACAGATCAGTCAATTCAAGTTCCTTTTGACCTCACGAGGAACATTGATTGGCAAAAATTTGTATCGGCGGTAACTCTTGGTATTGATTCTACCGATCCTCTACCACCACTGGAAGAGTATCGTTTCTTTACCGAACTAATCTACAAAAGCGCATTAGAAGCTCAGAAACGACGTGTTCCAAGTGCATCCCTCAAAAGAAGACCCGCCACCCCTGGATGGGAAGACGAATGCACAAAGTTGTATCTTGAGAAATCCAATGCCTCTAAAGATTATCTTAGACATGAAAGATCTAAGCTTTTTGAAAAGTATCTAAAGCTTGAAAAAAACTTATTAAAAGCAAAGAAACGAAATTACAGGCGTACTTTTATCGAGGGACTTTCTAGAGAAACCTCGATGACAACGCTTTGGAAAAAGGCTCGCTATATACTCCTCCCAATGGACATTCGACTTCGCTAAAAAGGTTTGTCCAGATTCTGTTCCAGCACAACCAACTTTACGGGATACAGCCCGAAGTAACGGTTCTCTGGATGAACCATTCACAATGCTGGAATTTTCAATGGCACTTCTTTCATCGAATAACTCTGCTCCGGGAAGCGATATGATCAAATTCGACCTTCATAAAAAACCTCCCCGATATCGCTAAAAGACGATTACCTATATAATTCATTTATGAAATTCAATATACTTCCACCAGCATGAAGACAGGTTAAAGTAATAGCTATTCAAAAGCCTGGGAAACCAGCGTCTGATCACAATTCTTACCGTCCGATCTCTATGTTATCATGCCTCAGGAAATTATTAGAAAAAATGATCCTATTAAGACTTGACCATTGGGTTGAATCAAACAATATACTTTCAAATACGCAATTTGGTTTCCGAAAGAGTAAAGGAACAGACGATTGCCTAGCGATGCTTTCATCTGATATTCAACTGGCCTTTGCGCACATGGAGCAATTGGCTTCAGTCTTTTTGGATATTAAGGGCGCATTTGATTCAGTTTCCATAGACATACTGTCAGACAGTCTGCACAGTAGTGGATTAGCCGGTATTTTAAATAATTTCTTGTTTGATTTGCTGTCAGAAAAACAAATGACCTTCAATCAAGGTCAACTGACAAATTCTAGAATTAGCTACATGGGCTTACCCCAAGGTTCATGTTTAAGTCCCTTACTTTATATTGTTTATGTCAAAGATATTGATAACTGCTTAGATAATCTATGCACGCTTAGACAGCTTGCAGACGATGTCGTGGTTTCGATGAGAGGTCCACGTGCGGAAATCTTGCAAAGACCATTGCAAAATTCCCAAAATAATCTGTCTTTCTGGGCAAGGAATTTAGGGATCGAGTTTTCACCGCAAAAAACTGAATTGGTAGTGTTGACAAGAAAGCGGCTTCCAGCCCAACTGCGTCTAAATCTTTTGGGCAGAGACATTACCCAATCTTTAACCTTCAAATACCTTGGAGTCTGGTTTGATTCAAAATGCACTTGGGGTACCCCATTACGTATTTGAAACAAAAGTGTCAACAAAGGATCAACTTTCTACGATCAATTTCCGGGACATGGTGGGGTGCTCACCCGGAAGACCTCATTAAACTATATAAAACGACTATTCTTTCAGTTCTTGAGTATGGCTCTTTTTGCTTCCTCTCGGCAAGAAAATCCCACCTAATTAAATTGGAACGCATTCAATATCGTTGTTTACGTATTGCCCTTGGCTGTATGCATTCAACACACAATATGAGCCTAGAGGTCCTAGCGGGCGTAAAACCCCTGCAGAACCGTTTCTGGGAGCTCTCACTAAGAATATTGATTAAATGTAGTGTCAGTAACAACCTTGTGATTGAAAACTTCGAAGAAATGCTCGAATTGAGCATCCAGTCTAGATTCGTGCGAATCTATCTTAATTATATGTCATCGGATATTAGCCTTCCTTGCTATAACCCCTCTCGTGTATGCTTTACTAACTACAGTTCCCCCATTGACTATGATCTCTCCATGAAACAGGTTATTCAAGGAGTTCCAGATCAACTTCGACCTATCTCTATTTCCCGCATTTTTGCCAACAAGTCAATTGCAATAGAAGATTTTTCACTGATGGATCTCGCATTGATGGATCCACTGGCTTCGGCGTCTTCAATGAATACTCAGCCGCCTTTCGGAAACTTCAGGAACCTTGTTCCGTTTATGTTGCTGAGCTAGCAGCAATCAACTTCGCATTGGGGATGATCTCCGATATGCCCATAGACCATTACTTCATCTTCTCGGATAGTCTCAGTTCGATTGAGGCTATTTGGTCGATGAAACAAGGTAGGCACTCATCTTGTTTCCTTTCAAAGGTAAGGGAACAGATGAGTTTGCTGGTCGAAAGATCATATATGATTACCTTTGTATGGGTTCCCTCACATTGCTCAATCCCAGGCAATCAGAAGGCAGACTCTCTCGCAAAAGTGGGCACACAACAAGGCGAGATTTATGATAGAAGAATTTCACATGAAGAATTATTCCCATTAGTACGTCAGAGTTCTTTTTTAAGTTGGCAAAACGATTGGACAAGTAATTCTCTTGGGCGGTGGTTACATTCCATTATTCCAAATGTTTCTTCGAGAGCGTGGTTCAAAGGTCTGGATGTAAGTCGGGGATTCATTCGAGTGATGTCAAGACTTATGTCCAACCACTACTCGCTAGACGCACATCTCTATAGAATAAACCTCGTTGACAGCAATATATGTAGGTGCAGAACCGGTTATGATAACATCGATCACGCAGTTTGGTATTGCCCGGGTAATGACGCCTCCAGAGCACGACTATTGGATACCCTAGTGGCTCCAGGTAGACAACCCTTCCGTGAAGTAAGAGATGTATTGGGAACACGTGATCTTCCCTACATGCAAGTGATCTACGAATTCCTTTGTTTGTCTGATGTTAGAGTTTGATGTGACCATCCCCTCCTTTCCAAACAATTTCCAGCCATTGTGTCTCAGTCCTATTATCCCCCTGTTCCTGTGCTACTTGCCCCTGCGCAGCCGGGATTTGGTCAACCGTCCGAGAGTACTATCTGAAGGAGGCTTCAGAAACCAGTTTCCTACCTAGCTCCTTCCAATCGAAATTGTTACCCATTAACCTCGAACCTGCCACGAGAAATTGGTACCTAATACTAGCCTAGAACTACTGCTATTTAAAATGTAAATTCAAACATTACTGATTTTGGCTCTGCAAAGTGTCACACACGACTGAGCCTAGTGAATAAACGAACTAGTTAAAAAAAAATGTCAAAAGAAGGACCTTTTTATATCCAGAAACTTTTCTGAAAACACCACTAGTCTAAAATGCAAGATTCATGAGATTGACAGTCTTTTCACAGTTCTAGACAACTGTGAGCCGGTAACATTTATTTCAAGTTTTTTTTTTTCAATTAGACATGAATATTTCATCTCGGAAAAAAGCATTTCATTCAATGAAAGTGAAACTTTGCCAAAAAAAAGGAAGATAGATAAGATATTGATATTTAGTTTTAGTACTTTTCATGTTTAGTTTAGGTTACATCATTGGGGCCAATGACGCCTGTTGATGTTTAGTCATGAATAAATAAATAATGAAACATTGAGGGCATTGTTACAACTAAAATCTCGCATGATTCCCAATACGACTAGTCTAACCTGTAACCCATCATCAAAGAAATCCTATTTTAATATTCCGCTCTCATGTGCTGCTTAACATCCTACTCACCTATATCCAAACAGTCTAATCACAAAACATTTATTCTAACGATAGATCAATATTGATATCCGCCTGTGAAGAGGAGCACTACAAACCTCAAGAGATGGCACAGAATGGAACCATTTCCTACGGCACAGGATTAATAATTTCCATAGAGAAGCCTTGACGATGCAGTCGATGTGATTATCCAACCGACATTTATTACATATTGAATTTGTCTTCCTTCGAGTGGTACCAGTATGCTTGATAAGTACCGTTTGCCTAGGTAAATGTTTGCTTTGAGCTCATTATATAGGTGAAGTTATCAAACATGTGAGCAATCTTGTCGAACCATGGAAAATCTAAATGTTACATCATTCCCCGTTCATTCAACCTGACGTATGTGGTAGGAAATGAAACAAATTCAATTTAGGTCCAATGGAAACTAGGCAGCACACAAAATAGACCGCATGAAATTTGCAAGCTTAATTTATTAAATATTCACTCGTAGACTCCGACAAACGTGGAGCTGCCAAATGCGGGGCTGTGATGTGTGGTTTGCCAAATGGATCCCCAAATTTGCATACTGACATTCTTTCCTTAACCGAATTTGTGAAATCGATTCCAATTGTGTCCCGGAAATGGTTTGTTCGATGGAAAATGTCATCAACTGTTCCGTTCCATCCTGCAGCGTAGACAGATCGAAACTTAACGGATCGCGTGCTTCCAAAACTGGTTGCATCTACTGAGTGCCTTGGCAGACGACAACGGTTGCGGTTTTTGACTTGCATTTTTATTGGTATCTTTGGCAATAAAAATGAACTGTGAGTTTCAGTGGCATAAAAATTTCCGAATAGGAATTTCGGTCTGCCATCAACCGGATGGCAGTACCTACCGTTAGGGAGTGAGTGCTTCATCAGCGAATACACTAAACATTTATGACAATAAGCATCAGATACCCACAGGGGGGATGTCATTTTGATCAAGCGAACAACGAAAAAAATGTTAACAAGTTATCGTACCCTTGACAGAGTTCATCCATTACTCATCGGCTAGGTCACTCACTGGTGTCGCGTATTTTTGCTGTCAGTAATAACAGTAACCATAACCGTTGCGGCGTCGCGTTCGTGGTCTGCTTCAATCGATGGATGTTGAATGAGAGTTGTATCTCGTTTCAAATTATTTGGGTGGAAATCTTGAACAGAACTTGGCAGAACACCATATAAATATGAAGTCTATGACAATGATGAAAATACTCGAGTAGATTAAAATATCTAAGCAATAGCAAATTTTAATATTACAAATTGGAAATCATAAGAACCCTTCTTGTTGAAGATAGATAAAAAAGGACCAATATTTTCTTCGGTTGTCAAGGTTATAATTTTCAAAGACGAAAGTGTGTCGCGTGAACTTTACACACAGGGTGATTTTCAATATATTCAATAATATCTCGTTTTGTTACGGATAAGATATTGTCGTTTCCTGCGAGATATTATTATTGAGTATGTGATTTTAATTGATTGCGTAAATGTTTACGTTGGTATTCTTTGTAAATTCTATGGAGTAACCGAAGTGTCAGCAAAATGTTTTGAATCCTAATTTTTCTTTTAAATATTCTGCATGTGCATAAGGGTGGTACAAGTATGTATTGAGAATCAACACTTTCTGCCCCAACTGCTCTTTCTGTATTGATGTCTCCAAAAACTGTGCCATCTTTGAATCAATTATAAATATAAATAATATTTCGCTGTTAAAGAGCTGTTGTAAAAACATTAAATTTTGAAGTTATGGTGATATGATTCAAATACGTATTTCCTAGATGAATACAAATATTCCACAAGTAAACCATAGAGACGAACCAGCCTAGAGCTGAAAGTCTCTTTAATAAAGACAAAAAAAACAAGTAAACCTCAATAAAGACAATTCAAGACCAACCATTGAGAAGGCCTCAAACTCCATTTTGTAAACAAATCGTGAAATTTGATCAAGAAGAGGTGTACAGTATATCTTATGGTATACTAGTCTTATAAGAAACAGCAACAATTATCAAGATTTCCAGAGAACCGTTTACCATCAACCAGGTAGCAGAATCGATAAAGTTTTGGAATATTTCCGTATGCAATTTAGCAGATGTAACGTTCTTCTTGTCAACTTTAATGAATTGACCATTTTCCCGGTGATTTACGATATCAAGAGGACCGTTTTCCAACCACCCAGTAGCAGAATCGATATAGTGATGGCATCTTTCCTTCATGCGAGAGTCTCTAGAACGGCGCCAGTGGTGTAGTGGTAAGCATGATTACCTCTCACCCCAGCAGGTCTGGGTTCAATCCCAGTCGGCGCCGCCGGGATGTTCTGAGGCATAACATCTCTGATCACGCCTTCCTTCGGATGGGAAGTAAAGCCGCCCGGTTCATGAGTTGATGGGTCGACAGGTAGGGTCCAGGTGTGGGAGCTGCCTTCCTGGCACGTCGGTAGGATTGGTGCTCAGCACGGAAAACAAGATCGATGGAAAACAAACCAAAAAAAAAGAGGGTCTCTAGGTCTACTAACAGGAATTTACCATTTTTCGGTGATTTCCGATATCCAAAGAACCGTTTCTGACCACCCGGTATCAGAATCGATGTGGTGATGGCATATTTTTCTTCTATGCTCATAATTGTATGCAATTTAGAAAAAACGTATCCGGTGATTCCGGATATCCATAGAACTGCTTCTGGCCACCCAGTAGAAGAATTGATATGGTGATTGCATAGTTCCTCTATGCTCATTATTGTATGCAATTCAGAAAAATCGCGGATCTTCTGATTTAATTTGAGGATTTGCCATGTTCCTAGAGACTCTGGATAACCAAGAACCCCAACCTGATCAACGCGTTCAAGAGTTTGTCCACTGGGGTCTTCCAACCTGCAGTTCAAGGCAAGTATGATCGTGTCATTATCTGTCCCGCTACTGATTCGTCCATTGGTTTTAGCGCTATACCAACCTTCAACCATCCATCGCCCGTCTGTCACCTGCACACTCTTGGGACGCAGTGAAGTTAGCATTGCGGAAGCCCCTTCTTCTCCCGCCACAGTCGAGTTAATCCAGTCATCGTCCTGCAGTCGTCCTGAACCTGTGTGTGGGCTTGGAGAAGGGGTCTTTCAACCCGAAACTCAAGGCAAGTATGTTCGTGTCATCACCAGTTCCGCTCCTGATTCGTCCGTTGCTTCCAGCAACTCACCGCCTCAAGAGCAACAACCGGCTGGTTCAACTGAAAAACATCCCAGACCAGAACGCGCTGCCTGCTGCCTCAAGGAAGCCCCTGAGCCACTCAACCCAGTCGCGGTTGCTGATTCCTGTCATCGTAGTCGTTCTGGCCCTGTGGTTGAGAATGGTGAAGGAGTCTTCCAACCTTCTACATCAGGCAAGTATGCGTTTGTTGAAAACATTTATTCTCCTGATCCGTCCCTGTGTTCCAGAGTACCACCATGCTCGTTTCGGCTGATCGATCATTCTGCAGACCTCCAACCGACTTTGTTCGACAGCCTGTTGGTGTATTACCAGAACGTTCGTGGCCTACGAACAAAGATTGATGATTTTTTCCTGACTGCCGTTGACTCTGACTACGATGCCATAGTTCTTAAGGAAACCTGGCTCGATGACCGCATTAATTCATCGCAATTATTTGGCAGTCTATTCACGGTATTTCAAAACAATCGCAACCACCACAATAGTACCAAATCGCGTGGGGGGAGGCGTCTTGATTGCGGTATCCAAACGCCTAAGCTCCTGCATCGATCCTGCTCCAGTTTGCACTTCTCTAGAGCAGTTGTGGGTCAAAATAACGACGCCTCGTAGATCAATAAGTATTGGCGCTATGTATCTACCTCCAGACCGGAAATCTGATTTGAGCAGCATTGCAAACCACATCAGTTCGATTGGTACCGTGTTCTCTCGACTAGAACAAAACGACCTAGCTCTGGTATTTGGTGACTACAATCAGTCTGGGCTCTCATGGAACGTTCCTGCAAACGATCTTCCTAGCATTGATGTTCTTCGCTCGAACATGCCCGCATCCTGCTGTGCTCTTCTTGATGGTTTCAACCTGCATGGCTTAACGCAAATCAACTCGATACTGAATAGCAACTCTCGGCTGCTTGATCTCGTTCTGGCGAACGAAGCTGCAGGACTGGAATGTTCTATCCTAGAAGCCCCAGAGCCTTTGATTGGCATCGACACCAATCATCCTGCGTTGAAAGTTTCCATCAACCTATCTGTTTCTGTTCGCTACGATAACCCCCTGTTGATGTACACTCGCTTGCCCAGGCAGATTGGCAGTTCCTTGACACGTGTTTATCTATTGATGAAGCCGTCAACTACTTCGCTGAGGTCGTTGGCCGGGCAATAACTGATTCTGTCCCATTGAGGAGACCCTCTCCCAACCCCGCATGGTCCAATGCTCGACTACGGAATTTGAAGCGTCTGAGATCAAAGGCCCTCCAAAACGATTATTTTCAACAGCGAGCAACGAATATCGCACAAATAACCGCATTCTTTACAAGAGCTACACAAGGCGTGTGCAGGCTATTTTCCGGCTTAATCCAAAGCAGTTCTGGTCATTCGTGAATACCAAACGAAACGAGGAGGGGCTACCAGTCGAAATTCACCTGGGTGATAGAATCGCCAGCAATTCCCTTGAGAAATGTAATCTTCTGGTAGAACATTTCAAAAGTATTTTCAATGACACTACGGCTTCGTTGTCCCAAGTTGCTAAAGCGGTGAGGGACACTCCCAGTGATGCTTTTAATTTTTCGATTACCTCGGTTACAGTAGATCTCGTTGAATCCGCCATCAAGAAGCTGAAATTGTCTAATGCTGCTGGCCCTGACGGGATTCCCTCAAGCATCCTGAAGCGATGCTGTTCAGAGCTTACAACACCGCTTTCGAAGCTGTTCAATATTTCATTACAGCAGGGGGAGTTCCCTACGCGTTGGAAATCGTCATTCATGTTCACGATCTACAAGAAAGGAGACAAGAGAAACGTCGAAAATTACCAAGGGATCACATCACGCAGTGCCTGCTCTAAAGTTTTCGAAATCATCATCAACGACGCATTATTCTCTAGCTGCAGAAATTACATTTCTCCTAACCAACACGGTTTTTATCCCAAGAGATCAGTTTCAACAAATCTAGCTCCGTTCATTTCTTTATGTCTTCGGAGTATGGAAGCTGGAGCGCAGGTGGACGTTGTATATACAGATCTTAAAGCTGCATTTGACCAGGTTGACCACTCCATACTGCTAGCTAAACTTGAAAAACTTGGTGTATCCTCGGGTTTAACTCGTTGGTTCAAGTCCTATCTGACCAATCGGGAACTTTGTGTTAGAATCGGATCACAGCAATCGGACTATTTTACAAACAGCTCCGGTGTTCCTCAAGGTAGCAACTTGGGACCATTGCTATACTCGATTTTTGTGAATGAGGCCGGACTGATCGTCCCAACTGGTTGCCGATCGTTCTACGCGGATGATGTGAAGATCTAAATATGTGATTGTTCGTATCTTCGCCGATTGCTTGCGACTTCAGCACCTAATCGATACTTTCGAAGAGTGGTGCTCAAGAAACTATCTCACGTTGAATGAACGAATGTAATATTATCTCATTTCATCGCAAGCTGAAACCAGTGGCATTCAAGTATAAGATAAATCACCACCTTCTGCAACGTGTGGACAATATTCGTGACCTAGGAATCACGCTGGACTGCGCCTTAACATTCAAGTTTCATTACTCGGGCATCGATGCGAAAGCTAACAGGCAACTCGGGTTCATTTTCAAGATCGCTGACGAGTTTCGCGATCCTGCCTGTCTAAAAGCTCTATACTGCTCTCTAGTGTGATCGATCTTGGAATTCAGCTCGGTAGCATGGTGCCCGTATCAAGCAGTTTGGATAGCGAGGATTGAATCTGTTCAAAGGAAATTTGTTCGGTATGCCTTTCGTCACCTTCCTTGGCATGACCCTGTGAACCTTCCGCCGTACGAAGATCGTTGTCAACTCCTGGGTCTTGAAACACTAGAACATAGGCAGACGATTAGTCAGGCCGTGTTCGCAGCGAAAGTACTTACTGGTGATATCGACTCTCCAGGAATCTTGGCTGAATTCGAAATCTACGCACCCGAACGAGTTCTTCCAACGAGGAGTTTCCTGCATCTTGGACCTCGTGCTGCGAACTACAGCTTGCATGACCCAATACGGTTCATGTCTGGGCGTTTCAACGAGTTTTACGAGTGTTTCGACTTTAACTGTGCAGTGGAAACCTTTTGTCACCGTATTCAACGCAGACTCCTGAGAAGGTGAGTAGCTGTCCATTGAATGTACACTTGAAGGACGGTGCTACCTGTTTATTTTTTGTTTCCGGTTCAACTGCATGACGAGGACTTCTACCTGATTCACGAACAACTCTATGCCATAGGAGGATAAATTTTTTTTATGCAATAGACTTGATTAATGTTCGTTTTAATTGTATTGTATTATTGTGATTCATGTATTTCGAAAAGATATGGGGTTTTTACGCCTTTTCTAGGCTTTTCCCCGTCAGGCTTCATTTAGACACGTTAAGTCCGATGAAGAAAAACAAATTAAATAAATTAAATTAAATTAAATAAATTAAATTAAATTAAATTAATTAAATTAAATTAAATTAATTAAATTAAATTAAATTAATTAAATTAAAGTAGTAAAGTAAAGCTCGATCGTTTGATGCTCTCTGCTAAGCGAAATGGTGTTGCATTTGGCTTAACCCTCCGTTACTCGCGCTGTTTTATTTTGTACAACACACATGAGTTTTGCATTGCCGTTTTGTTGCTGAGTTACCAATCGATCTGAAATCAACGAGTATTCCTCAAAAAACTTGTTTTGATCTAAACAAGCTAAACTTTGATTACAGTAAACGCCTAGGGAAAATGTAGATGGAAACCGCGTAAACTGTGACCATGCTACGTGGGATTTGACTTAATTGATTACAACATAGAATATATAGAGATCCTGACCAGATAGAAAGTTACTGTCTTAGATGAAGTTGTTTAGGAGATCATAGTCTTGTCGCTGGTGGCCAGTAGTTCAGAATTTTCTCACTACGTAGCGCTAGCATACATGTGAAATTTTTGCATGTGATATGTCTCGAGATCCTGACCAGATAGTAAGTTACTGTCTTTCACAAAGCTTTTCAGGAGGTCAAAGCCTATTGCTTGGTGCTCAATAGTTCAGAATTTGCTCACTACGCGATGCTAGTATACACGTGAAATTCTCATATAAAATATCTTGAGTTCCCAACCAGATAGAAAGGTTCTGTCTACGGCATAGCTGTTCAGGAGATCAAGGCCTTTTCGCAGGTGGACAGTAGTTCAGAGTTTTCTCACTTCGTGGTGCTGCTATACAAGTGAAATTCTCGCATATAAAATATCTCTAGATCCAGATAGAAAGTAAATGTATTCGGTATAGTTTTTCAGGAAGTCAAGATCTTTTTGTTGGGTGACAATAATTGTCTTCGGCAAAGTTGTTTAGGGGGTCAAGACTTTTTGGCTTGTAGAAGTTAAGTAGTTAAGCAAGTAGTTAAGAAGTAGTAGCAGATTTTTCGTTAAGATCCAGCAAAATAAAATACCGAGCTGCTCGGTGGTGACCATGTCGGCAAAAAAATAGAAGTGTTTAGGTACATCCAAAGTTATAAAGAAAAGGCCTGATAATATGAAATTATCATCTCTTTCATTATACCGCTATTCCTACGCTGCTAGGAGTGTGACGTCGAATTTATGGTTACATACACCTTAGCCTAAATCTAAACGATAAGAATCTACTCAGTTCATCTAAAATATGTAATGTAATGAAAAATGTATAAAATATATGCACACGAGTTAGCCAGTCGAGCCAGTCGTGAGATTGTTTTACTCAGTTGTCTGGAGAAATTTCCAAAATCGTAGTTCTCTCAGCGCTGAGTAACCTACACTCCCGATCATAAGCTTAAATACACTTCAAAAATACATGCAAATGTGTTTTGTTCAAAGCTCTCTCATTTTACGTCCAATTTTTGATCTCCTTAGGTGGAATGTTATGAATGGTATAGCATAAGGGTTCTACTACTACTTTTAATTTCTAATATTTTTTTTCAACTCAATTCTGAGAAAATTAATCATGATTCTTCAGAGTAAATTTTGAAAAATAGTGTAACTTTGGGTGAACCTTTGGTATACACAATTTTAAAATTATATTGAGCAATTTGCCGCTTCGTATTTCCATTCAAAATCTTTCAAATGTTCTAAAAAACGAAAATTGAAAGATATGAACATAACACATTTGCATCTTTTTTTGGGGGTATCCTTAAACTTATAGTTTAGAGTGAACGGATTTATAAATTTCACCATTCAACTGAGCAAAAGTGCCTCACTCACTGAGTTAGTCTCGTTGTCCGTGCACACGTAAATACAGGGATTTTTTTGGTTCTAGACCCTTCGATAAGACATTTTGAAATTAGCCTAAAATGAAAGCGAAACTCTAAACATTCATTTGGTGGAAGTTTCAGCGATATTGATCTTTTAAGATAATGTTTTCCTTCTGAGATACGTGTTACCACTAATTTACCAGAGGTATACAAGTGGAACGACTCATCCCAATTTATGTATCCACAAATCTGCATGAAAATCTTCACCAGTAAAAGAAATCCAGAATTATCTGTCTTATTCCACTTAGGCTGATGTAAATTGTATTTTAATTTTATTGTATTTGATATGCGAGAATTGCCCACCAAGTTTTGAGAAATTTCTGCACTACTGTTCATCAGCCAAAAGATCTTTATCTCCTTAACAGCTTTGCCAAAAATAGTAAATTTCTAGCTGTTCAGGATCTCGGGATATTATATATGCTAAGATTTCACTTATATCTTAGCGCCGTGTAGTGAGAAAATTCTGTACAGTCGACCAACGAAAAAAATTTGATCTCCTGGACAACTTTGCCGATGATAGTTTAGCAGGTCTCGAAATATATCTAATGCGAGAATTGCACGTGTATTCAAGCGCAATGATGTGAAAAAAAAAATGAATTTCTGTCCACCAGCCGAAAAGTCTTGACACCCTGAACAAGTTTGCCCAAAACAGTAACTTTCTATCTGCTCAGGATCTCGACCTATTGTATATGCGAGAATTGCATGTGTCTACTAGCACCGCGTAGTGAGAAAATTTTGAACAACTGTCCACCAACGAAAAGATCTTGACTTCCTGAACAACTTTGCCAAAGACATTTACTCTCTTTCTGGTCAGGATGTATCACATGCGAGAACTTAACATGTGTACGAGCGCTATCTAGTGAGAAGATTCTGAACTACTGTTAACCATCAACAAGTTTATGATCTCCTGAACAGCTTTGCCGAAGACAGTAACATTCTATCTGGTCAGAATCTCGAGATATTAAATATGAGAATTTCACGCGTAAACTAGCGCCGCTTAGTGAGAAAATTCTGAACTACTGTCCACCTGCAAAAAGGTCTTGACCTCCTGAACAACTATGTCGAACACAGTACCTTTCTATCTGGCTGGGAACTCGAGCTATTGAATATGCGAAAATTGCACGTATATACTTGCACCACGTAGTGAGAATTTTCTATCTGGTCAGGATATCGAGATTTTCCATGTTGTAACCAATTAAGTCAAATCACACGTAGTACGGACACCGTTTATGCGGTTTCCATTCACATTTTCTCTATTATTCGCATTGTTTGGGGGTAAACTGTGATAAAAGTTTAGCTTGTTTAGTTAAAAACAAGTTTTTTTTAAGGAATACCCGTTGGTTTCATATTGATTGGTAGCTCGGCTGCAAAATGGCAATGAAAAACTCACACTGTCGTACAAAGTACAACGCGCGAGTACTCGTGTTACAAAAGTTGGCGCGAGTAACGGAGGGTTAACATAATTCATGAAGATTCCGCTTAGGAGTCCAGTCCTCAAAAAAAGCTCCAAGCAATCTTAATAATATAATAACCATAATATTCTTAACGAAGTCTACATAGAAAATTCGCCGCAGAACGCGATTACTCTCTTGCGCGCCAAGATTACTCTCTTGCGATACGCCAGAAGGAGTAAGAAACGCTTCCGAGAGCGACAAACTGATTCTTACTCGCACAGATCTTCCAGATCGGTATAACTATCAAGGACTGGAGATACTCACAGTTTTTCGAGTTTATGCAGTAGGATAGCAAGATTCACAAGGTCAGTCAGGGTATAGCGTTAGTAGTCACAGATAGTTTTGGATAGAATAGTGTAGTAATGAAACGTCACTAGAACTATTCCACAGCCGCAGACAGTATATGAGCAAATCAAGCGCACACTTTTTGCCTGTTGATTTAAAGACATACTTCAAATCTGCTCGGACATCGTTAGGCAAAAAAGTGTGCGTTTGACTTGTACTGTCGCATTAATGGCCCTTCGCTCATTTTTAACTTCTTTCAATTTTCATACTGTCGTAATCTAACGGAACTATCTACCTACTCTCTTCTAAGACCATTCTCTAGCTAATAAATTATCGCAGTAAAGCTTCATGTTAGATAGCATTTTCAACCAACACTGAATATTCCTGTATTTCGTAGCCGTTGAACTTCAAAAAGATCCAGTTGGCGCCGCCGGGGTTTTCTGAGGCATAACATATCTGATCACGCCTTCCTTCGGAAAGGAAGTAAAGCCGTTGGCCCGGTTCATGAGTTGATGGGTCGATAGATAGGATCCAGGTGTGGAAGCATCCTTCCTGGCGTCGGTAGCATTGGTACTCAGTACGGAAAACAAACGATAAAAAGAAATAAAGTTTTATCTTTTATAAAATAACATAATCAGATATTTTACACATTTTTGACCGTTCCACCCTTTACTATTCACATAACTAACAAGCACGGTAAAAAATCGAATAATATCGGTGAGTAGAAATTCTTCTAAAAATGTGACAGCTCAAATCAGTAAGTTAACCCATTCAGTATGAGAAGCTGATAAATTATTCGTTCGTACGATTGCTTCTGCATTTAACTGGCACAACATTTACCTAAGTCTGGGTTTCCGAGTCCGTAAATTAAAAAAAAGTGTGCAATCTCGAATTTACTTAACATTGTATGGATCTCATATGATCATACAGTTTGACTATAATCATGAAATGTAGACGGATGAATCCTCCTGAAACTGTTGTCCCTTGTAATTAAATTATTTAATCACTCCATAAACAGTAAGCAGCATCGCTAGGCATTGATCATCGCTGATGTTCCTCCAAATTACAATCAACGAAAATCAACCCCTTTTGGCCCCATCATAATGAATGGCTTCCATCTCTGGATTGATTCAACCGCACTCTCACCGAGCCCTGCCATGACAGTCGGACTACTCCTAAACTGAAAACAATTGAAACGAATTGCTTCTGGCCAAATTGCACGCCTTTCACTCGAATCGAGAGCCCATCGCACCGAATTCAGACCAACCAGCGCAGCGGAAAAGGTACGGAAACGATAATTGAAATTTATTAAGCGTATAACGCAAAACGGAAAGTGGAGAAAATTTCATTATTTCCTAATTAAAAGCAACAGTCGTAATTATGCACATAAATTAAAGCCGCAAGATAAACGGTTTCCCATCGTTATTCTTCCCGACGGGCCAAGATAAAATCCTTTGTGTTGTCCTTATGTCTAGAACAATATTCGGTGCGGCAACGCGTCGCTGTTTCGGACTGACCTTTGAAAGTTTACTGCTCGAATTTGTCCGATTGATTGCAAGAAATAATTCAGTTTAATTGTTGTCAGTTTTGCTCAAACTCATCATGAAATACTTTTCATCGCAAACAAAAAAAAAACCATCCAAGTCGATACATCAAAACTGGAAAAACAAACGGTGAAAAGAAATTGATAAGACCATTAAATTGAAACTTGCACTTCTTCCCAGCCGGGGCCCAACTCGACGAACGTGAGCAAATTGTTGTACAAACTAACCAATTTGAACTCAATAAAAGTTTTTCCTACTACCTTCTTCTGGCGCTCGCTTTGCTCTCAAACTCTGCATCGGTTCAACCGCACAATTCGGATGTTTTTCCTCAAATCGGTAAATAACAGTCCCTTTCGCTCAAACACCCACACTGAGCGATTGCTACCACCATTCAACCAGCCACCAACCCACCCAAGCAGCGAGAGATAGAGAGAGAGAGAGTCGTGTCTGATATCAAATTGATAGATTGAACTTTATAGCTCATAGCTGGCGCAGTGCAGACAGCCCACAACCACAGTCATCCCTACGTACTACGCACACACACACACACCAACACAAATGTATTCACCAACTTTTTGCCACAACTTTGCAGACAGAGAAATCGGTTGGGTGGTTTATAGTTGTGGCCATGATGACGAACGCACGCGGGAGTGTGGAGTGGAGGTGGAGGTTTCCAATTGATCCTTGTAGTGGAAAAGTTATATTATTTTAAAATGAACATTCCGGGCAAGTGGTAACAAGGGAGCAAAAGCAACTGTAGCGTGAACGATACTGTAATAAAAGGAAAAACTTGACTGATACTCGAACGGTAGATATTCGCTACAGACGATGCACGGGAATCGGTAACGCGGTGAAAACGAACACCAAGTTGTCACTCAATATTTTTTTTTTTTCATCAAGAATGTTGTTTCCTTTTTTTCGGATTTGAAATCGGAGCAACAATGTTGCGATGAAGGGTTGAAACAATGATTAAATGTATTGGAATTTGATCTGCAACTGATTAATTTCCCGAACAAGAACCAATAACTGACCGATAACATATTAATTTCCTAATTAGATATGATATCATATGTTAGTTTACTTGTGGTATAAAACCTTTTCAGCCATCTGAATATTTTGTAAAACACAAAATATGTAACACAATAACACTCAGTTTTTAGAACATAACACCTCAAAGAGTTATTGAATTGATATTAGAACTATTATTATTATTATTTGTAGAATATTTTTGAAGTATTATGTTTGGTATTTTACCTCTTATGTCAGGCTTGTCAAATCTATATTTAGGTTGCCAGTTATGCTGTTATCATACCCGAATTTTATATTCATATTTTATTCACTCCTGCCCCTAGCTGTGGAAAATGGACTGTGTCTCTGGGCATTTTCTTAGCGAGCATCACACCATTTTTGTCTCGCATGTTCTCCATTTTACAACTCTTCTTTCACTTTTACTTTGTTGACTCCATGGCACCGGAAAACATATAGATGTATACAATATTAGCAATGATGTGATATAACCACAACGGAATGGCCGTTCAGAATGGTTCATCGGATGTGAAATGAGGGAACAATAAAATTTAAAACGATTTAAAGTATTTCAGTACAAAATTTCATTTGTTCACTAACAATTAACACATTTTTCAATTTCTAAGAATTCACTTGGAAACCTCCTTACATTTTTGACATAGGACTACGTCTTTGTTTTCTATATGGGGGTACACTTTGCGTGTACGGAAATGAACATGTAACGAAAAGTGGTCAGGTTTTAAACGCATATTTCTCCAAAGCATTAATGTGAAATATGTCATGCAATATGCCAGTAGACGGGTGCTTCATTCAGCAATGTTGTGGCATATAGTACAAATAATGAAAATAGTTAAACAGCTAAGAAATTTAACATAAATTTGTAGCATCAAAATTTCCCATACATATGGACTGCCTGCAAAAGCGCTCTAGCCAGAGAAGTAGTGAAGAAGCCACACTGCCACTGTTCGGGTACAGTTGCGTATCGTGAGAAACACCACTGCGAGCCATCTTTATCTAGCGCGTTATCGCCATGCCGAAGAACATCAAACTAGCTCACCGTATCCGTGGAGAAAGTGCTTACAGGTCTCAGAATTGACGCATTTCGCGCCAAATCGTATTCGGAGCTGGCAGCACCCTCTCAGATTTCAATGAAACTTTCTGGATGTGTGGACCTTGACTAAATATGCCACTTTGCTGCTTAGTTTTTCCAAAATTTATCTAGACTAACATATAAGAAGGGCCAAACTTTTTCTGCCGAATTTTTTCAAAAAAATATTATGGAAAAATGACAACTCCTACAAAAATGTGTTGTATCGATGACTTTTAGGAAATTGTCCAAGCTATCGTAAAAAAAATACTGGAAAAAAAAATCATTTGAGGCCTACACTAAAAAAAAACGATTTTAAAAATTTAAAGTCGATTTAAAAAAAATGACCTTGTTTGATTTTGATGAAACTTTGCCTCAAGATAGGTAATTATGTTAACTACCAACCGTTCATACATCGCAAGATGGGCACTTTTAAGGAAAAAAAGTTTTTCTTACAAAAACTTTTTCATGTCCGAACTGATTTTTTTTTTTTGATTTGCCATTTCCACACAAAACTAAACCAGTGAAGCTCAAAATCATCTCAGAATCCAATGAAGCTCAATTTGCGATTCATTTTTGTCTAATCAGCACTTAAGTTCACTTTGATTAATCGAAAATTTCATATGAAAAGGGCTCATGATGCATTTCTCTCCAAATCGTATTTGGAATTGGCAGCACCCTCTCAGAGTTCAATAAAACTATTTGGACATGTAGACCTTGTCAAAAAAATATCATTCCCTTAATCTGTTGTCTACTACTGATGCAAAATTTGATAATATGTTTGATTATGTTATGACAAGATTTTTCATACATCATTTATTTATATATTTTCAATGTTTTAAACCTATTTTCATGCGTGCTATTTTTTCCTTTTTCCAATCAAGTTAATTATTTTTGCTTCATCTTCTGAATTAGAATACCTTTTTGCCGCTACTTTGTCACCAGTTATAGACACAAAACTGTGGAATTTCTGTGTGCCAGATATTGTCTTTGTGCTGTTATATAGTTCTTCGAGTTCTTCTGACATTTCGATGTACTGTTCAGTGGATATGTACTCGAAACGTAGTTTTGTGATATTTTTATCTGTTTGTTCAACTGCCCAGTTATATAATTCTCGTGGAGTTGTTATGGTGTTTCCATAATCTCGAGCAAGACTAGCTCTCTTTGCCATTTGCTTGAGAGTGCCAGCAATGGCATCACAGTGACCTTTTCCATGAGACGTTGCAAAAAAAAAATGCCATTCTGCTTCTAGTCTATGCTTTGACTTAAATCTACACAGACTAGCAAAGTTTTTTTTTTATTTTTGTATTGTGATGCTGCCCCATCTGACATAAAAGTAATTTTAGAAAAATCGATCGATTGCTTAATAAAATCTGTCATTTTTGAGATGAACAACTGAACTGCAACTGTATCGTGAGTCATTACTTCTGATATGATAATGAAGCTAACATTTTCAAGTTTATTGTCTTTCTTATAAGAAACTTCAAATGGATGTATTGCTGCTTGAGAATTATTCCAGTGATATCCTTGAACAGCGTTTTGGATGAATGAATAATTTTCAGAAAAATCACAAATTGCTAGAATTTCGCCTTCTTTTAATGATTCTTTTTTTATTTCTTAGAAAAGATGACTGTTGTTTGTAAATAAAGTCATGAGTTATAAGTTTGTTAAATTTATCAATGAGATACGGAACAAATTCATCAACAGGCTTGATAATCGTTTCCAAATTACAACGATCAGTATTCAGCCACTGTTGAAACACAACATCTTGTTTGTCATTTGATTCTAATAGCAAAGTAAGTTCCTCTTCAATATGTTCATTGGAAGCACACTTTTCGCAAGCACGGAAAAAGCAATCAGTTGTTCTAGTAGAAATATTACAAAGCATTTTTTTCTTTTATTGCATCTTGTGACATAATTCTTAAACTGTTGATAATTAATTTTACATTTTCATGAATTGTACAAATACATATATTATGTATACCAGTAGCTAAGAATTCTAAGTTGCTATAGGAGTATCGGATTTTGCCTCAGTAGTAGACAATATAATCAATAAAATTATTTTCTAATGATATAAGACCTTTTCATATGGAATTCTCGATTAATCCAATTGATTAGTTGCTGATTAGACAAAATTGAATCACAAATGGAGCTTCATTGGGTTCTGATAAGAGATGAACTAGCCTATGGCTAAAAATCTCTATAGTAAAGAAAAAAAAAGAAAAAATAGGGTTCTGAGATGATTTTGAGCTTCACTGGTTTAGTTTTGTGTAAAAATGGTACGTTAAAAAAATCAGTTCAGACATGAAAAAGTTTTTGTAAAAAAATCTTTTTTTTTTTCCTTAAAAGTGCCCATCTCGCAATGTATGGACGGATGGTAGTAAACATAATTAGCTATCACAGTGTTCACTCGGCTGTCGACAAAAGCAGGCCACTCTCGATGTGTGCTACGCGATCGTCTGTTTTCTCGGCAGCAACCATTGTGTGGTCCTCCTCATTGTTCTTCATCAGCAGTTCTTTCGGTCGATGCGTCGTCGACTTTGGAAAGCAACCGTTTCGTGATGAGTGTGTGAGTGCTGACCACGTTTTGCGTCCATTGCTGCAATGGACGCGCTCTGACCCTCGTTGGCGTACAACAATTTGCCATACAATGAAACTACTGGAAGCGGCTCCAGTTCTGATGGAGGAGGCTTTTTGGATAGCGGAAGATTGGATGTTTATTGTGTTGTACCTTTTGACTATAGTTTTAAGATGTATTGTATAGTGACCAAGAATCCCCGGCTCTGTAAAGTTAATTCGGTTGAGCCTTATCAAATAAATTAATAAACAAAAAAAAAATAATTAGCTATCTTGAGGCAAAGTTTCATCAAAATCAAACATGGCCATTTTTTTTAAATCGACTTTAAATTTTGAAAATCGATTTTTTTCAGTGTAGGTCTCAAATGACATTTTTTTCAGTATTTTTTTTCGATAATTTAGTCAATTTTCTAAAAGTAATCATAACAACATTTTTTTTGTTGGAGTTGTCATTTTTCCATAATATTTTTTGAAAAAAATTGGCACAAAAAATTTTGGCCCTTCTCAAATGTTAGTCTAGATAAATTTTAGAAAAACTGAGTATGCAAAAGTGCTTATTCAGTCAAAGTCTACACATCCAGAAAATTTTATTGAAATCTGAGAGGGTGCTGCCAGCTTCCATTCGATTTGGCGCGAAATGCGTCAATTCCCCAAATGCCGCTGCCAGAAGAATACGAACCTGTGATAAATGTCGTCACGATATAGTGCGTATTGTTAATCGTAAAGTGGAGATCCGTCTAATATCAAGGCTACACTTTTACCTAGGGCCAACAGCCGGGTAATTTGCATACCGCTCGACAGACGACCATGCGCATCAAACCAAACCCTTCCTTTTCAGGGCAACAAAACTAATTTCCCCTTAAAGAGTTCGATCATTTTGCCAGAAGCAAACCCTGCGATGACTGCGATTAACCAATAACGTGGCAGCAGTCAACCTGCAGCCACTATCTAAGACCAGTGTCATTGCGCCTGTGCTCATCAGGATTCTCTGCTTGATCGTCAAGCAGTTCAGTTCGGTGTTAGGTCGCTCTCTCGAGTTGTTCGAAAAGTTCGTGCCGATAGTGTTCGCGCTCTCTCTTTCGCGGTTTTTGTGTGTGTGTGTGTGTGTGTGTATGTGTGTGTGTGTGTGTGTGTGTGTGTGTGTGTGTGTGTGTGTGTGTGTGTGTGTGTGTGTGTGTGTGTGTGTGTGTGTGTGTGTGTGTGTGTGTGTGTGTGTGTGTGTGTGTGTGTGTGTGTGTATGGATAAAGATCGCTCGGAAGCCCGGTGAAGGAAGCTCGGGTGTACCTACATCCAACAGGTTTGCTGTTCTCCCCATGGATGGGATTATCCAGCCAGCTGTGACGGAAAAACGCAGCAAGAAGAGGAAGAAGAACAGGGGCCACATGTCATGATTGGTCGTGACGAAGTCACTGCGACGAACGGCAGTAATGTCGGAGATTTCGGTGACGCTGCCGAAACCGAAAATGCTGCCGAAATGAGCGCGACAAAAGTGAAGCTATCTCCGCTGGTAGAGAAAAACGCCCATCTTAACGAGCTCATCGCAGATCGGGCGTCACTAGACGTCAAAGTCGAACACAAGTTGGGCAGAGTCGGCACCAAGGTGGTGCTCCGTACGAAACCGGAGTATAGCTTGGTCGTCACCCACCTGACGACTGCCAAGGTGGAATTCTTCACCCACGACATTCCCGGTGAAAAACGGTTCAAGGTCGTCATCAGGGACCTACCCAACAAACAATTTGAGTTGTTCAACAGCTGATAAGCCATTTTTTAGATGTAGAAGCTTATTTT
Organism: Ochlerotatus camptorhynchus; assembly: GCF_037179485.1. NCBI lineage: Eukaryota > Metazoa > Arthropoda > Insecta > Diptera > Culicidae > Ochlerotatus > Ochlerotatus camptorhynchus. The sequence goes on along the minus strand of NW_027040494.1, from coordinate 3,154,971 downwards.
TGTCTGAAGAAGTTGTTATTTAACATTTAATGTTTGTTGGGTACCAAACTTCCTCCCGGTACAAGCTGACAAGGAAGGACAAGAATGAGAACGCGTATCCGGATTGCCTTTTCCTGGTGCACTTCCAGAAGGAAACGGTGACGCTCAACGCGCTGAAAGCCATCCACTCCATCAATTCCATCATCGTCCGCTGGGAGTCATATCGTGGAAGCCATCGCTATGTGAATCAGTGTCAACGTTGTCTGAACTTTGGACACGGCACCCGATACTACAACATTAAGCCACACTGCGGCAATTGCGCTCAAAACCATGTGCTGCGGATGAAGCTGTGGCGTCCAAATGTGCCAAGTGTGGTGATGCTCACCAAGGATCCGGCAAGCAGTGCCCTAAACACGAGAATTTCAAGCGCATCCAAAAACAGGCGTCCACCAGCAATCAATCAGGCCCTAGCTTTCAGGGCGAAAGACTTCTGCCTCTTCACGGACAAGCGAATTTGCGGGTGCGATTTGCTCCCCCGCAAGAAACGCCTGGATCCAAGTTCTCGGTAAGTTCATCATCCAGTATGGTGTCTAAACCGCTAACTATCGCCACCTGGAACAGATTGAGCTTGCCGACTTCCTCCGCAAGCACAGCATCGACGTGGGTCTTCTAACCGAGACCCATCTAAAGTCCGGCGCCAGCTTATGGTTGCCTGACCACAACATTATCCGGCTTGATCGCACCAGCTCCAGGGAGGGTGTAGCGATTATCGTCAGAAAGGGAATCAAGTTCTGCACTCGTTTATCATACCTCCTAAGTATTGTCCGAAATTTCATTAAACTATCCTTAGAATTCCATTGGATTTCTGCTTTGACTTGCCTTGGAGTTCACCTCAGAATTATCATGGAATAATACGATACAATTATATCCTTTCAGAAATTGCGATTATTATTATTATTATTTAGCTTTATTAAGGAGGCTTTCAGCCTTGGGCTGGTTCGCCTCCAACAGAGAAATTGCGATGAATTTTCATTCAAATTTCGATTGATGTTTATTCATACTTTACATGGAATTCTAATCAGAACTACTTTGGTATTCGCCTCAGGATTCACATGAAATCTGTAGTTCCTCAGAACTACCTCTAAAGAGGATTGAACTTGATGTTTTCTTCACCTTCCCAGAACTTCGTCTTGACTAAAATTTCGAATTTAGATTCATTTGAGAGCCATAAGATTGCACTTATATGCTTGCTGAAATTTTGTTTTTTAAACATACATAATATGTAGGGTGGGTCAAAAAAAACGCAAACTTTACCGCACCAATTGAGAACAACCCTTTTTTAATTTCATTTTGAGTCCCAAACAACTGTGCAAAATTTGGGGACGATTGGTTGTAACTCGGTTTTCCGCATTGCGATTGAAATTTGTGTGGCAATTAGTATGGGAAAACCAACTGTTTTGCATTTTCATCCCTAGAGACCACAATTTTGCATGAACCGGATGTACTAAGTATGTAGTCCAGGAAGTGCCGAACAACTTTGCAAAAGGAAGTATGGTGCCAAAATGTATCTAAAAAAAGTTATAGCTATTCAAATATTTATGGTTTGAATTAAACACCAAAAATTATTTTTTTCTGCCAACACTGCTGGTGTACCAATGGAAGTCAGATTCCAAACTGAAATAATATCGGAGTTTCTTATCTTACCGATTTGGTATGTTCAGATAAATTAGTCAAAAACAATTGCTCTATATCATATGTGTAGTTGGAAGGGGGGGGGGAGGGGTTAATAATATACCCCATCCCGCTCACTCATATCAATAGTATCAGTTTGAAATAACTTCGGAGCTTCTTATTTTACCGATTTGGTATGTTCAGGATGAATTATTCTAAATCATTTGCTCAATCTCATAAGCGTTGTTAGACAACGGGGTGGGGGTGCAGGAGGGAAGGGCTTACTGTATGCAGTTTTTTAAACGAAAATTGTTGTAGTGTAAATATGTAATATCCACTTGTCGGTTCATTTATTAGTGAGGAGATGTTGTTTGAATTATTAGCAGCTGGGAAATTTTAAATGTCTATACAAACCTTTTATTTGAAATATTAAACTACCATTCGGGCCACCCGCATATAGAAAACACAGAAGTAGTCGTACGCCAAGAACTAAAAATAAGAGAAAACGAAAACTGTCTTCTAACTTTAATTGGGCTAAGTTTCAGTTGGGCTCCCAAGCCGAAACGTCACTTTTAACAGCAAGGTTGCAAATACTCATTTCAGCTAAAATAATGTTTTTCGGAATAAAAAAAAAACCAAAAGATGGTATGATGACATGTTTTACAATGAAATTTGTGTGAATATGTCTGACTTTGTTTATTGCATCAAAAGAGTAGGGAAGAGAATGGTAGTACTCGCTTTACAACTGCTCTTATGAGATTAAGCAAATGTTTTTGAATAACCCATCCGAACAACTCGAGAGATGAGAAACTTCGAAGTTATTTTAGTCTTTATCTTTACTTTCATTGGTATAAGTGATGGCCGGAAAGCATACAGTAAGCCCCCCATATCTAATTACGCCTATTAAATGGAGCACATTTTTTTTGAATATATATGAACATACCATCTTGACAAGATCAGAAACACCGAAGTTATTGCAGGCTTCAATTACCTCTATTTATATGGGTGAGGGGGCGGGGGTATTGTTAGCCCCCCTCCTCATCTTTTAATATGTCTATGAAATTGAAAAATTGTTTTTGAATAATTCAACTGAACATACCAAATCGATAAGATAAGAAACTCCGGAGTTATTTCAGATTGAAACTTTACTTCTATTGATATTTCATTTGAACATACCAAAATGATAAAATAATTAACTTCGAATTTGGGGTCTGACTTTCATTGGTACACCGGCAGTGTTGGCAGAAAAAGGGATTTTTGGCATTTAATTCGAAACTTTGATCTTTGAACAGCTATAACTTTTTTTAGGTGCATTTTAGCACAATACATTAATGAGCTTGTTTACACTTCCTGGGCTACACTTTAACGTATTTAGATGCGTGTTTTGTGCAAAATTGTGGTCCCTAGTAATAAAGATGCAAAAAAGTAGGTTTTCCCATACTAATTTCCATACAAAATTCAAATGCAATGGGGAAATCCTGGTTACAACCAATCGTCCCCAAATTTTGCAAAGTTGTTTGGGACCTTAAAAGGAACCAAAAAAACATTGTTATGAAAAAATGATCATGATGACCCATCCTAATACATATCCTAGCCACAGCTAAGGTTCCTGTCTCCAGCAACTTGGTTCAGAAGGGTGGAGTCTTCAAATCATTGTATACATGCTATTGTTCTGAACTAGGTGGTGCTTACACAATAATAAACAAAATGTACTTTGCTTGTTCTAGAGTCGGTCGCTTAGGAATTGCTTTTACCCATCACTACAAACCCAGCATGTCAGGACCCTATAGATTAACCCATATTGAATGATAAATAACGTGTTCAATCATAAATCGACCATCAATACGAGATTCCTGTTCCATCCTAGTTCCACATCACAGACAATGCCAATCGCCGACGCATCAAGGATGGATAATGATGATTAGGCCGTTTATTGTTGGCTGGCATCTTCTGATTGTTTCCTAATTAGATTCCCGTACCATCACCATCGGCATCACCATCATCACGTCAGTTTCGCCATTTTGAATTTGTGCGACTGATCGGAAAATCAAAGCGTATCCAGCCGAACATGACTGCTGATTTGCATTTAATTGAACAATTTGTTTCGCTTCAACGGCTATTGATGGGAGCTTTCAGAGTTTGAAATGTGTAGTAGGTAAGGTACCTACCTACAATGTTTGTGATGATGTTCAGATCCAGAATCCAAGAAGGAGGAAAAGGGAATACTGGGGATTGTAAATTGTGCTGCTGTGCAAGTACAAGCGTAACAAGCCTTGTTAGAGCAGGATTGATTTCTTTGTAGCATAATAATTAACACATGAGCAGTCATGCAACCGATCGTACGGCTGCTGTAATAAAGCTGTTGCATTTACTGTGCAGCACTTGCCTTGTGTTAAACGATTTTAATTTTCCTCGGCGATAGGGTTTCTTATCAGATTTGGGGAACTTTTTCAACAACGGTTTGAGAATTTATGGGATGGTAGCATGCAATGCACTTTTGAGTGGTGGTTTTATGTACTAAAAATCATATAGTGATTCCAAAGTATACATAATCATTCTCCAAAAAGGTGAATAATTTTTTTTTAGCGGAAAGAGTGATATTCAACAAGTTTCCAATAAAATGTTCTTCCTGTATTACCACTACAACCACAATCTTAGCACGAATCCATAAGGCATCAGCCCCGTTTTGCATATGTACCACTTAATTAACATTTACATAAACATGTTCGCGCGTTCGTGTTCGAAACCCATTCGTGCCAGCCGGTGTTTCCTTTCACCCATTGGATTGAGACATTACGTGGACGGTAGTTATCAGGATATTTCCTTGCCAATCTGAATCGATTATGTGGTGACACCATGTCGAAGAATCTCGATTTAATTTTTCGCCATAATCACAGCCTTTGCATACAGGATGCAGCTTTTCATAGCAAACATCGATTTTCAATTTAGGAAGCTTTTATAAAGGTTCAATACTCCCCAGTCTTCACCTCCTAATCCAGACATTGAACCTCGTTAATGGAAGAAACGCTTCTATTGTTGGGTACAAATCAGCACTTTTGTATTAGCGAAAAATGGGTTTATGTAGCTTTCAATCCACAGTACCATCTAGATGCGTTACATTTGTTGCACAATCATCGCTTCTTGTGAGTAGCAACAGCAGCAGTTCTCCAGTGAATGGCGGAAACCACGCTGATGAAACCCGGAAATGCATTAGTACGTGATTGGGCAAATTTTCCGTACTCGATAAAGAGCAGAAGTTGTATTTATTCAACGAGCTTGCAAACGTGACCCAACGAACGGATTGTATGCAAAGATTTGCTTGCCAACTAACGACGACGACGACGACGCCGGGGTGTGACACTTTCTTTTGCAAGTCATGATTTCTGCATTTGACAACAACGCTCATATTAATCAGTTAAGGTTTTATTTTCTGTGCGAGAATTTGAAATCCATCAACCTGATTCAATTTCAGTGGGCAATCAAAACAAAATCAAGCGCATTTTTCTCCCGTTCGCAGGAGGAGACCCTTCCATGAAATACTCATCAAGAGAAAGGAGTCTTCAGATGCGAACAAGGATGCTTTCATGAAGGGGGAGCAGGAAATTAAATGATTTCCCGGTAGGCAGGGATAATCGATTTTCAAATGAGTTTTTCAGTTAAGCTAATCCCGAGCTTGTGGGGTGGAGGACCTGTTGCTCAGAGGGACGGTAAATATTGAAATGGTTCTGTGCGCAAGTGATGCAGCTCTTCAGAGATGAAGCAGAAGCATCATATTTTGCCAGATTTGAAAAATAAATAGTTATCTCTTAGCTCTCGTTTATTTCAAAGAACAATTCATGCTTGATTACGGATTATACTTTAGTCCTGAAATTTGAGATAGATAGTCGCTCTAAATTTGATCATCTCATATTATAGAAAAGATCACCCTTTTTCTTTCATGTGCCTCATTGAAGACCCATTTGTTGTAAATTAGGTGTCTAACCGAACACGAAACAAATTTTCTTCAGGATAACTGCCAAAAAAATTGAACTTCAGCACAGTGAAGTTAAAACGAATAGGTCTTGACAAATAAATTAACTAAGTAAACAGGATAACTGTGCACAATCTGGAGGTAATCAAAATGCTTTTCTTGGGTTTTCCGCATCGTTTGGCTAAATTTGTATAAGCATATGCCTAAGTTAATCATTAAACTGTTTTTAGTTTGATACTCTATTTTTCAATACATTCAACATGGAGTGGTTTAACAGAGAAATATATTCTGCTAAATTAACTGGCTGAATGGCTACATTATTCTGGAATTAAGATGTTTAAGCTCTATAGGTTCAGTAAAGTCTTTATCCACATCAGGAAATTCCAGTTGAGTTTGGGATGCTCAAGAGCACCTCACGATGTCTTTGTTAGAATAACTTTAAAACACAAACAAAACTTGGCATTCACGAACCATTCGAAAGAGGGGACTTTTCATTTGTTGCAATTTTTCATGCTAATTGTGGATGAATTTTAGTAATATTTTCACAGTCAAACCATGCAAGATTATTTTTTTTTCCTGTTGGTATGAACAATTTAAGAATTAAAGTTAAAACGACGGAAAAAGAGACAGTCTTTTTACACTCGAGAGTGGTGCGTAGAAAATATTCTCTATATGTAAATCTATTTCCCTTAAACGAATTGATTCAAAGAACAAGAAGTTCCACTGCAGTTGCCAAATGTCAACTAGGGTGCTTCATTCTGAAAAAAGTGATGAATTTCTGATGGGCCACCCTCCAGTTCGATTCATAGCCCCAAAATATGAACCTGTGCAAAAATTGGTAAAGATTGATGAAGGTTTAGAGGTCGCGCCAATGATTTGAAATTTGTATGGGAATTACTATGGAAGAATTTAAAAAATCGCTTATATCGCTATAACTTTGCTTCTACTTGTCCAAATGTCGAAAAAATTTAGTATGTTATTGCTATGGCAATAAACAAAAAGCCTACAGTTGCTACGCTCAGTTTTGCAGCGTATCAAGAATTATAAAAATGTGAAAAAATGGCAAAATAGGGTAAATTGACAGATGAATATGTACAAGGCAACAACGCCAATTTCATCGCAACAACAACAGGCTTGTTGATCATTGTCATGACAACCACATATTTTTTTTTTTCAACGTTTGGACAACTACAACCAAAGTTAGAGCAATGTAAACGAAAATCAATAATTTCCCATACTAATTCACCAAAATCTCCATACAAAATCCAAATCATTGGCGCGACCTCTAAACCTTCATCAATCTTTACCATTTTTTGCACAGGTTCATATTTTGGGGCTATGAATCGAACTGGAGGGTGGCCTATCAAAAATTCATCACTTTTTTCAAAATGAAACACCCTAATGTCCACTGCTCACGACAAGGTTTGAAAGAATTACCAACAAAAATACTCTATGTGAAGTAACAATCGTTTCGAAAAAATAGCATCGCTCTAAGACCGCTTTCACGGTTGCTCCTGATCCTAAGAGGACCACTCCATTGTTCTCAGTAGAGATGGTCGGGTATGTAATTTTAAATACCTGAACTTGACCCGTACTCGAGTCATAAAATTTTCAAGAACTCCTACCCGACCCGAACCCGAATATTTATTTTTCTGAATACCTGCGCCAGAGATGCCAGATTTTTTCTTCAGAAGTCTGCGAAAAAGGTCTGTGAATTTCAGAAATGTCTGTGAATTTCAAAAATTTCTGTATTTGGGCTGCATAAAATTAGCATAAGTTTTGTGTGTGACGAAGGGGGGGGGGGGGGGGGTTTATGAGATAGATGCAAAATTTTAAATACATATGTCAGAAAAGACATGTTCGAGCAAAAAAGACCTGCTTTTAACGAATTGAATTTAAGGACTTGGGAATGCATCCATTTCCGCTGTTTACGTTAAATCAATTATTAAAAACCCGAATTTATCCACCTATGGTGTGATCAGACCCTTCTTACTTATTCAAGTTTATTTATTTTATTGTCATTATCAGTGACCAAGCCCCCCCACCCCCGTGTCATCCAGTGACGCTAAGCCACTGACTGGGGTTACCCGGAATATATCCGGGTGTAGTCTATTTGGTGAGGCTACGAATCACCTTATCATCGTATTTTAATGTGATTTAATGGGTTTTAATTCAATTCATACTCAAGCAACTTCCCCGGGGTACCCGGAACATGTCCAAGTGTGTCCAATGTGGTCTGGAACACTAAACACGACTTGCATTGATCTTATTTTTGAATTCTGCAGTAATTTGATGTGTCGCATGATGGTTTTGATACGTTTTCCGTTAAATCCAGCTGGTTAGCTGGTCTCCCGTGCACTTCTGGTAACCTTGATGACGTGATTGTTGGCGGAAAAGACACTGAGGAGCATTGGACCAATCTTCGTGCAATGTTGGAGCGGATTCAAGAATTTGGTTTCACCATCCGGCCAGAGAAGTGTACGTTCGCTCAGCCACAAATCAAATATTTGGGCTACCTGCTCGACCGCAACGGGCTACGACCAGATCCAGCGAAGATTCAAGCTATCACCGACATGGCTCCTCCCACTGATGTGTCCGGCGTACGCTCTTTCCTCGGGGCGGTTAATTATTACGGTAAATTCGTCCATAGAATGAGAACTCTTCGTTTCACGTTGGACGAGCTACTCAAGGCTGGTACCGAATTCCGTTGGACAACACAATGCCAACAGGCGTTCATGAGGTTCAAGGAGATTCTTGCTTCAGATTTGCTCCTCACCCATTACAACCCGAATCTCGACATCGTCGTATCGGCAGACGCTTCTTCTGTCGGTGTTGGTGCCACTATCAGCCATAAATTCCCGGATGGTACCATGAAGGTCGTTCAGCATGCGTCGCGAGTACTCACACCGGCCGAGCGGAACTATAGCCAACCCGATCGCGAAGGCCTAGCCATCATATTCGCGGTAACGAAATTTCACAGAATGTTGTTTGGTCGGCGCTTCCATCTGCAAACGGATCACGCACCTCTTTTGAAGATTTTTGGCTCGAAGAAAGGCATTCCGGTCTACACGTCGAACCGATTGCAGTGCTGGGCCCTATCGCTGCTATTGTACGACTTCACCATCGAGCACGTTCCAACAGCGAAGTTCGGTAACGCGGATGTGCTTTCTCGACTCATCAGTCAGCACGTGAGACCGCATGAGGATTACGTAATCGCCTCGGTTGCTCTTGAGGACGATATCAGGTCAGTTACCACCGATACGATTAATATCCTTCCTTTGAGTTTCAGGATCGTACAAAAAGCCACTCAGTCCAATCCTGTCACAAAAAAGTTATACCGTTTCCTGCACGATGGCTGGCCAGCATCTAAGCAGATTTTCGACCCAGAGTTGAAGCTTTTTTGCGACCGTCAGGAGTCACTCATCACTGTCTAAGGCTGTATCCTCTTCGGCGAACGTCTGGTCATTCCTTCGTCGTACCGCAAGCGCTGCCTCGACCAGCTTCACCGAGGTCATCCGGGTATTCAACGAATGAAAGCCATTGCCAGATCGTACGTCTACTGGCCATTCTTGGACAGCGAAATTGCCGACTACGTCAAGTCATGCCGACATTGCGCCACCGCTGCGAAGTCTCCACCAAAGTGTGCCCCGGTACCGTGGCCAAGATCCAGCAAGCCATGGGAGCGCGTCCACATAGATTATGCTGGACCCATTAACGGAGAATACTACCTCGTCGTCGTGGACTCGTACTCGAAATGGCCAGAAATCATCCAAACTCGTAGTACGACTAGTGCAGCAACAATTGGCATCCTGAAGGACGTATTCGCACGATTTGGTATGCCAGCTACATTGGTCAGCGACAATGGGCCGCAGTTCACCAGTGCAGAATTCCAAGGGTTCTGTGTGGAGAACGGCATCGACCACCTTACTATTGCACCGTTTCATCCGCAATCCAACGGGCAAGCTGAAAGGTTTGTCGATACTTTTAAACGGTCTGTCAAGAAAATTCAGGAGGGAAGAGGAACAATACACGCAGCACTCAACACTTTCCTGATCACCTACAGAAGCACTCCTAACCATTCAGCATCGGATGGCAAATCGCCAACGGAAATCATGTTCGGTCGTCCAATCAGAACGTGTTTGGAGTTGCTTCGTCCGCCGCCTGACCACTCAACGTTTCACAACTAACCGACGGAGGCAAGAACAGAACGAAGTTACCAACGTGACGACCTGGTCTTTGCGAAAGTCTACGTTAATAACAACTGGCACTGGACACCTGGAGTTGTATTGGAGAAAAGCGGTACAGTTATGTACAATGTTTGGGTCAACAATCGGAAGCTCGTGCGGTCACATATCAACCAGCTCAAGGACCGTGCTGCAGCTGATCGACATGCCAAAGCTGTCACACAAGATACCAAGAAGCTTCCCATCAACATCCTGCTTGATGCGTGGGATCTGCCCAAGTCTCACTCGCAGATTTTGTCACCAGGACCATTGCCGATCGGACCTCTAGGCAATCCACCACCCTTGCCGTCCTCGACACCCAACAGCTTGATGCACGTCTCGGTATTGTCACCGGTGCTTCCGTCGCCCTTTTCAGCGTCCTCGTTGAGCTTCCCACAAGTCTCGGCGTCTACAGCAGGCTCAGTCACTTCGGACTTCCAGTATGCCATCGAGCTAGAACCAGTAGTCCAGGCACCTCGCCACTCTTCGCGCGTTCGAAGAGCGCCTTAGCGATTCCAGCCATACCTCCTGTATTAGAGAGGAGATGTTGGGACTTTGGACCAACTCTATTTTTTTTATCACTTTTCGGCTGGGCTCACAGATGACAGTCAAGCTGCCATCAACGTCGATGCCATGACAGCACCAACAAGAAACGTCATTGAAAAAACAGAGAGTAAAAGAAGAAGAGAAGAACACGAAAAACCGCGAACACGCGTAGTTTGTAACCGTCTATTTTATCGTAAAATACAGTTTTTAATTTGATTAACTTTACGTGTCGCGTTTTAATACTGCTATTCCGAAACGGCCACCTCGGACACACGCGACCGTAAAACAACCGAAACTTTTATAACGGCTTGCAGCAGTCCCTTCGTGTCTGCCATCGGTGAAGATTAAAAAGAGATAGCAAACTATGCTTTCTCTTTCTAAGAAAACGAGGTGCAACGGAATCATTTTTGTGTCGAGTCAACTGTCAGCTTGATTTTTGCATGCTTTGAATAGTCCCGCAATATCCTTTGGTTTCCTCTCGGGTTAGCTTTGATTTTCCTCGCTTTTTTCCACATGTTTACGACTCTTATTCAGGTACAGAACGGCGAAAATGGCTGCTTCGTTCAGCTCTAAAACTTCACGAAAATAATAAACAACTTTACACGGTGATGCACCCACTAATGTGCGTACGTTAAACGTCACTCATCTCTATTACAGTGACAGCTCGTTCGTGTGGTAGATTTGAAAACGTGCGAATTTCTAATGCCTTTTGCAAAATGCATCGCACGTGTAAATTGATTAAATATGTAAAACAATGTAACCAAATAAATTTTAAAATTTTCACTCGATTACAAAAGTCTGTAAATATCTGTGAAAAAACTAAAAAGTCTGTAAATGTCTGTGAAAAAAATAAAAGTCTGTAAATTCACAGACATGTCTGTCAATCTGGCATCTCTGACCTGCACCCTAGCCGAATTATTTGTATGATTTCTCTTTACATGAATAACATGTATTATTTGTTGAATTCGCCGAAATCTTTGTTATGATGCTCAAAATCATTACTTTCTTAATTGGATAAGAAATACCCGTACCCGCCTATTCCACGTTTGTCTCTACCCGTACCTGACCCGAACCCAAAAATGTATTTATTTGCATACCCGTACCCGACCCGCCTAACTAACAATGATAGCTGTGGCTTATACAGCGTATTTCTGCCTGTATAAGCTAGAATGCAGCTAAAATTGTTTGTTGAGCGAAACCGTGGGGTACGGATACAGGTCGGGTTTTAAGTAAAATACACGTACCCGACCAGGCCCGTAGCCAGCATTTGGTTTCGGGGGGAGCTAATTTTATGACATAAAAACTTCAATGATTTATAAAATGTGCGCATAACTGAACATCGAATGATACACTGTTTTTTTACCTTAACCAAAATCGTTAAAAATCATGTGTCATCATTTTTTTTTGTTAATTCGTTTTGATCTTTGATCGGAATTTTTAATGAACCATCAGAATGTAAAATAATATTTTTTCAAACTCTTTAATACGCAGTTATGAGAAAAGTTAAACAAATGTATGAAATTCAAGAAAATATTTGTAGTTTTGTTTGTTTTCTGTTGGTAATGATGATCAAGGTTTGCATTCTGTTAAGAAAGACAAAAATATGTTACATATTTTTTAAAACATAATTATTTTAAGATTTTAATGGTGTTGAATCGTAAAATCACCGGCACCGGATCCTAATTCATTTAAATTTATGAAGGCTGTAAAAACAAACATCCCTCGATGCAGTGGTAGCAATGTGATTCACGAACAGCGAATATTGTTGCCTTCATCATTCTGTATGTTTATCAGTTTTTGTTTTAGCATCACTGTATTTTTGTTTTGTTTTTGAATTGATCGTTATTCTGTGATATTTTGTATTGTTCCAGTTAGCTATATAAGTACAAATATTTAATGCAATTAGATAAAGTTTGAATTTGACTTTCGATCAGGGTGCTGCCTGAAGGAGGTAATAAAAAGTGAATGAGAAATGTATTCTTTTACTTCATTTGAATCAGTTGCCGATCTCCAAACTGCTGTCCAAAAATCTGAGCAACAAATTAAACACAACGTAGAGCCATATCCTGGACATTATACCTGGTTATTACAAAAGTAATCTTCTAGCTTTACTCTAAGCAGTTGATTGATATTATAGCCAAGCCCGAAAGTCGCTGGTTTCCCATTAGTTTTAATTCGTTTCAGTGTGGAGAAAGATCTTTCCACACTGGCTGTAGTGGCCGGGAGTGTCACCAAAATCTTCAACAAAACATTGATTGTTGGAAAATACGTCGAGTCACATTTATCAAGCAGCCCAAATGTCTCAAAATTCTTGTTAATATTTATGGATGTCTGGCACCAGAGCTCGTATTCCACCTTTACCTGCAACCAGGCAGTGATGCAAAATATCATGACACTCACGTGACACTCGTCTTCGCATCAACCGACTATCGCTAACAGATCGGTTTTGTCACGCTCTGAGAGTTAGAGCTATGGCAAACAACAATCACCAGGAATGGTCGCTGCTCACAAGCAAAACGTTACACTCGCTGCTGATGATGAAAAGCACAACGAAAACAGTGAAGACTCCTGCAGTACGATGATGAGAAAAAGCGAAGCGACAGAAGAAAATGAAAACAATGCCTACGCATTCCAAGTTCGTCTCGGCAGGTGCAACTGTGTGAGTTACAAACAAAGCAGGCAACATGAAACGGAAGCTGTTGAGCTCACTCACCAACACACTCAAATAAGCAAGCAAAGCAGTAACTGCTTCAAAACGAGCACAGATGAGTGTCGTGATTGTCGGGTATGACCAGATCGGTGATGGATCACAACAGAAGACGACATTCACCAGTTGCTTTTTACTTCTTTCGTCAACTTAATGGATGGTCATAGAGAGAGCTTCGATGAGCACATTGATAGGAATGTACAAAGCGTTACTACCATCAACTGTTTGGCGATCGTGATTGTGATAGGTCGCAACTCTGGCAACCACGCTGGTGAAATCACAGGAATAACAGTTAAGTTTGTCAAGTTGGGATGACTCTCCAATATATGTAAAACCAGGCAACAATATTTGGAACACCGGAAGGATGTCATCATTTTTGTGGAAACGTCCCATCATGTTTTGGATCAATCCATCGACTCATGGAATGAAAACTGTTCTTTGATAGTATTCCTCTGGTGTTTCTACTGGTTGATTTGCACGTATTGTTAGCTTGGATGCACATGGATGCAGTCGTAACTGCGCATTCGAAAACAGACATATGCAGCTTTGAGGCTGCATTAAAAATTTCAGCAAATTTTGCTTTAGCGTCAGCTCGTCTCTCCTTAAAAACCTGAATTATACTGCTCGCATGATTAAGAGCCGATATGAGGTTAGATTGTAATCCTATTGAAAGTGCTTGTGTTGAAAGATCACATTGATGTAATAAATATATAAGATGTTTGTATCCTCTTATAAACAGAAAATGCATACTTTGCCTGAAGAATGAACTTCTAATATTTAAATAAGGTTTTAGACCGGTCCTGCTTTATACTGTGCCAATATGGTCTAGATCTTGCACTACCAGGAAAAAAGAACTTCAAAGGATTAAGAACAAAGTTCTGAAAATGATTTTGAAATTGCCTCCCTGGTACAGTATTACCGAAGTACATAGATAGAGCTGGAATTAGGGCGTAACAGCTTTTGTAAACAATGAATTATCTCGTCGATTTCTAGCAACTCAAGGCACCCCTACACAAATCGACATATCCATCGGGTAGGGGAAGTCTTCCCCTATTCGATGGTAATGTTGATTTGCCAGGAAGAGCCATGTCTTTCGAGAAATCATCGAGAGAAGCCATTGTTTACAAAAGCTGTTATGCATTAATTCCAGCTCTATCTAGAAATGACCAACACAATAATTAATAATTTTAGGGAAAAATCGTTGCAATCTTCAATTGCAACGATTATTTCCCTTTATACATAGATAAGATATAGTTTTAGTTTTTAGTTATGATGTGAATTGTTATACTGACATACAGGTTTAGAAGATCTGTTTAAAATACTGAATTTCCAAGGCAGGAACAATGTAAAATCACTTAGATTTATATGATAAAAATTACAGCAGATAAATTACTAGGTGGCTTGAGCACCTGGGTTAAAACGAAATGTAATTTATTTTGAATTTTGAACAATAAAAGAGTTACAATCTAAATAGAAACAGTGTGTGCCTCTTTATTAAATCCAATGGTACATATGGAAAGGTAAATAAATTAAGAAGTCATTTGTTGTCGAAACATTCTATTTTGTATGAAATCCTGCTTGAAAAAGAGGGGTACAGTGCGGATTGTGTTTAGAAGGCTACAAATTGGGTCTACACCCTAGTTCCTACGGAAGTGAAACGAGGTTGATCTTTCATAAAAACTCTATGGTCCCATGATCTTTAACAGAATCGCTGCAAACATAAATTGTTCATGCACACTATATAGATACAGCCCGAGTCCTATTGCCAGAGGGGGCTATAGGCCTGAAGCCATAAATTATTTTAATATAATATGAAAAAAAAAAACCTTACCCAGGTAAGGGATATCTATTACCTGTACAGTACAGGTAACAGATATCCATTATCTTGGGTCAGATTTTTTTTTCACATGATTATAATAATTTGGGGGGGGGGGCTTCAGCCCCATAGCCCCCCCCCCATGGCTACGTGCCTGTACCCAACCATCTCTAGTCCTCAAAGATCGAGTTTTGTCTAATAAAACATCTATAAGCATTTAAAAACAGCTTGGTGCTCTAGGATGATTATCAAGCACTGACCACTATCACGGCTGTTCCTGACCTTCCAGAGAGCCACACTATTGCTAACAGGTTTCATATTCAGGCCAATAGCCCAAGTTTGGACTGCTGTCACATCAACAAGTATTTAAAAAAAAAAAGTTAAAAAACACGGTGTTCTAGGATCATGAATTTAGCACTTCTTTCGGACCACTGTTTGGCTACCAGGGTCCATATTCCGATCACAAGTCAAAACTTGATCTGATAACACATCTACAAGCATTCTTCAAAAAAAAAAAAACAAAACGTAAAGCTCAACGTACAGTTTTACGAACTGATAAATTGTACGGTTGTTCCGGATCTTCCAGAGGCCCACTCTGTGGTTCCAAAGCCTATATTGTGGTCAAAGGTCTAAATTTGGACTGATAACACATTTACAAGCATCTTACAAAAATCCACAGCGCTCTAGGATGAGTATCGAGAATAGACCACTTTTACGGTTACTAGTTCCGGATCTTCCAGAGGACCCTTCACAACTCCCTCTGGCCTGGTCAAAAGGGAAAAGGGATTTGGAATCTTATTTTGAATCGGAAAAGATCATTTCCCAGTACGATAAACGCTCTAAATTATTGTATTTGGGCGGTTCTGCCCGACACGGCTCAGGTATCATACGTGTTGAAAGATCCACCATATTATGATGTGGCCATTTCCAAACTCGACGCTCATTTTGAACCGTTCCGTCGTCGAACGTCGGCGTTGGTCGTCGAGCGTCACCAATTCAGACAAATCGCTAAGAATACATGTGAGCGGTTCACGGAATTTATGCTCAGGCTGCGGACGCAGATCAAGCGTTGTGAATATGATAAGCCGGAAGAAATTATGTTGGACCATATTGTGGAGAAATGTGTGTCGACTAAGCTGAAACAAAAAATGTTGAAGCAAGATATGAGTTTGGAAGAAGTTGAAGCCATTCGGACAAGTTTGGAAGAGAGCGAGAAAAAGGTCAAGGAGCTAACTAAAAGCGAGGTTCAGAAAGTAAATAAAACAACCAAAAGTCCAATTCAGAAGATATCAAGCTAGGACAAATAGAGGAGCCCAGATCCAATATTTCTTCTTCAGGATTTCACTCCAATTCTCAGCAAAAAAAGTTTTCATTCGGAACCTTTGCCTGTGGCAGACGAGGCCATGTTAAAGGTGCAGAAATGTGTCCGGCAATGTGTGCGACTTGCCTGAGATGCAGAAGGATTGGGCATTTTGCGAGACAGTGCCTTAAACGCGTGAATACTGACCAGCAGCCATTAACTTCAGCCAAGCGTGTTAGAACGGTTCAGGAGCAAAGTGAAGATGACAAAGGTGATGGATTTGTTTTTTACGCAATGGGGAGCAATATTTTCCGATTTACCATTGGAGGCATTGAAATCCCCATGACAATCGACTCCGGAGCGGCAGCTAATATCATCAACAAGAAGACTTGCGACCAGATGTAGCAATCAGGCGTGCAGGTATGGGATATGACTACGGAAGTGGATAAGCATTTTACTTGTTATGCTTCGGAGACACCCATGGAGATCATTGGAAGTTTCATGTCCAACATCGAAGGTGGAGGAAGGCAAACTAAGGCGAAGTTTTATGTGGCGGAGAAGGGGCAACAATGTCTTCTAGGGGACGATACCGCAAAATGTCTCCAGGTACTCAAAGTGGGTGGATGAGCTGCTAGGATCTGTCAGCGGGGCAACCGTGTTCTCTAAAATAGACATCAAAGATGCATATCATCAAATAGAAATTTCGGAGAAGTCACGACCAATAACAACGTTCGTTTCGAAGAATGGACCATACAGATTCAAAAGACTAATGTTTGGTATAAGCTGTACTCCGGAAATATTTCAAAAAACAATGGAGAACATTCTTGTAGGTTTGAAAGGCATCATTGTTTATCTTGATGATGTGGTAGTTTCCGGAGCGACTGAAGAAGAACACGATGAACGTCTTAAAGCACTTCGAGATTGCGTAAATGAATACATATATGGGATTCTTCTCAACCATAACAAATGTGTGTATAAGGTGGGAGAACTGGAATTCCTTGGCCATATTTTGAATCGGGAAGGAATTAGACCCATGGAGCACCAAATGGCAGCCATTAAGGGTTTCAGGGAACCTAAGAATATATCAGAACTCAGGAGCTATTTGGGGCTGATAACTTATGTAGGTCGATTCATACCTCATCTAGCTGCAAAAACTGAGCCTCTCAGACAGCTATTGAGAGCTGGGGTTACTTTTCGTTGGGAAGAGGCGCATCGTAAAGCTTTTGACAGGATCAAAGAGGCTATTGGTGATATTGGATACTTGGGATTCTTTAACAAAAACGATAAAACTAAGCTGATCGCTGATGCAAGTCCCGACGGATTGGAAGCTATGTTATTACAGGAAGATGGTGAAGGAAAAATCAGAATAATTGCATGTGCGAGCTAAGCTCTTACGGAACTTGAAAAGAAACATTTTCAAACGGAGCGGGAAGCCTTAGCACTGGTGTGGGGAGTCGAAAAGTTCAGCCTCTACCTATTAGGGGGACATTTTCAACTGATCACAGACTGCAAAGCGCTAAAATTCCTATTCAACCCTCGTTCTCGTCCATGCCCTCGTATTCAACGGTGGGTCCTCCGTTTACAGTCATATGATTATGAGATCATACATGAGCCGGGAGCCAGTAATCTTGCGGATGCACTATCTCGATTGTCAGTAAGAATTCGGAAAGCATTCGACACATCCGGAGAAGCCTATGTGAACCAATTGTTTGAATATGCTGTACCATAAGCAGTCACTCTGGAAGATGTTAGGGAAGCATCACAAGAAGACACTGTTCTCCAAGAACTGCAGAAATGTCTTGAAACAGACATATGGACCGAGAGAGTCAAAGGATATAAACAATTTAAACCGGAACTTCATACTATTGGGAGTATAATTATGCGAGGAGATAGGTTGGTGATCCCGGAGAAACTACAACCGTAGGTGATCCTATGGGCTCATGAAGGTCATCCGGGAGACTGCGGCAAAAGATATGGTGACCTAAACTTGACGAACAGGTAGAGAAATGCGTCAAAGGTTGCAATGCCTGCACGTTAGTATCGACAATAAGTCCTCCGGCACCAATGAGACGGTCAAGAATGCCAACCAGAGCGTGGTCAGATGTTGCGGTAGATTTTTTGGGCCCTCTGCCAAGTGGTCATAATTTATTGGTTATGGTTGATTATTTCAGTCGGTTTACGGAGGTAATAGTGATGAAGCAGATTACCGCAGAACTCACTGTTCAAGCTCTATTCGAGACGTTCAGCCGTTTTGGTATCCCGGAGGTGCTACGTTCGGACCATGGACCTCAATTCATTAGTGAATCTCTTACAACATTCTGCAGAGAATATGGTATCGAGCAACAGAAAACCACTCCATACTGGCCTCAGGCCAACGGAGAAGTAGAAAGAATGAACATCCTTAAGCGACTTCGAATTAGTCAAGAATTAGGTGCATTGGATTGGAAGTGGGACTTAAGAAGTTTCTTACTTATGTATAATTCAACACCGCACTCTATCACTGGGGTGGCTCCTTCGGCTTTAATGTTTGGAAGGGTGTACGTGAGTCAACAGAGAACCTTACCGAAGGCATCAGGGACCGGGACTGGACGAGAAAAGTTGCAGCTGCGGAGTTCGAAGATAAACGTCGACAGGCAAAACGAATTGAGTTACGAGAGGGGGACATCGTTGTGGCCAAGAGGATGTCAAAAGAAAATAAACTCAGCAGTAATTTTGGTTCAGAACAGTTCAAGATAAGAAAACTGTCAGGCACGGATGTGGAACTTCGATCTTTGGAAACAGGAAAGACTTACCATAGGAATGTGTCACACCTTAAACCTGTTACGTATAAATCGAGATCTTCAGAGGTACGTTCATCGATGGAAGAGGTATCGTCGGATGTTGGAAATCAACAATTCGAAGCTGCATCATCTTCTGACCAGACCACACAACCTTGACTTAACATAAATTTTCAGAACTCAAGGAATCATGTAGATCTATAGAGAACTTTTCCCACTAGTTTGTTGAAAGTTGGTATCGACATCCTGGCAAAGTTTTGAAATCCTTTTTCGTCTTCATATCACAGTTCTTGAAGAACAAGATTAGCCAGCTCCCTGCTGGTGTTCCTCCTGAGCAACCATTTCCTACTCCATAAAGTGCATCTTCTCCTTCTCATTTTATTTAAAATTATAAAAGCAAATACGCCTGCCGTAGCTAGAGCAATTTTCCGGTAATTCACGATGGAAGTATTTACTTTTCCATCTGTCAAATTTAAGTGAAAATTCACCAAATGGAACACAGCCTGAGTAACCCGTGACACATCAGCCTACTAAGGTTGTGAACCATTTGCTGAGTTGAATTTAACTTGTGGTTTAAAATGACATTTCGAAAGTTATTTTCTATGTTCGAAAATCCCCGTGCTGTCGATCGACCGGTTTTCGAGCCACGATTGTCAAAATTTAACTTCTTGTCTGTCAGAAATAACCATGCTCGGATAGCAGGGTTAATCGATAACTTACCATCTGTCAAATTTCAACCAAAAGTTAAAAAAAACGACAAAAGTGAACAATTCACGCAGCACGAGTCAGGTATGCGTCATAAACTTAAAAGCAGAGTAGCGCAACATCAACACAAGACACACCGTAAGTTAAATAAAACCTTTAAAAGTACATTTAGTGGTGTTTTTGTGCTTCCGATCAGTGTCTAAAAAGCTTAAAGCCGACCTTGAGCCTACGTGGCCTCAGGCTCGAGCTAGCCAGTTAAAAGAGGCGGATGTAGCCCATGGGTGCATCCCACACGAATCCTTGTAGGAAGCGGCAGGAATACGAACTAATCGGAAACCACCGAAAGCCGGCCTCTTTGTACAAGACTGCAAATCTGTAGGATGCATATCCACGACGCTAGAGCTTTGGACACGCTACCGGGATCGTTGCCCCATTGTGCACCGGTGAAAATCCGGCCTGGTGACCATATTTTCGCCATAAACTATACTGCCCATAATCGCATATCAGTCCTATTGTTGCTTGATTTGATTTTCATAAAATGTGTTTGAAAAATTAACAGCAGGAGATTTTTTAAATTTGAAAATTTTTCCAGACTTTCTGGGAAATCCGATAAAATGTTGTCCAATGTTGCATGAAGAATGAATGCGGTCTTTGTTTTTAAATTATAAATGAATGCTGTAATAAAGACTTCCAGAAATTTTCAAGTTCTTCTCCACATCAGTTTTGTTTTTCAACCGTTATCGAATCACACGATGGCATGTTGCAAACAAGCGTTCCCAATTTATGACAATCTTTTCCCTACTGGGTGCTGGTGCGCTCCAGAAGAAATCTGTTTCAGCTCATTGAATATGCAATCAGCTGGCAGCAGCAGCAGCAGCAGCAGCGCAGAGCTGCGGCACAGTTTTTATTCCCCCACACACTTTTCCATCCAACTCAGGAAAAACTGCTATCACTTTTCCCGATGCACCACATCAACTTTCAGTTCCGCATTTGGTTGGCACGAGCATGGGGTGGCGAAAGCTTCATCACTTTCTGTCGGTCGAGTCCATCCGACGATGCTCGTCTTGCGGAAGACTATAAATTATCTTCATCGCTCGTCGGGTCCGCTCTTCCGGGAAGTTTGTGCACCAAGCAATCGCTGTCGGTTCGTTGGTTTGTTTTTGTTTCTTATTCGCCATGGTTGCATATCTTCCCGACCTCATCAAGCGGGAAATGGGAATGAAGTTTTCCCGCACTTCATTCGATGGGTTTTCTACGTGTGTGTGTTCATGCTTTATCAACCGGATACATTTCGATGAAGACAAATACCGGTTCACATTTGAGTTGAAAGCCTTCGATGGGGTGCTACACACAAAACTATATGCCATCATCGGATTGAGC
The DNA here is from genome assembly GCF_037179485.1 of Ochlerotatus camptorhynchus. Taxonomy (NCBI): domain Eukaryota; kingdom Metazoa; phylum Arthropoda; class Insecta; order Diptera; family Culicidae; genus Ochlerotatus; species Ochlerotatus camptorhynchus. The sequence goes on along the minus strand of NW_027040494.1, from coordinate 3,133,897 downwards.
AATTTCACTTTGCTTTTGGGCATAATAATGTTTCGAGTCGCTGTTGAAAAAAAATGCAATTGCATAATTTTGAATCCATCCCTGGTTGCAATCAACCATTTCTGTGCAAGAAATTTGATCAAGTTCCAAAAACCTCGTCCATCTTCATGTATGAAGATGCGGTGAAGCGTGTATTATGCACCGACCAAACAACGTTTATGGAGCTCACGATTTTCTCAGCTGCTCCATCGCATCGCTTCAGTGGGATGCAGCTCCCGCAGACGGTGCTACGGTATTGGTTCCAGCCGTGCTTGGCTTCGGGTTACCAGATGACTGGTTGGTTGAATTTCATTTAACCTGGTTACCGGAAATGTGTGTGTTTTTTTAGAAACTGGAACCACCATCGGCAGTACACTGTCTGGCAGCAATAGCACCAGGAATAATAATAAGTGTTTTCCGGTATCCCTTGCTGAAAGGTGCACGTCTCTTGACGGAACACAGAGAGATTGGTTAAGGTGATTGGTGAAATATTCTGACGATGGTTTGAGCCCTAATTGATCTGAAAGCGTTCGAGTTGTTTGTTTTTCCATTATGAGAAGGAAGAGTCCTGATGGCAAAATGCATCGAGATGGAGAGATCACAGGGCGTAGAGCTAAGTAGGAAATTCAGTTTCCTCCATCATTTAGTGGTACGGCTGTGCTGTGCTTGGCTTTTGGTAGGTACATGGTAAACTGCTCTGGGTTCTATCGTAGACAAATATTTGTCATATCCTTGCTGGACAGAAGCAACGTAGTTCAGTATTAACGCTGTGGTGAAAAGTGAATTGCGTACCATGGAGAGTATGTTTTACCAGCGTTTCGGTCAACCTGACTTAAAGTACCAGCCATCAAGTAATCAATTGATTAACAAGATACATGCATTTCGTGTGGATAATACTCACATTAAAGCCACACGATTCCACGCCTCAGGACATGCTCAAGGATATTATCGGGTTCCTGGGAATTCCACACTAATGGAGAAGTGATAAGGCTTGTTAAACTCGCAACGGGATGGCTTCGTTTTGGAGTTTTGCAGTGAGCCTATAGTGCAGTTTAGCTAGCACAGGGGACTTGCAACTCGGTTCAGTGAGTTTTCTTAATGATATTTCATTATGTAGGACAGTCATGCGAACGACGAAACCATCACACGATCAAGGTGTTCGTAACAGTCTTAGTGGTTTGTAGCGATCTGAAGGAACTCAGAGGTGTAGTGGTGATTGTTGTATAGATTTATCTTTGTGGTTTCTAACCACGATCACTTACTTTCTTGACGACCCCATGATTTATCACACCGATTACATTTGTAAAGCTTCGTATTGCCGGGTTTGAGGGATCGTCGTTTTAGCGATTTTTAGTGATTTAGAGAGCTTGCTGACCTAGTAACCAACGAATTTACTTACTGAGCAGATGATCATGAATTTAATCCTATTGCTGCGCGAGATCGTCGGCCAATGCTGGAACTGTTAGCCAGTATACGCTGACTGTAGCCAACCATTAATTTCAACTCCTCCACGAGAAGAAGAAGGGTGAGTGATGGCAGAAGCTGTCCATCCTGGACAATAAATTTCTTTACCGTGTCTCATTCTGGTGGACGTTTGCCGAAACCTGTACTTATGACCCACTCGGCAAGTGGAAAATGTACCTCTACATTTTCATCATGGTGCTCGGACAATGCTACAACGTAGAAATTAAGAAGGATTCCACCAAAAATTCCTACTGGCGATAGTAGAAGCAGCAATAGACCTTCAGTTGCTTCCTAGTGTTAGCCTTAACGTTTGGATACTGAATTCAGAAGTAAAAGCTTGCTAAACATGTTTTGGTGGGAGTTTCTATCGACTGCGTCCATGGTTTTGAACTATTGAAAACCCTTATAAATAAACAGGAGACACAGGAAATCACTGAGATTGTTCGTTAACAACACAAACATAAATAGTGCTACTCTTCTTCTTTCTCATGGCTCTCAACTTTTTACTTTTAATCCGTTTATCCTCATCGTCCACCAAATAAATTCCAGCAGGATTCTGTAACTATTCTTGTTTATACAATTTGCTTTCAGTCCGTATTCTATTGCGATCTGGGAATACGTAAGCAGGCCTATTCTAACCCAAAACATGAATCCTACCGATTGTGCAACCTTTTATTTTGATTGAGGATGCTCTCGCTGGAAAATAGAAAAATAATCTGAAAAAAACTTCCCCTTTACTGTGAAGTAAACAAACGTTTACTACGTTAGCAACGCTTGTCAAAATGTCAACTCAAAGCAGTGATGCCATTTTATATTATATTCTATCTCATACTTATCATCGAGCGCTCTAACGTGCCGATTAGTGTGCTACGATGTGTTTCGGCACAGTGTGCAGAGTTGATCGCCCCTTGACACTGGTACAATTGACTTTTCCGCAGACTATTTATTCCGGAATGAAGCCTGTAGGAAAACTGTTGCATTACTTGAACATCCCTACAGAGTATGTGCACCCCTTCTGGGTTGTCATTCATTCTCTTGCCTCTCACTTCATTCATGCTTTTGTTGATTCATTCATAACTCTACTGCGTATCGAAGAGTACAGTTCGCTAGTGAATAAAGAGACTATTGGAGTGTTACTAAACTAAATCTAGTGTGTTTTATTAAAATAGAACATGGTGTCAGAAGTTACCGTGTGCTTCAAGTGAAAATTCGCGTCATTATCGAAATCGCGAATCGGAAATCGGTCCGGGGAAAATCGTTCTCAAGTCGCGTCGTGTCAGCGGCCATTTTGTATTTTTCGGTCGGGATCGGGAGTGAAGAGTGATTCGCTTAAAAATGGATGCAAATCAAATGAAAATGTTGTTGGAGCAACAAATGCAGATGTTTACGAAGATGATGGAGGGAATGCAAGCGACGCAGAATCAGGCTCAAGCGATGCAGCGGCAAAGTGCGTCGAATGTGCAGGTTCCGCAACCATCGCCGCTAGCAGTGGAAGGCGACATGCAGGAAAACATGGATTTTTTTGAGAAAAGCTGGAAAGACTACGCTAAGGCCATTGGTATGGATCGGTGGCCGCCAGAAGAAAACCCACAGAAGGTAAGCTTCTTGCTGTCGGTCATAGGAGAGCCGGCAAGGAAAAAATACTTCAACTTCGAGTTGACAGCAGCGGAAGGTGCAGATCCGGAGGCCACATTGGCCGCCATACGAGAGAAGGTTGTTGCGAAGAGGAATGTCATAGTGGACCGGCTCGACTTTTTCTCTACGACACAGCAGACTCGAGAATCAATCGACGATTATGCCTCTCGTCTCAAGACTCTGGCAAAAATGGCTAAACTCGGAGTGCTAGAGACGGACCTTATCGCATATAAGGTGGTCACGTCCAACAAGTGGCCAAGTATGCGATCAAAAATGTTAAGCATTGCAGACATAACATTGACGAAAGCGATAGACATGTGTCGAGCGGAGGAGATCACGACTAAGCGGTACCAGGAACTTTCAGTTTTCTATCCGGAAGTAGAGGTGAACAAAGTCGCGAAAGCTAAGTTCCGTTCCAAGCCTCAATCACAGCGGTGCAAGTTCTGCGGAGACCGTCATGACTTCTCTAAAGGTTCCTGTCCCGCTCTTGGTAAGCGGTGCCATAGGTGCAACGGAAGGAACCATTTCGGAAAGGTATGCAAGGCCAGCAACAGATTCCAGAACAGGAAGTCTCGTAAGGTGAAGGAGGTGAAGGACGAAAGCACTGATTCGGAGGAGCAAGCACTTTCTTGCAATGAAGGTTCATCGGAAGCAAGCGAGGACGAATACGAAATCGGCAAGATTTTCGATAATTCATCGAAAGGAGGTGGCGTGATGGCTGAGTTGGATCTCAACTTTGATAACAAGTGGAAGTCAGTGATTTGCGAAGTGGACACCGGAGCTAATACCAGCCTGATTGGCCATAATTGGTTGGTCAAACTCACAGGAGAGGAAACCCCGCAGATGATGCCGTCGACGTACAAGCTCCAAAGCTTCGGTGGGAATCCCATCAAAGTGCTTGGGGAAGTGAAGATACCGTGCCGTCGGATGAAGCGTCGATACCGATTGGTTCTGCAAGTTGTGGACGTGGACCATTGCCCCCTACTGTCGGCAAAGGCATCACGTGTTCTGGGCTTCGTCAAGTTCTGCAAATCGGTCACATTCGGTAAGTCTGATGAAGCAAATTCGCCAAACTTGTTGAATGTTCACAGGATCGAAGCGGAGAAGATTATCCAAGGCCACAAAGGAATCTTTTCTGGTTACGGAAAATTTGAAGGTCAAGTATCGTTGGAGGTAGACCATTCTGTTACACCTTCAATCCAACCTCCTCGTCGTGTTCCGATCGCCCTGAGAAGCAAGTTGAAGAACGAATTGGAATCATTGGAGAAGGAGGGAATGATCGTGAAGGAAGCCAGGCATACCGATTGGGTCAGCAACATTGTGATTGTGCAACGGGGTGACCCGGAATCTTCAAGCATCAGAATCTGTCTTGATCCTATTCCACTCAACAAGGCGCTGAAGAGACCGAACCTACAGTTTGCTACACTGGATGAAATTCTTCCTGAGCTGGGCAAGGCGAAGGTGTTTTCTACTGCGGACGCCAAGAAAGGGTTTTGGCACGTAGAGCTCGACGAACCCAGCAGCAAGCTTACAACATTTTGGACTCCTTTCGGTCGGTATCGTTGGACTAGGCTGCCTTTTGGTATCGCATCAGCTCCTGAAATCTTCCAGACGAAGCTGCAGGAGGTTATCCAGGGTCTCGAAGGAGTCGAATGTTTGGCAGACGATTTGCTGATATTTGGAGTTGGGGAAACTTTGCAAGAAGCGCTCATTAACCACAACAGATGCTTGAAGAATCTTCTAATTCGCCTGGAAGAGCACAACGTAAAACTGAACAAAACGAAGCTCAAGCTCTGCCAAACGTCTGTGAAATTCTTCGGACATGTCCTGTCAAGCAAAGGTCTTCTACCAGATGAGTCGAAGGTTGCTACGATCCAAAATTTTCCTACACCTCTCAACCGGAAGGAAATACACCGTTTTATTGGAATGGTGAACTATTTGGGCAGATTTATTCCAAATCTTAGCAGCAACCTGACAAACCTTCGTAAGCTGATTTCAGATGAAGTTCCCTGGCGCTGGACGAATATTGAGGTGGAAGAGTTCAACCGAGTAAAGGGCTTGGTTGCAGACGTTGGAACCTTGCAGTACTATAACCCAAGAAAACCATTGACCATTGAATGCGATGCAAGTTGCTTTGGATTGGGAGTTGCTGTCTACCAGGATGAAGGAATAATAGGCTATGCCTCAAGGACGTTGACTGCGACTGAACGAAACTACGCGCAGATGGATAAGGAGCTGTTGGCGATTCTGTTTGCGTGTGTTCGTTTCGACCAACTTGTGGTTGGAAATCCGAAAACGATTGTGAAGACCGATCATAAGCCCTTGATCAGCATTTTCCGGAAGCCTTTGTTGTCTGCTCCAAGAAGATTGCAACATATGCTGCTCAACCTACAACGTTACAATTTGGTAATTGAGTTCGTCACAGGAAAGGAAAATGTTGTGGCTGATGCGCTATCCCGTGCACCGTTCGATGACAAGGCAGTGAAAGACGAATATAACAAGATGCACATTTACAAAGTGTTTGATGATGTCGAAGGGTTGGAGCTTACGAAGTTTCTTAACATATCGGACAGTTGCCTGAACGAGATCATGGATGAAACGGTGAGGGATCCTTGTATGCAGAGCATCATCACTTTTGTTCAGCAAGGTTGGCCTGGAACGGCTGATAAAGTACCAGATGGACTCCGTGTGTATTTCGGGTATCGGGATGAGATATCAGTACAGGATGGAATCGTTTTTCGACATGATCGCATTCTTGTTCCACATGCTTTGCGAAGAGAGATGATCGAAAAGTGTCACGTTAGTCACAATGGGAGTGAAGCGACTCTCAAGTTGGCTAGAGCAAACCTGTTTTGGCCAGGCATGAGCAGTCAAATCAAGGATGTCGTGAAAGGTTGTCCGGTTTGCGCAAAATTTGCTTCGTCGCAGCCGAATCCACCCATGATGAGTCATCAAATTCCCCTGTATCCGTTCCAGTTGATCTCGATGGATGTTTTCTTCAGTGAGTTCCGTGGTCGCAATCAGAAGTTCCTGGTCACCGTCGACCACTATTCAGATTTCTTTGAGGTGGATATCCTAAAGGATCTGACACCGGAATCGGTTATAGCAGCTTGCAGTAGAAATTTCGCTCGACATGGAAAACCACAAACCTTGTTGACCGACAATGGAACGAACTTCCTCAACCAGAAAATGAGGAAGTTTGCAACGGAATGGGACATCAAACACGTCACTTCGGCTCCTCATCATCAGCAGGCTAACGGGAAATCGGAGGCAGCCGTGAAGATTGCAAAGCGCTTACTGAAGAAATCGGAGGAAACCGGAACGGACTTCTGGTATGCACTTTTGCATTGGAGGAACATCCCGAATAAGATTGGCTCTAGTCCTGCTGCTCGTTTGTTTTCTCGTTCTACACGTTGTGGAATACCAACATCCGGGGCGAATCTTATGCCGAAAGTTGTCGAACATGTTCCTGAAGCAATCGAGGAGAACAGAAGGAAGATTAAATTGAATTACGACAGAAAAACAAGAAACCTACCTGACCTACAGACTGGATCACCCGTTTATGTGCAGATGAATCCGGAAATTTCAAAACAGTGGACGCCGAGAACCGTTGCCAATCGCCTCAGTGATCGGTCTTACACCGTGAATGTGAATGGCAGCAACTATCGTCGGAGTTTGATTCACTTGAAGCCGCGTAAGGAACCCGAATCGTCGGCAGAAAATTTAACAACAAACACAGTTCCAAAGCCATCGGAGGGAGAAAACGAAGAAGAAAATTGCAGTTATCCAGTTGACAGTTCTCAATCAGTTCTCACCCAGAATTCTCACAACAAGTCACCAGCTCAGGCAGTGGTGCCAGTTTCGACTTCGCCGATTCTACCGATCGCAGCGCCTCGTATGTGTCAGTCACCGAAGCCTAAGGAGAATTTGAATTCAGCATCCAGTTCCATCAACAGTCGTCCGAAACGGGTGTCTCGTATTCCAGAGAAGCTGATGGACTATGTTATTGAGTACAAGTGATGTTTTGTTGAAACAGGGAGGATGTTGCATTACTTGAACATCCCTACAGAGTATGTGCACCCCTTCTGGGTTGTCATTCATTCTCTTGCCTCTCACTTCATTCATGCTTTTGTTGATTCATTCATAACTCTACTGCGTATCGAAGAGTACAGTTCGCTAGTGAATAAAGAGACTATTGGAGTGTTACTAAACTAAATCTAGTGTGTTTTATTAAAATAGAACAAAAACAGTGGAACAGAACAATTGAATACAATCTGACAAGCGCGTAAGTGGAAAACCATCAAAACAAATCAAGAAAAACGATCGAAGCATGCACGCCTGTGGGTGAGGTGAGGGATGAGAAAATAATTTCAGCTCAGGAGTCTACTAAGGTGCAAAATGCGTAATACACAGATAAACATATTTTGTAATTTTCAACTACCAACCGAAGCACGTTTTTAAATATCAAACTACACGTTTAAAGATCTGAAATTCAATTCGTTAAAGCTGAAATTACACGTTCATGGAAATTTATATCTTTGTTCGATGAAAATTAAATCAATTTCAATTGAACTTTTGACTTTAATATAGAAACACACATACATGTTAAATTCAATGCAATTTAATGTATAATTAAACACTTTCATATAAAATTGAAATGCTATTGCTGTTTCAATAAAGGCTAGAAAGTTCATAAATATGTCACATGTACATTTACAAAGTTCCTGCTGTGTAGGGTGTAGTGTACGGACATGCTTCCAGCAAAATATAACATAGAAACATTAAACGCTACTCCAGCGTCTACTTAAATCAGCATTTCAACATAACCGGCAATTGTGGGGACGATCGCCTCGATCATGTCGCACCGTAAATTGTTCGACTAAAAATGACTCCTCGTCAGCATGTTTCAAGTCAGGTTGCTGGTTGTTATACGTAAAAATAAAGGCAGAACATTAAAACTCCAACGTCGGTAGTGTCCAGTTGTCAAGAGATATCACATTCACCACGTGGCGATAAGTTATCAGCGAAGTTCCATCTGGGGCTAACTTGATGCGGACAGGAAGATTCTACAATTGGCATCCCACTCTAAGCTTTGTGTTTATTGCGATGTACACAAAAATTTCTAACTGATAGAAACACTTAGAGTTAGTTCGTTATCATCGTTGCTACACAATTTGGGAATTGCCAACGACTCGGGAAATTCCAAAATAATAATACCGGAATTAAAACGCCGGTACAGCCGGAGATGAACCAGCGTCTGGCTGAAAATCTCCTTAATAAAGACAACCATCCAACCAACGCCTTATGCTATAAATGTTTTATGTTCAAGTGTTCGGTGTTCGCTTATCATATGTCTTGTCTCATCATGTCTCATATGTCTCATCATGTGTCCGTCAGCATAGACTTGGTCCTAGTCGTCTACTGTCGACTGTCAGGCAAATATGTTCGTGCAATCACAACATTTGCCTGTACTATTTGCCCGTACTATTCAACCGTACTATAATATATTAAGTTAGGCGTATTCTACATAAATTAAGAGGGTTTAACTCACACTTTTTGCAATTTGTAGGCTTAGTTTTAGGTTAGGAATCACGGGGAATTCACTTTGTAGGCATTAATCACTAAGTAAATAAAGTGATATTAAGTATAATTTAGTTTCAATCCATATATCCATCCATCAATAATCAACTAGCTCTTTTATTTTAATTGTTAGAACTTAAAAACTTTTATTGAAAACTAAATGCAACATGATGCTATGGTTGATGTACTTTTCTACTTTCAATGTTTTCTACTTTAGTTTTCTACCCACTCACCACTATTGACATGAAGCTTTTCAGACCGGTGCGCATAGGGTTGGTTGCCCAATGGTTGAATCCGAGCTGCAGTTGACCTACAGTAGCGGCGCGTTGGCGTGGACTCGCCAACAGCTCTTTTCTTGATACTTTATGCAGGAAGTCACCTTCACATTTGTTTTCCTTTAAGGCACACGTCATCGCACACGTAAGAATATTTTTGACTACGACTTTATGATCTATACAGGAGGGCAAATTAAAAAAAAGTGTGACGGAATAGTGTAAGGTTTTAAAGGCTTATAACACGGTCATTTATGAATGGAACTCAATTTAAATAAAGCCATTTTATTCAGATTGAATGTAAGATTTGTTTGATATAAAGAAGATAGTTGTTTATCGATGGTTAACTATAGAAATTTGATGAAAGTTGTCAGCCGTAATCAACCAATCACGTGCTCACTCAAAAACAGACAGTACTCAGTCATTTTTTCTTTACTTTATTCCTGTTAATTCAAAATCAGTAAAAAAGGTAGGACTTAGAATGCTAATCTAAGTACTCAAGTAAGGGAAACGTAGAAAATTTTACTGGAACATTCTATTACCACCAAAACCCATCTAAAGCCGGAAGTGAACATCTATCTATCGGACTTTCGGCTCACTACAACATCTTGAATCTTGAGTCCGGAGGGTGGGACCCAGCTGAGTCGGTCCGGTGCTTACACCACCATTGACTTCTACATCAGCAACATGACCCTCCGGTTGCCTTCCAGGAACTCCACTATCCAGTGGTGGCTGAGGTGAGATCTTCCGTGAACCAATTTGAAGCTTTTCGGCCCAACTATCATCGTGTCAACTGGGAACGTTTTTAACACTGCGTCGATGTATCGGTCGGCTACGATGTCCAACCGGACACGTCTGAAAACGTTAACAGGTGTCTACATACCATCGAGTAGATGATTTCTTAAACCAACACGTGCCATCCAGACAGGTGAGTAACACTCTGAACCTTGACAGCTCTACTAAAGACCTCATTGGACTCCATAACAGCATTCGTAGGCAGTACCAACGTACTAGTCTGCCTAATTTGGAGACCAATTGTAATCAATTAACAAAGATCATTCAGGCCAGGATGGTGGATCTTAGATTTTGCCAATAAGTTCTCGGACAAAATATGACGTTCGCTTTGAGAATCGTTCTAGAACGGGTTTGTTTTTGCTCCGCTGTGGGTTTTTATTCTAGTTTATTTATTTTTTGACACAGAATTTTTGAGTTCAGGCTTCTGTGCTGGTGTGGAATTCTTCGGTGCTAGCATTTAATTAGTTTTGTGTCCTGGGCGCGATAATTGGAATTAGGAAAAGTGTTGTGCTGATGTTTTCCCCCCTGGTGCTCGGTGTGCTCTCGCTTCCCTTTGTTGCCGGTGTGACTCGACCGTGCTGTGATATCTATGTATTGTGTGGTTGGAATCGCTGGAGCAGGAATTGTTTTAAAATGACTACAGGAAAATATGCGTGGAAGCATCGGGAATGTACGGGTGAGTACGTTCCAGTTGAAGATTGTTATTATACTTTTCTCGATTACATCTGCTTTTGTGAGCAGTGCATTTGATGGTCGGTTTAAGGGGACTGGTGGTTTGCCGGCGCGTGCTGGTGTCGCTATCAGGTAGGGGAAAATTTTCCCTATCTGATGATGGTGTTGGCATGCGTGGGCGAGATGTCGGTTGCGCCGTATTGGGGATCGGATGCATTGTTTGCGGGAGCAGATGCGTCCCTTCGAGGAAGTAATCCAGATTTATTTTCATCGTTTGCCATTTGCTAGAGGGATGACCTCGATCGCGTGAGGCATGTTCCTCGGTTTTTACGGTTAGGTGCCTACGAATAGTGGATTATGATTTTTGACAAAGACTACGTCTTACGGGAAGGTACTGGGGGTAAATCGAAAATCTAAAATTGCGACCGCCACGAAAAGGTGTAAGTTTTTGAAAGCTTATAACTTTGTCATTTATAGATGAAATTAAAATCCAAATACACCAATCGATAGGAAATAACTCTCGTAAGCTGTTACAATAAACGCTTTTTCAGTTTTTCATTAAAACTGTTTTTCCTTTATTTAACGTCGGTCTCTGTTCCGCAATCTAGTTCTAATCACCGACGGACGTCGATTGCCATCCATTGACGGCAATCGAATGTGCTGGAAGGCAGCTTCCACACCGGCGTAGTATATCGCACCCATTAAAATACACATGGGCTGGGACCAACGGCTTTACTTCCCGTGACGTGACCAGAGATTTTAAGATTAAAACTGTTTTCAAAGTGTACAAATAAAAAATGAATTTTATCACTGTTTCAATGAAATAAACGTTCTCCCCAAACCCAGTCGTGATAATCGAGTACCATTTGGTTGCACATCGTGCTGCTTGAATCTGAAAAGTTATAAAACAGCGTTGCTAATATGCCTCAACTCATTTTCGCTTCGGACGGCGGGTAAGCAGGTACACAGCAAAAAAAGTTGTTGAATATTACATCGAAACTGCTGCAACCAGGTCAATCCATCGGTTGTGTAATATCACATTGTACGATGTACATCGATTTTGCGAACAAAATAACATCCATTGATGTAATATTGTATCTTCTTTTTGCTATTACATCATTATTTCATACATCAGCTTTAATTACATTGATCGATATTACATTTTTTTTTTGCTATGTAGCAGTAGCAGCAGTAGGAAGGCGGTTCCTGCCAAGCGCGCAGCGTCCGAGTTTTGCACCTCGAACTTTGCGCGTCGTTCCCGTTGAGATCACTGGCTGCTGGTAGCGGCGTCACGTCGATGGCGCAAGCGCTCCTTGCCTGAATGATAACTACAAATCTCGACTACTTTTTCGAAAGAACATTTCAGGTTTTGTAAACAGCGGCTACGGCAAATCGACGATCAAATGTGCTGTTTACAAAAACTGATACGTTCCTTCGAAAAAGTAATCAAGAAATACTTCTTGGGCTGTGTTCCAATTGCCGAGTTAAATTTAACTCGTGGTTAAACGTGACATTTCGAATGTTTTTTCAATGTTCGAAAATGCAGGAAATTGATCAGTTTTCAGCCACGGTTACCAAAATTTAACCTCTAGTCGGTCCGAAATAACCACGCTCGGGTTATTCGATAACTTATCTGTCACTTTTAACCACGAGTTAAATTTAACTCGCCCATTGTGACACAGCCTTGGAAGTAAAATTAGGGCCATTCATAAATTACTGGTCAATTAACCCCCCCTCCTCCTCAGAGCGTGTTTTGCAATACATCTAATACATGGCTGGTCCCAACTTCTGAAACCCCTCTCCTCCCTCAACTACTACGTTATTTATGAAACTTCCCTAAACATTGGGCAACATTGAAAATCAGCAGCACACCACATTGTAGGGGTTGGACAATTGCGGTATTGATCGTCAATATTTCGCGATCAGAACATTTTAGTTTGCAATCCCTCCATTTAATTCTCGGTCTACTTTAATCTATTCTTAATATGGTTTTTTTTAAGGATTTTGTGCGTTTTGTGAACATTCATTAATTTGCATAAGAAAACGGGAACGAGGTGTTTCTGTGGTGATAAAAAGGATAAATGTGATAAATTCTCAGTCGGTTCCTCTATTTATGCTTTTAGATTAGGTATGAAAGTCCCTCCTACTTGGAAAATTATGCTATAGAACGGATTATACAACCCCAGTTTTTCTGCTGATGGGGGCGAGGCATAGCAAGCCGTTCGATTACATAATTCTTCAAGTAGGAGGGACTTGTAATGCTTATCTCTTAGCATAAATAGAGGTACCGTCGAGTTTTTTTCAAGCCACACAAATGCAAGAAATAAACATCATTTAAAGTTTTAAGTAAGTTAAAAAAAAATTCAGTGTCAGGTTCTGAAATTCGACAGTGAGCGTTCAAATGGGCCTACGTGTAATGTTCGATTCTCTTCATCGATTTTCTATTTACATTGCTACAGCTAAGCGAAACAACTCAAGCTGAACATTTCATTAGGTCCTAAACAACACTGACAAGATTCTCTTCGTCGACTTTCTCCTTGAATCCACTCGGTCCAGGTATTTTCAGCACACATATCGATAAAAGAAGCTTTTATTTAGCATCAACAACAAGAAACGATTCTGTGCTCAAGTTATTGAGGCTGTATTCCATTTGGTGAATTATTACTTAAATTTGACAGATGGAAAAATTTTCAAATAAAGCTGTTATTCCAGCAGATTTATTTCTGACAGACAAGAAATCAATTTGACAGACGCTTTCTCGATAATCGGCCGATCTACAACAGAGGGATTTTCGAACATCTTAATTTATTTTCAAAGTGTCAAATCTAAGTGAAAATTTTCCAAATGGAACACAACATTAGTATTTGTTTTTTTATTTGTTCAATCGGTAGATAAAATATGTACCGAGAACTTATTGGAGGGATTCATGGCTAATTGATATCATCTCGATCAACTATGAAATGTTGCGTAACATTGATGCAAAATTGTGCACTCCGTTTTTGTGTGGCCATTTATTTTTATCGTTTTGAAGTTGAATCGCCGAAGATCAATCTCATTACCACATAAAAATTTCAAGAGTACAGATATTAGCCACATAAAACTTATAACAAAGAAACTGGAACTTCACGTTTGTTGCAGTCCAGTACACAAGGAGTTTCAATTTCATGAGTGATGTCACAACCGTCCAACATTTGTGTCCTAGAAATCTTGAATGAAGTGATAGGGAATATCAGCCATCATGACGGTCATTGTTGGACGCTTCAATGAATCACCTGAAGAAAGCCTTACTCATATCTGATTGTAATTTAGGAACCAAATGTAATAGAATATGTATTCGCATTTTTATGAGGTCCTGAATTTAACCAAGTTTTATTAAGTAGGAAATCCAAAATATGTACATAGAGGAGCGAAATCATAAGTTACTTCTACTGTATTTTAAATCAATATCTAGAAAAATGCACGAGAATTTCACTATACAGCTTAACGTAGTCTACGTCAACCATCATCGGATAGGGGTAACTATCACCTTTCCGAAAGTGGCATTGGTTTGCGTGGGCGTACTTTGGTACGCGTGTAAAGGGCCTTAGAAAGTTTGTTTACAAATGCTTTTGTGCCGTCATCAAATGTTATGCCTGATATATGTCACGATCGAACAAGCAAACATGGCACTTGACAGATTAGTTTTTAATGTGTTGTTAGGTGTGTCCTTAAGACAATCATGAGGGCCGTGGTTGAAGACTGACGGTAGTCACGGCAGGTCGTGTTTGATTGTGTGGTTTGGTGGTTTTGATGCGGTAGATTGACGCATAATCGGGGCGATCCAGTGCACTATGAAGGAGAAAAAATTTGTTTTAAAACGCAATAGAGTTCGGTCGAGATAGCTTAAGGTGATTCCTTGTAGAGTCCACAAATGGCCGCCAAGTAGGCTATACATGCACTTCCACTTCGAATTTCTCGAAAATGAATGCTCCATTTCACCTGAAATTGCTACTTCATGTATGCTGCAGCACAGCAAACGTGAAGTAACAGTTTCAATGTGGTACGTTTCGAGAAAGCTGATATTTGTGCACTTAAAGTTTCGAAGTGGTTACGAGATTAAGAATCTCACAGCGAAACATCTTAAAGGATTTGAAATATTTGTACGCTGGTAAAATCGTTGCGGAAGTTGTATTTTAATTTGTGAAGTGAACGACATGGTAGCCTATATATGTTAAAGTTTCATGGATTCTGTTCGCATCTTACGTAAGGACCAAATCGAAACAACGAACGTTGCGTAAAAGTAGAATTTAATTAAGGCATTAGCGCTTTTTCGTAGCTTTTTTTCTCCAGGTTTAAAAGAGCATCGGTCGTAGAGGCTTATTCTTGTGTAAAGGGCACCGCTTTCGAGTTTGAGTTTGAATAAAACCATATTATATTAAGGAGACTACTACACACTATTTTAAAACTACCCAAATTTGGGTAGAATCCACCCAGATCGGTCAAAACTGAACCTACCCAAAAATGGGTAAACTATGTTGGGAGTGACAAGTTGACAAATTGGCAACATCGACATGAATCTGATCGACTTTGTTCATTTGTCAACTTGTCACTCCCAACATAGTTTACCTATTTTTGGGTAGGTTCAGTTTTGACAGATCTGGGTGGATTCTCCCCAAATTTGGGTAGTTTTGAAATAGCGTGTAGTAACATCGCTTGATTATCGTGTGTTTTGTGAAACAATAACACCGCTATCGTAGCTTGTATGATGTGATATTAGGGGCATTAGCATTATGAGTTGAATCTCAAGTCCCTCCACTTTCAAGATTCGTTAATTGCTATATTTGTTAATGTGAATACATTGGAATAACAACAAATCGATCATTTGTGTGTTGTAATGAAAGGAGCTCGTTTGCCTAGTGGCTGACTTTTTTGATTACTGAGCAGAAGACCGTGGGTTCAATCCCAAACTCCTTCGCGTTATAGGACCGTTAGGATATCAATTCAGTTTATTGTTTACCAAAACGAACCCTGCTGCAAACCCAACCTTTTTTCCAACATCCCAGTGATTTCTCGTGGAAGTGGAAATGCTTTTTCGGCTTTCAACACAGTGGGTATCACGCCAACACATTCTTACCCTTTCCTTTCTTGACCTGCATTCGGGTGCGGCCGGCGCTGGTATTGCCTAGTTTGAGATCACTAGTTTTTACATATTGAGTATGAATGCTACTCCCAAGCGTCGTCTATTGGTTCTCTATGTACAGCTGATCTGGCAATAACAGAGTAGCATCCACGGGCAGTCAATCATTCTTATGCTCATGCTCCCATAATCTCGGGAAAAACATGATTAGTCCACATGAGGTTTCTGCTGCTGAAAATGCAGTCAATCTCCATTTGATTCCCAACAACTTCCCTGAAGTTTCAGAGATTACAGCTGATGAACTGTTGGCCTGTATCAAATCTTCCAATAACATGAAGGTCCCAGGTTTTGATAACATATAGAATCTAGAGCTCAAACACATGAGTTCTTGATTCTATGATTACCTGTCACTGATTCTCAATCAGTGCCTTAGGGTTGGCTACTTCCCCTCGTGCTGGAAGTTAGCTAAAGTCATGCCCATCCGCAAACCTGGGAAGGATCCTTCCTTTTTTTTCCAGCTACACACCTTCTCTCAGGATTATCAAGGCTTCTTGAAAAATCAATTTACCGGCGTCTTCTAACATCTGCCGACGAAAATTACATCTTACTCGAGGAGCAGTTTGGTTTTCGACAAGGTCGGTCGACTACTCACAAATTTACTCGAGTAAGCAATCCCAAGTAACACACAAAACAAGTTGGAAAATAATGTTCATGAAAAGTTGTCTGTACTATGAAAAGTACTATAAACGTTTTTTAACATCTCTCGTCATTATTACGTTTTTAAGTTGTTCAATTATATATAACATGAGTGTATTGGACACCTCATGACAAATATATAGCAAAAGCGCGTTTTTAAGTTGTCTTCAATATGTTACCAAAGCGTGATTATCTCTCACCCCAGCAGGTCTGGGTTCAATCCCAGTCGGCACCGTCGGGATGTTCTAAGGCATAACATCTCTGATCACGCCTTCCTTCGGAAGGGAAGTAAAGCCGTTGGTCCCCGGTTCATGAGTTGCTGGGTCGATAGGTAGGGTCCAGGTGTGGGAGCTGCCTCCCTGGCGTCGGTAACATTGGTGTTCAGCACGGAAAACAAGATCGACGGAGAACAAATCAAGGAAAAAAAATAATGTTACCAAAGTAACACACAAAACAAGTTACTTAATAATATTCTTGATAAGTTGTCTTATAAGAGTACTTTAAACGTATTTTGAAAACCTCTTGTATCATGAGGCAATAGCGTGTTTTTAAGTTGTCTGCAAGACGTTATACTTGAGAAAACACGAAACATGTTCCAAATCAAAAACCATTTTAAACGTTTTTGTGTTGTTCCATTAATGTTTCTAAGAACATTCTATTTAGAACTTATGTTATGTTCGAACTGCCGACTTTTAGTTAGATTTTTGTATTTGAGATGTTGATGATTAACATGTGCACATAGGAAAAATGGATCTGTCAAGAGGAATCTCTGATGCCGATAATCAACGTTTTGGTTTGTTGATAAAACTGCTGCACTGTCTCCTACATGCCGCTGCACGCAGAACGATTCAGGAGCTACAGTCGTATCATCATTCGGGGAATACTGGTTTGCCTAGCTATGCTCTGCAGGTGCTGTATGGTTGTAAGCAGGAGGTTGAAGAGCCTGCAACTAAGGAATTGCCGACACTACCGCTTCTTCTAGTTCATTCGTTTGGTTTTTGTTGTCAAATCTGGACAAACTGTGTTCGCTGCTGCATTACCATCTATAAGCAGTTAAATATTACCACACAATTTTTTGAAGGCGTTCCAATCAAATTACAGTGCTGGCTGAAAAAAAATATATCTGGAGACCAAGTGATAGCACTTGGAAAGTCGTTAATTATTTCACCGCTTTCAATATATAAATTCAGAAGAGCTATTTTGCATTTGTACTCTTATTGTTATAGTTTTGTGAAGTCTGGTATATCTACAATTTTGAGGTTCCACGATAGTGTTAATCAAATAGTAATATCATCCCAAAAATAACAACTTTTTTCAAAGCTCTTAGTTTTTAGTCATTGAATTGTGTTTTGAAACTTCATTTAAACTTGCTTTGTGCGTATGATGTTATGCCCAACTTCTTATACTACCATAACTTGTTTTATAAGATTACCCGTTCTGCGTTTTTTTGGTAATAGAGTAGTCATGATATATGTAGCGCAAACTTAATTATAAAACTGAAGGATGTATTTGAAAATTATGTTGAACTGTACTACTACAAGGTGTGTTACTTGGAATATTCTCAGTTGGAACAAGTCGGTATCTAACACATCCGCCATGGCATTGTTAGACGTTGAAAAAGCGTTTGATAATGTCTGGCATGATGGCCTCGTGCACAAATTACAAAGATACGTTCTTCCAATCTTCCTCGTGAAGATCATCCAAAATTACCTCTCAGACGGACATTCCAAGTCTCTCTCTCTATGGAATCACTTCTCATGCCTTCAACATTGGTGCGGGCGATCCGCAAGGAAGTATTCTTGGGCCCATCCTCTTCAACTTGTTTACCTCCGACATTCCGGCTCTCCCAAATGTTGGAACGTTGTCTCTGATTGTAGATGACACATCCATCGTCTACAAGGGAAGGGTCACCGGAGCTCTTACTGCCAAACTTCAGAGAGGATTGAATGTCCTGTCTGAGTATTTCAACAGTTGTAAGATCCGTATCAACGTGGTGAAGACCCAGGTCATCATATTTCCACATTCCCAATCACCAAAACTTGTTCCGTCTGAGAATATAAGATATGCTTGAACAGCTCACTGGTGGAATGGTCCAAAGAGGTTGTGTACCCCGGACTAACAGTAGACAGCAAGCTTCTTTTCAGGGAGCACATTGACAAAAGTCATAGCCTAGTCAGTAAAGGCACGGTATTACCAAGCCGGAGGCGGCGGGTTCGATTCCCGGTCCGGTCGAGGGAATCTTTCGGGTTGGACATTTTCTCGACTTCCCTGGGCATAGAGTATCGTTGTGCTTGCAACACAATATACAAATTCATGCATTGTTTTTGGCATCGAAAGCTCTCAATTAATAACTGTGGAAGTGCATTTAGAACACTAAGTTGAGAGCACCCAATAAGCTAATATGCGCTAAGTAATAAGCTTGAAATGCAAATAAGAAGAAGTAGACATTGACAAAACTAACACCAAGTGCAACTTTTTGATAAGATCAATGTATCCGCTTATCAATAGGAAGTCCACCTTATCCCTGAAAAATAAGCTTGCTGTCTATAGACAACTAACTAATCCTACCTGTTATTGAGTATGGCATGCCAATCTGGAAGAGTTGTTCCAAATGCCATCACCTAAAACTGCCAAGGATCCAGATCAAGATCCTTAGGATTATCCTAAACAGTCCACTGCTGACTCAAAATTCTGAGATCCACCGCCTGGCTGGAATTCAGACATTAGAAGAACGGAGAGTATTCATCCTGGAAATGTTCAGAGACACCTGTCTGAGATCAGATCATCAGATCATACGTGATCTAGCACGTTAGATTAAGTTATACTCGTAGTTAGATAGGTTATCACAGTGATGACCAGAATATCGTCAGTTCAACCACAGACCCCTGCACACTACTGAGTTGAAAGCGTCACATTATTCGCTTTAAATACAGGTTTATAATTTCGCATAACTTTCCAAAGTGAATTGAGATCTAAGTTGCCCTTACCAGCAGTGATGGCATTCTCACCAAAATATCATTTTCGCTTGCGATACGTTTTCTCTTGGGAACTTTCCCTCACTAGTTTCACACTCCAATATTTCCTGAGCGAACTTTCTGGGATGAGAGAATGAGATATCGCGAACTTTTTTAACTCGAATCACCAACGTGAGGATACGAAAAATATCAGAACATTTTTTCTCTCTATCTCTTTACACCACATTCGTTCTTGAAAATTGCACTGCACATTTCACAAGGGAAAGATTATAGACAGAAAGCTATCCCGAGTAAATCAATACAATCTCTAAAGACTGATAAGTCTGGTACCTGGCTGTCTACTGGCGCCTGTTGTTTAAAGTAGCCGTTATCAGGATGATGTGAACAGTTTTGTGCAACTGATTGATTGGTGCATTGGTTTCTGACAAAAAAAATGAATGAATCAGCACAAGTGTCAACGCGACATTAACGAGGAACGGGGAGGGTAGTGTAAGATTTTGTGACTAGCAATTTTTATATTAAAACCGTTCCTCAGGATAGGGGGTTGCGGAAGGAGGAGCGCCTAATGTATCCTAATTTTCACGAAATACAGTTAATGCATGGCTCCTCTCATCACTAGTGTTCGTAATATCGTTCCTGTAAGCTCTTATGCAATAATTATATGCTTGGGAATATAGGTGGTGGTGAACTTTTTCACTGTGCTATTACCAGTGCTGTAAATTCTCAAAATCATTTGAACATTTTTGATGAAAATGAGAAAAGTAGCTATTCGCTATCAAAGGGGACCTCCTCCGAATGGGTGATATCAGTTGCTTAGTCATTTGCATGGATCATTCTCATTTGAGAAACGCTATATATCATTCGAATGAGTGTAACCTACACATAAACGGAGCTCTGGTCGACATTCCGGCGAAAAAGCTAAGCCAACCCGACACCAACCTGACTTCTATCAAACCCCAACCCGATGTTGACCCGACATTGACCCGACATAAACCCAAAATTGACCCGACATTAACACGACATTGGGTCGACATCGACCTTAAATTAGCCTTACATTGATCCGACATCGGGTCGACTTGTCTGTTCGGGACCATTTTCCTGGATTTCTTCCATACTCCACTGTCGTATATCAAATGATACTGAGTGACTCAATTGACAGTGACAATGAGCTTCGAATGAGAAAGGGGCTCTTCAAATTATGGTCATGTGAGAATTCGTTTACACAGAATTGATTGAATGGTTGTAGTGGTTCATCTTCAATCGAATGATATGAAAATTTACAGCACTGGCAATTACTGTCCTCTCCCATGACTGGGAATCCTGTAAAACAATGTAAAACTAGAAAGGGTCTAGACCCTCCCTATGTAAAATCATAAGGTATGCGGGACTGCTGCACTGCTGAACTTCAAAACGCTTTATTTGCTGACCAAGGATCTGACAAAAACATCTTTTTAGTGTGCAATTTAGGATGATAAAAAAAATTTAAACACACACTTAATTCGCCGATTTCTCGTGAATTAAAGTTCAATCTAAAAAACTAACAACACAGACAGGTAGAGGAATGATTCATTTGGTATAGTATAGTTCGCTAGATTGTGCTTTGATTCGTGAGAAATCGCTGAATGACGTGTTTGTTTACAAAAGCAATTACGCCCAAATCTCAAAGTTCTCTGGAAATGGTATTTAATGTGAAGGATGCGAAAAATATCGGAGAACGAGAAGAAAACAAACAGACACTCTCGCGTGATCATCGCCTACCTTTACTCGCTGGAAAAAAAAGAACAAAGCTGAGGGGATATTTGGTTGGTTCGAATCACGAGTACGTGTGAAATGATGTGAGATGGAGAGACGAAAGATCTTTCGCGATACGAAATGAAAATTTCTCTCGCTCTACACTTTCATGAACTTTTTATCATCTCTCGTTTTTTTTTTTTTTTAACTAGTTCGTTTATTTGGGAGGCTCAATCGCGTTAGCTTTACGGAGCCGATAGTTCATTGTTCTTTGTTTGTAACAAAATTCACTTAATTCTATGTCTAGTAGGAGTTGGGCCGAATACTCGCGGCTTACTCGAGGTTAGAGAGGTACATTGTCGAAGGATAGGATCAGGGGAGGAGTTTGGGGGTAAGGTTTCGTTGTCTCATCAGAGCGTTGTCGCCAGTATGAATGGTAGTGCGGTTCTAGTTTCGTCTGGAGTTCGACCGGCTATGGTGACCAGTGGGCGACGATGAGACTCATCGAGACGGGGGGACAAGACAAACAAAAACTATTAAAGAGAGACAAAAGACAAGGAATTAAATTCTTATACTAGACATTTGAAGAAACACATAAACCGACTGCATATAGCAGATATCGCGAGTTCCCAACACGTCTCTGATAGGAACATAGGGTTGTCTTCCTTGGGCCTCAAGGGTATTCAAAAGTCGCTCTCTGGCGGCGTAATTATCCGTACATTGCCAAACTGCATGATCGATGTCATCGTAACCGTTTCCACACCGACAGATGTTGCTGTCTACGAGGTTTATTCTATTGAGATGAGCATCTAGCGAGTAGTGGTTGGACATAAGTCTACTCATCACGCGAATGAAGTCACGACTTAAGTCCAAGCCTTTAAACCACGCTCTCGAAGAAACATTAGGAATAATTGAATGTAACCACCGTCCAAGATTTCCATTGTCCCAATCGGTTTGCCAACTCGAAAGGGTACTCTGACGCACTAAATGGTAAAATTCATCGTGTGAAATTTGCCTGTCATAAAATTCGCCTTCCTGCGCGCCCACCTTTGCGAGAGAGTCCGCCTTCTCATTGCCTGGGATTGAGCAATGTGATGGGACCCATACAAAGGTAATCATATATGATCTTTCGACCAGTACACTCATCTGCTCCCTTACCTTTGAAAGGAAATAAGATGAGTGCCTACTTGGTTTCATCGACCGAATAGCCTCAATCGAACTGAGACTATCCGAGAAGATGAAGTAATGGTCTGCGGGCATGTTGGAAATCATCCCCAATGCGAAGTTGATTGCTGCCAGCTCAGCAACAAAAACGGAACAAGGTTCCTGGAGTTTGCGGAAGGCGCTAGAGTTTTCATTGAAGACACCGAAGCCAGTGGATCCACTGAGACGAGACCCGTCTGTAAAATATCTGTTTACGCAATTGACGTGTTGGTACTTTTCAGTAAAAATACGCGGGATAATAATAGTTCGAAGTTGATCTGGAATCCCGTTAATCACTTGTTTCATGGACAGATCATATTCAATTGAGGAACTGCGATTGGTGAAGTGAGCACGGTCTGGAGTATAACAAGGAAGACACATATCCGACGATATGTAGTGGTGGTAGATTCTCATAAATCGAGATTGTGAATTCAGCCCAAGAATTTCTTCAAAATTTGCAATTATAAGTGTGTTCGTCACTCCGCATTTGATTAGTATTCTGAGAGAGAGCTCCCAGAAACGGTTCTGGAGGGGTGTTACTCCTGCCAGAACTTCGAGACTCATGTTATGCGTTGAGTGCATACAGCCAAGAGCAATACGCAGACAACGATATTGAATTCGTTCCAATTTTATTAGGTGACATTTTCTTGCCGAGAGAAAGCAGAAAGAGCCGTACTCTAGAACAGAGAGAATAGTTGTTTTATAAAGCGTTATGAGGTCTCCCGGATGAGAACCCCACCATGTGCCGCAAATTGAACGGAGAAAGTTGATCCTCTGCTGACATTTTTGCTTCAAATACGTAATATGGGTATTCCAAGTGCACTTTGAATCAAACCAGACCCCAAGGTACTTGAAAAACAATGATTGAGTAATGTTTCTGCCCAAAAGATTAAGATGCATTTGGGCTGGGTACCGCTTTCGAGTAAACACTACCAGTTCAGTTTTCTGCGGCGAGAATTCGATCCCTAGATTCCTAGCCCAAGAAGACAAGTTATCTAAGGAACTTTGCAATGGTCCTTGCAAGTCCACGGCATGTGGACCTCTTACGGAAACCACACCGTCATCTGCAAGTTGTCTTAGCGTGCATTGTTCTGCCAAACAGTTGTCGATATCTTTGACATAAAAGTTATAAAGAAGAGGGCTGAGACATGAGCCTTGGGGCAGGCCCATGTAGCTAATTCTGGAAGTTGTCAGTTGTCCAAGGGAAAAGTTCATTTGCTTTTCTGACAACAAATTGTACAAGAAATTATTTAAAATTCCGGAAAGTCCACATCTGTGCAGATTGTCTGACAGAATTTCAATGGAAACTGAATCAAAAGCCCCCTTAATGTCCAAGAATACTGAAGCCAATTGCTCCTTGTGCGCAAAGGCCAGTTGAATATCTGTGGAAAGCAGCGCTAGACAATCGTTTGTTCCTTTGCTCTTGCGGAACCCAAACTGTGTATTTGATAGCAAGTTATTTGTTTCGACCCACTGATCGAGTCTCCGAAGGATCATTTTCTCCAACAATTTCCTAATGCACGAAAGCATGGCAATCGGACGGTATGAGTTATGGTCAGACGCTGGTTTGCCAGGTTTTCGAATGGCTATTACTTTGACCTGTCTCCATTCAGGCGGTATAATGTTGTTTTCTAGTAAGGAATTGAATAAGTCTAGCAAGCGTCTTTTAGCGATATCTGGGAGATTTTTCAGAAGATTGAATTTAATCATATCGCTTCCCGGTGAGGAGTTGTTCGATGAAAGAAGAGCCATAGAGAATTCCAGCATTGTGAATGGTCTATCCAGTGAGCTGCCGCTCGGAGACGCTTCTCGAAGAATGTGTTGTGCTGGAACTGAGTCCGGACAGACCTTTTTAGCGAAATCGAATATCCATCGGTTGGAGTATTCTTCACTCTCATTAGAAGATGAGCGGTTACGCATGTTGCGAGCCACCCTCCACAAGGTGGTCATTGAGGTTTCTCGTGAGAGTCCCTCGACGAAATTTCGCCAATAACCGCGTTTTTTTGCTTTGATTAATTGTTTCAGCTTTGTCTCAAGCTTTGAATATTCCTCGAAGTAAGTGGAGGTTTTGTGTCTACGAAAAGCTTTGAAAGCATCAGATTTTTCTACATACAGTTTTGTGCATTCTTCGTCCCATCCAGGTGTGGCTGGTCTCCTTTTGAAGGGCGCACTTGGAACTTTTCTTTTTTGTGCTTCCAGTGAACTTTTGTAAATCAAATCGGCGAGGAATCGATATTCTTCCAATGGTGGAAGCGTATCTATTGATTCGGCACCGATTGTCACCGCCGTTGCATATTTATGCCAATCTATGTTCCTTGTAAGATCAAATGGAACTCGAGATGGTTCTGCAGAGTGAGGGGCACACTTAATTGAAATGATGATTGGCAAATGATCGCTACCATGGGGATCATTGATAACCTTCCACAGACAATCCAATGATAGCGATCTTGAACACAAAGATATGTCGAGTCGGCTTTCTCGAGCCGGAGGTTTTGCTATACGTGTCACTTCACCAGTGTTCAAAATAGTCAAGTTGAAATCGTCGCATAAATCGTAAAAAATAGCCGCTCTATTGTCATCATATAGATCGCCCCACCCAGTACCATGGGAGTTCATATCACCCAGAATTAATACTGGGGATGGAAGAATCGAAACTAGATTCCAGAGTTGACTACGGCTAATGGAGGTTCTTGGTGGAACATAAACTGAAGCTATGCAAAGGTCTTTGTTCTTCACATTTATTTGGCAAGCGACGATTTCGATGCCTGATAGAGCAGGAAGGGAAATTTTGTAGAAAGGGTAGCACTTTTTGATCCCTAAAAGTACTCCTCCATAAGAATCGTCTCTATCCAGGCGTATAATGTTAAAATCGTGGAAGTTGAGTTCTTCATCGGAAGAAAGCCATGTTTCACAGAGAGCAAATATATCACAATCAGAATTGTGAAGTAAAAATTTGAACGAGTCTAGTTTAGGCACTAGACTACGGCAGTTCCACTGTAGCACAGTGATCATATCTTCAACCTCGTTCGACGAATTATCCATCGAAAGATATGATTGATGCAAGGAGGGGCCATGAAACAGTCAATTGCTTAAGATATGATTCTAATGTTGGAAGCAAGGCAGAAACTAAGCTTCTAAGAGGGTCTTGTATGTTGAACATATTTAATATGAATTCCACAATGTCCGAAAAAGCTAGCAAACCTCGCTCGGACTTGGATTTCTTTTGAGAAGTTTGAGGAGCAGCTTTATTATTTTTCTTATCTTTTTTGGGCAATGGTGGAAAATTCCTGCTGCATCCAGGGATTGGTTCAGCAGGAGCCTTCGGTTTCGTTTTTTCATCCCCATTACCCTGGAAATTTGCCAATCTTCTGGAGGTGACTTTAGTTTTCTTACGGCGCACTTTCGGGGAGGGGCATTTTCTTTTTGAGGATCCGTCCATTTTTGAAGGTGCGTGTACCACCGTAGAATCACCTTCATCGGATGAGTCAGAATCCGATTCTTCAGCTGACAAAATCGAAAATTGGTTTGCATCTTGGACGGCTGATGCAGCCTTCACCATTTGAGCATATGTCTGCTTGGAGCGTCCTGAGATTGAACGCTGCACTTTATCGGAGTGCTGCTTGTACATCGGGCACTCCTGCAAGGGGTGAGGATTCTCGCCACAGTACGCGCATTTTACTGATTCTTTGTGGCAAGAATCCTCTTTGTGGTTTTCACCACATTTGCCACAACGAGTTTTGTTGCCGCAATGGCTGGCCGAGTGTCCTAGCCTTTTGCAGTTGGTACAGTTATAAACCCTCTGTACAAACAACCGCACCGGAAAAAAAGCACCATCAACTTTGACAAAGTTTGGGAGAACTGAACCAGCGAAAGTCACCCGAAACGAGTCTGAATGCTGATAGACTTTCTTGCCATCTTGTAAAGACACTGAATGCAGTTGCCTAACATCCAGTATCTTTACAAGCTCGCTTGTGACTTTTCTGTTTTTAAAACAACCCGAGGCACGTTTCAAGTCCTCGACAGACAGACTCGCGTCGGAGACCACGCCTTCTATCTCCACATCTCGAGAAGGGATGTAGATGTTGTACTCAACACTAAACAACTCGTGATCAGCAATTTTATTTGCTACATCATAATTCGGTGCTTCTACACGCAGTTTGTTGAATCTCTCCTTATGTACCAAGATTCCCGGATACTTACGCAGCAAGTCTCTCGAAATATCGAGAGTTTTCAAGGGTTTATTTTTAGGCCGAAAAAAGACAACCCATGGTCCTTTCGAAAGTGGTTGGTAATACCTGGTTCGCGCAACGTTGGCATCGGAAGATGCCATAAGTGTTGCGCAAAAGCGGTGCGCAACCGCTTAAGAAGGAAAAAAAAAAATAAAAACCTTCTCCAATTTATTAATTTTAATTACTAGTAATTAAATTTTTGCACGGCGTACAAGCAAATTAAAGCGAGAAAAAAATCGAAAAAAAAACTTTTATCTAGTTGCAACAAGTTGTCTCACTATGAACCATACTCCCTTACCAGGGGTGAGAGACAGAACCACGCGCCACGAGGCAAAACAAAACTACAATAGGGAGGCAATGGACTTGCAAAATGTATTGTACTATACTTATGCCGGTTGTGTAAACAACCTATCAGCCGGTGCAGCTAGGTATTCCGTTTGCTGCTGCTACGCTGCGGCTATTGACGGAGATGATGCGATGATGATGGTGATGATTTGATGATGATCGATCACTGGGGTAAAGGTGAACAGTCTATACGTAAGACTCAGCTTACGATAGCTGCTTCCGAAAACCGTGCGCGATTCACCTGAACACTTTTTTTTCTACAACGATAGCGATGGAAACGCGGTAAAAAACGAGTGTCGTATGAAGAGACCAGGACGCTGTTAACTGGCTCAGCGCTCGATACGGAATGATCATCTCTCGTTCGCGAACTTTTTGTGAGAAGTTCCTTTGGGATTTATCTCTGCAATGAGCTGTGATAGAACTTTTTTTGAAAATGATTTTTCCAACACTGCTTACCAGAGTTCCTTACTAAAAGCTTTTTAAGTCTGAATCATGGTTGTATTTATATGTTGAGTCTCACATTCATCAGCTGCGCTTTATCGACTAAGCTAAGGGAGGCCCCCACGACCATACCATGTTGAAACCATCGGATCTCGTCCTTGCATCACGCGCCAAGGAAGTATGATTCAAAATGTATTTCCATGGTAGAACATCTTCCCTTTGATGAAACTCAAACGTGACACAACAAGGTCGCTAATGCCTTTTCTGCCGGTCGCTGAAAATTGAACACGAGTAAAGCATTACATGCACCATCTCCGACGGGCATCATCCCATAGCATTGACATTGATTATGATTGATGGGCTTCTAAATGGCTGCCTGTATGCTGTAGTTGTAAGCAAGTCATCTCGTCCGTGAATACATTTTTCTTGATAACTCATCTCCTGTAGAACATCACAGCCGAACGAAATAAATTGTGCATTTTATGAAGGATCTACGGGACACGATGAGAGCTGTCAATCAAATTGAAGATGGGTCGTTTGGTCTTCAATGGGCCCGAATTACTCGTGACCGCAATGTGCGTCAAATGACAAAAAATCTAAATTCGGTTCACCTAAATATCTTTTGGAATTTGCATCTACACCGGCATCAACCAAGCAGAAAAAAAAGCTTGTTTACCCATGCCCCAAACATCACCAACCGACACCGCTCGTAGCAAGCAATCTTCCAGATTATTTGCCCTTTTCCTTGTCTCTTTCGGAAATTTGGTATTCAAATTGCTTCATCTCCAATTCGGCGACAAATTTCGTTACTTATATTCTTTGGTGCGGTATGGTGCGGCATGGCGCGTGTCAAATATTCCCCATTGTCGACCAGTTATCACGACGAAAAGACGACGACGACGACGATTGCGGTGAAAGCAGTTTGACAAATCGGGTGGGAGTGGCGCGCAGACCCTGGAGATCCTGGATAAGTCAGTAATTTTTCTGGCTTGCCACAGTCAGTCAGTGTCGTGCTTCAATCTTTTGGTTGTAGTACTACAGGGTATTCGTCAAACGAAATTAGTATGCAAATTTTCGATAACAATCCCAAAAGAAGGACAATTTGTAGGAGGGGAGCTTGATTTCTGAAATAGGCGGTGCACATCAAAGGAAATCTTTTGGTTCGGAATGAATGAAGCAACGCTTAACGTAGAATTTGTTCGAACGAATGCATAAACTAAATAAATTCATTACACAAACTTGTAACATTACCCGCAAATTAACAAAAAGCAATCACCCTCTTCAACCGTAAAACCCATTTACGAACGACTGCAAATTGGAAGAGAACGCACTGGCAGCAACACCGTAGAGCATTCCGCGAGCACGTTACTTTAACCGCACCACTTATTGTTGCTTGTTTGCAGGCCAATAAATCACAGTCACAATTCAATGGAATTTTAATTATGTTCCACGATATGTAAATTAGTGCGAACAGAATGCGAGTGCGTGTGCCTTTTGCATGCTTCAATACACATAGGCCTGTCATAGCTATACATACCTACATATCACCCTCATCCTAGCCGGCGCGTTGTCATCGTTGTCGAAGTCGCAGTTTTGTCTCAACTGCAGGAATCTCCGATTGGTTCGACGCCGAAGGCACCCCAGGCAGGGAATGGTTTTGACGTTGTTACTGTGGTTGCGCCCCATCAGGTTGGAAGCGGTTCCAGCTGTAACAATATATGAAAACGATTTTATGAAAACAGGGGAGCAGCTTTCAGAAGGTTCTGCGTCGCTCCCTCGTTGGCTGGTGTTCAATGCATTCTGTATCTGAAAAACGGGAAATGGACCGACAGATGAGCACATCATTTAACCCAGCTGGGATGGGATATTAACTAAAACAATTGATGGGTAGGAAAGTGTTGGCACCTACGCACGATTAGATAGCGTTCAGTTTTTGTTGTCTTGGCAAATGAATTTAAATTCTGATAGCAACGAACGAATCGGGACTATAGGAAACTCTGGTTTATCAATATTGCATAATGTTAGGCTTAACTATTGTTATTTCTTTTTTATTCATTAATTAATTTGATAAGGCTCAACCGAATTAACTTTACAGAGCCGAGGATTCTTGGTCACTATACAATGCATCTTAAAAGTTAAAACTATAGTCAAAAGGTACAACACAATAAACACATTATCTTCCGCTATTCAAAAATCCTCCTCAATCAGAACGGGAGCCGCTTCCAGTGGTTTAATTGTATGGCAGTCTTGCCAACAGGGGTCAGAGCGCTTCCATTGCAGCAATGGACGCAAAACGTGGTCAGCACTCACACACTCATCACTAAACGGTTGCTTTCCAAAGTCGACGACACATCGACCGAAAGAGCTGTTGATGAAGAACAATAAGGAGGACCACACAATGATTGCTGCCGAGAAAATCGACGTCACACACATCGTGGCATACATCGAGAGTGGCCTGGTTTTGTCGCCAGCCGAGTGAACACTGAACTATTGTTATATTTCCAATGATAATGATTTTTTAGCACAATTTAAGCTTGAAAATATTTTTTTCTGAATTTACGCGTTGTGAGATAAGATCATTAACATAGGAAATCATGGAAATTTGTTTTCGTTTCTTAAGTGTTTAAATGTTTATCAACATGCAACTTTACTTACACGTAGGAAGAGAAAAGAGTATCAGCCTATTTTCCTGAAAGTAAATAACATAAACTATTTTTGTACTGCTTTTATACGCTTCATGGTATGGACTGTGACTGCAATATTCGGGAATTGATCTCCTGTAACCTATATAAAGTGTTTTGATGGTATATGTATGATAATTGTCTACCACTCAATGTAGCACGTAAACTAAGCCCGATAGCAGTGGGCGCTCCTCACTGTTTGATTTGATCAAGCTTAATAACCTCTGCTTGTCCTCAACAGGGCCAAAAACGGTTTTGTTGGATCCATAAGTAATTCACCTATACGCCTCTACGGTATGATAGAGAATCTCCTTCCAGCCACATGATCATACAATTGGTCAAAAAACGAGCCGTCCGACAGAAGGATACCCCAATGAGTGTGGAGAAGAGCCCGCCCTTTTTCCACTAGATGTTAACAACATGGAGTTGACAATTTCACTTTCCCCATCCAAATAGCTTCAATTGGGTGCCCTGGTGGTCCCTCCCCTTCCCATCATGTATTGGTTCATATAATAATATAATGTTTTATTTGCATATGCTATCATTTTGTGAAAGTATATACGGCGACTTACCATTGATGATAAAGTAACCTACCTAACTGATAACCATCTTCCTTCTTATCTTTGGTTGGCCTTCTTGTAGGTGGTTGGCCAAAGGTATCTTATCCTCTGATAGGACTGCCATCTTAGGTGTAGCTTCCGGGGAAGAGCATTTCTTATTTAGCCGCTGGATGTCAGTCTGACGCTTTTTGAGCCATACCTCCGTGGTGGACAGACGCTCGGGTTGGCGAAGCATTTTCTCTATCGCCGTGCTACGGTTACCGCACCAGTGTTCGCTTCGCAGCTCCTCACTTTGCTATTGTCGGATTGACAACATTGCCCAGGCTACGTCACCCAGCTGTATCCATGTTTCAGCTGGTAGTCGTTTGGCGTGGAGGCGTGAGGTAGAAACTGGTGAGGACCGGAGCTTGAATCACTCTCCTTCCAGGTTGTCAACACACCATTTTGTAGCCCAAGTGTTTTGATGGTATATGGGTCCTTAAAACGGTAACTAAATTTTTCATGAATCCCAACATATTATTTGCTTTGTGAATTGTGGTATTCACATGATTAACAAATGTCAACTTCGAGTCAAGAATTACTCCTAAGTCCATAATTTTATCGCACCTTACAACCAACTGGTTTCCTAGAGTACATGTAAAATCAAGAGTAGTGTGTTTTCTGGAATAAGATATAATATTGCATTTTTAACATTAATATTTAGCTGACTTTTAACGCACCAATTGTAGAAAACATCAATTTCATATTGAAAATGTAGCAAATCAGATTTGTTAAAGATTTCCATGTACAGTTTCATATTGTCAGCATATATGAAACTGTATTCAAAGTTACAGCATTACCCAAGCAACACACATCCATCAAAATAGGTTGTTGCAACTTGATTGTGACTGAAATAAGGTGCATACAAGTAACCACAACAGTTAAATGACAAGTGTGCTGCTAGGGTAGATGGTTACATTTCTCCAGTTCAAACTAAATCTCGAACCTTCCTCTTGATGGAGCCCATCAGCGCCCGCACAGTGGAAACGGACATGGGATCAGCGCATTTCTTCCATTTTGCCCGCATTTGCTGGATGTCCTTAAATGCCCCGCCGCTTCGTCGAAGTCACTGCTTTGAAATTGTCCAGTATGTTTCGATTGGTCAAAATTACGGACAATTCGGAGGATTCATTAGCTTGGGGACAAAATCGATCTTGTTGGCAGCATACCACTCCAGAACCACCTTGGAGTAGTGGCAGCTGGCCAAATCGGGCCAATTCGACTTTGCCCCTCTGCTAGCGGATGAACAGCAATACACGCTTTTTCAGGCATTCCTCGTTTTCTAAGCACAGCGATATTTTTTTCGAACCCACGCACTTTCATCTAGATTTTTAAATCAAGATTTAAAGCAAAATAATAACTTTACTGTTTGACACTAAACTGACAAACTGACTGCTCGCTCCCATACAAAGTGACACCGAGGGACGCTAATAAGGTGATTTTTGCAAATGTATTTGTTCTTATTTAAAATAGTTCCAAAATTGATGAAATTCTGGGTTTGGATTCCATTTTTAATGCAGAATACGAATATGCATTTATCTCAATACTGTTCTGCCAATACCCTTAAAGAACCCAATTAGCATAGCATAGCATAAAACAGGTTACACAATGTCGTACGTGGTTCGAGCTCCACACTGTTGTTAAGAAGGAGACCCACCGTCATCCGTTGCTGTTATACAGCGAGAAATTAATTTTAATATCACATCAAAGTGGATGCACATCAATCGTGTCGAAAATATGGTTTAATATTACTTGACAAAAACGACAAAATTATCATTAATACAGTGCATGAACTGAAATTACACTGCTTTTACGGCATATGTTTAGTGGCCATAAAAATTACCTTAGATTTTCGACATGATTGAAGTGCATCCTTTTGGGTGTAATAATGAAATTTCTGTTTTGCTGTGTAGATAGTAATTCTCTTAGATAAAGGATGTTTCTCCCTCCAACAGACCATAGCTGTTCTGGCCACAACCTTGCATCTGATGGGTGTAATGTAGTAACTTGTGAGTAGTTTACATTTAACATGTTTCACACTTTGTGAATACCATCACCTTATGTGCTCACCTTTGTAATAGATGCTTCTTGAATAAAGCTAACTCCAGTCTCAACGCGAATCACATGGTGTCAGAATTAAATTTTGGTAAACCGCGGAGTTTCGAGTGCAATTGGCCGTAAAATGTTGAGAAACAACAATAAAGATAAGAAACAGTGAATTGTTTCCTCACGAACGTGAACATCGTGAAAAACGAACGGAAACACGAAAAAACGAGTTTTGTAATCGCATACAACATGGCGGCTGCTGGTGGGGCCCCGGCTGCTTCTACAGCAGGTCCGAAGCCACCAAAACCACTAGTGTTAAGTGATAATATGGCAAAACAGTGGCGAAGTTGGTACCGTCAGTTAAGGTGGTTTTCAATCGCGACACAATTAGGTGTGAAACCACACGGAAACAAATCCGATTCCATTTTCATGAATAAAAAATCATGCAGTCTTCATCAGTGTCATTCCCACTAACGAACTTATCAAAATCTAACCCCCTTAAGTACTCATCCCCTAGGTAAAAAAAGTCAAGATCATAGGTATAAAAATGAAACTACAATGTGTTGAATCGGAACCTACCTAACTAATAAAAACCAAAGATTTAAGTAAGCTAAAGGAGAAAAATCTATACAACTCTCTAATAAGAAAAATCCCCAAAGGCTTGGTAGCCATCATAATGAAGTAATGAAATTGGGTTGTTTGATTTTTCTCCTTTAGCTTACTTAAATCTTTGGTTTTTATTAGTTAGGTAGGTTCCGATTCAACACATTGTAGTTTCATTTTTATACCTATGATCTTGACTTTTTTTTACCTAGGAGATGAGTACTTAAGGGGGTTAGATTTTGATAAGTTCTTTAGTGGGAATGACACTGATGAAGACTGCACATTGTAGTCGAAATACGTATCTGTCATGGATACCAAAATTAAATAAGTGGAATTAAATGGAAGATAACCTTTTTTGCTGTTTTATTTAGCATTCCGCTAACAACCCAATTTCATTGCTTCATAATGATTCATGATTTCGTCTTGGAAATTCATGATTTCATAATGCAGTGGAATCAAGACCGCTACAAGCGTTACACGTACTTGGCAAACCGTGTTCATGAACCACACTACATAGGTATCTATTAAACGCCTTTTGTCTTCTATCTCATACAATCTCAAGGTTCTTGGTTCGAATCCAGTCTGATGCTTTATTTTATTCTTTTTACATTTTTTGGTTAAAAGTTAATCCCATGAATTTAGCTCATGATTTCAACTCGGATGATTCATGATTTTGGAAATGTTTGCTGCGGTACGCAAAAGTTGCTCGTGATATCATGAATATTATTCATGGCGTATTTTCATAACAGGAAAATATGCTGTGTTCATGAAATCATGAGTCATTTTTCTCATTTCGGAAGTCGGATTTTTTCCCGTGCAAGCGCAGTGCAGGCAGCAACGCTGTTAAGTGCAATCGGTGTGGATTGTATACGTATTTTCGATACTTTTGGGCTACGTCCCGAGCAGGAATATGACATTACCGTGATAGTTCAAAAATTCAACGAGTACTTTACTCCGAAATCATACATCACAACAAAATAGTACAGAAGGACGAAGAACCTTTCGATGTGTGTGAAATGTGGAAATGTTTGGTGGTGTTCGTATTTCATCGCGATGTTTATCTTTTTACACGAAACAGCTGTTTTATGTGACGACACGTCTGCCATTCGTAGTATGGAATGTTGTGCTGCCGTGACATCGTCATTCGCTTGTTTAGCAATGTTTACAACATTTTTGCTTCTGTTGCAAGCTGCCTGTTGTTCCAGACCTTGTATGATTGACATAGGATCTAGTCCAATTACTTTTAAAGTTGTGAAGCAAGACGTCACCCCACTGCTAGACCGCAAAACTTGCATTGTCCTTCAACTGATAGCCAGGATTAACACTGTTGAAATAAACAAAAGTGATCTGTACGAAGGCCTTGGATGTTTGCGAAATTACGTTTATGATATTGATCTCGTTGGTAATCCAGCATGGGAGATCCGCCCATCGAGAAACGTACCCCACAGCATCAGAGAGGATGTTAAAAAAGAACTTTCTAGTATGGAAAGATTAGGAGTGATTGCAAAGATACGTGAACCAACCCTCGTTAATAATGCCATGGTTATTGTTCGAAAGAAAGGAAAATTGCGGATCTGCATAGATCCATCGCAGGTTAATCGGAATCTCTTAAGAAGACATCACCCAATTACAACGATTGAGGAAATCGCTGCACGCCTTAAGAATTCTAGTCGGTTCACAATCTTGGATTGTAAAAAAGGTTTCTGGCAGATAAAAGTGACTGACCGCACATCAAAATACCTCACGTTTGGAACGCCGTGGGGCCGTTATTGTTGTAAGCGACTACCATTTGGCCTGTCATCGGCTCCCGAGATATTCCAAAGCATTATGCTAGAGGTAATTGGAGGTATCGATGGCGTTGAATGCTCTATGGATGATATATTGATTCACACCAGGAGCTCAAGGGAGTTGCAGGAAATTACAAACATCGTATTGAAACAAATCCAGACTGCAGGACTAAAGTTGAACCGTGAGAAGTGCTTGTTTCACCAGCCAGCAGTAAAGTTCCTGGGACACATCCTGTCGGCCGACGGATTAAAAGCAGATGATGATAAACTTGATACAATACGGAATCTCCAAGTACCTCCTAATAGGCAGCAACTGCAGAGAGCTCTAGACATGATTACGTACCTCGGTAAGTTCATTAAAAACCTGTCAGAAATTACAAGTCCACTCCGAACGCTTTTAGCAAAGAACGTTGTATGGGATTGGAACGTAGAACAAGAAGAGCCTTTCTGAAAATAAAAAAACATGATGATTTCTCCGCCCATACTAGCCTTCTACGACGTCAATGCACCTGTTACGGTGTCGGTGGATGCCAGTTCCAAAGCGATGGGGGCAGTGCTATTGCAAGGTGGTCAGCCAGTCGCCTACGCTTCGAAGTCGTTAAATCCAGCAGAACTCAATTATCCGCAAATAGAGAAAGAGGCTGCAGCAATTCGTTTTGCATGTCAAAAATTTCACCAGTACATATAGGGCAAAGAATTGACCATCGAGATTTACCATTAACCACTGGAGTCAATTTTTCGGAAACCTTTAGACCGCGCACCATTGAAGAGGATTAGGCTGGATGTTGCGCAGTATAATCCACGTGTCGTCTACGTAAGAGGCAAGGACATACCAATCCCAGATATACTGAGTCGGGACATCTTGAATCAACATAAAGATGAGTTTGAGGAAGAACTCGAGGTTCATATCGTACTACAGATGTCTAAGCGAGCAGCTACCGAGCTTCGAGATCACGTCACGATTGATCATGAAATGCAACTACTGAAACAAGTGATAATGACTGGTTGGCCAGATCAACGAGACGATGTAAATCCTATCCTGCGTAAATTCTGGTGTTTCCGCGATGAACTTGCGGTTTACGAGGGAATAGTGTTCAAGGCTAATCAAGTAATGGTTTCACGATCACTGCGAAAAAAATGCTAACAACTAACCATAGCGGACATCCCGCACTACACAATTGTGTGAAGCGTGCGAAACAGTCCCTATTTTGGATAAACATGAATTCCGACATCCAGGAAATAGTCGATGCCTGCAGAGTCTGCCAAAAGCATCAACGAGCAACTCAGAAGTCAACCAACCAGCTGAAGAACCGAGTGGAGATCAAATGGTTGGAAAGCAACAGCGAACAACACGTAGCGGCCGTGTTGTTAAACCATTGAGGTTTAAAGATTTTGATTATTATTAACGTTCTAAAAAAAGAAAGATGCAATGTAGCAACTTGTGAGTAGTTTGCATTTAACGTGTTTCACACTTTGTGAATACCACGAATACCATCACCTTATGTGCTGATCTTTGTAATAGATGCTTCTTGAATAAAGCTAACCCCAGTCTTAACGCGAATCACAATGGGGAAGGGGGGGGGGAAGGCGGAATTTTGTTAGTAGGAAGGATAAGCCATAGGATACGCCCAGCCAGCATTGCTGGCAATCGTTATATCAAGTATTTAAGAACTAAAAGTTGTTAGTTGTTCATCTGCTGGCCGTTGTTACTGCTCAATACCTAAACACATTATTCAAAACAGTCTTCAGCTTTCGGAATTGATAAACGTTATCATCTCGATCCTGTTTTTTCTTTGCACCTGACAATTTCATTGTTCCTAAGCATATGCACAATTCATTCTGATCGACAGGAGGTTCTCATGTGTAAAATGTTATTTATAGTGTGTGGAATCATAGATTAGAATGAAGATTCGTCCATGAATGCTGCAGTGTTGTGAGAATGATTATGCTGAGGCTGTGAATAGTATTAGCGGTTTATTTTTATTTTAGGATGGTGAACTTGTCAACTCAGTTCAATTCATTAGATAATAGAAAAAATGAAAGATGAGTTTAAAAATGCCTTAAAAAATCGGTTTTGTAGAGTATTCAAACTAAGGATGAAATTAAATCATGCCCAAAAAACTTCTTTAACGATGTTAAGACCAAATTAAAGTCCGACAATTTTCCATCCACAATGTATTTTGACGACAATGAACGTTATAGTTGGGAAGATATATGCGATTTGTTTGTAGATTTCTTTCAAAAGAACATATTCGGAAGCAGATTGTGATCGTGAATATTTTGAGTTCCACCCAGAATTTTCCAGCGACATAAGCGTCAGTCAAGTCAATGTGCATGACATTTTGGATGCTTTAAAACATCTAGATGCATCCAAAGGCTCTGAACCTGATGGAGTTCCTCCTTTGTTTATGTCTCGAACAGGACATTATTCAGAGTCTATCTCAATGGCATCACATCGGATGATTTCCACATCGGTGCGGGTGTCCCGCAGGGAAGCATGCTTGGCCTCATTTTTTCAACCTGTCACAGAAGTTTGACGCTATCATTTCAGAAAGAATGCAGCAGGCTCTAAAGTTTACCCAATCTTGGTATATTAAGGATGGCCTAAACATTAATCAAAAGTAGTAATCGGTCCTTTTACTAGAAAGAGGAAGTTCGAACTAAAGGAGCTTGGAGGAGAACAGATCCATCTTAGTGAACAGATCAAATACCTAGGAGTTATATTGGATGCCAAGTTGAATTGTAATGCTCAGATTGATTATGTGGTCAACAAAGCAACCAGTGCCCTGTGGTTGTGCTCTAAAACTGTTGGGGTTTAAAACCAATAATGACAATGTGGATTTACACATCAGTAATCCGTCCAAAAGTAAATTATGCTTCATTAGTGTGGTAGCCAAAAACGAAAGAGGCTACACACTTAATTCATATCACCTGACATGAAACAAAAATTGCATAGCGGAGCAACACTATCAATCGAATTTCCAGTTACATTTGGCAGAGACTTTATTGAAGCAATGCTGCTATTTAGCAAAACACGTGTCGAATGTATTCAAGCTATGCAGCCAATCAATTTACCGCTGTGGTTTGATCTCTTCCACCACGTTATTCCTGAAGGGTTGAACCGAATATTCTCATCCCGCCGCAACACCCCCGCCCGTCAGTGATTCGAGAGAGCTGTCTCGCGCAATAAACATTTGCTCCACCACGCGCGTGTGGCAATGCCAGCATCGAAAACAACAACAAATACTAGCTCCAAACGCACACCGTTTTTCCATTTTCCCCAAAATACAGATTGCTCATCCTTTCTCCCCCGGTCGTTGAAATTTGAAAATGCTTCCCCTTATGGAAAAACTCGAATCAATGAATATGAAAACGGATTCATGTGTATCATCATCATTGCACTTGCCCCGAAGACAGTCCTGCTCCAGCATCGTTCCTATCAATCGTTCTGTTGTGATCAGCAACAGAAAGAGCTCATTTTCCGTCAGTTCCATCCACTCGGGACCTGCTCCGACGCGGGTTGATGGAGAAATTGGTTCAGTATTTTATCGCTAAAAATTTCTCCTTTGTTTTTGTTTCGATCTCCATACAGTTGCTTCCGTTCGGTATTTTTTTCCTCCTCCAGTCAGATGCATTGCTTTTATCATAGGGAAAACTGCCAACCGTCGGAGCATCATCGAATAGAATGGCAACATACCACCCAGTCTAGCCGAAGTGTAGTCACATGAACGGAACACCACCGAACAGCAGCCAACAGTTGGAGCATAATATTCGGGAGGAAATATTGAGACTGTATAATGTCGCTTTTATGGATTCTGTCTGGCAGAGAAAGGGCTCCGCGGCGAGTGTCGATGTGTTCCGATCTGCCTACGCTGGTTGTCGGGACGATGACGACAACGGCGACGACGGCGACGAGATGGGATCTTTAGATGCGAAATGAAGCAGCTATTTGAACGGAATGAATGCATATAAGGAAGCATTTGACCATTTCATGGTATCGTTGGTAGTTTTGCAGACAACTTTTTTTTTTCTAAGCTTGAAACACACATAAACATTTGCTTTTATAGCCTTTTGATTACAGTTTATTAATGAAAACACGTTTGGATCTTATCTTTGGATCATCGCACAAGATGCTCTTGTAAATAGGCAAGTTTGCATTGTGGAGTTTAAGATAAAGTTTGAAGTTCGCAAAGCAAGGATCTTACAAGGATCCACAATTCTTGAAAATGTTAAAAATGATGAATTTACCGTATTCTGAACGGAAAAGATATAATTATTTCCTTCGGAAAGGATACTGAGCAGTAAATACACATGATGAGCAGAACATAAAAGTGAGTAGGGGAAGCCGGGGTAAGAACGCCCAGTGGGATAACTACAACGAGTTGTATAAGAAATCTTCAAGATTCTTGTATATATTTTCAATACAGAATAGACTAACAATAAGTTTTTATCATTAATGAACACCTTCTAGCTCCCGAACTTACAGAGTGTCAAAACAATGAATTGAAACAAACTTCTCGTTCGGGAGCTTTTAACGATCAAATTTTGAAAGCACTACGAACAAGATAATTTGACGAAGATAATCTGTCAATGTTACTTAGGACCTAATGCAATTTTCAGCTTGATTTCAGTGTTCACTCGGCTGTCGACAGAAGCAGGCCATGCTCGGTGTGTGTCACGTGATCGTCTGTTTACTCAGCAGCAACCATTGTGTGGTCCTCCTCATTGTTCTTCATCAGCAGTTATTTCAGCAACAATGGAAGCGCTCTGCCTCCCGTTGGTGATACTGCCATACAATGCATCCACTGGAAGCGGCTCCCGTTGATAATGTTGTGGAATTCTCATGTGATTTGACGTGTCGCATAATGGGTTTTTATTCAATATGATTTTGACCACATTCTTGAATATGTCCAGGAGTGGCCAATGTGGTCCTGCACACTTTAAAAAAATAATGTAAATCTACGACCAAGCAGGTGCACACCAATGG
The DNA here is from genome assembly GCF_037179485.1 of Ochlerotatus camptorhynchus. Taxonomy (NCBI): domain Eukaryota; kingdom Metazoa; phylum Arthropoda; class Insecta; order Diptera; family Culicidae; genus Ochlerotatus; species Ochlerotatus camptorhynchus. The sequence goes on along the minus strand of NW_027040494.1, from coordinate 3,094,022 downwards.
CTAAATATATTTAATATTCAATAACGTTTTAAACTTACATGGCTTTAAAAACTTAGTATGTGAATTTTAAACGAACTTAAACTAAGATATGTAAATTTAAAACCTACCGTTATTTCCCACTTTACGTAATTTTGTTCCATGCATAGCAAATATGTAATAGAGATGAACTAGCCAACGGCTAAAAATCTCTCTAATAAAGTTAAAAAAAAAGGATCGTACACTGTGTCGAAAAATATGCATCAAGTTATTTTCTTGTAGCCTTTTCTTTATTCAAATCATGTAGAGTACATCGATTACTTTATAACATATTAAATGAAATCCATTCATGTAATCAATTAGACGTAAGATGAAATAGTATTTAATAGCACATCTGGTTTTTCGGATTTCTCTAAGACTCCCAAGTAACAATTTTGCAATCATTTGGCATCCACTCTGATTTATGATGGTTTTATAATGGCAATGAATGATCCATTTAGTTTAAATACAGCATTTCGCAGTGTAACACGTTCCTGCTTAGTAGTTCACCTTTTCGCTGTTTTAAAAACCTTTTACAGTCTGTCGAGAAGTCAAAAACTGTCTTGTTTTAAAATTAAATTTAAAGTTGTTCTCAATCCCACCATAAAACTGTTCTATAAATCAATCATAAACTTCATTAGCAATTTTTTTATTAATGTCTTGATAAAATACTCTTTAAACCTGTTCTATCATTATAAAAGCAATCATAAAACCATTAAGTTTTAAATGAGAGCAAATGGCATATATTGTTGCCTTTTAGGCTTTTATAAGTGTATCATAAAATCTCCTCTGTTTACAAATTGAATTTTAAGGATGGATCCTCACAGTGAATAAAAACCAAATTTATGACAAGGATATATCGAAGGATAAACGAAGTTGGAAGAAAAATTCAAGTGATGCTAACGACCGAAGGGAGGTCGATTTCAGAACCAGCACGTCCGGCGGAACGGGTACAATCAACAACTGAGCATCTGGTGGAGAAGAGAGAAGTGAGCGTGGCCCTCAAATTCATAAAACATTGTCAAAACAGCCTGAAAACAGACCAGCCTTCTCCAGACCTTGCGAACAGATGAAGATCGGAATAACTTGTGTCAGTACCGACAGAAAACCACTGAAACTGTCAGTTAGCAGACACTAGTTGGTTTCCGATCCATAGCTGCGATTTTATTCGGTGAAAGGGTCATCACTTGGAAAAAAATAATTCAACTGTACATTTCTGCATCGTTTGATGGTGCACTTCCAGAACCATCCGGAAGAAGGGGATCTTTTCGGGAATTATCGAGGTTACAGCTGTGCGAAATGCGAAATGTTGTGAACACTTTCTTAGTAACTGCTTCCAAGCCATCGGGAGAGAATCGCCTGGAAGAACGCTGAATCTAACAGCGCAACTATCGAAAGATAAACAAACTTTGACGTTTAACTTTTGCAGGCAACTTTGCCTATATGAATGCTGCCATAAATTTGAACGGGTTAAGATCAAGCAAAATGGCTTTAGATAAATACAATTCAGCCTGCAAGTTTTCCTCATAAAAGCCATTTTACAACCTAAGGATTTTGTTATGGATTTCTTAAAAGCAAAACAACTTTTTCACAAATGACCCATGAAAATCAACTTTTATGCCACCGCCATGTTGCAATTAGTTTGCTTGTTTTTTTACAATCTTCGATTTTCTATCTATATTTCCTTGGATATAACTATATTTTGGTAAATTTAGCAATGAGCAAACATTTAAATGCGAAAATCATAATAAAATAATCTCGGCCTAGCTCGATCTGAAAAATAATTTATTTTATTCAATGTAAAATAATTAGTCAAATCGACGTTTTACGAGAGCGGACCTATTTTTTTTCGATCTTTTCATGTACACTTCACATGACATTTAATAAGGCACTTAAAACTAGGCCACATAATGAGAACTATTGTAATAAATTTGGATATTAAACACAATTTTTATACCATCAGTTTCTATTTTAATTATTTTGATAAGATCGGATTCATAAATCCTTTTCTATCTTGATTGATGCTTTCTTAGTGGATTTAGTAAGCGGCTAGGGGAAATGGCTCGGAAAGGGTTGCTAAATAGCTTTTGTTGTAGTTTTCAAATGGTTCTCAATCCGTTCGTCATACAACCTTTTGCAGTAAATCAATCTTGAAGAGCTTCGAGAATACACCCTTCAGAACCTTCTTCTGGGTGGGCCAACTAGACATATTCTAGTCTTAATGAGGTTTTGGTGGATGCATTAATGACAAGATAGCCTTGACCAGGGTTTTATGAATGTTGTTTTATAGTTGCTTTGTAGTATTTCATAAAACTTAAAATGTTACTTGGGCTGTGTCCGATTTGGTGGTTTCCACTTAATTTTGACACCTCAGAAATACATTATAATGTTCTAAAATCGCTCTGTTGATGATCGTCCGATTTTCGAGAATGTTGTTCACGCCCAAACGCGAACGACAGTCAGTGAACGTCGTAAGCCCAACCCATTTGTTAAATTTCTCTCAACCAACGATCGAGCAAGGAAGGCCAGTTAGAGTAGGCTAGTAAATTTTGAACGAATACACGGTTAAAACGTTCAAACCAGTGTAAAATTTGAATACAAATGCTCCAATGCTCTCTAACACAAATCTAGCCTTGATTATTTTGGTTGATGATTCCACGGAGATTTTTGATCGGTTGTCGCGTAGTTTTTTGATCTGCTTGAAATTAATGATTGCATCTCCATTTTTTCGGGTTTGAATTCAAGATTGTTGTGAAGAATTTTGGGATTGAATGCCGCTTGTTTGGGAAAGTTAAAATGAGATCGGATGTTTGAAAAACCTACCAACTCGCCCTAGATTACGAGTCTCAGTCGTGTGTAAGAAACGCCTCAGCAGCCGGAGAGTGGCGCGTAAGCTGTTGTTGGTTGCGAGGATAAAAGCATTCGTTACACGTTTAAGACGCAAAATATCCAAATTGTACCAGCTGTTCGAGTTTTCCAAAGAAACAAACTTTTGCTCAACTAGTTTGTTGGGGCCTTTTCCATCCAACCCACAACATCATAAGGGGGTAAGAGCCTCTGGTTGAACATATATTTTGCCAGGGCCCAGGGGTTAAAATGAGGTCCATCTAATATCCTGTCCTTTCTGCTGTCTTACGGGAATGTTTCGGCCATCGTTGCTTACACAAAACACGGGTTTTACATTACACTGACACTTCACAATAAAACTACTTTATTTAACGTACAACGTATTTACGTTTATACATAAAACATTTGATATTGGTGCCCAAGAAGGGCCCTAGGATCCGTTTGCCATATCAGGCAGATTGCAACAATATATCTAACTAGCTGAGTGTGCCCGGTGTTGCTCGGGATTCAATATTAGCTTGACTTTATGCGCCGATTTAAAAAAAAGCATGCTATATTGTACGTAGCCCCCCCCCCCTATTATCTAAGGGGCTACCCCCTATGATTATCTCCTTATACCCCCACACTCGCCCCCATTTGCCTAATTTGGTTCCATTTGCTTGATTAGTTCTCGAGTTATGCAGAAATTTCTGTTTCATTTGTATGCGAGCCCCCCCTTACAGAAGGGAGAGGGGTTTCGAACCATCATAAGAACATTCCACGGCCCCAAAAACCCCTGTATACAAGTTTTTACGCCAATCGGTTCAGTAGTTTCCGAGTCTATAAGGGTCAGACAGACAGACAGACAGAAATTCATTTTTATATATATAGATAGATTTCCTAGATCTACCCAATCACCCCGTAATCATGAATCTATGACGCCACTGATCTCTCCAAACCGAGTGTTGATGTCCGCCGCAGAGAGTGTGTCTACCCAAGGTTGTATCCTTGGGTGGGTGGTATTCACGCTGCTCCCGAACAAGTTGATTGGTGCACTTTTTCAAAGCGTTACTAAGAACAGCTGTAGATTCATCTAAGTTACCGGCCGCGAATGGAAAATCCACGCTCCTCTCAACAAGATTCGAAACAGCTTGCTTCGAATATTTCCTCCAGCACTTCAATTTTTCAAAATTATCGTTATCGTTAACATGGTCTAAGACATTAATCACTAAGGTCTCATGATCGGTTATTTTCAAATCAGTATCCGTAACTGAACAAATGGAATCAAAATTGGAATAAACGTGGTCAATTAAAGTTCTACTGTGCCTGGAAATACGCGTAAATTCATTTACCGTTTGTTAATTTAAAAAAAAAACTCAGCTAAACGACTCAAATGATTCGAATTATGGTTGTCACGGCAATTAATATTAAAATCACTAGCATCAAGGAACGTCGCGAGCCAGTTCTCTAAAACTTCAACAAATCGCTGGTCACTAGAACTGGGAGAATGATACAAAGCACCATAATTATCCATCTTTATGCCATGTACAACTGTAATGCCCAAGAATCAGTTGCCATCAATAACTTCGTTGGTACGAAGGTTGAATTGAACTGATTCTTTGACATAAATAGCAACACCGCCAGTGTGTCTAGAATGTGATAAACAAGTAGCAACAATATATCCCGGAATACTATATTGATCAAAAGCTTCAGTTTCTACAATATGAGTTTCAGATAATAAAACTAAAAGAGGACGTTTTTCCTCAACAATTTGACGTAATGCTACGTAGTTTGAGGACAACCCCGTAATATTCAAATTTAAAAAATCGAATTGATTCACATTCCTGGAACTTAGCTGCTATTTATTGAAACGCAAGCTGATTTTCTTCTGATCAAAAAGTCTTTTATAGAGCAAATATTCGGAGCTAAATGCGGCATGGTTGACTTCCAAGTTAATTTTTCGTTCTTTATTCATTTTCAAACAGTTAATACATTTCAATACAGTTGACGTACACTCCGACGTTTTGTGTTGTTGGCTGCGCCTAGAGCATCTATCACAATTTTTGCAATCCATGCTCTTGTGCCCAAATTCTCCACATTTGAAGCATCTCAACAAATTAATCGTGGGAACTATCAAGCACCGATCAAACCCTACATTTACTTTTTTATTTATTTATTTATTTGTTGTTTTATCTTCGATCAAAAATAAAAATCTTATTATTATATTAAATCAATCCTCGTTAGTATCGTTAAAAGCTCGCAGACAAGCGTCGAATGGATTGTTGAAACCGTAACCAGTCCGGTGAGCCGGCACAGCGACAAGTTGTGAGCTCCTCAACTGTCGGGGTGGAACGTATAGAACGACATCCTGTAGTAGTTGAGGACAATCAATGTTGCCACGCAGTAAGTCGAAAATAACTAGTTGCTGAATGTTTGTGCGCCTAACACGTAAGGTTTCCAAATCAATCAGCATACAGCGTGCAGTGTAGTCAGGCAGACTTAGCGGGTCGTTCCATGGAAGGTTGCGCAGCGTGAATCGAATGAAAACCTTCTAAATTGTTTCGACTCTGATGATCAGCGATGCGTGATAAGGTGTCCAGGCAGAGGTCGCGTATTCCAGGATGCTACGTACCAAAGTACAGAACAATGTTTTTTGTGCAAAAATGTCTGTAAACTGCCACGTATAGTGTCGAATGCATCCAAGAACCGTAGAAGCTTTAGCCGTGACAAGTGCAACATGTTCGTTGAATCTTAACTTCGAGTCAATAGTAACACCAAGATCACAAATTGAGGTAACACGCTCTTATGACACGGATCCAATTGTGTATTGGTGGTTGACGGTGGTGCTCCGACGGGAAAACGATATCACCTTGCATTTTCCTATGTTGACACTCATACCATTTTCTTGGCACCATAGGAGTAGCCCATTTATGTCATTTTGCAGGGCGAGGCAGTTGAGTACGGTCGCGATGACTCTGAACATCTTCAGGTCGTCGGCGAACATTTGCTTGAATTAAGAAATCTGAAGGCACAGATCGTTGACGAAAAGGACAAACAGCATTGGGCCGAGCACACTTCCTTACGGTACTCCCGAAGTAATTGCAAAGACCTTCGAGCGTGCAGAAGGAATGGCGGTCGGTCAAGTAAGAGAGAGTCCAATCAACTAACCAAGTAGGGAATCCAATAGCTCTTAATTTTTCGGTAGCGTACACGTGTGGCACTGTGTCAAATGCTTTTGAAAAGTCGATGTAAATGGAGTCCACCTGTCGCCGGGCTTCAACCTCTCGAAACAGAGTATTAGTGTGGCACAGCAAATTTGTAGTAGTAGAGCGGTGCTGGACGAACCCATGCTGGAACTTCGATATTATAGGATGAACCACATTGTACAGAGCATTGTGCACTAAGGTTTCAAAGACCTTGCTAATGCAACAGAGAATTGATATTCCACGGTAGTTTTCAGCTCGGTTTCGGTTACCCGCTTTATGGATTGGCACAATTGAAGCTGTCTTCCAAACATTGGGAAATGATCTTTCGCTCAGCGAACGGTTGAATATGCAGGAGATCGGAGAAGCGAGTGAGCGTGCGCAATATTTGAGCAGAGATGGGGGAATACCATCTACCCCAGGGCCTTTAGAAACATCGAGGTCATTCAAGGCTTTCATAACGTCGTCCGGTGAGAAGCGCAACGTTGGGATATTCAGGTTGTACTCGTGGATGCGATCGAAACTTGAAGGATTTAGAGGTGGTGAATTTGTGTTGTAAACTGATTGGAAGAAGCTCGCAAACAAGTTAGCAACATCGATAGGGGAGCTAGCAGCGATCCCGTTAAACTCAACTATGTCCGGAATACGATTACGGACGCCGATAGGTGCTGCTTCAGATTCGCTTGCGTTCGCTGGACGTACTCCCCATAGCTAGACTTCAACAGTCCGTTGTATCTCGTTTCGATTAATCGGAGACTATTTTTGCTCTCGTTGGTTCTGGTACTGAAATAGCATTTGCGCGACTTACGCAATACGTTCCGCAAATTACGTAGCTCAGGGCTCCACAGATTGTCGTAGAATTGGTCAGCAATAGCGTTGACAGAAAAACCATCCAGAATCTGTTGCCAATTGATAGTGGACAGTTCATTATTCAACGAGCAGTAATCGCAGTGCCTGAAATCCAATTCAGGTGGATACGAATCACAGTCCGATATCATGGGCGGATTGCAGTCGGCATCAAGTCGTAAGATGAATGGCTTATGATGATGATCGATATCCAGTAGAGGGACCGGAGGCTCAAGAAGGTTAACGTTATCCGGATCACTGATGAAGGCTAAGTCAAGCAGTCTTCCATTCAAAGTAGACAGTGAATTGACTTTTATTAGCCTGCTAGCGAGCATCGGTTCCGTGAGAGCCAGTTCCTGTTCAGTGGACGCGTTTGATGGTAAATAACCGTTCACGTCCTCGTCGAAAGTCCAACTCAGAAACAGAAGGTTGTAGTCGCCCATTGCCAAGATGATATCGGCGTTCGAAGATCTCTCAAAGATAGTCTGTTGTGCAGTAGTGTGAGACGTGTATAAGTCCGGGCTGGAGAGAGGACGGAGATAGATTCCGGTGATGAATAGCGAGCGGTACTGCAGAGTGATGCGCACAGCCACTTGCTCCAGACGGTCGCAATTCACGAGCGAAACTGATATGCATGAATGCTTGGATTTTATCGCAATAAGTACACCGCCGCCTCTGGAAAGCTGACTGGTAGCTCGATTACGGTCGCACCGGAAGAAATGATAATCTGACGATAGCTCACAGTTCTGAATGTCCGCTCGAAGCCAGGTTTCGGTGAGAACCAGAACGTCGTAGTCGCATGTTGAAAGCATCAAGCGGAGCTCGGTTATCTTTGTTCGTAAACCTCTTACGTTTTGGTAGTAAATAGTGAACATAGGATCAATTTGACTGCGAGGGTATGTGCATGCGCTGTTGCTGACATCGCTGGATAATGAGTTGGAAACCACGAAACTATCAGGAGGCGGATGGAACGTCGAATCGAAGTACTTGCCTGGCAACGCTGACTGGAAGACCCCCTCACCATTTCCGACCGCAGGGCCGAGACGACTTTGATGGCAGGATACACCGGAGAGTGAAAGTGTGGAGGTTGGCGTTGCAGGCTCGACTGGGTCGGAGGGCTCGGGGGCTTCCAAGATGCTTTGTGGCGTGCGTCTCGGTGAGGTGAATTCCAAGATTGTGGAATCAGTAGAGCCTAGGGCAGCAAAGACGTTGGCATCGGTATGGCTAAAACACAGTGGAGCATCAGGCACGGTAGGGTTCTTAACATATTGGTACTTGCCTGGAGTAGCGAGTTGGAAGATCCCATCACCGATGTCAAAAGCAGGTCCGGGACGGCTAGGATAGGAACTGTAACTGCAAATCAAGACTGCTTTGACTGGTTCCGGGACTTCCATGAGACTTTTTCAGTGCGTCCCGAAGATTGCCGGTTAGTACTCGTCAGGTTGTGAGGACGTTGATTAAGCTTCCAAATTTGGCTTTCGAAAAGTTGAGGAGCCTTAGTCTTCAAATTCCCTGAACAGGATACCTTCTGGCCATGTTGAGGGATCCAATGCCACGTTCTTCAACTCCGGGTCGAGGCCGATTTTGAACGAGATAAATGACAAACCCGAAATGTCCTTACCCTTTGGTACGAGTTTCACCACATCAGGCTCCGTGATGATTTTCAGACATTCCTTGGCCATCGCTGAGATTACATCGTTGGTTGTTTCGGGACGGATGCGTTTTTTTTTTTTTTTTTTTTTTCTTTTTTTTTGTGATTTTTAGCCGTAGGCTAGTTCATCACATAACGGATGCGTGACAAATAAAGCCAGAATTTGTCCTTGTCAGCCGAAGGGTTTTGATTCGTGACCGTGACAATGTTCTTGGTAGTTTCCTTGGAACCGTATTGAGCTGGTGTGATAGGCGTGTGACGTACTCTTGGAACTTGAGGGGGCTGGAGAGCAGGTTTTGGTGGAATTGGTAGTACAGGTGGAGCGGCGGGCATACTTGAAAGCTGCCTAATTTCGACACGCGGATCTTTGATTGCCTCCGATAACGATGCGAGTGGGGAAAACTCATGAGGACGTGATATTGAACGAAAGTGTGAATTCTCGAACAATTCAGCACACTTGACGCACATCCAAAATAAATAATTTTTGTGCGTCGTGAAATATCCCAGAAGTGCTCGTGACACTCCAGCACACGGCATGTGGAACACTCTACCACAGAAGCCTCGGCAAGCAACTTGGTCGATACCATTGATAGCCGTGCAACAATCTGCGCAGGCCTTCTCCATCGTGTGTACCACGTCAAGCCAGTGCGGTAATTTCGCACTTATCGAACATTTATACGTATCGACATCGACTTCAATTACAACACTAAACTTGTTGTAAGTGAAGAGTGGATTTTCAAACATGTTCAGCATTATAGAGCATTTCCTGGTGGAATCTGCCATAAAAAGTCAAAAACTGGCACGATAAACTTTCAACATGTTTTCGGCATTGGAGATAATGATTTTTCCACAGGTCACGAAAAAAGTCTCGACTAATTTTTAGGCTTCAAATCGGTTCATCACATTCATTATGAAAATCTCGGAAAATGTGCATAATTGTCCACTGACACTTCACTTTATTATAAGTTTTATTTCCAACACTTTGTGCATAACTTTTTCATTTGTCACGAAACCGGGAAAGCAATGCTTGGTAAATTGATATTGCAGCATCGCCATGAAAGCAACCTAAATCACCATGGTTGCCATTCCACCCCAGCTGAAAAAAACAACCGGAACTCTCTTTGACTTCTTGTACCTACATCTCCGAAACGACGACGTTAACACCAGAAACAGGAACTGCAGCTAACAATCCAGCACAAAGAGGGGCGGATTCCTGATCAAAGGAAAGTAAAATGACACTTTCAGCACATACATACTCTCTCCAAGCTGGGTGTGGAGCAGCTTCAGAAGTTTCGTTGCTTTCCAATTTCTCCCACAGCTACATGGGGGGAAAATCGTTTCCAGTAGGTAAGCAGAAAATTGAACTAAATTAAAAATAGCATTGAAACAGAGAGCTGGATGGAGTTTCCTTCCCGGTGCCAAACCCGATGCAAACAGTCGTCCTGCCACCCTCTGTTTCCGTTTGACATGCCGAGAGCTACAAGCAGTTTAAACAGATACAAATAAATAATACTCTTTGCCATCAGACGAACGATGTCGACGGCGACGGATGGAGACTGGTAAACATCTGCTGAAAGGCATCGTCGGCAACAGGATACTCCGACAACCGACAGAAAGCGAGGGAACAACTACAAAAGAGCGACCGGAGCGAAATGATCAGCACCAAAGTACAATTCATTTCAGGTTCAATTGTTTTAGTTTTCAATTAAATTTCAATTCTAGACACAAAACAATTTTCCACCGCGACGGACTCGTATAGCAGAATTGACAACGAGGGAGGGAATCGCGCACTGGGAAAATGCTCATCTGGTGGATGCACCCAAAGAACCGATGGAGCGCAACATTTTCCATCCACCACGGACACGGACAGAAGAACCACGCGGTTGCAAAACCGAGACAGACGCTGACGATTCTGATTGGATATTATCACAAAACGATTCGCGCTTGGTTTACCGGCTTAGCAGAGGACATTTCGGTACGCGTCAGTCGTCGCCAGTACCGGTTGTCTGAATTGCGCTGGATGAGGATGGGCGCAACAGTTTGTTAATGACACGGGGATTCAATTACTAATTTGTAAATAATTTCTAATTGCTTTGCTGTACACGTTCCTGTTGCAGGAGGACGTAGACTTTGGATCGGAATGATGCTGCCGTTCTTTTAAAGCTGATTGGGTTAGTTCAATACTAAGCCTGTGGCAGAGACCCGAATGCTAACTCACTGTTCAACAAATGTTCCATGGTAATTAACAAATTTAAATATAATCATCATCAAACCAATATCGTTTGGTCGACTGCAATTTGAATTGCAGCCGTAATTATAATAATTATAGAGTATAAGTCGGTAAAGATTTAGGGGGATGGGGGATAGCTAATGATTTCAGTCGATTTTTGACGAATAGTAGTAAAGCCTGTTATTCCACGTAACGCGGGTAGATCACCTATTCGAGGTGAGTTACGGTGTAAGATCTATCACCGAACCCTAGTCATGACAACTTTGCTCGAGTTTGAGGTAGCTGAATCACTGATTGACTGAGTCAATGGTTGTGCAAGATTTTACTGGTTATTATGTACGGATACAGAGACATGACAAAGAGAGGGAAAGAGAGTTTTTTTTTCTCTCAGCCTGCCGCAGTCCGCGTTCTGTTTAATTGGTTAAGCTTATTGTTGTTATTCTTACTGATGTAGATTGTGCTGTCTTCACCCACTGAGCAATGCTCACCTAAATTCCCAAGCAACACCATTTGTTTCTCAGCGAGTAACAACAACCTTAGTTTGACTAATAGACGGTTCAAACTATGGACAATGCACCGCATATAAAACTTCATTGTACCTTAAAAAGCGCAGAAGGTGGAGTCTCTTTGCAACTTATGTTTGTGGCATAAGGTGTTGCAAATAAGGTGCATGTAACATGATATATGAATGACACAAGTTGTAAATGAGGTATTAACTGACTTAACTGCAATGTTTCACTGAAATATTTAAAACAGTACTGTGATGTTTTCGAGTACATGTAACTGACATTCAAGTTAACCACATAAATGTATAAGATATTTTTGTGAGGTGATGTGGAAAAAGCATACTGCAAAATCAGATATGGCAATCGTAGAAAAAGTCATTTAAATAAAAGTACGAAATTAATTACATTAAAATATTGATAACTAGTCCGTTTTTTTAAAACGCATCTAGTTTTATGGTGAAATTACACATTTTGCTTCGATTAAATATATACGCCTTCAAAAGCTTACAAATTTATGCCACAAATTTGCAGCTTAAAAATATGTCGAAATAAAAAATTGATCTCTAAAATAAAATATTTATATTCAAACTATTGGAAAACATTACAGCTGTAATAAGTATTTCACTTTTTTACGTTAATAGGGTGTGAAACATAAATATATTGAAAAATAGGTTTATTATGATTATTTCTGGTGGATTACAGTCTTACGAACAGCATTCTAATTGTGTACATTGCGGGTCAACATGTTCGGTACAACCATATTTTTTTGTATGTGCGGTTGTGTTTGCGAATGTGATACATTTTTGATTTCATTCTTACCGAATTAAATAAGCATGGTGATGAGTTCTTAAAACTCAAAATTATGTTTAAAAAAAGTAATAATCAATGGGATGATCAGTGGTAACTCTACATACTGTACCCAGGCACTTTTTCGGCTCTCTTAGGCAAGGCAGCGCTCTGTTGTGAGCCGATCACCGACAAGATATTCTGACAAGCTGGTAGATGCCACACTCCGTCACATCAGTGGGCAACTAAAACACACCTACCAGACCCCTATTTCATGAAGTGCCCAACCCGTAGCCGCCAACCTAAATTTTAATCAGCATAGTAAATTTGAAATAAATACTTTACCAGTTACAATCAATTAAGGCCTAATAAGTGATCAGCTTTTTAAACCAAATAAGCGTTTTTTATGCAGTACCGATGGATCCTATTAATTTTAATTTTTTAGCTGACAGAAAGTTTATTGAACGCAAAGATGCTTAAAAACTAATTTTAAGAATATATATTTAAACATAACACATTTTTTTTTTAAATAAAATAAATGGTATAAATTTTTATCAATTTGAAAAATCAATCAATCAACAAGTAAATGAATAAATGAAATAAAAACAAATTAAAATAGCCTGTAAACCAATTGGAATTAATGACTTTAATTCGCAAACCTCCACCGTCTATTACTGAAAAATGCTAAAACTTTCATAATTTCGTCATTTTTTAACAGAATATTTTTATCCATCCATTGCAATAGAACCGCAAACTTCTCAAGTTTTGATGAGAATTGTAGTATTTCAAAAAAATTTCTGATTCTGAAAACATTATGAACTGAAATAGTGTAAATTTTTGACATTGGGGGTTTGAAAATCAAACGATAGTTTACCGGCTCGATTTTTTTTTCGATGCATTTTGATTTTTCTAATAGGAAGCCATCCACAAATTATGTAAGGGTTTTTGAATGATCATTAAATGCCCCTCCCGTCCTTGTAAGACTCTGTAAAACTTGCAGTTCGCAACCCTTCTCCCAAAAGTCTTTCTAAGATTTTAAAATTTTCCGAGGATCGTAAGATATCGATTTGGGTAATTTTTTACATGCATTTGCGCATTAAATTTTATGCACGAAAACTACTAAATTTTATGAATAAAAATGTCAACCCCCCTCTCCCCCCATTCCGTTACAAAATTTGTGAATGATCCCAAATGTTGAAAAAGATATAAATAATCCACGAAAATCATTTTTTCCAAAGATTTCATAGAAAATTCAATCTTATCGAAGAAAGTTGGACTCCCAACCAAACCGAAAGGTTGATTTTCTGCGGCTTTTGAGTCCATCTTTGTACGATGATGTCTGAAAAAAAAAATGTATTTATCCGTCAATATTCTCTAAAAAAATGAGAAAACTTGAGTGGTTACGGATTCCAAAGACGGTCATTGGAGATCTGTGGTGGGACTTGTATGACTCCCGGAAACAAGAATCAAAAATTTAACTCCAAATAAATAAACCAGCTAGCTTCTGCGTATCATCAATTCCTGGTCAATATATAAATCCTTGATTTTTGACCCCTTGTTCGATCATAATATTGCTATCCAATAATTAGTGAATTGGATCGATATATCAACGCTTAGGTTTCAAACTCCCAGTTTATTGGGCGAGAATTAAAGCGATTTCACCACGTCGATTACGCAAACCGTTAGACTTCTTTTCATAATCATCTAGTCATTATTCACTGATCTTTTAAACAATAGCTTATAATTATAAAGCAAAGATATCTATCGAAATTTTGACAAAATACAAATCAAAGCCTTTACCTGAACAACATTATACCATTAGAAAATAGAGTAAACCAAAATGGAGAACTAAAAATAGTTCTTTAATGACCTGCCCCGATAACACATCAAAACGCCCTCTCATAACCATTAACAAGTGTAAATTCTGAATTGAATTAATTTTTTAATGTTTGGAATATTTGTGAACATTCTCCATTATAGCAACATAATTTTGGCCGGTAGTTTACGGTTCATCCAGATATAATCCAGCTCACTGAACTGTTGCAAACATGTTAAATAGTACGTTACAATAATGTAGCTATTTTCAAGACATCATGAAAAGTTTACAACAAGTATTTTTTACGTTGCAGATGAGTGGATATTAAAATTAATGATTCATATTGAACTGCAACAACACCGCAACGATTTGTCAACATAACTGCACCATTACGTATTATCGATGGTATCCATGTTCCAGTTATGTTGAAAATAAGTAGCAAATGCGTAGTTTGAACAATCATAGAATTTGTTGAGTATGTGCGTGCTTTAAACGTCACTTGTCAGTAGCAATGTGACATCGAGTGGTAGCGACATCGGTGCAGCTCCTCCGGCAGTAGTCATCAGGTTTCGGCATTATAAATAAGCCACTAGTTCTGGCAATCCACCCGCTATTTGGTGCCGTTTCCAGTTCGCGGATCCTCAACGGCCACATCTCCATTCGGCAATATCAACATATTTGCTGCCTCCAGCTCATGCAACAACCAATACATCGTCACCTCAGGCTTCCCACCGTTCTATTTAGCCCTTTGAACACCCGGTTGGTTGATAGACTACGGCCACGCCAGCCGCTGTTGACATCATCTTTAGTCACCATCGTCCCCCGCCATCCGTAATCCTATCGTCCTCGTCGTGGTCTTCCATTTCTTACGCAGACGTTTGCACATGCCTTACGATTCCTCCGCTTTTGCCAATGTTGTCCAAAAATATTTTACAACATCAAAGGGACAAGACATATTTGAGCCATGGTTGATACTAGATGGTTACAACAAACCTTACAGTGACAACTTGATTCAGTTGGTTGCAAAACGAAGTTTGAAAACTTATAGATTCATACGCTTAATTGGAACAAGATTGCAAATAGGTTCTTCAACACATATTGGTTCGTCAACTTTTTAGTAACATTTCGAAACAGTTGCTCAATAGGTACAAAAAACATACACACTAATCGAGTCAGTACGGTTTTACTGAGTTTTTGGATTGTGGAACTGTTCGGTAAAAGTTTAAAAATCTGTGGAAAATTTATTAATGAGAAAATTTGATCTGAACTTGTACATACTTAGTTCTGTTAACCCTATTTAATGATAGAAAATAAAGTTGGTCGTTTTCATTGATTTCTTACGGATAACGGTCATTTGAATTTTTACCGACTTTTTCAGCAATTCAAAAACCCAGTAAAACATTACTGACTCCTGTAAAAAAATCTTAGTGTGTATAGTTCCCACTCTGTTGCACCAAAGTTTTAAGAAACATTATGTTGTATGAAATTCTCATTCAACAAACACAAAACAAGTTAGATTTGTTGCTCAAGTGTTTCATACAATATCACGTAGCATATAACTTCATACCAATTTGAGTGTAACATGTTTGCTCCTCCCATTTGAGGCATGATTTGACAGGTCATCCAAGCAGTACATTGAAACAGTTGAGTTTCATTATTGTGATCTAAAGTAAATGAAGCAACAAAGCTGAAACTTTGTCGTATCAAGATGTATTTCCTGTTTCATTTAAGGGATTTCTGGGCAACTTAAATAAAAAAATAAAAGAATTGAGATGTTTTCTGTGTTGCTTGGGATTTTGCTGCGGACCGAGAGTAGTATCCGAACGAGGCTTCAAAATGCTGTTTCCTACCTAGCTCCTTCCAATCGAAATTGTTTCTTAGTACCATGAGTAATTGGTACCCAATACTAACCTAAATTTACTGCTGTTTAAAAAATTTCTGATTTTTGTCTCCGCAAAGTGTCACACACGACTGAGCCTAGAAAATAAACGAACTAGTTACAATAATACTTCAAACTAGGGGAACAGAATTTTTCTATAATAAAAGGAGCACATCTTAGTCATTGTTAAGGTTTATGCCTTGTTAAAAGTAACATGACTCGGGTTGCTTCACCGAGGATGATCTTGAAACATTGAAAAATAGGCAAGTCGTCATATATGTCATAGATTCTCAACGTTCCCCCACCCGTGCGGTCAGGCTCGCTCAACATCGCTTCTTTTCATGTGCTTTTCGCTTAGTGGGGGTTCGCGAGCCCCAGGTGGAGACTCGATGATCTACGTGATTCCTTATCTCTCTACAGAGTGATTCAGAATAACTGTCACCGATTTCACAAATATGCAATGGGTATATGTTCACGTATTTTTATTTTACAGTGTGTACAATTATCAACTTGTGTTAATAGAAGAAATTGAAATTTCATTCGTTTGCGATTTCAAGTAGCCGTTGACGTGAAAATTGAGCATAATCGTGTGTTATCTTTAAGAAACTGAAAACTCTTCGAAATAATGAAACATTTAATTTTTGCATCATTATAGAGGTACAATCGAACATGCGTGGAAAATCCTATCAATATCAGAACTTAGACGCATCTCCAGAACTTCAAAAGTGCTGGAGCTAAAGCGATCGTTCCAGCTGGGGTTAATTTTCGTGACAAATGTGGCTGGTAATTAAAGGTAAGGGAAGAGAGATTTGAATTAAAGTATGCTTAAATAGTTGAAGGTTATATATGCAGTGTGTCTGGAATATACTGATATCAGAAATTCATGCAAGCGTTCAATAGTTATGGCCACAGTTATTCCAAATCACCCAGTAATATACAGCGAGTTTGTCACCTCTGTTCTCCCTGCTGCGTACGATAGTGCCAACGGCTTGCAGTCTTGCATGGAGTCAATTTTGCTTCGAATCCAGATAGATCATACCACACATTTTACCAAAAAATTCCGTACTGTTTGAACCAGTAAAAATACCGCACCGAAAAACTGAAAATTGGTTTCTTCAGTAAAGTTACTTCAAATTAATTGTTTTACAACGTTGTATAACATTGTCCAGGTCTTTGACAAATAAATAAGTGAGGGACATTAGGGTGGTTCCCATGTTATTGAGTTCCAGGTATCATTTTTTTTATTATTTGGAATTCAGTGCCAACATTTCAAAGGGGCGTAATTGCTTTTGTGAACAATGGCTTTAGCTGTCGATTTCTCGCAACTGAAAGCTCACCTCTTCAAATTAACAATTCTAGATGGTAGAGGAAACATTCCCCTACTTGATGGTGTAAATAACTTTCATGAGTGAGCTTTTATTCAAGAGAAATCGAAGGCTAAAGCCATTGTTTACAAATGCAATTACGCCCCTTTGAAATGTTGGCACTGAATTGACCATCTAAGCAACTTTGCTGATGAAATTATTCTATAAAGAAAAATTAAAGGGTTGTGTCCTATACACGACCGCAGTATGACGTAGAACCACGCAAAATTGATGTATGTCATGCATTTCTGACTATTACAGTAAGCGCTCAACTTCCGAGCCGATCAGTTGATGTTTTCGGACGAGCAGATCTCGGAAGTCGTTCACAGACTATATAGTACGCTTTTTGTCAGTTTTCTTTTTCGACGTATCAAGTATCGCGTTCGCGCTCGTCGCGATGTCATATTCCGCGATGCCTCGCCGCGAGAAAATGTTTCGCGTCGATTACTCACAGTTTCCGAAGCTGCTTTCCCATGACGAGATCCATAAGTTCATCGCGAAAGAACTCGGTCTTACTCGCGAAAACGTGGTTCTACTCCTGCCAAGCAGACGCCTAAGATGTACCTTCGTGAAAGTTATCAACCTCGAACTAGCCGAGAAGATCGTGGAGCAACAAGACGGAAAGCACGAATTCGTGTTTGATGGGAAGTCCTACAAGCTAATGATTACGATGGAGGATGGAGCGGTGGAGGTGAAGTTTTCCGAGCTACCCGAAGGCGTCACCAACGATCAGATTGCAGTTTTCCTTGCCGAATACGGAGAAGTTATCAGTGTTCGTGACCTACTGTGGGATGACCTATACAGTGATTTTGGTGGTGTTGCAACCGGTGTTCGTGTTGCTCGTATGGTGGTTACGAAAAACATTCCTTCTATCGTGACCATTCAGGGCGAAGAAGTCGCTACAAGGGCTACAAGGGGCAGCGGCAAACCTGCTTGCACTGCCATGAATTTGCACACATCGGCATCCCATGTGTGCAGAACAAAAAACTGCTGGTGCAGAAACTTGCCACAGACCAATCGTACGCAAACGTTACGAGAGGTAAAACAAACAAACCTACACCGATCAAACCTCCACAGAAACCTACGGATCTACGAAAACCACATTCTGGGCAGAATAAGGCTTCGTTTGTATCCGAACAACTTGGCGCTTCGGGTATGTCTTCAAATCTCCTTGGTACAAGTGAGTCACGTACTGTAGCAACACTACAGAAAAACACGATGCAGCCCCCGCTGTACCTGTTACAATGCAAAAAAAAATCCTCCACAGCGCAAGCTGTCATCCAGCTTTCACCAATTTCCATCCCAATCGGCACCATCACATCACATCGTAGGACTGATGGGAACGAAACGGACAACTCGCAGACTTCAAACAGCAGCCGACGCTCGCGTAGACAACCACCAGGCAAGAAAATGCGACACGAAGAAACCAACACCAGCACCGAACACGAACACGTCCAAATTTCCGATGAAAACATGCAACAATAATGGAGTACGTCAGCTGTAACATCGGAACTATCAATATCAACACGATCACCCACCAGACCAAGCTAAACGCCCTCCGCACCAGAGATGCCAGATCTACGGAAATCTCCGTAGATCTACGGATTTCACAATTTTTTGCGGAAATACGGATCCGTAGGCAAAATCTACGGAATTCGGTACAGTTTCTACGGATTTTTTTATTCAGTGTACGTCAGTTTACTAGTTTCCTCCCTTCAGAACCCAATTTTACGATCTAGAGTATAATCTGATTCTGAAGGGAAAGAAGCATAAAGTAAAATACACCCATGCAACTTGTCAACCGTTTTCTTGCTCGCTTTCCAACGCAACGAAAATGGAAACGTGCTACAAGACCCAATTACCGAGCTGTACCTGGAGTTGCTTAATTTAATTCTGCCGATTGTCGATAAAATTAACAAGATTTTTCAAGCAGAAAAGCCAGAAATAATATCCATGCACTCTACTTTGACACGAAAAGTAAACCAAATCTTGGGCTATTTCACAAAACCTCAAGTTTTACTCGCTGCTTCTAATCCGAAAGAGCTTAGATTTGAAAACAGTGATTTCAAACCATTGGGTGAAATATACTTTGGCGTTAAAGTATCAGTCCTCATCAGCTCCGTAAAATACGACAGGAAAAGAATTACAGAATTTCAAAACCAGTGTTTATGCTTAAATCTGGAGCTGGTTAAGCAAATGCTTAAACGATTGCAATTGGATAACGTGGTAACGGATAACGTGACAAAGAAGACTGGCAGCAAGTCGATAATGAGTTCAGTGAGCTGCAAGTTTTCGACTTTAAAGACATCGGTGCTACGGGTGAAGACAAGCCAAGTAACAATTTTGGTTTTATGAGAATTCTGAAGACCATGATTTAGACTTGTAGCATGCTTTAAAACATCGATAAAACTTGTAATGTTACTTGGGAATGCTGACGATTTTTAGACAAAGATTCTTGAGCTGCGGAAAAACGATGAACATTTCTTCTTTCCATTTCTTTGGCGGCTACTGAAGGCGATTCTTGCATTACCGCATTCTTCCGTGGCGGCTGAACGAATATTTTCAGCCCAAAACCTCAACAAGACTTCCTTCAGACAGATTATCAAACGAAACGCTGGTTGGAATATTAAGAACAAAGGATTGGCTGAAAACACTTGGAACTTCTAGCTCAGTTTAATCCCAGTAAACATGCGAAGCAAGTTCAACTCTGCAATGTATGTCACTAAATCACAGACAAACGAAGAAGAGGAAGAAGATTTCAGCTATGTTCTACAAATTTTAAACAAAGTTTAATTTGTTATTGTTTGATATGATAAGTTATCCTAAAATCATTTTAAAACACCTAAATGTAACAAAAATGATAAAATACACAAATATATCTCAAACAAACTGTCTGTTTCACCAAGTATTTTTATATTTCTTAAATGAAGCAATGAAATTGGGTTGTTATCGGAATGATTTAAATAAAACAGGAAAAAAGTTATCTTTCATTTAATTCTACTCGATTAATTTTGGTATCCATAATATTTTTATATCTGTGATCTTGACATTTTCACCTAGGGGATGAGAACTTAAGGGGGTTAGGTTTTGATAAGTAATTTATTGAAATTGACACTGATGAAGACTGCACATTGTAGTCGAAATACGTATCTGTCATGGATACCAAAATTAATTAAGTGGAATTTAATGGATGATATCCTTTTCTGCTGTTTAATATTTCTTAAAAAAAAGTATACACAGCACCTGTAAAACCAACTTTTGATAGTTGAATATTCCAATTTCATTTCAACTTTTGATGTTAGACCCGGAGGGCAGAGTGTCTTATACCAATCGACTACGCTCAACGAGATCTACATATGCGTATGTGAGTGTGCACGTGTTAGTAAGAGTGGTTCCGAAAAATCGAAATTTTAAACCATTTTTTCAAAAGTTCTATCATCGATTTATCATTTAACGTAAAATATCACCTAACAGAAGTTCGAAAAAAAAAAACCGTAGAAATCCGTAGATTTGAATAAGTCTACGGAATTGCAAAGAAAAAAATCTGGCATCTCTGCTTATATCACACACGAAGATTTCAACAAATGGCAACACTGCATGCCTCGCTACATGGACAAAGGTGCATTGTGAGTCAGTCGATCTAAATGACGTACGTTCTCCCTCCACTTGGGTAGGGGAAGAATATTGACAAAGTGCAATCAAAATCAGTTTTTCAACAATACTCGTCATCAATCCATCGTCATCAATATTACCTTTTCAATAATATTGTCAGTGTGTCAATTTACTGTCAATATATTGACCCGTGTAACGAGTGCTTTAGTGTGTTGTCATTAATGTTGTCAATATTTATGTATTGATAATATTGTAAGAAAAATTGACAATACGATGTTTGTCAATATATTGACATGTGTAATGGGCGCTATACAAGGTGTGGAATTGAAGGGCAGAATGTATTGATGCACTTTGTTTTTCACTCGGCTTTCATTCCGCTTCGCATGATTCGTTTGTTTCGTTCGCTCAATCACCCTTGTAGTGACGTCATAACGTTTTGTTTCGATTAGCGTTTGCATAGGAATTTAAATGTGTATTATAGAATTCTTGTATTTTACCAATATTTTTGAATGTTCTTCCACTTATTGATATAATTTATTGATTATTGTGTGTTCACACTGTCACATGAAAAAGCTGCCTGCCGATGAGTTTTTGATCGTTTTAAAGTAAGGAGTTATTGTGAAAAAAACAAGCTGATATTTGGCGGCGACTTGACAAATGAATTCAATCAAGCGTAGGATTTGTTTTGCTTCATATTTCGCAAAATTGCTTTCGAGTTGCTCACCATCGTCTCTCGCAATACGTGAGGGCTAGATCTCCACACCTTGTTTAAACTTGGTTGGATCTATTCGGATTTTATTTTGATTCTAAAAAGCATCTTCTGTTCATGATTCATTATCTGGATCAAACGGAATGAAAGCAGTGAAAGTGACGTCAACAATGTGGTTACGTATGAATGATAAGGAGTGAAAAAGAAGCGCGATTTCACATGCCGAACCTTTGCAGATCAAGGTTCATCTTCGATAGGACGAAGTTACATCTATCTATAGACCCAATACAGTAGACCACATTACATCCAATAATAAGAATATCTAAACTTGCATGTTCATAGTGAAATATCGACTGCAGCTCAATGATTACATAAGATGTAATTGAAGGCGTCATATTAGACCGAGGTTAGGAACATATACCCTATTGCTAAAAATCAAGAACCTATGCTTGCAAATTTTTGAGTTGCTTACGTAAGAAAATTTTAGCCTTATAAAGAACTATCGATTTTTAGAAAATCTTCGTTCAGAAAGTTCCACAATATTGAATTTCCGTTTAGTTCTACTCCAAACTTTCTTTCATAAGACTTCTAGATTGCATTAATGTAAAGCATGTATTGCAATGGGAATCCAGTAATGTCCCGATTTTGTCAGCCCCCTGATGAATTTAGGGCTGACAAAAACGGGACACTGACAAAATCGGGACATTTTTCTTCGCTAAATTTGTTTAACATAATATCTTTAAATGCTGTTTGATAATGCAAGATTTATGTTTTAGGAATCATTCAATATATACGAGCCCATTTAGGGGGGCGGGGGGAGCTGGAATTTCAAATTTTTCCTGATTTCCTGTGTAGCATTATAAGGAGTTACTTCCAGAACCGGGTTCTAGTCTACGAGACGGACATGGGAGAGAAATCAATCCGGATCACGGCGGATGTGCCACAAGGCTCCATCCTTGGCCCAACGCTCTGGAACGCGATGTACAACGGCGTGCTAACGCTGAAGCTGCCCAAAAGAGTCGAGATCGTAGGATTTGCGGACGACGTCGGTTTGGCGGTAGAAGGCGAAACGTTGGAAGAGGTGGAAATGCTGGAAACCGAGGCGATCGACACGGTTTCCAACTGGTTGCAAGGAGGGAAGCTGCAGATAGCCCACCACAAAACGGAAGTGCTATTGGTCAGTAACTGTACAGCTGTTCAGTGAGCAGCAATTACCGTCGGAGAGAACGCCATAGCATCAAAGCGCGTGCTGAAGTATCTTGGAGTGATACTCGATGACCGACTAAGCTTCAATAGCCACGTCGACTACGCATGTGAGAAGCTAGAATCATACCGAACAACTCTGGACCAAGCAGCAGCAAGAGGCGTCTTCTGGCTAGTGTATCGTCATCGATACTGAGGTATGGAGGTCTAGCCTGGGATGCAGCGCTGAAAATTGAACAGTACGTTCCGCCTCATGGCCATGCGAGTCGTGAGTCCGTACAGAACAATTTCGACGGAAGCAGTATGCGTTATCGCCGGTATGATACCCATCATCATCACCTTGGCGGAGGACACCGAATGCTATATGCGAAGAGATACCAGAGGAGTACGACAATTGGTGAGAACGGAGTCGATGGCTAAGTGGCAACAGGAGTGGGACGCAGCTGAGAACGGTAGATGGACACACAGGCTAATACCGATTCTTTCAACCTGAGTGAACAGAAAGCATGGAGAAGTCAACTTCCATTTGACGCAGTTCCTGTCTGGTCATGGCTGCTTCAGGAAGTACCTGCATCGCTTTGGACACACAACGTCACCCCTCTGTCCGGAGTGTGACAACGTGGACGAAACGCCGGAGCACGTGGTTTTCGACTGCCCAAGATTTGAGGCAGTGCGAGTGGAGATGCCGGCCCTTAGCGCGAGAAATGTCGTCAGTGAAATGTGCCGGGATGAGAGGACGTGGTGCAGGGCAGTGACGCAAATTTTGTCGGAGCTGCAGCGAAAATGGAGAGATGATCAGCGAGTTAGAAACGCCGGCTAGCTGAGCTGTAGAGATGTGCTTGAGCACAGCAACCCCCCCCCCCCCCCCCCCGACGAAATACTCTATGGGAAATCCGGGGGGATAGTGGCTAGAGGAGAGTAAGGTTTTAGTGGTTAAGAGTTCCACACTGTGCCAGAAGGAGAACAAACACGCAACACAGTGACAGGCCGGGCTTTTGAAGCTTTCCTTACTTATAAAAAAAAATGCGTAATTTTCAACTAGCCCCTCAACCCTCCTCCACCACTGCACATTTAATTCTCGAAAAATGTCATTATTGAGCTCGACAATCAATAAAATACGAATACGACTGTACAAAACAGTCCACCTCAACCAAAACTAATTGAATCATATAGACTGACAAAATCGGGTCAAAAAGCTGACAAAATCGGGGGTGAACAAAATCGGGGGCTGACAAAATCGGGTCACCACTGTATATTAAGGAAAAAATACTCATACAATTCATTCAATTCACTTCAGTAATTTCATTATCATCGTATTTGAGAAAAGTGTTTCATCATAACTAACTCCGTTGGTCTTACATTAATTTGAATGTAATATTATCTCAATACGTCATCATGAATCTGTTATTGCTTGAAATCTTTATTTCACTTTACCAATTTTAAGTACCGTAAAACGGGGTTTCTTTGATAATGCGGGTAACTTTGATAGTATAATATAAAGAATAAATTTACTCGCTGTGCTTTGTCTAAATAAGAAACATTGGTTCCATATTGTAGCTTAGGGTATTTCCGTTGATATGGTATATAGTTTTTAAGTAGTATGTGTTACATATTTTACAAAAATATTTATAAACCATTTTCGTGTTTTCCGCCTTTTTGAAAAATCACTCAAACCATCACTTATGAAATGCATTTCCGATACAGCTATCACAAATTCAATGTTGTATTCTTATTACTTATGAAGTTTCCTGATTATATATTCATTCAAGTTTCATTTAGTTTAAAGAACTAAATTATTTGAGTTTCATTTTTTTCTACATTCATAGAGAATTATCAAAGTAACCCCAAATCAAAATACTGAAGTTCGGTCACAAAACGAAAAAAATAGTGCAAATTCTTTTTTTTTTTTTTTTTTTTTTTTTTTTTTTTTTTTTTTTTTTTTTTTTTTTTAACTCTTTATTTGTTCCAAATTCAAAATAAATTACATTTCATTTTTAACCTAGGTGCTCCAGTTACTACAGTAACTTACCAGCCTTAATTGTTATGATATATATCTAAGTATTTTTACATTGTTCCTGTCTTGGCAATTCAGTATTTTAAACAGGTTTTTTAACCTGCATGTCAGTATAACAATTGATATCTTAAAACTAAAAACTAAAACTAAATCTTATCTAAGTATAAAGGGAATTAATCGTTGCAATTGAGGATTGCAACGATTTTTGCCTGAAATTATTAATTATTTTGTTGGACATTTGTGCTAAAGTCTCAACATTCGAAATTCTATGTACTTCGGTTGTACTGTACCAGGGAGGCAACTTCAAAATCATCTTCAGAATTTTGTTCTGAATCCTTTGAAGTGCTTTTTTCCTGGTAGTGCAACAACTAGACCATATTGGCACAGCGTAAAGCATGGCCGGTCTAAAAACTTGTTTAAATATTAGAAGTTTATTCGTCAGGCAAAGTTTGGATTTCCTGTTTATAAGAGGATACAAACATTTTATATATTTGTTACATTTGGCTTGAATGCCCTCAATGTGATCTTTAAAAGTTAATTTATGGTCAAGTATTAATCCAAGATATTTCACTTGGGTTGACCAGGAAATTGGAACTCCGTTCATAGTGACTATGTGACTACTACTAGGTTTCAAAAAGGAAGCCCTGGGCTTATGTGGAAATATTATAAGTTGAGTTTTGGAAGCGTTGGGAGAAATCTTCCATTTTTGTAAATAAGAAGAGAAAATATCTAAACTTTTCTGAAGTCTGCTGCAAATAACACGAAGACTTCTTCCTTTAGCGGAAATGCCTGTGTCATCAGCGAACAAAGATTTGTGGCAACCCTGAGGCAAATCAGGGAGGTCCGAAGTGAAAATGTTATACAATATAGGCCCAAGAATGCTACCCTGAGGAACTCCTGCTCTAACAGGTAGTCGATTAGATTTGGAATTTTGATAATTTACCTGGAGAGTTCTGTCAGTTAAATAATTTTGAACTAATTTCATAATATAAAGTGGAAAATTAAACTTTTTCAATTTAGCAATCAAACCTTCATGCCAAACACTGTCGAATGCTTTTTCTATGTCTAGAAGAGCAACTCCAGTTGAGTGGCCTTCAGATTTGTTTGAACGAATTAAATTGGTAACTCTCAAGAGTTGATGAGTAGTTGAATGCCCATGGCGAAATCCAAACTGCTCATCTGCAAAAATTGAGTTCGTGTTGATGTGAAGCATCATTCTATTCAAAATTATCTTTTCAAAAAGTTTACTTATTGAAGAAAGCAAACTTATTGGACGGTAGCTAGAAGCTTCAGCTGGATTTTTATCCGGCTTCAAAATTGGAACAACTTTTGCATTTTTCCATTTATCAGGAAAGTATGCCAAATGGAAACATCTGTTAAATAATTTTACCAGGAAAGACAAGATACTCTCTGGGAGTTTTTTGATGAGGATATAGAAAATACCATCATCACCTGGAGCTTTCATATTTTGAAATTTTTTGGTTATAGACCTTACTTCGTCCAAATCAGTCCCCCAGGAATCATCAAAAATATTTTCCCGAGAGAAAATATTCAGAAAATCCCGAGCAACCTGATTCTCAATAGGACTAGTAAGACCCAAACTGAAATTATGGGAACTCTCGAATTGCTTAGCAAGTTTCTGAGCTTTTTCCAAATTTGTGATCAAAATTTTACCACCTACTTTAAGCGCTGGAATTGGCTTTTGAGGTTTTTTCAAAATTTTTGTGAGTTTCCAAAAGGGTTTGGAACTCGGGTCTAATTTAGAAACATTATTTTCAAAAGTTTTGTTCCTCAGGGCAGAGAATCGCTTTTTAATTTGTTTTTGCAAATCCCGCCAGATAACTTTCATGGCAGGATCGCGTGTTCTTTGAAATTGTCTCCTACGGACATTTTTAAGACGGATCAAGAGCTGAAGATCATCGTCTATTATAATTGAATCGAATT
Source organism: Ochlerotatus camptorhynchus (assembly GCF_037179485.1). Taxonomy (NCBI): domain Eukaryota; kingdom Metazoa; phylum Arthropoda; class Insecta; order Diptera; family Culicidae; genus Ochlerotatus; species Ochlerotatus camptorhynchus. The sequence goes on along the minus strand of NW_027040494.1, from coordinate 3,067,418 downwards.
TAACCTCGCATTTTGGTACTGAGGCAGCTCTTGCTTCAACTATAGAAGTAGTCAGAGATTCAAGAGCATAATTAATTTCATCTTTGGTTTGCAAAGGAATGTTTGGATCGAAGTTATATTCCATAAATGTTCGATATTGCTCCCAATCAGCCCTATGGTAATTGAAAGTAAAGCTGTTGGGATTGGAAATTATCTCTTGGGATATTTCAAAAGTTACTGGAAGGTGATCAGAACCGAAGTCAGCATGGGTAACCAATTGGCTACAAAGATGACATGAATCAGTTAAGACCAAATCAATAGTTGAGGGATTTCTTGCAGAAGAAAAGCATGTTGGGCTGTTTGGATATTGAATAGTGTAATAACCTGCAGAACAATCATCAAACAGAATATTACCATTGGAATTGCTTTGAGCATTATTCCATGAGCGGTGTTTTGCATTAAAATCACCAATAATGAAGAATTTAGACCTATGACGGGTAAGTTTCTGGAGGTCACCCTTGAGATAATTCTTTTGCTGGCCTACGCATTGGAATGGCAAATAGGCAGCTATAAACGTAAGTTGTCCAAATTTTGTTTCAACAGAAACTCCCAAAGTTTCAAAAACTTTGGTTTCAAATAAAGAAAGAATTTTATGCTTGATTCGTCTATGAATAATGATGGCAACGCCACCACAGGGTCCATCAAGACGATCATTTCTATAAATCAAGTAATTTGCGTCCTTCTTAACCTTATGGTCAGGTTTAAGGAACGTTTCAGTTATAACGGCAATATGCACGTTATGAACTCTCAAAAAATTAAATAGCTCGTCTTCATTATCTTTAAGAGATCGAGCGTTCCAATTTAAAATGTTTAAAGCTTTAAAATCCATTACTGAATTTTAAAGTCATGACAATATTATTAGCAAATTTTACTCCAGTTTGAATAGCATCAAACATGGAGTTAGATTTAAGCATATCAGAAATCATGTCAATTAATGAATTCTGTAAAAATTCCATTTTAGGGGCAGTAATGCTTCCTAAGTCAAAATTGTCAAAATTTCCGTTAGAACGTTGGTTAGTATTTTGATTTCTACCCGCTGCAATAGCAGCATAGGTAGCTCCATTAACTCGCTGAACATTGTTAGCAGCGAGGGGAGTAGGTACAGATGAAACATTTGAAGCAGGGGAGATATTTGTACCTACGGGTACGAATGTAGAATTTGTTCCTCGCTGACCGTTGTTAACAGCAGAGGAATTTGTACCTGGTCGGAAACGTGGAGCGTTTCCTACCTGACGGTTAGAACGAGATTGTAGGATCGCTTTGCGAGTCTTACATTCCCAAAAATTGGATTTGTGGTTTTCACCACAATTTGAACATTTAAATTTCTTAGGATCTTCCTTCACAGGACAGTCGTCCTTTGCGTGAGAGGAATCACCACAATTCATGCATTTAGCTGGCATGTAGCAATTTTTAGTTCCGTGACCCCATCCCTGGCACTTACGGCACTGGGTGAGGTTTTGGAAATTTCCTCCAGTCTTCCTGAAGTGTTCCCACTTCACTCGGACATGGAGCATAAGGCTAGCTTTTTCTAAGGCCTTAAGGTTGTTTAGTTCACTAGACTTGAAGTGAACTAAATAAAAATCATTAGAAATCCCGTTGCGCGAATCGCCAGGACGGGATTTCATTTTCATTTTGATTACTTGGAGTGGCACAACTCCAAGTAATTTTGCCAGTTCATCTTTGATCTGATCCAGGGATTCACCACTGGGCAGTCCTTTCATGACAACCTTGAACACACGTTCAGTTTTGGTGTCGTAAGTAAAAAATTTGTGCTTCTTCTCAGTAAGATACTTGAGAAGACATTTAAATCCGTCCAAGGTTTCAGCCAATACACGGCATTCACCCCGACGTCCAATTTGTAGTGAAAACTTAACTTTCACGAAATTCAAAAGTTCCATGCGAAGAGCATGGAAATCGGTAGTGGTTATCACAATAGGGGGAATCTTTTCTTTCTTGGCATTAAGCCGGGAAAGTTTACTAGAATTTTTCTTGGATGATGGATCATTCTCATCATCCGTGAGCAAATCAAATTGATTACTCAAATTAATTTCATCAGAAGGGGGGTCAAGAGTTTGCCCCTTTCTTTTGCGTTTAGGCGCCATGGCGGCAGTAAATTTTTATCCAAATCGACTTCCAAGCAGATTACTAAAGAATCTGAAGGATCGAAGAGGAATTTTCCAAATCGATATCCAAGAAGGATTACCTCGGGTAGGGTCCAAAGTGCAAATTCTTTAATTTTCGTTCAACGTATTAGTAACGAATTAATCTTGGGTCCTCAGTACTTGTTTTAAAAATATTAAATTTGAAAAACAGTCATTGCTGTAAAAAAATATTTTGAATATACTTTAAAAAACTACCAATGTTACCCCGTTTTACGGTACCATAGAAGCAGCACGGAGCACACTTTGAAAACCCGTAATTTAGACTTCTTCCAAAAATTTTCTAAACTTTCCCTGGTATTTGAAAGTCCTCAGACCGTCCCATATAAGACCTATCAACTTTCTCTAAATGTATCCTTACTATAAAATAATGTGTTCCAGCTTCTTCTATAAAGTGACTAATTTACTAAAAAGTTACCTGCTACCAGCCCTAGGCAAGGGATTTGTAGAACAATAGAAAAGATGTGTGGGTTCGATTCCAGGTCCGGTCTTGGAAATTTTTCGAGTTTTAAATTTTCTTGATAACCCTGGGCATATAGCATGATTGTGCTTGCCACACAATAAACAAATTCGTACATTGTTTGACATAGGAAATTCTCGAGCTGTCGAAATGCTTCAATTCCTTCGGTTCATGAGTTGATGGGTCGATAGGTAGGGTCCAGGTGTGGGAGCTGCCTTCCTGGCACGTCGGTAGCATTGGTGCTCAGCACGGAAAACAAGATCGACGGAAAAAAACAAACCAAAGGAAATGCTTCAAGAACGATAAGTTGAGAGCAGACGATAGGTGGTTTAAGAGCGTCAAAGCAAGGTAGAAGAACCATCCCTAAAACTCAACAAAATCCAGTTCCACCTCCCATCCAGAACCACCAACCGGCCGGTATAGCTTGAGGTCAAAACTTCTTTTGCTGAGTTGTGCTTGTTGACACGTTATGATGATGATCCAATCAAGCCATCCAAGCGACAACCGAGCTCAACCATCACAAGCGGCAACATTCAAACTTCCAGGCAAACATATTGCCAGCCCTTCACGGTCAGCCTCCGGAGACATAGCACAAGGGCCACTACACCACTATCCCTCTGCCAATATAAATATCTTCGATAATAAATTGATTTAAAGTGACAGTTATGGCGATTTATTGCTGGTGGTCAGCTTGCTCGTTTGTAACACAAGACCAATCGTCCGAGACCAAGGAGGACCGGGACAAAAGACCATCCAGCCAGCCAGCCAGCAAAAGCCCAATCCAATGGACCCGGTCGCACATTTCTGAAGAAAACAAGTCGGCTACTTGGGAAAAAGCTTCTGCCTTCTCGGGCCATGAGAAGACTGCGTAGGGACTGGAAACGATCGCTCTCATATGTGCTCGCCTGTATGTGTGTATATGTCTGGAAGTGAATGAATGGGTGTTTGGGTAAACGAAGGAAATATGTCCATAAGGCATATTGCTTTCATCCTCAGCCCCCCTCTCGGTTCGGGGACGAAACGTGAGACAGACGACGACGCAAAGGCAAGATATTGAAAATTCTCGTCTGACAAAATCAAATATGTTTTCCCCAAGCAAACCGTTATTCGGCTGGTCCGTGGTGACACAGTCATTCACACACACACATTCGTGCGGAACAAGAAGAAAAGGAAATCACGCACGTGATGGAGACATTTCCGCACAACGCGCTCCTGTCCTAGTGAGGCGTGGGAGGAGAGGAGGACAACAAGAACAAATGGCTCTGCGGAAAAGTTTATGAGCTGTGAAATTGACAAATCGATTCACCATCCGGATAATTACGGTTATTGGTTTTCCTTTCGAAGGCAAACTTTCCGGAGCACGTCCACATAGTCACCGCAAACAAATTTGCAGGAAACGGAGCTTCGAAGCTGTCGTGAAAGCCGGAAACGCATTCTTTTGCGATCCGGGGTGGCAAACTTAGTAAAAGAGTTTGGGGGTTTTTTTTCGGACCTGGGATTTCAAGTAGGGGAAAGGTTCAAACAGTGTTGACGTGGGGAAGATGTTTACGTTTATGTTGAAAAATGCGTTGACGATTATTGAACTTAATCGCAACCAATTGACGTGATTTTAGAAAACAATATTTTTTCATTCAGTTGAACAAGGGGGAGGGGAGAGGGGGCTAGGATTCGATCATCAAGCTAAATATTTCGAAGGAAGACAAATCTGTGCAAAAAAATACATGCAGTGCCTCTCTGTTTCTGTCAGTACGGATCATAATTAATTAAACTTATTCAGGAAACCTACAAAACATTAACCAGTTGGCAGACAGCCTAAGTAAAGTAAAATAACAACCTTATATCATATTGAAAATAGATCGCGAGTACTCGGTTCAGTTCCTTTAACTTTAAATTTAAGACAGTAATAATGAATAACGCAAAGGATAACTCGGCTCTGTAAAGTTTATTCGATTGAGCCTGTACAAATAAAGTAATTATATAAAAAAATATTGAAAATAAGTCGTGTTATTCCAGATATCATCATATTTTCAGTTGTTATCGCATAACTAATTTGGTTATCAACCTCGACCATGAAAGAATATCAAATGATGCAAAGTTAGTTCAAAACTTCAAACATTATCCGCATAATAAGAAAATAAAAACTTCTAATAAAATAATTTGAACTTTATTGAAAAAAAAAATGCATGGACCACAGGATCTGCTATCAAGATGGTTTCAATGATAGCTAAATCAGTTACTACGAAAGAGTCCAAAAAGTATTATTTTGTTATAATTTGTGTTATGTTCGCTATTTATTCAACCCCTATGATAATATGTTACGTTAGCAAATCATGATAACTGGGTATCAGAACTTGTAACTGTTCGTTTATCTCGGCAAGTTCAGTAGCAAGAGACCCTTCGAGCTGGGTCTCAGGATCGGCTTATTACTTGGTAATCACGAGGAGCTTCGCGGACAAGATGTGCAGCCTGACTTGAGATATTGTGTAGTGTGAATTGAAAGAATTACTTAGACGATAAACAAGGGTTTTTATTTAACTAATTGGTGGGATTGGGTTAATCTACTGCAGTTTATTATTCTGTTTGTGTGTGTGGGGAAAATTAACTATTATCTTCGGTTCGTACTGCTCTTTGATGCTTATGCAGATGATCTGGTGAAGAATAGTGGCTGATGGTACCCGAAACGGTGGCGAATGGTCGCACGATGTTTTAGTGGGGTTTGTCGATCGTGTGTGGCTGTGCTAGCCTTTCAGGCGTCCTCCCACGTTGACGGTACAGGACGATACCGGAGTGAGCGTTTCAAGAGGGTAATGCTCCTAAACGGTTAGGGTTTTCAACCCCGAGCTTGAAAATTTCCTTAACGAGCGGTTGGCCCAGAGGTTGGAAATGGTCCTATGCGGTTAAACGTAGCAATCGTGTGCATCTGGTCGAGCTTTTGACCAGACAAAATGGCGACTTTCAGTCGAATTAACAGTATAGTACAAAAGGTCCTGTGAGGGTAATGGGAGCTATTAGAGAAGCCGTACTAATCTTCTATTCATTAGTAGTAGGCTAGATTTAGTTAGACTTGAAGCGTAGGATAGGTCAGGATAGGTACCTGACGAATCCGCCGTCCTCTCCCTTTTAAGTTGGATACCACTCACTTAGAAATGAGGAGGACACTTTAGAATTTGGCTCTTGTGCACACGAACGCCTGTAACTTTATTAGCAATGGCGCTCCTCCTCTTATTCTCTTGGACCCCGTTGTAACTTCTTTGTTGCTGCCTGTAAAGTTGGGAGGAGGGGTGTTATCACCAGTAGATTTTGACCCCCTTCACCTGCTGGTCTACTCTTCTATTACTTAGTTGTTGTACCCACTGGCTTGCATGCGATTCACCCCACTTGTTTTGTACAAAATTTAAATTCAACTAATCTATCACATTTTTTAAATAGATAATAGGTACATTTGTACTAACATTTTCTAACCCTACTACTAACCCTAACTTTAATATAACACCATTTAACTCTAGAGACGTGACTGTCCACAAAATAAAAGCACGAATTAAAAAAAACTAACAATTTGTAACAGTCGGTTACAAATTTGTTATCAATTTGGTGTAATCATTTGTTCGGGAGTGCAGTCATGGCAAATTTAGAGCTGTTTTCTCACTGGTTTTTAAGATGTTCACGTTCCGCCCATCTCAAATCCATACGTCCTCTTTCAAGACTGCTCATCATTGTGATATAGGAATGTGTTACTGAATTGCACATACTTTAGTTCCCTCTAAATAACATTGGAGTATGGGAAAAACTTGTTTGCAATTAGCTAGCAAAAAATCTTAAGCAGGCCATAGTGCATTTCGTAAAGTTCCATCATTTCCTTTTGTTACAAAGGAAATATCTAAGATGCACACTTTCGCCAATTAGAGTTGACCCAGACCCTTGCCTTGATAACCCAAACCCCTAATCCTTGAACTACCCCACCATGCTTGTTTCACTGTCTTTCACAAATAAGAATTGGGAAGCAATTAAATCAAGCGATAATTAAAATTTCCAACAAATAGCGGCACCCGTTGTGTAGTGGTAAGCGTGACTGCCTATCACTCCAAAGGGCCTGGGTTCAATCACAGTCGGCGCCGTCGAGATTTGCTGATGCATAAAGTAAAATCGTTGGTCCCCGGTCCATGAGTTGATGGGTCAATAGGTAGGGTCCAAGTGAGGGAGCTACCTCCCTGGCATTGGTAGTATTGGTACTCAGTACGGAAAACAAGATCGACGGATCGTGATCAGAGATGTTATGTCTCAGAACATCCCGGCTGCGCCTACTGGAATTTTACCCAAGCCTAATGGGGTGAGAGGTAATCACTACCGGCACCGCTACCCGTGATACTCTCAACATCGAAAATTCCTCGGTGCGATTTGTGAAGCTGGTACCTAGAGACAAAAAAGTCAACGAACTAACCTTTGTCTCCTTCAAAGTATCAGTATACTGGCCTGATGGAGTAAATGTACGTGAATTACAACCAAAAAACGACACGGCTCCACTCAACTTACGACCACCAATACCTCCACAATAAGTTTTTCGGAATACAATGCAACTAACTGCAATATAACCGCATCTCAACGCAACATGCATCTACTCTGGGACGCACCAGTGTTGGCCCTATGGAAGCCACCGATCCACTCACCACAGTCGTGCTATTCCTGCCATCACTCATCAGTCACGGCCCTGTGTGTGAGTTAGGAACCGTGGTCTTTCAAACAGATACTGCAGGCAAGTACGATTCCTTTTTGATCAGTTCAACTCCTGATTCGTTGCTTGGTTTCAGTACTATTCCCTTTAGCCGTCATTATTCAACAATTGCAACGTAACATGTTTCAACTCTGGGACGCATCGATATTGGCTACATGGAAGCTCCTTATCCCATCACCACAGTCGAGTGTTTTCCGTCATCGTTCAACAGTCGTCCTGGCCCTGTGTGTGGGAAGGGGAAGAAGGGGTCTTCCAAACCGCTATTTTTAGCAAGTACGATTCTGTTTTGAGCAGTTTAACTTCTGATTGGTCTACTGGTTGTAGCGCCACAACCAACTATCGCTCTTCAAACGTCAACGAGTTAAATTGTCCATTGACCAGAAGCTGGAACGTTGCAGCGCAGTCAGGACACCAATTTTTATCCATCTACTTACAGAAAGTCAGAGTTCTGCGCACAAAAGAATTAATTGAAGTTAAGGCAATCGTGCTGGGACTACGATCTAATAGTTTTTACCAAAGCATGGCTCTGGTCCGATATAAGTAATATCAAACTCACATCTGACTACTCAATAAACTATTCAAGGGGCGGTGGAGTCCTTGTTCCTGTGAAAACTAAGCTGCGCTGTACTGCAATTTCTTTGGATGATTGTAGTCAGCTTAAAAAAATTGCTGTACGAATAATACTTCCTCGCCATTCGCTGTTTATCATTGGCATCTATCTTCACCCGAATTCCAACGCAGGGCTACGGCTGTCAAGAATTTATCGGATCGTTAGTCAGACAATGACATTATTCTACTTTTTGGTGATTACAAACTTCTGTGAACAAGAACTCAATCTCACCGAATCAATCTTATGCAAACCCGCACGGTAGGCTATTCAATCTAGTATTAACGAATTCTCCGGATGTCATTGAAGAATTGCAGCCACCACTACCACCTTTACCTACCGATGCTCATCACCCACCGTTTATTCTACAAGTGGATGTGCACAGCTCCATCATAAACCACCAAGTTAACCCTGATTCGGATGCAATTGATTAGGACTTCATGCATGGCAACTTCGATTCGCTTAACGCCGCGTTTACTTCGATCTGGCAGTTTTTTCTACACGAACACTCTGTTGACGCAAAAGCGCTTTTGTTTTATGACAAGCTGTATGAGATTCTTCACTCAAATGCTCCCCGCCGCTGTCGTACTTAAAGGGGTGTCAACATGAAGTCTTGGTGGACGACTGAGTTGAGTAATCTGCGCAACAGACTGAGGAAAGCACGGAAACGATTTTTCGCACACAAATCCAATGAGAACAGAAATCTTATTCGCCTTATTGTATCATTCTATAATGAACTGCTCACTGCAAGCTACCAAGTATACATGCACAAGCTGGAATCCAACCTAAAATAAAATCCATCCATCTTTTCTGGAGGTACGTTAATGGGGTGTTTACACTTATGCTATTTCACTAGCGCTAATGAGCTAGCTGCTAGCAAAAAAGCATACTAGCATAATGTAAACAGGGCATCAGCGTCTACCAGCATGAAATTTCAGGAGCAACTGAAATTCGTGCTAGTTGGCGAGAACACTAGCGCGAGTAAATCCGCACAGATGTAAACACCCCATAAGAGTCAAAGGGCTAGCAACCGTGTGCCGAACAACGTCGACGACGCAGCAAATCTTTTTTCGAGCTTCTTCCAAAGTGTGCTCTGTTCAACTCCACCTGAACCCCGGGATGTTTCCAATACTTGCCGTCTTGATGTGGTATCCACCTTCCAATCTTCAGTTTTTCTTGTGATGAAGTACTAAATACATTAGTGCTGGAGTCGATGGTCTGTCACCTTTATTAGTTAAGAATTGCGCTGCATATACCACACTGGTCTACAGCAACAAACTTACTATGCTACACCAACGTACTGTTCCGCGAGATCGAACGTCAAAACCAGGTGGGCATTATTTACATCGACTTTTCGACATCGTCAAGGGGTAGGTCACTAAGCGCAGTGTGTCGAAAATAGATTCGGCACAGCTTGGGCACATTCATCGGCACACCTTCGGCACAATCCAGTAGGCAATGATTGTTAATTAAATAAAATGGGAACACAGCTGATCAGCTGTCATTGAAGTTGTTCTCTCGAAAATATTACTAAATAAAGATTGATTAAAATTTAATCAATTTATGTTTAAGAAATCTTTATATATTAATATGATTAAAATTTATTTTAAATTTATGCTAACTCCGGATAATGGCAAAGAATTCGTTCAGTTTGTCATATGTAGCTAAAATCATTTACGCCACTGTAAGAATTGAACTTACTAAATTTGCCGATAAGACAGAATAATGCATATCATGCAATTGCACTCACGTCAGTAGCGTTCACTTCTACCATAGCCTTGCCAAACAGAATTATTCATTTACCTTTCCTACACCCAGAATAGCGAACCCGAATGCGCGGATCATGTTACATCTTTCAATACGCTAATAGCCTAGCAAGCACATTGACATCAATGAAACAAACATAGAATTGTCACACCGTTATAGGCATCTCACTTTGCTTACAGTAATTAAATGTAAATCACACCATACCAATGCAACAATTTGTAAAATGTATTATGACAATAATTCCGTATATAAACCCTAGCAGTTCATTAATAAAGACAGATACTTTCGATCAAAGAATCACTTTGGATTACGAACCTCTCCTGCCCCACTTGGGATACACAGGTTTGGACACCGCTAAAAGGAAAATAAATTCCCCAAGGCTCTGCAATCCTCTTCTGCCCTCTGGGATAAACAGATGAGGACACCGCATCCATTCCTTGATTATGCCGCGAGCCTACATACCGTTCCGATTCAAATTTCGGACACTTTCATTTTTAATTAAATATTACATCCAGTTAGAAACAAAGTAACAATGTTAGATGATCGTGGAGGGCACTAGTCAAAAAAATTTAAAATTTAGAAGACATGTGGATCATATTCGACCGAGATAATCAACTTTTAAAAGTGTCCGAGTTTAAGTGTCCGAAATTTGAATCGGCACGGTACTTGTAAAAAGGCATAATAAGGCTATATCGCTGATTTTTCTTCGACATGTTTGCAAAATTTATAATTTATTTCTCTCCATAGGAAATCGTCATCTTGCTGAAAGTTATTATAATCGATAGTTACATAATTAAATATCGGTTACATAAGTAATTATCGGTTTCTGGTCGCTTAGTGTGTAAAAAAAGTGATCAAAGTACTTTAGAAAAAAAAAAAAATGGGATAATTCATATCTCCACCTTCACGTTGGATCATTAGTATACTCGCAGTGCATTATTCCGTTGATGAAACTGAATCCATTCGTCCGGTAGCACCACAGTCTACTTTTTCTGCATATTGAACCTCAAGCTACTGATGAGATCAATACTTGGAACTAGAACGGGGGAAATGAGAAAAACGGATCGAGAGACATTTATGTCCGCTTGTGAGTCCAGATTTACTGTGCAGATCACAAGTTCATTTATGTCTGCTTGTGAGAACACGTCCAGATTTACTGTGCAGATCACAAGTTCAACATCTGTACCGGCTGTATCAAAGTCTTCATGAATGTGGACGATATGGGAGATCACGTATAGCAGCACAATAATAACAAGTCAGATCTGCCAGAAAACGTTCACCAAATCGAATAACATGAAAACCCACATGAAGACGCACATATTCCAGGATTCGTTTCAATATTTGAGTTTGCGTTCGTTTCCAAACGAGGAAGAAGTCAGCCGTCACTCGTTGGTTAATTCATCACCTGAAGACTCACGTCTGGACCCACACGGGTGAATAATCGTTTTCAGTAACATTCTCCGTTTGTGGTCACTATCTGGAGTTCAATTTGACGGCGTTTCGTGTCTTTGTGTGGGATCTGGATCATAACCATGACTGCTCTGTGGATATTCTGCATCGGTCCACACACTTTTCTATAGGATAGCGACGGAGGACTGTAAAATCAATATCATTGTTTGGAATGAATCCTGCTCCTGTTGGTTGATTAGGAGCATCCACAGGATGCTTTTTGCTCGATTTTGTAGAGTAGTTTTTTCACTCTATCAAATGTTCAAATCGCCTCCAGCATCTTTTCAAAATGTGCCATGTCTTTGTCGAACCAACAGCTTCACCGCTCGATCTTCTACTTGCTGGTCAGGAATAAGATGGACTTTTCACACAGCACCATAATCGTATCAGTCAGCTCGTATCCTAGCAGCCACGCCAAAACATTCAAGCTGTCAGAAATTTCGGGTTGCCAAATATACCATAATATTCGTATTTCACAAAATAAAGAACGCAGCTTGCTCTATGACCGGCACAATCGGCACACCTTCGGTACACTTGCGGAACACTGGGAAAAATGTTGACCCAAGATTGGTGTGCGGAGTGACCTACCCCTTGCGTTCGTCACTGTTTCGCACGCCTATGCTTCGGAGAAGCTTTCCTGATTTTATTGCGGACTAGATAGGGTAGAGAACTACTTCGGCCTAGTCGTCCATTTTGGGCCTATCGAGCAGTAAACTTCAAATAAATCCATGATTTCAGAGTTAACAAGTCAATTTTGCGTTTGGTACGATACTTTAGTTAATAAGCTACAGAACGAAGTCAATGAGAACGCGTGATATGATGGTTTGCACCCATTATTCCCAAAAACAAAAAAAGCGCTCCGACCGAATCCATTTTTATTTTCATCCGATAGGCCGAAGTGTATTCATTAGCGTTTCAATGGCGTTTCAATGCGTTAGGTCGAGTTTAGAATCCGTAGGCCGAGTTTGGCGTCAATAAGCAGTGTTATACTTTTGACAATATCTCACCGATTGGTTTCTCATTATCAAATCTTATGGTACATACGGAAAGGTAAATAAATTTGGAAGCCATCAGTAATAATAACATTCCGTTTGGTGCTAAACTGCGCTAGATTAAGAAAGACTAAGTGCGAGTTGTGCTTAATAGGCCGGAAATGGGGTAGTTAACCCTATGTCATATCTAATAGGTCAAAGGGCAGTTGTGCAGGTAAATTCATCACGGTCCAGTAACATACCATCTGGCGTAACGCAGGGTAGTGTGTTAGGACCTTTGATCTTTGTCCTCTGCATTAACGACCTATGGCTTAGAATATCCTCTGGAAAGCTGCGTTATGTTGATGACCTTAAAAACTTCAGAATTATCATGCCTGCACTTGACTGTATTGTACTGAAAACTTACAAGAATGCAGTGTTGAGCTGATTTGAAGATAATGGTATGAGTGTGAACATCAATAAATGCAAAACGAGCACATTTAGCCGCAGTTGGTCAACACTCATTCACTAATATCGAATCGAAACAACTTCGCTGGAACGTGTGCAGTCTACTCGCGATAAGGGAGTTACAATGGACTGTAAACTTCACTTTAACGATCATATTTCCACCATTATAGCCAAAGCATTTTCCGTACTCGGTTTCATTCGTCGTAATGCTTCTCAATTAACCGATGTGTACGCATTAAAGTCGTTTTTTTTTGCTCTTTAGTGCGCAGTATTCTGGAATACGCTACTCCGGTTTGTGCACCATACCACACGTCCCAGGTGATCCGCATCGAACGTATTCCGTGGAATGATCCCGTTAATCTTCCAGATTACCAAGAACGTTGGCGATTGATCAATCTAGACTTGCTATTGGCGAGACGCCTGAGATTGCAACAATTAGTGGTATTCGACATCCTGATGAACAACACTGACTGCCCGGAGCTTCTACAAGAAGTTTTGCTTAGCGCACCAATGCCAACGCCAACGCCAATGACGGTACTCTGTCCTTATCGTCATTCCCAGTCACAGGACTAGTTATGGGTTTAATAATCCACTGAGTTCCTGCCTTAGAGCTTTATTCTGTTTGTTACGACTTCCACTTTAATATTACTAGGCTCTATTTTAAAAATGTTTTAAGAGTAAATAGGATGGGTTAAGATAAGCAAAATCGTTGAAGACTGAATAAAAAAATTAAAGAAAAATAAATAAGCTTACTAAACACATATTGCTTTTCAAACATGTTCTGATGTGCATTTATGCACAAACCTAGTCTTAATGTCAGCAATATTAAGATCTAATTTTGGAACGTTCTTGGTGGAGGTCTGAAATTCTTGTGTCGAAGGGACGATCATTTCGAATTTACAATAGTTTAACAATGATAAACTAAAATATTATCTGGAAAATTGCTTTAAATCAGTTTTTTTTAACAAAGTTGCTTGCACTTAGCAGATCAACAACTTTGCCGAAGAATGTATACTTTTTTCATGCAAAAAGAAAGTTGATTTTTTTTTTATTTCGACGATAACAAGAACCACTTTAGTATGAATTGACACCACACTGGGGAGCATTGGCGTAGTTAATGGGGGGCCAGGGGGCCAGGCCCCCTCCAGAATGTTTTGTGTTTGTTTTTGACTCACCAGTATTTTGTGAAGCTTGTTAAGTTCAATGCTACTATTTAACAGTGATAAAATTGCACCACCAACAAAGATTTTTTAATGTCCTTTATATCGATTACTTTTGTTATGGTCTGGACTAGAAGAAACAATTTTGAGAAATTATATTATATCAAATCGATGGCAATAAGACGTCTTCAGGCTCTAGAAATTATCCATGAGCCCAGGATTTTTTCTTTAACTTGTGGAAACTTCGTAAAACTTCAAATAGAAGTTCAGGGAAGATCGTAGAAATTAAGTAAACTTGGTAGAAATTCTGGGAAATTCATAGACCCTCAGAAAAATTCGTAGATAAAAGGAACTTGGAAAAATTCTGAAAACTGCGTATAAGTAGAGAATTCATTTAAATTTGAGGAGCTTCGTAGAAGTTAAAGGAATATTATTTTATTTTAGGAAAGCTCATTATTGTTCGGGAACCTCTACATAATTTCAGTTTTTTAGCCTCATGGACTTGGAATAGTTGTGGAGATTCAACAGCAAACTTTGTAGAAGATTTTCGAATTTCGTAGCATTTTGAGGAGCTGCGTAGAACTTCATATAAGTGTATGGAATTTTGAAAAAGTTCAGGGAATTTTTTAAAAGATCTAAAAATAGTTCAATAAATTTTTAAGAACTTCAGGGATCTTAGCTTCAGCTTAGGGAACTTCGTTGCAGTTTTTCAGAGATCTTACTCCACTTACTTACTACTTTTGGAGGTTTTGGGTACTTTGCTGAATTCAAGGAACTTTCTAGGTGTTCAAGAGTATTTGTAGATGTCTTATGTGGCTTTCCAGAAGTGCAAACATATGTAGAACTTAAAGAAATGGAAAAAATATGGAATTTGCAATAAATTCAGGGATCTTCGTAGAAGTTGAGGAAATTTTGTAAAACATAAGTTTTTTAGATGTTCAGGAAACGTTGCATAAGTTACAGGATATTCTTTCAAACATCCTTCCTAGACATCATGAAATATTCGAAAGATTTCCATATAGTCCAAGATATTAATAAAGTTCACTGGATATTTGGTAGGTTGTAGATTGATCAGAAAGTTTTCAAAAGTTTTCCAGCTAATGGAATCAGATGGAATCTTGAATGATAAATCTTGATTTTATGGCCATATTTGTAAATTCTCTATAGGGAAGACCCGTACCTTGGTGTTTTAGCTATATTGTTACAAATTTGCACTCCAGCAGCAGAAATTTCAATTTCTGCATATACTTAATATTTCTTTCGTTTCGATGAATTGTATGCCCAGAATTCAGCTGCACGATTGTTGGGATGGATGGGATGGGATGGGATGGATCAGGACATAAAAAATTGCGTGCTTTGTGTGTGTATTTTTTGATTAAATAAATTACTTGAAAAAGCTCTTTCCTGTATAATGTACATGTAAATAATAAATTGATACCAAATGGGTTTAACCACAACTAACTAAATTTAAAATATTAAAAAAATCCAAACGTTTGTAAAAAAAATGTTAAATTACTATCTAGTTATAAGAAGGAACACAATCATGCAAGTTTCGAGTGTATTCCTTTCGATTAGAAATATAGTTAATTGATTTCGTTAGTTAGTTTTAAAATTAAAAAAAATGTTCTGGATAAATGCTTTATTACTTTTTTTTTCACTTCAAATATCAAAATCATGACATTCAAAATCCAGTATCTTAAAAACCTGATGAAATTAAATTATAATCTGATTATTCACAATTTTTGACACATGTCAAGATTTTTCGAAATTTTGATTCCTAATTTTTTCTTACTTTCTTATCTTGAACAATTTTTCTCTCGATAAATGCTGTGAGTCTCAGAATCTAGGTAAGTTTCCTAAGATCTTGAATTACGAATTTTGAAGATCAGAAGATTCAAAACTTGTCTAAGCCTATGATATCGACAATTTTTTAAGTCCATTAAATTTATTTTGAACTAAATTTTGTCCATATTTTTTTGAGAAGGCTTATTTATTTTGTGGAGTTTTTTTTAAACTCTTGATTAGGTCAAACATACTATAAGTAATAAAATTCTTATTTGTTTTTTTTTTTTATATTAATGTACTAGAATTTTGATGAAATGACTGTCCAGGAAGGATATTGCAATTTTATCTTAGTCTTATAATTGATCTAAATTCGTTAATGCTTACAATCTGTATCAGAGATATCCTTTTTTATTAGTTAAAAATCTTGAAAACATATGGGTTTGGGATCACAAAACTATTTCTATTTTAACATTAACAATGTTAAGAATTGTGCATCTGCAGCATATGCATGTACGTAATTAGTGGATTTGTTAGTTATTTCGACGCTTTTTAACAATGCTTGACATTTCCCATTTTTAAATAATTTCTAGTTCAAAATCGATCGGTTGGTAATAAAATTATTGAAATTGGTCCAGGAGCAGCTGAATTATTAACGTTCAAAATCTTTCATAATTTCGTTACATGTTCCATTTTCAGTTTTCACAAAGTGTACCCCCATATAGAAATCACTGACGTAGTCCTACGTCCAAAAATTGTGCATCTTGAACATTTTCCTACGTCGTATTAAATTTATTCTGTGTGCACTTTACCTTGAAACTGCCAGAATTTTATAAAATTATAAAATTCAAACTCCTAAAGTTTGATTTTGGTTCCTTTGTCTGAGATTTGACTGATGGTGATGTATTCAAAATCAAAAAAAAAAAATCTAGTTACAAAATTTATGAAATCATCCAACCCTGAGAATTTTCTTAAGTTTGAGATGCTTACATTTACAAGATCCGGACTGTGATTTTATTACAAAAAACATGAACAAACGATCATTGCTTTTTCAAAATCATCAAGCGTATAAGGATCACCCAATCGAGGTCCCAATCGTTGTTATGGAATAAATATAATCAAATTTATTGTTTCACCATTAAAATAAAAGCAAGCCTCAATGTCATATTATTGGTCACAGAAAAAAAAATGTACCCAAAAATAAGCTGCCTTGGACGCAATTTGAGTGAGTTTTCAATAAACCGTAGCTTTGCAAAATTAAAAAAAGTGCAGCAGGCCCCCCTTCGGCCCCCTCCAGAAAAATGTTCTAGCTACGCCAATGCTGGAGAGTAAACTGCAAGGAACAACTTTGTAGAAGAATTTGATTTATAATTTTCAATTTCAGGCTCTAAACGCACCTTTCTTGCTAACTTCCCAATCTGGAACACTGTGAACTTGAAACTTTAAAAAATCAGGGTTCTCACTTAATAGTTTCATGAAAACCCAACTGATTTGACCTTCGGGCCCATGCATTAATTATGTCACGTGGAGAAATTTACCCTCCCCCTATCGTGACGTTTTTCCTATACCAAATGCATTGCTTGTCACAAAATCTTAGACCCCCCCCCCCTTAGATCGTGACATAATATATGCATCAACCCTTCCCAGATCGATGGTTCATTCCATAAAATCTACTGTTGACCTAGAGAGAATTTACTGTATTATTAACAAAATTATATTGAACTTACTGAATCCTTTTCCATCACGCGAGTGCTCTGCAAGCCTTGGCCTGATTCCAAGTTGCCAACTACCGAATAAGTTTTTTTTTCATCCTATCTGTACAGCAATCAAGTAAGTACGTGAAAAAGACCGCTTACCCTTTCGTTACTTGCCATACTACGTGATGTATCATTGATATAACCCAAAAAGCACGGGATGATACCAACGGACGAATGTGCTCTGCCCACTGGCTATGAATTATGAATGGGCCACGCAAGAGCAATCTTGATTCTGTGTCAGAAGCAGTAAGAAAAAAAAAAGAGCTGCATCAAGTACTATTTACTGTTTCTCTGTCTGCAAGCTATTCATAAATCCCTCCTAGGATAAATTGAGTGTGATCCTTTTTATGAACTCCCACTCAATTTGCCAGACGGCGGCGATAAAATCATACGAGAGCTTCCTTTGGCTCAATATTTAGGCATACAGTCAGGTCTCACGCCTTCCTCCCGCCATGGGGCTCGAATGAGAAACTCACTGAAAGACAAAGGGATAAAGGCAGGCGCGTCAGCTCTTCGTCAACGATGATGGGACATCAAGCTGTGTGATTGATGGCATCCAAATTGCTGACTCGTTGTCTGATGATCTCCTGCCAATAGATAAAAGTTATTCCCTTTATTACAACCCATTAAGCGCTTGCTGCTACCCCCCCCCCCCCCTCCTCTGGAGGATGTGCCATCGTGTGGTGGTTCGATCTGTTTGATCGTAATTTATGGCAATCAGTAGTACTCAAACCAATAGCAGTTCTGCACATTTGTGCCGGTTTGTAGTTCATTCTCTGCAAGCATTTAAAATCATTCACCAAAGCCACGTGGCCCGGCTTGCTTCTCAAGAGGGAATTTTACGAGCAGCAGTGGTTTTTATTGCAGCTTGGGTCAATGTCGTTGGCCAGCAGCTGGTGAAGGCATTTGCCCCGTACTTCACATCCTCATTTGGTGGCGGTGAAAGTCCTGTTTTATTAAGTCTGCAAAGAATAACCAACGACGTTTGCTCTTCGGGAACGATACGACCAATTTTTATGGGAAACAAACAGTGTGGCAAGAAAATGACCCCATTGACCTACTTTTGTAGGTTTCTTATCGAGAGTCATTGGAGTGTAAAAAATCGATTTTATTCTAATGGAACCTAATGCATATTTAGTCTCTATCACTGTAACGGATAAACAAAATCAGATTTAATTTAACTTAGCACCAAGTGCCTCTCGCATCCCCCATTATCACTAGAGATCAAGCTGCACAATACATCCTTGTTAGTATCACCAGAAGAAGGATGCAACAAGACACTGTCCTTATCTCGGCACTCATCACCGATATAATTCCCTTGAAAGCTCTTTCCAAACCTAACGAGCAGCATAAAGTTCAAAATCAAATTGACTCCTTTGAAAACTGTTTGCAAACAATAAGGATTCATTTGCCTCTCGGTTCAAGAGAGAAAGTCGAGGGTGGTGCCGTCGGAGAGGGGTGCCAATGAACTGGTTCATACCTTCTTGAATGGCGGCTACTCGGTCTGCTGCTGTAGCATCACCAGCAGTATCTAGCTAAGCTGCGCTTCTCTTCATTCACAATGAGGTTATAAGAGTCTCTCTGGCTGCGGCAGCAACAGTCATGTCACCACCACCGTTTCTGAGCAAGGATCTGCCCACTTGCAGGCCAACTTGCAGGACGTAGTTCGTATGAATTATGTATGGCCAATGATTTCTCTTTGGTTATTCCACCTGGCCCGTTGTCATTCGCTGGTGGTACAAGGTTCCACCGAGGTATAATTGCCAGTTGAGTTGAACTTCTGATCTTGTGGACAGATACACCGTTTTGCATAGTGTGCATTGTGCAAAGAGTGTTGGAAGGGGTCATGCCTACCTGCAAAGCTTAAAAAAAAACGGGTTTGATTTATTGCATAAATCAAAAGTGTGTATATTTAATCTAATCTAATATAACTAATCTAATCTAATCTAATCTAATCTAATCTAATCTAATCTAATCTAATCTAATCTAATATAATCTAATCTAATCTAATACAAACAAAATACGAGACAGCATCCTGGAAAATTATTAGGTTAGATAACCTAAGAGAAGAGGAGACAATACGGGGGTGAAAACGAACCACTTTTATGCCAAACGCGAACCAGCTCATGATTGGCCGATTTGAAGTGATTAAGTGTAAAATAGAGATAGAGATGGATATAGATAGAGATAGAGATAAAAGAGTACACGCAGGCAAGAACTAAGAATTCCATAAGAAACTCTTATGAATTTTAGTCATAAGAAATGAGTGTGAATTTTATTAATTGCCTTATGAAAAATAATGTTGACCAAAAATATCATTAATCGGAGCATACTGGAACGAGAAAATGGACGTTGCGGTTAGGGGGCCCGTATGTTGACCACTCGTCTTTCAACGCTTGGGAAAATTAAATGGTTAAAGGCGTATAAGAGCTACCTCATGCTACGCGAGAATCATTCATAAGTCAAGCTTATGAAATTAGTACACTGGAACCTCCATTTACGAACCAAAACGGGGGCTCGTAAATCGAATTAGTGCGTAAAAAAACCTCGTTATTTGGGATTTACTTCGTAAAAAGGAAACTCGTTATTTGGAATTTACTTCGTAAAAAGAGGTTTTTGAAAATATTGTCAAATACCCCACAATATGGGTATTTTTTTAATCAAAGTGACGTGTAGGGACCGGAAATCGATGTCTGACGCCATTTTAAAATCCAAAATGGCGGCTTCCGGTTACAGAAAAAATTGGGAAATTCTGTCAAATACCCCACAATATGGGTATTTTTGGAATCGGAGTGACGTGTAGGGGCCGAAAATCGATTTCTCACACCATTTTGAAATCCAAGATGGCGGCTTCCGGTAACTTAAAAACTTTGAAATTCTGTCAAATACCCCACAATATGGGTATTTTTGGAATCGGAGTGACGTGTAGGGACCGGAAATTGATTTCTGACGCCATTTTGAAATCCAAGATGGTGGCTTCTGGTTACAGAAAAACTTGGAAATTCTGCCAAATACCCCACAATATGAGTATCTTAAGAATCAGTGTGACGTGTAGGGACCGGAAATCAATGTCTGACGCCATTTTGAAATCCAAGATGGTGGCTTCCGGTTACAGGAAAACAGAAAAATACCGTTAAATACACAACAATATGGATATTTTTGGAATCGGGGTGACCTGTGAGAACCGGGAATCCATGTCTGGCGCCATTTTGAAATCCAAGATGGTGACATCTGGTTACAGAAACACTGGAAAATACTGTCAAATAAACCCACAATATGGGTTTTTTGGAGTCGGGGTGACTTATTAGGACTGAAAACCCATGTCTGACGTTATTTTGAAGTTAAATATGGTGACTTTCGGTTACATAAAAACATAAAAATATGTAATGTTAAATAACCTACAATATGGGTATCTCTAGAATCGGGGTGCTGTGGTTGTATTTACCAATTTTTCTGTAACCGGAAGCCGCCATCTTGGAATCCAAAATGTCGTCAGACATCGATTTCCAATCCCTACACATCACTCCGATTCCAAAAATACCCATATTGTGGGGTATTTCACAGTATACCCCAGTTTCTCAAAATCACAAACTCGTTATTTAAGAAGAGGGACGTAAATTGAATACTGCGTAAAAAAAAAGACTTCGTAAACGGAGGTTTCAGTGTATATGTTGTTCATAAGTCGAGCCAGTTGTCTCCTCTTCCTCTTAGTAGATAACGCCTGATAATTGTTCTTGTCAACATTGATGTTTGCAGCATATCTTTGATATGACACAAACATCAAAATGGCCAGGTTTACTGCATTGCATTTGCCGCAAAGATGATTGCGTGAAATGGTTCGAGTTTAAATAAATCTATTTAAACAGCGAATCGTGTAATTACAGGGGTGGAAAGATGCCTGGAAATACCGTAACAAACGGTCCGAGTAATGTAAGTGTGAATGTAACAATAATATGTGATGAAATGAATGGTTTATATAATATAGTGTAATGGAAAGATCTCACCAATTGCCTCCAATGTTAGCTAAATTTCTAATTTATATGTAAAAATGAAATGATTGCATCAAAACTGGGCAAACTGCTTTGAAATGGATTCCCGGTTGATTGTGGAAATCCGTATCACAAAATTGCCCACCGATTCCTTCTTTTTTTGCCGTTCGACGACGATGGGTGTGCTTTCGCAAGAGTGACGTTTATTGGACCCGTTTCTTTGCACGGGTGCCTGCGATTTGCATTGAGTGTCGGAGATTGTGAGTAAGCTGAGGGATGCCTCGCTGGATACGCCCAAGACTGGGCGGGCGGTAGCTGGTATCCGTGAACGGTTCCTGAGGAAAGCACTAGATGCAACCCTCCTCCCAGATGACCATGGCAAAGCAGGAAGTATTACAACAAAAGTAATTGCTATTAGATATTTTTTGCAAACAGTGACAGATAGCGGACATGAAGAACCAGTGCAATGTTGTCGTCGGTGCCCGGTTTGAATAGTTATAAAAACTTGAGCAACGCTAAAATGTGATATGAGGGGCTCGGTGGCCTAAGAGCAACCGGTTTTGCTTACTGCGCAGAACATCATGAGTTCTCAAGCCCATCCACTTTCAAGATTCGTCAATCGTTTTATTTGTTAACATGACTACATGGTAATAACAGCAACTCGATGATTAAAAAGGAGCTCGTCTGCCTAGTGGCAAACGTTTTTGCTTACTGAGCAGAAGACCGTGGGTTCAATCCCAAGCTCCTTCCCGTTATATGATTGTTAGGACATCAATTCAGCTTATCGTTTACCAAAACTAACCCTGCTGCAAACCCAACCCTATTACCCAATATCCCAGTGAAGTTCTCGCCTTCCATCAAAGCGAGTGTCACGTCAATACATTTCTACCCCTTCCTTTCTTGACATGTGTTCGGGCGCGGTCGGCGCTGGTATTGCCTAGTTTGAGATCAGCAGTTTTTTCACATTGAGGATGATTGAAAAAAAAAAATTACGGCTGTCAATCATGCTCATGCTCATACTCATGCTCTGAAAAACTGCTATGAAATGTCCAGGGGATTTTGGTCCACCATCTTGAATTCCAAAACGGCAGCGGATGTCAATTTTCCACTTCCACTTATCGAGCCAATTTCGTAGATACCCATATACATCTATTCCTTGTCCAGGGGCCGCCAGAGGCCGCCATATTGGATGTTTTCCACCATATTGGATTCCAAAATGGCGGCAGATGTCAATTTTCCACTTTCCTTCATCAAGCCTTTTTCGTAGATACCCATATTGCATGGGTTTAGATGCATATGAACTGTCCGGGGGCCGCCGTATTCGATTTTGGTACGTCGCTTTGGATTCCAAAATGGCGTCGGATGTCAATTTTCCACTTCCCCTCATCGAGCCCGTTTCGCAGATACCTATATTGCATGGGTTGTAATGCATATACACTGTCCGGAGGCTGCCATATTGGATTTTGGTCCGCCATCTTGAATTACAAAATGGCAGTGGATGTCAATTTTCCACTTCCCCTCATCAATCTCATTCCGTAGATACCCATATTGCATGGGTTTAGATGCATATGAACTGTCCAGGGGCCGCCATATTGGATTTTGGTCCGCCATCTTGGATTATAAAATGGCAGCGCATGTAAATTTTCCACTTCCACTTGTCGAGCCCATTTCGTACACACTACCAAAAACTCATGTAAATTTCGGTTCTCTGAGACCGACACATGTAAGCGAGCCTTTTGACATAAGAATCAGTGGAAATAAACGTGAAAATCAATTCATTCAAACGTTCTCTTCGTCGACTTAGCTGATGTTTTGGTTTGAGAACACTTAATTTTAAATGAAATGTTTGTTTACGTTCTATGATTTACGTCTAATATGGATTACGTCTCGTGTAAAAGTAGTTAATTTTAAGTGTGTAGATACCCATATTGCATGGGTTTAGATGCATATTCCCTGTCCAGGGGCCGTCATATTGGATTTTGGTCCACTATCTTTGATTCAAAATTGGCGGCGGATGTCAATTTTCCACTTCCCCTCATCAAGTCCATTCCGTAGATACCCATATTGCATGGGTTTAGATGCATATTCCCGATCCAGGGGACGCCATATTGGATTGTGGTCCACCATATTGGATTCCAAAATGGCGGTGGATGTCAATTTCCATTCCGTAGATACCCATGTTGCATGGGTTTAGATGCATATTAACTGTCCAGAGGCCACCATATTGGATTTTGGTCCGCCATCTTGGATACCCAATGGCGGTGGATGTTGGTTTTTACTTTGACTGTAATACCAAGCTATTGATTTTCCGTTTGGTTTTGTGTTACATTGTAGCTTAATAAAGCTACACATTCTTTTATTGCAATTACGAGCGCTCCTGATACAGGGCGCATGGATTTGAGGATGGTGGGGGTCCACATAGAAAAATCAGTGAGTTACCAGCGCTAAATTTACCATGACAGCACTGACAGCGAGTGCTACAAGCGGAAGAGCGGATTCGATGACAGTCAGTCGATGTCAGCAGATATGGTACACTTCGAAGAACGGTAGCTGGCTTATACGGTATTAGTAATACCAGGTCTCTCGATCTGGGTTAACGGAGAGGTAAACCCAAGTAACATTGCAAGTTTTATCGAGGTTTTAAAGCGTTCTACAAGTCTAAAACACGGTCTACAGAACCCTCATAAAACCCAAATTGTTACTTGGGAAACTCTGGTCATGGTTGCTTCAAGAAGTATCTACATCGGTTTGGACACGTAACCGGAGAAGAATCAACGGAGCACGTGGTTCTCGACTGCCCTAGATATGATACAGATGCCTGCCATTAACGCGGAGAACGTCGTCGATGAAATGAGGGCACGTGGAATGTGATGCCAATACTGTTTAAGCTATAGTGCGAAAATGTAGAGATGATCAGTGAACTAGCTAAGATTGCCGGCTAGCTGAGCTAAAGAGAGATGCATGAGCATAGTTTCCAAAAACCAAAAGCCTACTTGAGAGGTCATTGTCAACTGAACTTAAAGTTGTCAAAAATTATCCGGTTGTCAGCAGAACTGTGCATGCAAAAATATCCACTTTCAGATTCTAAAATGCTTGCAACCTACCTCAATTACAAAAACACGCGTTGTAGCACATCGTTTTGTAATCCGGACATTTTCCTCCCGCTCCCGACGGAGAAAGTTATCGCAATCTCTCATACTTCGCATGACCAATTCCAAAACGCACAAAAGCAATATGTCCTGCGGCGATAAACAGACAAATTCGATCACTGCTCTTTATCTATTCGTAGGGAAGCAACGGCAAGGGTGCATCATGCCGCTTCAAGGCTAGTAATAGCGGGATTACTTGGCGACATGCTTCGCTAAGCGACCATAAGCTCCTCTGTCGGCAGTCCCCTGCTCGGGCGAGGTTAGAAATGAAATCGAAATGAAGAAAAGAAAAACTTTCACCTCGTGTCGGAAAGGGAGCCAAGTGCGATGGCAACTGTTGTCTCATCGTAAAAATATCTCAAACTCAATTTCAACTCACAAAAGCGTGCAGTAGCTACACGGTAAGGGGACAACATAATTGCACTTGTGATACGTGCGGGGGAGGAAACGGACAGGTTGTCACCCGAAATTGCGAAAAGGGCGTTCGAGCGGTGATTGGATCAGTGATCTTACTTTAGGAAAATTATAGCTCCGAAGGTGGAAATCCTATCCTGTGCATCTTCAGATTTCTGCACCGCTGCTAAAGTCCTTATTGAGTAACTGAATAGAAAAGGAAGAACAGCAAAGGGATACTTTTTTTTTATTACGCTTTCCTCTGCATCCTTGAGTCTCACGTGAAGCGAATCTCTCGAGAGTGTCTTTGAGTATTTAGCGGATTTTGTTCTGGTGTGACGTTGTTGTCACACGCCCATGCAAGGCACATACACCTACCCTTCGAAATTGGAAAATTGCTATTTGATTATGCCTTGAGATATGATTTGCACTTCATTTTCGAGATGAATCCACACTGGAGGATTAGGGTGCCTCTGCTGCTATGGCGGCTGTTCCAATTCCCATCGGATGAGTCATTTGCCTTGTCGGAATTTTACTCAGCCTCACGTTTGACGATGGCGACTGAGAAAATACATCCATTATTGAAAGGAAAATAGTGTCGAGTCACTATAAATTAAGTTGACTTTTATTTTATGGCAACTTAAACACAGCATCAAAAACTTGTTCCGACCGTGCTGAAAGACAAACAAAAACTTCTCCGCGAACAAACAGTCGCGGGGAAGACAAAAAAAAAAAACTTCGAACGAATCGTTTCCCAGACAGCAAAATCAAAGGACAAGAAAAGCTATTTTCTTGGTCTCTCTGTTCCGCACAGTCACTAGTGGATGATGGTTTTTTATGTTTCGATACCGCCGACATTACCATCAGAGCCGTGCGCGGTTGGGGATGTTTTTCTTTTCGCTGCACAGTGATCGTATCGACTGAAAGGGATAAGATTTTCAGTCCAATCAGAAGTTTGACCTTTTGATTATCAGTTTTCTTTCACCACAGTGTGGTTCGTTTTGTGTTTTGCATGCTAGCAAATTATGCAATGATTTTTTTTTTCAATTCATAATCCATACTAGGGCAATGGTAGTGATAAATTGATAATGAATAAATAAGATCGATATTTTTGATTTGGCATTTCAGTCTTCAAGAAAAAGCGCTGTTCACAGTTTTATCATCGCCTGAAGACTGAAAGAATAAACAAAGAGTCACATTTAAATGTAGTTAAATCAAAACATACATTTCTTAGTTGATTGTATTGATTTAAAAAACTCGTCCTTGCTCGGAACGGCACTATAAAGCATTGCAAAATGCCATTTTGGTCAAAGCATGAATATACCATTTTATTCCACCAGAGATGAACTAGCCTTAGGCTAAAAATCTCTATAATAAAGATTAGATAAGATTATTCCACTTTAGCTCCTTATCCTGAAATTCAATCGTCCTTAGGTCAAGTTACAGTTATGCTTTTTAAATCGCCATATGTTTCGCTAATAAAGTTCTGTCCAGTTAGAATCCGGAATCACTTATTGTGTTGCAGCAGCACGGAAAGTGACCGCTGCAAGAATTATTTTACAGCGGTTTGTTTACCTACGCCCACTTTCTGTGGTATAAATTTCACGGTGTTTCGTGCAGTGAGTCAAACATTATTCCAGATGGAAGTCGAGAGGAGAGAAAAAATTCTGCACACCCACATTGATAATCCAACGTGGTCCGCAATAAAAATCGCAAAAACGTTGAAAATCGCCAAATCAACCGTGTATGATGTGCTCAAACGTTTCAGGGAGCGAAAAAGCGTGGATCGAGTGCCTCAAGGTAAGCGTCGTAGTCGAACATATTACCGCAAGCTGAACCAGAAGTTGTTGAGAACCGTCAGAGCAAACCCTGGACTATCAGTTAATGAAATTGCACAAAAATACGCTGCTGCTCGCAGTACCGTTCGAAGAATTCATTTGCGAGCAGGATATCGTTCTTATCGAGCCAGCAAGCAACCAAACAGAACGTTGCAGCGAAGTTTCGTCACCAAAACTCGAGCTCGGAAATTTTACTAGCAGGTTTTGACGAAGTACCATCGACGATGAAACTTACGTCAAAACGGATTTCTGACAGCTTGCTGGCCAAAAATTCTACATGGCGACGGCACGAGGAGATGTTCCTGCGAAGTGTTTACTGTTATGGACAAATTTGCCAAAAAAAACTGATGATTTGGCAAGGGATATGCAGCTGCGGAGCAAAAACCAAAGTGTTCGTGACGATAATACGATGGACTCGAAGCTGTGTAAGGAAGAATGCCTCAAAAACCACGTACTACCTTTCATTACAGCCGGAAAGTCATCCAGTGGTGCCGCGATAATAACGTAGATTTCATCGATAAGAACATAAATCCACCCAACTGCCCGCAGTTCCGGCCCATCGAGAGGTTTTGGGCAATAATGAAGCGGAAGCTTAAGAAAAGTGGAAAAACGGCTCGGGACGCGAATCAGATGACCAAAATCTGGAACAAATGTGCCAAGGAAGTTGACTTCGGAGGTATGCAGCGTTTGATGGGAGGAATACATTTTCAATAGAAACGAAGGGAAATGATTTGTATTGATATTTTTTCCTAAAAGTTAATTACCTTTGTTTTGATGTATTTACCTTATTTGTACGTCAATCCGTTACCGAGATACAGATGATTTTATTATTCCGGACTCTAAATGGACATAGCTTTATAACAAAATACGCATGTTTCATTGCAACTGATTTTAACTTGACCAAGTTATCGATTAATTCAATATATTTTTTAAATATTTACATGAAAATTGAACTTTTTAACTTCAACTGCCATTTTCTCATTGCCTACACTGAACGAAGTATTCCAATAATTATTAATAGAAAATCAGATGCATACGCAAAGATTCAATTTTATTAAGTTCTACATGAATCTTATAATCATTTTATGATGCTCTAATAGAGATAATGTGATTGATTAGTTGCCATTAAATTTCATATGATTTACAGATATCATGAAGGATGTGCAAAATCAGATAGAATGTATGTGATTTCCTAATGTGAAAAAACATAGTGTTTTCAAGATGGCGGCAATCAAGCAAACTTTATTCACTGATCTCGGATTTCTTGACGATTTACTGGAGTTATTTAATCAAAGGTGTATATTCTTATTTATTGGTGGGTAATTTTAAGTTTGTTATATTTCTAGAATATGGTATTACTCTGTTTGAATTAGTATCGTGTTCGTTTGAAGATTTCAAGAACAGATTGAAATCAACGCCAGTCCAGTGGAAATACGAAGTTTCTTCGGCGCTATTGAAGCTTGGTGGAAGCGCAATAAAAGTTTTTTTTTAAATATATTTGTATTTAAATACATATTTCAACATAACTTAATAATTTATAGCTTGTTTATTTGATAATTAAAAAATTCAACTGACAATTATTGTCTAAATGAATAAAACTTAAACTAAATAGTTACGGGCAACGGTACGGAAAAGGCCAAGTAACCGATGACGAAACACGTCAGCTGATACATTGAAGTCGAACATATAAAAGAAGTTGTTGAATTGCCGGCTGATTGCTCGAATTGGCTCGTGGTGTGTATAATTTCGGCGCGTGGTTCCAAAAACAGAAAGTCGCGTTGACGAAGAGGCCTCTCAGGGGCATACATATTTAGCTGAGCCAGCAGTGTTGGACAGTCAATGTCACCCGTAAGCAGCTTTCCAGCGACTGTCCGTCTCACCTCTAATGGTTCGATTCCCAGGAGACGGCAACGCTCCTCGTACGGTGGCAAGTTGGTTGGGTCACGCCAGTTGAGGAAACCAAGAGCATATCTCACAAACTTGCGTGGAACGGATTCAATTCTAGTGATCCAGCTAGCATGGAAAGGGCACCAAACAACTAAACTTGGCTCCAATAAGGATCGCACAAGCGAGCAGTAGAGTGACCTGAGGCAGAGCGGGTCACGGAACTCATCGGCAATTTTGAAAATAATGCCCAATTGTCGATTAGCTCTGGAGATGATGTCATTGTAGTGGATTCTGAAAGTGAATCTGCAGTCCAAGGTAACGCCGAGATCTTTAATGCTCTACACGAACACGAGCAGAGAACATAGTCAAACATGATTGGTTCGATTTTTCGGTGATAGGAAATAATGTTACATTTTTCGATGCTTAGACTGATCAAGTTCTACCAGAAGCTCAACGCATCCCGCAACGGCTTCGTGCCGCGAGCCGAAATGTGCAAGGATAAGGACGGGAGCCTCTTGACGGACGGACGTGAGGTGATTGAAAGGTGGAAGCAGCACTTCGATGCGCACCTGAATGGCGAGGAGAACGTAGGCACGGGAGACCAGCGCAATGGAGGAAACGACTACGTCAGTGCAGCAGAGTTAAGGACTCAATTCAGCAGCTCAAAAACAACAAAGCAGCTGATAAGGATGGTATCGCAGCCGAACTTATCAAGATGGGCCCAGAAAAGTTGGCCACCTGCCTGCACCGGATGATAGTCAGGATCTGGGAAACAGAACAGCTACCGGAGAAGTGGAAGGAGGGGGTAATCTGGCCCATTCACAAGAAAGACCATTTGGAATGTGAGAACTTCCGAGCGATCACCATTTTGAATGCCGCCTACAAAGTGCTATCCCAGATTATCTTCCGTCGTCTATCACCTAAAATGACCGAGTTCGTGGGAAGTTATCAAGCCGGCTTCATTGACGGCCGATCGACAACCGACCAGATCTTCACCGTACGGCAAATCCTTCAGAAATGCCGTGAATACCAGGTCCCAACGCATCATTTGTTCATCGACTTTAAGGCGGCATACGACAATATCGACCGCACAGAGCTATGGAAAATCATGGACGAAAACGGTTTTCCTGGGAAGCTGATCAGACTGATCAAAGCAACGATGGACGGTGTGCAAAACTGCGTTAGGGTTTCGGGTGAACTATCCAGTTCATTCGAATCTCGCCGGGGACTGCGACAAGGTGACGGACTCTCATGCCTACTCTTCAACATCGCTCTAGAAGGTGTAATGCGACGAGCCGCGCTCAACAGCCGGGGTACGATTTTCACGAAATCCGGTCAATTTGTGTGCTTTGCGGACGACATGGACATTATCGCAAGAACATTTGGAACGGTGGCAGAACTATACACCCGCCTGAAACACGAAGCAGCAAAGGTCGGACTGGTGGTGAGTGCGTCAAAAACAAAGTACATGCTAGTAGGCGGAACCGAACATGACAGGATTCGTCTAGGAAGTAATGTCACGATAGACGGGGATACTTTCGAGGTAGTGGAGGAATTCGTTTACCTTGGATCCTTAATGACGGCTGACAACAATGTGAGTCGTGAAATACGAAGGCGCATCATCAGTGGAAGTCGTGCCTACTACGGGCTCCAGAAGAAACTGCGGTTAAAAAAGATTCACCCCCGCACCAAATGTACCATGTACAGAACGCTAATAAGACCGGTGGTCCTCTATGGACACGAGACATGGACTATGCTGGAGGAGGACCTGCAAGCACTCGGAGTTTTCGAGCGACGTGTGCTAAGGACGATCTTCGGCGGTGTGCAGGAGAACGGTGAGTGGCGGCGAAGAATGAACCACGAGCTCGCTGCACTCTACGGCGAACCCAGCATCCAGAAGGTGGCCAAAGCCGGAAGGATGCGGTGGGCAGGGCATGTTGCAAGAATGCCGGACAACAACCCTGCAAAGTTGGTGTTCGCTACTGATCCGGTTGGCACAAGAAGGCTTGGAGCGCAGAGAGCACGATGGGTGGACCAGGTAGAGCGTAATCTAGTGAGCATTGGGCATGACCGAGGATGGAGAGCGACAGCCGCAAACCGAGTATTGTGGCGTACTATTGTTCATTATGTCTTATTTTAAATGTGATGTTGTACAAATAAATGTGTGTATGTACTCATCAAATTTCTCGAGCACCAGTCAGCAAAAATATCTCAAATATTCTGGAGATCCCAACAGTCCGAGAGACTTTTAATAATTTTGTAGATTTTCGTATCGTCTGCATAGAATATGCGGGATCCTGATGGTATCAGAAAGGCGACGTCGTTTAAAAAGATCGAAAACAGTAGCGGTCCTAGGTTACTGCCTTGCGGATCTCCCGAGTTGTTTGAGAAAACATCCGATTCCGACGCGCCAATCTTAATCCGTACATAGCGATTCACCAAGTAAGATCTGAAGCAATCCACAGCCGTTGACGAGACGCGATGTATCTCCAGATTGGCAAGCAAGATATTATGGTCCACCGTGTCAAATGCAGCTTTAAGATCCATATACGCAGCATCGACTTGCCATCCTAAATCCAGGCATCGCAAACAGTTAGAAGTAAACTGCACCAGGTTCGTGGACACGGAGCGCTTCGGGTAAAAGCCGTTTTGTTCTGTATCGATATAAGTTTTGCACCACGCGAACAGAGCATCATTTATGATAATCTCGAACTGTTTTGAGCAGGCACACAGAGAGGTGATTCCACGATAATTTACGACATTCCGTTTATCTCCTTTTTTTGTAGACTGGGAACAGATAAGACAGTTTCCAGCGGCAGGGGAACTCACATAACTGTGTCGAGAGATTGAATAGCCTCGCAAGTGGAAGGCAGAGATTGGCTACATAACGTTTTAGAACTGATGACGGAATGCCGTCAGGTCCGGCGGCAAACGAGTGTTTGTGGTAAGAACATTTCCGACAAAACCAGAGCCACTTGAGTCAACAGAGCTAGAAGAAAGACAATAGGCTCACAGTAGAAACTTCTGAAAAACACGACGATCATCCAAGTACGTCAGCTATTGACAATTCTGGCCGAAGAGAGAAAGAAGGATTAAGTGATGTTCCGGATTTCACATCATGCATTAACGAAACACTTGTGGCAGCTGGATCGGATGAAAACGATGACCCAGTGATTGCATACGAAGAAAGCTCATCCGTACCTCGGCAAATCTAAGCACCAGCAACTGTACAGACAACAATATCAGAAGTAAATAGTCCAATAGATGAATCGGAACATCCATCTGTAGAAGCGAGCCCCGCATTTTCACCAAAAGTTTTACTGTCGTTGTTGGAAGCAACAGAGGAAGGAAGAGAAATCATTTGGAAGTCGAAAATCGGTGAATTATCAGAGGCAAAACAGCTGCAATTAGCTGGGACCATTGCCAGATTTCACCTGAAGAACAGAAACAGGCTTAGGACAGAGGATTTGGAAGTTTACAGTTTGGTGTTGACGGCACTGTCTAAATTCGAAAGAAAGGTAAGTTTAGTAATTTTTTGGTTGATGTTTTTCCTGATTATGTGCTGATTACACGAAAACTATTACATTTACCGCGGTGGGGATCGACGAAATCATGGTTGCAAAATTGCAAACAAGGTTGCAAACTTGAAGCTAAAAAAGCGTAAAAGTGAATTCAAAGAGCAGCAGCATGCAAAAAACTTAAAACTGTCTGCGGAATCTGTTCAAATCCATGAGTCGACGGCAAAAGGATACTTTATCCACTAGAAGCGCATAAATTGTTTTGTTCGTAATAGTATCTCCTTATTGTAGAATTGTAAATTAAAATATGCTCAGCCATTTAATATGTAGTGTTTTGTATTTATGATGTTGCCTATGGCTGCTTTCAATCGAAGAACATCCATGCAACTTTTAACATAAATTGTATAATCCCATTTTTTAAATTGTTTTAGTAGCATAGAACCTGTCTTAAAAGCCAACTCATAAAAGTATCGATATTGGTATAATGCGAAAACGAATACATTATATGAAATTATAATTTTTTTGTTCAAAATAATTAATTAATTGTTCAAATATTTACAAACAGGATATAAATACGTCTGGAAGTAAACAGCATAGCATCATTGGAGATAATTTCAAATTGCCTTAATATAACCTTACATTACAGTGTAATAACCAAATAATTTTACTCTTACAGCGTTTCCACTATATACAATCATTGTTGGTTTATTCATTAGTATCCTTGCAAAAGTATTGTTTCATGTCCAAATAACCTAGATTTTTCGGTCTATTGATTCATTGCTAAAAATAGTATCGATATTTTCAAAATATTCCATGATGCGTTAGGTCATTCTATGGCTAAATGTTTAAAGCCTACTAAAATATTAAGGGGTAATAATAATTATATATACACAGCAAAACAAGTTGTTGAATATTACATCGAAACTGCTGCAACCAGTGCAATTGTAAAAAGTTAAAATCTACGTTATTTGAACATTTTCATGCTTATTTTCTCTTATATTTTGCAATTCACTATATATTTAATAAACTTCAAATAAAGCATGTTATATATTTAAAATTATATTGTATACTGTAACTGGACAATGGAGTGGAGTGCCAGCCGGAGTCTAGGAGGAAATGTTCTGTCATTTTAGATAGTTGCATTTTACTCCAACAGTTGCAATGAATTTGACGCGCTCTTCTCAAACAAACCATCCCGTGGAAAACTTATCATGCAATGTTGCAAATTTTCGCATCAATGAAAACTCAGTACCATTATTTGAGAGATACAACTCACAATGTTCACTTTCCAACCAGGCTCTCACTACGAATAGGACAGAGGCAATAACAAAAATATTCCGACTCAACTCAGTGGGAGAACAGACAAATGCTGAGAATGTGTTCATCTAACCAGACTTTCTCTCTCTCAGTAATTGAGCTTAGTCGTTCTGATTCACCATGCTTCTAACTCGAGGTCTGAGTCAGAGTGTGCTGATAGAGACAAATTGAGTTAGAGTGAGTCTACATGTTCGTTGAAGCAGATGTACCTGGGTACGTTGATAAAGGGGCAAGGGAAATAAAACAACTTTATAGTAAGTGTGCATAGCGGCGACTGTTGAACCTGAAAATAGATTCAGTGTCATGTCGGGGTCGCCACATTTTTGCAATAAACGCACAATGCATGGATGAGAATGAGAATGTTGAAATTATTCATTCGGGTAAGTACAGAAACAATTATTTTTAAAACTGAAAAAGAAATATAAAAAATCTTTTGTGATTTGCATTACAAATTATGTAACGTATGTGGGGAAAGGGTGATTTTTCGTTACTTATTATTACATAGGGGGCGGGTAATATAGGGCCAGATGAAACAAGAGTGCCACCGAAATGAAAACTGTATATTTAACATATTCTACATAGTTGTTTTCCATACAGAAATACATATTCAAACGGCGCCGGTGGTGTAGTGGTAAGTGTGATTACCTCTCACCCCAGCAGGCCTGGGTTCAATACCAGTAGGCGCCGCCGGGATGTTCTGAGGCATAACATCTCTGATCACGGATGGGAAGTAAAGCCGTTGGTCCCCGGTTCATGAGTTGATGGGTCGATAGGGTAGGGTCCAGGTGTGGGAGCTGCCTTCCTGGCACATCGGTAGCATTGGTGCTCAGCACGGAAAACAAGATCGACGGAAAAAAAACAAACCAAAGGAAAAAAAAATACATATTTTTGCTGAACATTGTAACATGCTATCTTTTAAAATTAAAATATGTACACTGGAGTCGCTTTTTACGCGGGTGATACGTCCCGCGTAAAAAAAACCGCGTAAAAAAAACCGCGTAAAATCCGCGTAAAAAAACCGTGTAAAAAAAAATCGCGTAAAAAGTGACTCTAGTGTATAACGATAAACCGTGTTAATTCTGAAATCCGCGTAAAAAAAAACCAAAATCCGCACAAAAAAAAACGCGTGAATTCCGAAATACGGATAAAAAAAAAACCGTGTAAATTCCGAAATCCGCAAAAACAAACCGCGTGAAAAAAAACCGTGTAAAAAAAACCGCGTAAAAAGCGACTCCAGTGTATTCAAAAATTAGACATTTGCAGGAATTTTGTAGTTATTAAAAAACACCTAAAATATCACGTGCTGCCACATGTTTTTAAAACTTTTCGGCAGTAAAATAAGTATAGATTCAGAATCCTTCCTAGAATTTGCGCCAATTTGCGCTGGAAATAGTTATTTGAGGAGCAAATACCCCTAAAAATATCGATTATTCAAGAATAACTTTTTTGTTTCAAGAGATAATTATTTACAATGTTCAGCAAAGCATGTGTTTAAACATGCAAAATATAAATGTAGAAGAAACTAAAATTGTAGGATGCCTAGAAAATCAGTTATATTAAAAAATATGATTTAAAGGCGCATTTCACGAAAAATGATACATATCTCGTAATTTATAAGAGCTAGAAATTTTGAGTGTTTAACAAAGTTGCTTAAAATAACATTTGCTACAACTTTATGCAAGACGTTAAGTCTCTATCTAAATCAGATAAAAAAATATTTTTTTGATCTCACTTTAAGGTAGATTAATCACCAAACCGTCTACATCAAAAGAAATGGATTAACATATGCAAAAACATCTTTGAACAAACTATATCTCTTAAATCAATGTTTGAGAAGTTATTAAAAAAGCGCACGTAAACGGCAAAAAGCAACACTGTGCAGTGGCATCAATTTCTATTGTATTTGTTTGAGTGATGAAATTTGATGATTTATTAAATCTGAAATTTATGCAGAAAAACATGTATGTTTTGAAAAACTCGTCAAAGCAGTTATTGGAGTCTCACAATGAAATGCTATCAGAATTGTCTTGATATCTACCACCAAAAATATACTATAAGCTAACCAAAAATACATCGCATTGTGATCAATTTTACCCCGGTGATCTATTTGCCCCCAGACTACTGTAGTCATCTATAGGACAAGAGATATGGCAAATGTCCACAGTTCACACAATTTCCAATAAAAATATGCACTAAAAACGTTAACTGTGTAGAACCCCCAAAACAGTCCATGTAGTTAATGAAGAGCCCCTATTTAATTATTATTGTTTATAAATCCAAAAACAATCTCTAGCCCTGATTTGCATCGTGACATATACGGATTTCCGGTAACTATAAACTCTGCATGTATGCAACATTTCATAAATTAAAAACAGAGCACTTCGTGGGCTAAAGCACTAATATTAGTACATTCAATTTTATGCGACACTATTTTTTGAATTAAAACAGAAAGTGACCATCTTTCCCTCACTGAACTCAAGTTGCCTCGTTAGCGCAAAACCATCCATTTGTTGCAAACTATTTCGCCTCCCCGCAGCAAAATTTAGGTGTTTCACCACCAGGACTGCGGCAGGCAGAGAGAAAAAGAAACTTTCTTTCTCTCTCTTTGTCGTGTCTCCGTATCCGTACATAATAACCAGTAAAATCTTGCTCAACCATTGACTCAGTCAATCAGTGATTCAAGCCACCTGAAACTCGAGCGGCACTCACTCAGTGCCCGAGTTTCCTCGGTATCGGCTTGGATTTGTGCATTTCATAGAATGAACGGATAAAGGCGTAAACCTTAAGGGCACTCTTTCGCTCTTCTCTTGAAGCGGTAGGTGACTGATGAACAGAGACAGTTTTGGTGTGTAGTTCTCTCCCGTGGAGATTATTGTCGGTTTCAAATCGCGGCTTCTCTCATCAATCAGCAACATTGTTATCATGTATGGCGAATTTCATGGTTCGTTTTGTTGGATCATATTGCTGGAAGGAGATTCTTTTATTCCCGCGAGTGTCGCGTAAGTGTATCTGCTTACGGGCCCGCCCAATCCTTTTTGGCCCTTCATACAGCAATATGTTGAATTCAGAATGATTACGAAATTTGATCTTGCTGTTAAGTGGAGCCGCATGCAGGGCAAGACCCAAGCTAGGATGGTGGCTTCTTACATACATGATGTTGCCTATGGCTGAGTTTTTGAGTGTCCACTACCAGGGGGTTCAAAATTGAGCTTTTTGGTGTGGGGTAGAGTGGAGGGTACTCAAAAGAAAAAAACAGCTATTGAGTGGTTGATACGGTCTTGTACAACTGGCCTATAAGTTTCAGCTACCGGAAACAGTATCTCAACCACCACAATTTCGTTACTCGATTGTTTACGACGCACTATAAGGCACCTCATGGTTACCAATTGGTAAGCTTTTTTTTTTTATTGTATGTTGTTATCTGTGTCAATTTACCATCAATGCTTCTGCTTATTGCTGTAAATCAGTTTAGTAAAGTACTTTTGAAGCTATGTTCAAGCTCCAATACTGGAGAAAGTCTGAATTAGTTAAAGTCATCCCCATAGGGGAAGCCGGGGTAATCAGAAACGCTAAATGTATTAAACTCATTTTCATAACATATTGAATCTTAAACGGATTTGGTTAGTTTTATTCATTATAATAATCAATAAGGTACAGTGGGGTAAGTGAAAAATAGGTGAGGCAACTGAGTAATTGCTTTCAAACCAATGAACTATAATAAAATGAATTAAATATATTTGAATTACCCATTAATTCGTAATGCTTTCTTATAGAGCCAACGTAAAAAAACATTTTTCTCTGCTATTATGGCTTAAGACAATTTACCAGCTCGTCTGAAACAATCTCCTTCTTTGCCGTTCGCGCCAATTGTGCCGATTGCCCCGATTGCGCCGATCTGGCCTCCCCGATATCTGGTGATGATCGTTCGTGACAATCATGCTGACTGCCCCGATTCCTCCGTGTGCGTCTATTACGCTGATTGTACGGATCACACCCATAGTAGCACGCTTGTCTCTAATCGGTTGTGGAAACTTCTATACGACTTATTTCAGTCATAAACAAGTTGCTGCAACTTATTTTAGTGGAAGTGTGCTACTCGAGACTGGTCTTGTTCTCTTGGATTCGCAGGTTCGCTTCGTCCACTTATGTCAGCTTACCGTTTTTTGTATGGCAGTGACGACTCTGGTGGTTTCGTAGAACCTTTTCACCGCTTTATGGAGAATAAATTCCTTCACCAACTTTTTCTTCGTGAGCTAACGTATGGGTGGGCTTTCCTAGTGCTCAAGCAAGTGACCGAGCCAATATATTTGCAATCCTCAGGAACGGGCGAATAGGCCTTTTTCTGTGGTTGTTGTAGGTAGCATCTACCCATCAAGCAGTACTACTACCAAAAATACCAGCGCTTAGGGGTATATTGTGAGTGTGTCGTGTTGTTGAGGCTGCGTACAAAACCTTCACAGTGTGTTGTGTTTTTTTTAATTTAGTCGTTAGCCGTCTTTTGCCTCCTAGATTAATTTTGCATGATACCTAGTTTAATTTATTTATTTGCATGAATTTTATTATTTAAATAGCTTATATATTTATTATTTTAGTTTGAACTAGGTCCCTTTCTAGCTAGTTAAGGTTTTATTTATGATTTTTCCTCTATACACATAAACAAATCCCTATTTGTGGTATAAATACTATGGACTGAGTGAACGAACGGAGTGACTTGTCACACGATAGTTTTGATTTTTTTTTTTATCAAAAATATAGGTATACATTCTCATTTTTCTTTAAAGGACGATATCGATTATCGTCACTTGGAATTAGGCGCCTCCAATGGATTAACTAAACGGGAACACCTTACACCAGCTATTGTATCGTATATTGCTAGAAATGGCACTGAACCATCGGTTGTCAATTTGCTGAAACACCCCACGAACAGCAACACAAATGCAAGTAAGACTTATTGTTTGATCGTTATTTTATTGATGTAATAATAATTGTTTTCTTCCGTAGCCAGTAGATTGTGCGCCTTGCTGCTAGGCTTAAGCACAGTACTAGCACCACTCATAGTTGGCCTCCGATTCAAACTAACAATTCACCTGGCACAGGAGGATACAATCGTCTTCGCCGAATCAATAGACCATGTTCAAGCAATTTGCATTTGGACATCTGTTGCAGCTATTGACGTATTGATCAAGCTATCTGTTGCTCTTGGAGTACCATACTTCAAAGTGTCCAACCTTGTTTGGAATTTCTTAGCAAATTCTGCCTACGATATCAAACATCCGGAATCTTACGCGAGTATCAATCGGCTGAATGGTTTTTTGAAAGCAGCAAAGGATCAACTTTAAATCATGTTCAACTGTATGTTAAAAAAGTGTAACCATGTTTTCCAGACAGCAGAATCGCATCTGGATCACCTTAAAAAGTTCCACCGGGTACGAACTATCTATCGTTACGAATGCATGAAGTTGGATTGCCGTCAAATTTTTACCAAATATCATCCGTTTAGAAAGCACATCATAGGTCATTCCGAACATCGAGCTGCGAATGTACAGTATGATACAACCGATATCTACGATAATACCAATGTCATAGACGAACACGTAGAAGCTACATGTGAAAAATCTCCACATTCCAGTGCTAAGAGGCAAACGTTTGAGGCAGCTACCACCAACTGCGATCTAGAACGGGATAATACTGAGAAACATGATAAGGTAGACCAGGCAGCTGTGATGTTTGCATAATAAGGATAATATTACTAGAAAAGATGTATACGATATTCAAAACGAAGCAGGTATAATAATTTTAGAGCTAGCACATTTGTAGGGTGATTTTAATATGGCGTTAGAGAGTGTAGAGAATTAATTCAATTTTAAAAACTACCTTGAGAAGATGAAAAACGTGTTTAGAGTTATAAGCTCAGATTTTAAATTTTTTAAATTCTTACGTAAAACTGGAAACTTTCAATTATCAACAATAGTAATTGTAGAGAAAAGTAAGATAAATTCTAAGCTCATGCAATTTTAAGCAGACGTTGAAATAGGACAGGACAAAAACTTCCTTATACTAATGCCTATATAATTCCAAATAAAGTTTTTTTTTTAGAATCACATAATGTACTGCAAACAATCATTTCACGCACCGCAAAACTAGAAAAGGCTGCGAAAATTGTAAACTTCTTCAATGGAACTAAATGGCACGAAATCAAGCAAAACTAGAAGAACAGAAGAATTTCAAGCAAAGCTAAGTGGCATTAACAACCTAATGAACGCATTGATAGAGGAATTCTCTCAAATTGAACAATACGCAGTAGAATTGAAGCTTAATAACGAAACTATAAAAGTCAGATTTGTACTATGTCTTCTACAAGGAGATAATTTGGGCATACATACAACTTTGCTCATGTCAAGTGGTTTACTTAACCATTATACAAACTTGATATATATGACTATTGTATTACACATTCTTATGTATCTAACAAACATACTGTTCGTACAATTTTATTTGGAACATATAGGGGAAATGGCTCTAATGTTTCCCTATGGATATGAGATTGGGCCCATCGCTAAAAATCTGCTATTTATCAATTTTCTGTTATAAAAAAAACTAGAAAAATGTTCACGACGTTGAAGATATCTTCAAATGACATCAGGAATAATTCGATGACTTCTCAACTAATTCCTTGCTAGATCCCGTTGACGACTTGTTGAATGAGTGCAATTGCTACGGAATACTTCGTAGAAATCTCATCACCCAACTGAAAATGTGCATGTCCAGCGTAGCGATCAATAAAATGTGTCCAGAAATTCTCCTTTCATCAAATATTACCACCACGCATGTTCCTTTCACCCACTGTTTCTGATTCTCAAACGAAGTGGTCTCCTTGCCAAAGCACCGAAGGAAATGTTCAACACACGTGAGTGTACATTTTTACTACTTCTGTCGCCATGTCTTGAAAGCGATTCCTTTTCAACCACCACGCGCCATACAAGGAGAATGATACCATCATCAGAAGAAAAGCAAATAGAAATTACGTATCCTGTTACGCATCATAAAGCCGAGTCGTTTATAATGCTGAAAGTGTTATTGATCTCTGCTCGGATTTTTCCCCTTCCTTCTTTGAATACCAGACCAGGAGCGTGCCAGATTTTTTTCCTTACTTTAATCAAAACAAATGTTACACAGCATCGTCTTATGGAAATCGATGCTAAAAACCAAAAGAAACCCGGATATCATTTGTCAAGGTCTTTTACATGCCACACCACCGGGACCGCCCGGCACCTAGGTCCTACATCAAAGTGATTTCCAACTTTTGATGGTTTTTCTCGTTTTCTCACGCGTATGAATTCCACTAACTTACTCGACGCTTTTCTCGGCCCAAGGGTAACCAAGCTCAAGTTTTGCTTTTGTGAAGATTTGGTTCCGTATACAGGAATCCTGTGAATAGCGCGGTAGGTGATGCAGTCCACCCATCACTATTTCTCGGCTGTCATCCTGCCAATTGAGATGATTTCCTGTAGATGACTTGTATATGGTTGACTCTATGTGATACAAAAAATCAGCGTAATTGGTTGGAGGATTGCCGAGAAATATTCGGGGATGCCTGTACCTACATGTCGTCCGCCACCAGTAGCATCACCATCGAGGTCAGAGCTACCGGCCGACCATTCGAAACATTCACCAACGGCGGGGTCGGTAAGTCTGGTTCTAATGTGGCTTGAGTCTGGCACCAGCAATACATTTGCTATTTTTTGCGGTGTGTGGGTGTCACTAGCCAGCCGCCTTAACCGTCGAGGGATTTGAAAAGTTTTATTGTAAAAGTTTATGAAAGGAAAAGAAAGTTGATACAGACGATGGCACCGGTAGCCGGTAGGAATGGTTGTCGCTATAGCGACTGTGGAGAGAGATGTATTTGAGAAACAGAATAAGATTTTGAGACAGTTGTCTCTAAAATTAATCAACACGTGACTACTTAAACTCACGAGTGATTCCTCAGATTCATAGTCAAGGTGGGAATTACTTTTTTTTCCTTTATTTGTTTTCCGTCGATCTTGTTTTCGAAGGAAACCGTGATCAGAGATGTTATGGCTCAGAACATCCCGGCGGCGCCGACTGGGATTGAACACAGGCCTGTTGGGGTGAGAGGTAATCATGCTTACCACTACACCACCAGCGCCGCTTAAGATCATTTTTTTTTAATAGAATACAAGGTAATTAGTTATGAATTGATTTCGAAGCCACTGCATCTTGAACTAATGACAATCAGTCAGGAATCCTTATTACCGGGGTAACGGGGCGTGAATAAGGAACCGCAAATAAGTATACCCACATTTTATGGAATTTCCACTAGTAGGGCTGGGGTCGATTATCTCATTTGTTTCAATATATAAAGCTATACTGTCTTGGACAAAGTTGTTGTACTGGGGTAGACCAACATGCCTATGCAATTCGATTCTGGTTTAATTGGGAAGTATGCCGCAAGAGGCACTTCCCTTTCATTGCATACTTTCAAGAATTCCTCTGCTGATTCACCGCATGAGCTAGCTAATCTTTTTGCTGAATTCTTCGAGAATGTGCACAGTACATCATCGCCGACATTCTCTCCTGACAGTGTAAGGACCTGCCCTGCATACAATCTTAATTATCCGCCTCTAGTTGTGAGTCAGAAAGAAATATTTTTAACTTTGCAAAAGTTAGACTTTTCGAAAGGGCCTGGCACTGACAGCATACCGCAGTTGTTTTTAAGAGAATGTGCTGGTTCACTGCTGACGCTGATTAACAGGTCACTCAGTTAAAGTACTTTTCCCGACGCGTGGAAGTTAGCTTCGATCACTCCGATCTTCAAAGTTGGTAACAATCATGCTGTTGAAAATTGAAGAGGTGTTTCGATTTTATGCTGTCTAGCTAAAGTGTTCAAACAATTGGTTCACAAAGCTCATTATGTCGCCTCCCGACCGCCGATATCGGACTTTCAACATGAATTTGTTAAGAAGCAATCTACGACAATGAACCTAAAGTCCTACGTAAGCGTTCTGTCTTCAAAAATCGAGAATCGGCACCAAGTTGATGCCATATACTTCGTTTTCTCGAAGGTGTTTGACAAGGTTCCTCATGACCTCGCAATTGGCAAATTCAAGCATCTGGGTTTTCCTAATTGGATCACCGAATGGCTGCGCTCTTACCTATCCGGTCGGAGGGCATTCGTCAAATTAAACGGTACTCGTTCCCGCGATTTTTCCATCATGTCAGGTGTCCCACAAGAAAGCATTTTGAGACCACTTTTTTTTTTTTTTAACTCTTTATTTGTTCCAAATTCAAAATAAATTACATTTCATTTTAACCTAGGTGCTCCAGTTACTGCAGTAACGTACCAGCCTTAATTGTTATGATATATATCTAAGTGTTTTTACATTATTCATGTCTTCGCAATTCAGTATTTTAAACAGGTTTTTTAACCTGCATGTCAGTATAACAATTGATATCTTAAAACTAAAAACTAAAACTAAATCTTATCTAAGTATAAAGGGAATTAATCGTTACAATTGAGGATTGCAACGATTTTTGCCTGAAATTATTAATTATTTTGTTGGACATTTGTGCTAAAGTCTCAACATTCGAAATTCTATGTACTTCGGTTGTACTGTACCAGGGAGGCAACTTAAAAATCATTTTCAGAATTTTGTTCTGAATCCTTTGAAGTGCTTTTTTCCTGGTAGTGCAGCAACTAGACCATATTGGCACAGCGTAAAGCATGGCCGGTCTAAAAACTTGTTTA
This sequence comes from Ochlerotatus camptorhynchus, assembly GCF_037179485.1. Classification (NCBI taxonomy): domain Eukaryota; kingdom Metazoa; phylum Arthropoda; class Insecta; order Diptera; family Culicidae; genus Ochlerotatus; species Ochlerotatus camptorhynchus. The sequence continues at coordinate 3,024,213 of NW_027040494.1, read as the reverse complement.
AATATTAGAAGTTTATTCGTCAGGCAAAGTTTGGATTTCCTGTTTATAAGAGGATACAAACATTTTATATATTTGTTACATTTGGCTTGAATGCCCTCAATGTGATCTTTAAAAGTTAATTTTTGGTCAAGTATTAATCCAAGATATTTCACTTGGTTTGACCAGGAAATTGGAACTCCGTTCATAGTGACTATGTGACTACTACTAGGTTTCAAAAACGAAGGTCTAGGCTTATGTGGAAATATTATAAGTTGAGTTTTGGAAGCGTTGGGAGAAATCTTCCATTTTTGTAAATAAGAAGAGAAAATATCTAAACTTTTCTGCAGTCTGCTGCAAATAACACGAAGACTTCTTCCTTTAGCGGAAATGCCTGTGTCATCAGCGAACAAAGATTTGTGGCAACTCTGAGGCAAATCAGGGAGGTGAAAATGTTATACAATATAGGCCCAAGAATGCTACCTTGAGGAACTCCTGCTCTAACAGGTAGTCGATTAGATTTGGAATTTTGATAATTTACTTGAAGAGTTCTGTCAGTTAAATAATTTTGAACTAATTTCATAATATAAAGTGGAAAATTAAACTTTTTCAATTTAGCAATCAAACCTTCATGCCAAACACTGTCGAATGCTTTTTCTATGTCTAGAAGAGCAACTCCAGTTGAGTGGCCTTCCGATTTGTTTGAACGAATTAAATTGGTAACTCTTAAGAGTTGATGAATAGTTGAATGCCCATGGCGAAATCCAAACTGCTCATCTGCAAAAATTGAGTTCGTATTGATGTGAAGCATCATTCTATTCAAAATTATCTTTTCAAAAAGTTTACTTATTGAAGAAAGCAAACTTATTGGACGGTAACTAGAAGTTTCAGCTGGATTTTTATCCGGCTTCAAAATTGGAACAACTTTTGCATTTTTTCATTTATCAGGAAAGTATGCCAAATAAAAACATCTGTTAAATAATTTTACCAAGAAAGACAAGGTACTCTCTGGGAGTTTTTTGATGAGGATATAGAAAATTCCATCATCACCTGGAGCTTTCATATTTTGAATTTTTTTAGTTATAGACCTTACTTCGTCCAAATCAGTCCCCCAGGAATCATCAAAAATATTTTCCCGAGAGAAAATATTCAGATAATCCCGAGCAACCTGATTCTCAATAGGACTAGTAAGACCCAAACTGAAATTATGGGAACTCTCGAATAGCTTAGCAAGCTTTTTCCAAATTTGTGATCAAAATGTTACCACCTTCTTTAAGCGCTGGAATAGGCTTTTGAGGTTTTTTCAAATTTTTTGTGAGTTTCCAAAAGGGTTTGGAACTCGGGTCTAATTTAGAAATATTATTTTCAAAAGTTTTGTTCCTCAGGGCAGAGAATAGCTTTTTAATTTGTTTTTGCAAATCCCGCCAGATAACTTTCATGGCAGGATCGCGTGTTCTTTGATATTGTCTCCTACGGACATTTTTATGACGGATCAAGAGCTGAAGATCATCGTCTATTATAATTGAATCGAATTTAACCTCGCATTTTGGTACTGAGGCAGCTCTTGCTTCAACTATAGAAGTAGTCAGAGATTCAAGAGCATAATTAATTTCATCTTTGGTTTGCAAAGGAATGTTTGGATCGAAGTTATATTCCATAAATGTTCGATATTGCTCCCAATCAGCTCTATGGTAATTGAAAGTAGAACTGTTGGGATTACAAATTATTTCTTGGGATATTTCAAAAGTTACTGGAAGGTGATCAGAACCGAAGTCAGCATGGGTAACCAATTGGCTACAAAGTTGACATGAATCAGTTAAGACCAAATCAATAGTGGAGGGATTTCTTGCAGAAGAAAAGCATGTTGGGCTGTTTGGATATTGAATAGTGTAATAACCTGCAGAACAATCATCAAACAGAATATTACCATTGGAATTGCTTTGAGCATTATTCCATGAGCGGTGTTTTGCATTAAAATCACAAATAATGAAGAATTTAGACCTATGACGGGTAAGTTTCTGGAGGTCACCCTTGAGAAAATTCTTTTGCTGGCCTACGCATTGAAATGGCAAATAGGCAGCTATAAACGTAAGTTGTCCAAATTTTGTTTCAACAGAAACTCCCAAAGTTTCAAAAACTTTGGTTTCAAATGAAGAAAGAATTTTATGTTTGATTCGTCTATGAACAATGATGGCAACGCCACCACAGGGTCCATCAAGACGATCATTTCTATAAATCAAGTAATTTGCGTCCTTCTTAACCTTATGGTCAGGTTTAAGGAACGTTTCAGTTACAACGGCAATATGCACGTTATGAACTCGCAAAAAGTTAAATAGCTCGTCTTCATTATCTTTAAGAGATCGAGCATTCCAATTTACAATATTTAATGCTTTAAAATCCATTACTGAATTTTAAAGTCATGACAATATTATTTGCAAATTTTACTCCAGTTTGAATAGCATCAAACATGGAGTTAGATTTAAGCATATCAGAAATCATGTCAATTAATGATTTCTGTAAAAATTCCATTTTAGGGGCAGTAATGCTTCCTAAGTCAAAATTGTCAAAATTTCCGTTAGAATTACTTTGGTTAGTATTTTGATTTCTACCCGCTGCAATAGCAGCATAGGTAGCTCCATTAACTCGCTGAACATTGTTAGCAGCGAGGGGAGTAGGTACAGATGAAACATTTGAAGCAGGGGAGATATTTGTACCTACGGGTACGAATGTAGAATTTGTTCCTCGCTGACCGTTGTTAACAGCAGAGGAATTTGTACCTGGTCGGAAACGTGGAGCGTTTCCTACCTGACGGTTAGAACGAGATTGTAGGATCGCTTTGCGAGTCTTACATTCCCAAAAATTGGATTTGTGGTTTTCACCACAATTTGAACATTTAAATTTCTTAGGATCTTCCTTCACAGGACAGTCGTCCTTTTTGTGAGAGGAATCACTACAATTCATGCATTTAGCTGGCATGTAGCAATTTTTAGTTCCGTGACCCCATCCCTGGCACTTACGGCATTGGGTGAGGTTTTGGAAATTTCCTCCAGTCTTCCTGAAGTGTTCCCACTTCACTCGGACATGGAGCATAAGGCTAGCTTTTTCTAAGGCCTTAAGGTTGTTTAGTTCACTAGACTTGAAGTGAACTAAATAAAAATCATTAGAAATCCCGTTGCGCGAATCGCCAGGACGGGATTTCATTTTCATTTTGATTACTTGGAGTGGCACAACTCCAAGTAATTTTGCCAGTTCATCTTTGATCTGATCCAGGGATTCACCACTGGGCAGTCCTTTCATGACAACCTTGAACACACGTTCAGTTTTGGTGTCGTAAGTAAAAAAATTGTGCTTCTTCTCAGTAAGATACTTGAGAAGACATTTAAATCCGTCCAAGGTTTCAGCCAATACATGGCATTCACCCCGACGTCCAATTTGTAGTGAAAACTTAACTTTCACGAAATTCAAAAGTTCCATGCGAAGAGCATGGAAATCGCTAGTGATTATCACAATAGGGGGAATCTTTTCCTTCTTGGCATTAAGTTTAACGGGAAAGTTTACTAGAATTTTTCTTGGATGATGGATCATTCTCATCATCCGTGAGCAAATCAAATTGATTACTCAAATTAATTTCGTCAGAAGGGGGGTCAAGAGTTTGCCCCTTTCTTTTGCGCTTAGGCGCCATGGTGGCAGTAAATTTTTATCCAAATCGACTTCCAAGCAGATTACTATAAGAATCTGAAGGATCGAAGAGGAATTTTCCAAATCGATATCCAAGAAGGATTACCTCGGGTAGGGTCCAAACAAGGATCGAAGAGGAATAAGAGTTGAACAAGGTAGAAATTTTTTACAGGTTGAGCACTGAAAAGTGCTGTTTAAATTTGTTGTAGCTTTAGGTAGTAGTAACACTTCCTTAAGCAAAAAGCAAATAGAACCCGAACTTTTTGTCAGTGCGAACCTCGACCCGTGCCAGGTTTTAAAAACAAACGATCAAACTGACGTTTGCTAGAAAACAAGCAGACCCAATCTTGATACCCGATCCAGGTTGGAACTGAATAATAAACGAATTCGCTATAAAAATATACCAAGTGATATCAACGCATCTCGACTGCTGTGCTCTTCAGGCCGAGGTTGACGAGCTTCTGCTATGGTGCTGTTAGAATGGAATGGAACTTAACATGAAAAAGTGCAAAGTCATTTCGTTTTCTCGCCGACAATCCCGAACAGAGTTTGAATACTCCATCAGCTCAGAGGCTATAGAACGTGTTCAAGCAATACGTGACCTAGGTGTCACTGTGGACAGTAAACTCCGATTCAACGAGCATGTCAGCATAACTACCGCAAAGGCCCTGGAATTTATTCGTCACAATACAAGTGGTTTCACCGATAGATAGTATACATCTTGATAGAGCTGGAATTAGTGAAGCGCCCATACTCCGTTGCGCATCCATGTTTCACTCCCGTGTTGAAGTGCCCAACGTAAAGCAACAACTCGCGTGGTCTTTCTTTCTCCGTGAAATGAAAGACAGTGCAATTCCATTTCTACTGTATGGAAAAAGCTCTTTGATGAATCAGTTATCCTGAGGTTGGAACTGTGCTCGTCCGCACCTAGCAAACCTCGGATAATAAACTCATCAGAACAACTGCCCCGATTCTTTATTATTCGAAACCTTTTATACATGAATTTGTTACTTAAACTCTACACAATAGTTTTTCTCCAGTATGTACATATAAAGCGAGACAGATAGTTTTTCTCTTGGAAAGTCGGTGTCTGTTTTTTTTAACAAGAATTAATGCTCCTCGCGGTAGGAACGGCTATGTATGATGCTTACTCACCAATGTTTACTTTGACCTTTCTCGAAGCACCTAGTTAAGCCAGCGCGCATCGCTGACGACGCGGTAGCAACTGTTTATAAACAACTGACCCTGGAAATGTGCAACATTGTCACTGCTGCTGTTAAGTTGTGTATTTTCTACTACCGTATGGGGGTCTATTACTGGTTAATTTCTTACTCAGATTGATATTGGATTTTGAGGCCTTTGCATCCCCTCTTACTTAACCAGCTTGAGAATAATATCGAAGAGATTCTTCTCAAGGATATGCGCTGGTAACTATTCTATATTTGCTAAATTTTTAACTGGATCTTCTTATTATGGTTCTTACTCCTACTGTGCCTTTCTTAAGACACTACTTTGTACTATTAATAAAGTTATTCAGTCGTTCATACTTTAACTAAATTTTGTCATTTGACAAATCATCTGTGTCTACAAGTTTTATCATGTTAGCCTCTAAGGACACCTTATGCAACGTTTGTTTGATTCGAAAAAAACGCGTTTTGCTGATATGAAAATTTGCCTAACTGACTTACGTTAATTATGCGTTTAGTTGAGTTATACCATTCTTGTTGCAATTGATATTTAATGTTAACATTCTATAGAATCATTACGAATAATTCACTATAAGGATTGATGTTAGAATTTGGGGTTGTTGCATCCCCCCTTACTTACTCAGCTTGAGAATCAATTTTTTTAAAAATTATTATCAATAAGCTTGAGTTGGTAATCTTCGATTTGAAAATTTCGTGTTTTCTTGTTGCCATATTTCTCCTAACCTTAGGGTGATCCTCAATTGTATCTTTCGTAAAAGCTCCTTCGTTTCTGCTCGTTCATCCATGCGATTTTAAGCTGTTCCTGACTCGTCATTTGGTTGATATCAAATATCAGGTGTGGGTGTATCTGCCATTCCCCGCCATCTATGATTCGTTGTTTGCCGCATTCAGGTTACTCTTCATCGTCTTTCATATCTATGTCTTTTACTGATCGCATCTCGTCATTATGTATGTTTCTGTTGGAAACTTTTTTAGTGCTTATTAGAACTTCAACTTTCTCTATGGTGTAGTATGATTCCACATCTTCGATGATTTTCGTTATAAGATGTAAACTTGTTTTGGATTTTATCCACGACTGTTTTCTATCTGTGTTTATATATGCAGCTAGTCAATTTATTGTTTGTGCCATACCATGCGTTAGTTGTGTACTTGATTGTGCTTCATTGCCATTTTTGAGTTTGATGTTTAATGATGTCATATCAAACGTTACGTTGTATGTTCTGTAGTTTTATGATGATGTTTGCGAAACCGTTGCTGAAGTAATTTGTCATTTTAGATGCTGTGTGATGAGCTTATGCCAAAGATCTCATCTATACAGTATAATGTGTTGATCAATTCTGTTATCCTCGATAAACCACTCGATTCCATCTTCCTGTTCCTTGTACTTTTCCGATCATCCTACCCAACACCGTCAATCTTCAATCTTCCGCATGATTTGTCTTTCGATTGTCATCTAGCCATTGTGAATGTGACTCTTCCTTCGCTGTTGACGGTCTCTGAGATTCGCCACCTGGTACATCCAAGGATATTCAAAATCGATTTTCCCTTTTTCACTGTATCATCAATAATTTTCTTTTCTATAATTTATTTTTTTATCAATTTCACTCTAAAACATTCATTAAACTATAACTTTGGTATATTCAAATTATTTTCTACTCATCTTTTGAATCAACTATAATTATAATTTTTTTTAACTTGGCTTACATACTTTGATATCATTGACATGATATGATTAATAGAATTCTGCGTTAGTTGCTTGCTTCTCTTTTTTTTTCAAATTTATATTTTCATCTACACAATAAATAATCAGTATGCTATCTATTTTCTGCAAACAAATTCAGAATTTATTACTTTAACTGAACATTTTTATCTGATTGTCGATATTACACTTCTTGTTTTACTCTTAACTTTGTTCCTTTGTGTCATACTTCTTATTCTGATATCTTTCATCATGTTTTGCTAGTATTTTTATTTTATTACCCTACTTTTTTTTTCTTACTTCGTTTAACTCTTTTTGTTTGTAGTTGTAACTCACCAATTAATCAAATCATCTGAATGGCTACGTCATGAAATTGCAGCAAGTACTCTCTTTCTCCTAATGAGGTTTTAAACGGCACGTATCTGTAATTCGATTCATTTATGCTCGGTTCCAGGTTCCTCTGGCCATACGTTTAACTTTTTTATTTAGTCAATTCAATTAATGTCTTGTAAGTGGCCAAATTGCTGCAAGTGCTCGTCTTTGCTAATTGAGTGGAAACGGTGGGTATCTGTAAGTAAACTTAAATTTCAGTTCGACTCATTCATAAATTCTCGTGCATTCTGGATTCCGAATGCCATTGTCCAATTGTTCATCTCCACATCTGTAACGGTCTGTAAAAAATAAAACGGCCTTTAATAAATTGTCAACCATAACATCATTCACGACTCTGGGATCATTTACAGTATATTCTGTGTTTTGACGGTATTTTCCGTTCAAAATTGTTTTGTATTCAATCTCGCTGTGAGATTCTAGTGCACAGTTAGTCCAAAGCGCTTAGGTACAATATTCTTGTCCACTTTGATCTTGTTGTTCACCGTTTTTTTTTCATCATTATCATAAGTATTATTTTTCAACGTGAAATTTTTTTTTTATGAAATTGTTGTATAAATCTGTAACTGTTTTTCAGTAATTTAACCCATATTGTGTGCTGTAAAGTCAATCCTTAGCTCTTCGATCCATTCAAAATCGTACTGCAAAATATTTTGCTCTTTTTTGATGAATACATTTGTTTTATTAGCTGAATCATTCAATTACTGCATGCATTACCTATAGGTCGAAATTTTTAGTATCTCTTTGAAATGTTTTATCACTAATTATATTAGAAAATACTGTTTACTATTATTATCTATATATGTTTTTACCTTTGTTTTCATTTTCTTGAAACTTTATTTGAAGCTTCGCTTTTATGTTTCCATCTCCATATATGCATGTTTTGAACATTTTGTTCAATCCCTTGTTAATCCCAATTGAAATTTAATATATACTTTTTCTTTACAATTTTCAACTGTCTCTTATCATTCTGGTGATTCCATATATTCATTTTCAAATAACAATACTTAATTTTATATCTACATACCCCGGGGTCATTATCATTTAGTCAATAATATCCATTCGATTTTTATTCTTATTATTTATTTATATTACTATTCAATTTAATCATCACCATATACATCATTCGTTCCGGGAACGTCTTCCCTTGTCTAACGCACGCTCTCACAAACATTCCATGTATCTTTCTTATACATTAGCTACAGTTTATCACTTCTTTTTTTTTTTCACTAATATTTTTATTATTTGCTCGCAGTATTCTTTCCATTTTCATAGTCATCTCCTGGAGTAACATCCAAATTTTAATTGTTATTTTAATATGTGTGTCGCTCTTTTCTTAATTATAATATAAATATTATGTATATAATAATCGATAAATAAATAATTATTTATCGGTACTGACGAATTTGTTCCGCGTACTTTTCATTGTTCATTGATTAATCATTGTATCGCTTTATACGATTTACGTGGATTTTTTCTAATTTCTTTCCATTCTGTATTACCACGGTTTGTTCACTAGGAATTTCCATTACTGTATATGGGCCACGCCACATACTCTGTAGTTTTTGTCCTACCCCCATAGGGTTTGATTGCACTAAAACTAAATCTCCCCACATTGGTTGCCATTGATTTGAATTTTTGTCATATTGAACCTTCCGCTTTTCTTTTGATATTTTCAAGTTTTCTCTTGCGTTATAATGAATGTTGCTCAAAATGCTCTTCATTTCACCAACGTAATCATGATAGTCCATTGTGGAATTACCTTTTTTATAAATGGATGTAGGAATTTTTGCCTTTCGTCCATATAATAACTCAAATGGAGTGTAATTTGTTGAAGAGTTAATCGTTGTATTGTATTCAAAGTTGAAGTATGGTATCAATTGGTCCCATGTTCTTTGATTCCCTCCAACAAATTGTCTTAAATAGGTTTTTAACTCTCTGTTTGAACGTTCCACTAAATTAGCCTGTGGATGGTATGCACTTGTGTTGATTTTTTTAATTTTCAAAATTTTACATATGTTTTTCATGAGGTTACTCATGAAGTTTGCACCTTGATCGGTCACTATTTCTTTTGGACACCCGAATTTACAGATCACGTTTTCGACAAAAGTTCTTGCTACTGTTTGTGCTTCCTGATTTTCCATACATGCGACAATTAAATATCTGGTTAGATCATCCTGAACGACTAATCCGTATTTATTACCCCATTCCGATTCGGGTAAAACAACGATATCCATAAATAATTTTTCAAACGGCTTTGTAGCTGTTGTAGTAATTTTCATTGGAATTTTGTTGGATTTGCAAATTTTGTTTTTCTGACACGAATCACATTTTCTTACATAATCTTCAATGTCTCGTCTCATATTTTTCCATGTAAAAAGAGACCCAACTCTCTTTCGCATACGTTTTGCTCCTACATGTCCACCTAGGGGTGCGTCATGAAATTCTCGTAAAATTGTTTCGATTTCTTCACCCTCTATTTGAATACGTTCAGAGTCTGCATTGTACAAAGAAATTTTCTTATCAAATTTCAATGATATGAATTGTATCATTTGTAATACTTCAAACTGTTTTATTTTGCGAAATGATAATATATGGACATGTTTTGCTTGCTTTAGATAGTCAGGACCTTCCATAAAGCTCCTATTGAGTTTCTTTAGGAAACTTTTACCATTGAGCAAAGAGTTATTTTTCCCCTCGATAATCAATCCTGCAATCTTTTCGTTTGGTATATTTATAATTCCATTTTTGTCATAATCCTTCAATCCATGTGGTAAATTACACAGAGTTGAAATTTCCTTGTAGGCTGATCTACTATTCAATATAACTAATGTAGCATCTGCTGAGTCATTAGTTAATTTCCCTGAAATCATAAGTTCATCTGTGTTTACTAATGATTGTTCTACGCTTGCTTTGAAATCATTATATAAATTGTGGTTATCATCTTTCTTTGTGGTGTTTCCATTGTCACTTATATCCATGTTAACTAATTCATTAAAAACTGAGTTCCTTTGAGGTTGGTCAGTTCTCAAATATTGGTCAGTGGAATCGCTTGATCGCTTGTTGTTTATTTCTGTTTGGGTTGTCTGCCTCTGCATTCTTTGCTGCTGTCGCGTAACGACTGCAACTACCTGCTCTTGTTCTACCGACGTATGTTGTTGATTCTTAATGTTTACGTTACCTTTTTTACAATTACAACGTTGTAACCTTGATTGCCCCTGACAATAACTTGTTGGTTGAATCTGGTTGACGTTTTTGTTTTCCTTCGTGCATGGTAGCCTTGACAAAAAGTCTGCAACAATGTTCTCTTTCCCTTGTTTGTAGCGTATATCACATTTAAGACCTTGCAGCTTAAGTCGCAATCTTGTTAATGTGGGTGACGTTTCCTTTAACCGCCAAATTGAAATTAGAGGCCTGTGATCTGTGTAAATAATGAATTTTTGATCAAATATAAAATGTCTAAAATAGTCAACCGCCCAAACGATCGCTAATAATTCTTTCTCGATTGTGTGGTATCTACTTTCTGCACCTATTAATGCCCTGCTCGCAAAGGCGATCGGTCTATCGACAGTTTTCTCATTAGATAACACCGCTCCTATCGCGTAATTGCTAGCATCTGTGGTGATGACAAAAGTATCCTCATAATTAGGCCTTACTAACAAAGGTTCAGATATGAGGCATGTTTTAAGCATTTCGAAAGCTTCCTCACATTCACGCGTCCATACAAATTTTACATTCTTCTTCAATAAATCGTTCAAAAGTTTCCTGTACTTTGCAATGTTGGGAATGAATTTTCCATAAAAATTAATTGTACCTAAAAATGATCGAACATCTTTCACTGTAGATGGACTTTTCATCTTTTGTATACTTTCTACATTTTCTTTGGTTGGTTTTATACCATATTGATTTATTATATGACCAAGATATTTGATTTCTGTTTTCAAAATTTTGCATTTCACCGGTTCCAATTTTAAATTATGTTTGCGTAGTCCTTGCAACACTTTATATAAGTTTTCATTATGTTCTTCGATTGTTCTTCCTGAAATGATGACATCATCCAGATAAACAACGGCTCGAACATCTCCGATTTCGTATAGTACCGTATTCATTAATTTTTGAAAAGTTGATGGACTATTCCTTAATCCCATAGGCATTCTTGTAAATTCAAAGTGTCCTTTTGGGGTTGAGAAGGCTGTTTTAGCGGCATCTTTTGGATCGATTGGGATTTGATAAAATCCCGACTTTAAATCCAATGTTGAAAAATATACACTATCTCCAAGATTATCCATGATTTCATTGATGAGTGGAATTGGATATACAAAAGGCTTAGTTATCAAATTTAAAGCCCTAAAGTCCACTACAATTCGATATTTCTTATTTCCAGCTGTATCCAAGTCCCTTTTTGGTATACACAAGACTGGTGCATTCCATGGGCTTTTACTTGGTCTGATGATACCTTGCCTATACATTTCTTCGATTTCTTCATTAATTTGCTTTTTTGTTGCTTCTGGGAATCTGTATTGCCGTTTATTAATGGGTACGTTCGTTGAAGTTTCTATTTCGTGCACTGCCGCATCTGTGTGGGTCAGTTTATCACCCTCAAGAAAAAACACATCACTAAAATTACTTAAAATTGATTCAATTGATTCTAAAGCGCTTCGTGATAAATGATCAAGTTCGATCTGTTCGAAGATTTTATTATATCGTTCGTGTCCTTGAAGCATTTTAATATTTTTGTATTTGACAATATCGTAGTCTATGTCAGCATTTAAGTCCAACATTTCTCTGTCGTCATATTCACTTCCTTCTTCATTATATTCTTCATGATAAAAATCATTTTCCGACGGGTCATCTATTTCCATTCCATTGAATGTATGGACTTGTGTAAAATCTTTACACTCGTCTTCTTTATAGTTTTTCTTGCAAGTGTCAAGCTCAAAAATAGCATATTCAAAATTTCTTCCAATTTGTGCTACATGTTTTTGAAGGAACTCTCCTCCGAGTATACATGGTACTAATAAATGTGTCATTAAATGAAATTTTGCTGGGAATACTATGTTTCCTATGATTAAACCTATGTTAACTGATCCCATTGTTTTTGTATTTCCACCAATTCCCGTTATTGTTATAGTATCATTTGTATTTACTTGGTCTATTCTTAGCGATTTGACTGCTTCATATCTGAGCAGATTTACTGATGAACCTGTATCGAGTAAACATCTCAGCCTATATGCGGGGTTATTAGATGTAGGTATCTCGACAAAAAATAAGTTATCTCTAGAATAGATTTTTTTAAGTGCTATTTTATTTGATATTATATTATAAAGGGGTGATTCGCTGTTATTATATTGCTTATTTTTATTTTGTTTCCCCATTATTGCATGAAAATTAAATTCTATTTCATGACTATTTTTACTTGAGAGCTCCTTATTTCTCTCAATTATATTTTCATCCGCTGTGATTCCTACCATGTCCTTTTTAAAAACGTATGGTTCAATTTCCACATATCGTTTAATATCTTTTACACTACTTTCTCTATGTATATAATCAATATATTCTTTATTTATAGGATGAGAGAAGCTTTTGAAGATTGCAAATCTGAAGCTCCCACCTATACTTTCGATATGATCTCTTGCGAATGCTGTGCCTATTGTGGCTGGTACAGCTAAATTATGAACTAAGTTAAATTTTATTGGTATGTTACTTCTGCCTATTTTTAAATTGACCCAAATGTCTCCAAATGATTCTTCTTCTTCTCCGTCTATCTCTGTATATGCCACACTAAGTGGGTTTATCAGTTTTGCTCCCACTTTCAATGCTATACTTTTGTGCATAAAATTTTCGGTTTTACTTGTGTTAAAATAGTATCTGCAAAAGAACTCTGGGTTTTCTGCTGTTGACATATACCAGTAGAAATCTCCGTTATTTCCACCGAACATTGGATATTTATGCTTTGTTGTAATGATTGGGTCAAATTTTATCCCAGCGTGAAAACATTGGGAATCTGTAACATGTGTCTTTCCATGATTCCGGAATTTTAGTTTTTTATATCTTGTGCTGAAATTATCTCTGATACTGAAATTCTCTCTGCGGTTTTCGTCATTGTATCTATTGCTGTATTCACCTTGGTAATTTATGTTGTAGTTTCCGTTATCATTTCTGTTGTAATTGTCTGACCTATTTGGTGAACTATTGTTGTTCATATTTCTGCTAAAATTATTATTTTTTTGGTATTCGCAACTCGTGCCCCTGTAAACATTTTGATTTCCATTGAATGGCCTTTGATTAGACCTAACGAAATTATTCGGAAAATCTCTATGAGATCCGAATTTTCTATCAAACGAATTGTTTTGTTGATGGTTTCGTTGATACTGGTTAAAATATTTGGGTTGATTGACATGATTATCCCAATTATTTCGGTTCCTTTGTGATTTTGATTTTTCAGCGATGTGAATACACTGAAGTCTTTTTTCGATATCCTCAATTTGTTTTTCGTAGATACACTCTTCCTGTAAATATTTGACTAGTTCATTGAAGGTGTTATTTTTCTGTGATTTTGCCATATTTTTCAAGTTTCTATTTTTCAAACCTCCCAAAAAATGTATCCTCAAATTCCGTAGTGCATATGACTCTCTGCCTTTGGCATTGTTTTCTTCATATTCATCCACGTGTTCTTTTAACGTTAATGCCCTATCTTTGTAATCTTGAAAGGATTCGTTTGGTCCTTGCTCCAAAGTTTCGATTTTCTGAAAAATTTCTTCCAGTTTAACATTTGTCCCAAATTCTCTTTCGAGATTGGTTCTCACTTCGGGCCATGTTTCCGCATAAATGCGTTTGAAATACCCTGATGCCGGATCTTTCAATTTCATCAAAATTACCTGAATTAAAGGTTCATGCGATTCTTCTACTGGCAATTTCTTAGCGAAGAAATCGCACTGGTATAAAAACGATCGTAATTCTGAGGCCGCGCCTCTGAACTCTGGAATGCATTGAATAGCTCTTTCAGTTGGGAACTCTGCCATTTTTTTGTTTGTTTTTCGAAGCAAACGAGAAAAAATGCGACTGTTTCTCAGTCCCTTATTAAATTATGGATATTGCTATTATCTTGGCTCTTCGCGAATTTAAGTGGATCAAAAACGTTTTCCGCGTAAATTCAAGAAATTTTTTTTTTCATGTTTTGTGCTTTGTTAATCGAATTTGCTTGTTGGCCTTTTAAATTTGTTTAAATTAATTTAACGTTCCCTTAAAGTGGTTGATTAAGCATTAAGCATCTTGCAAGAAATGTTGCTTACAAAGATGAAATGTATACTATTTATAATATTGTACGCGTAAAATATTTATAATACGGTAATGTATCAGAACTTTACACATTTTTTTTTTAACTGTGTACTCACACTATCAGGAGCAGGATCAGGGTTATTCCTTGTTGAGTCTGCGATGAAGTTCCCAGATGAAGTCCCCATATCTTTATAGTTGACCAGATGTGCACCAATGTGCTGTACTCTTTATTAATCACTTGTTCACTTTTTCTTTTTTTTGTAATTTAATCAAAGTCACTTTTTGGTTTTTAACACTTACTGATTTTAGCCAGTCGAAATTTTGGCGTTCCAACACTTGAAAATAGCGGTTTAGTTTCCGCTGTCACCAGATGAAGCGCCCATACTCCGTTGCGCATCCATGTTTCACTCCCGTGTTGAAGTGCCCAACGTAAAGCAACAACTCGCGTGGTCTTTCTTTCTCCGTGAAATGAAAGACAGTGCAATTCCATTTCTACTGTATGGAAAAAGCTCTTTGATGAATCAGTTATCCTGAGGTTGGAACTGTGCTCGTCCGCACCTAGCAAACCTCGGATAATAAACTCATCAGAACAACTGCCCCGATTCTTTATTATTCGAAACCTTTTATACATGAATTTGTTACTTAAACTCTACACAATAGTTTTTCTCCAGTATGTACATATAAAGCGAGACAGATAGTTTTTCTCTTGGAAAGTCGGTGTCTGTTTTTTTTAACAAGAATTAATGCTCCTCGCGGTAGGAACGGCTATGTATGATGCTTACTCACCAATGTTTACTTTGACCTTTCTCGAAGCACCTAGTTAAGCCAGCGCGCATCGCTGACGACGCGGTAGCAACTGTTTATAAACAACTGACCCTGGAAATGTGCAACATTGTCACTGCTGCTGTTAAGTTGTGTATTTTCTACTACCGTATGGGGGTCTATTACTGGTTAATTTCTTACTCAGATTGATATTGGATTTTGAGGCCTTTGCATTAGGACGTAACAGCTTTTGTGAACTATGATTTCTCTCGATGATTTCTCGAAACTCAAGGCACGCTCACGCAAACCAACATAACCAACGGGAAGGGGAGGTCTTCCCCTACCCGATGGTGAAGTTGATTTAAGTGAACGAGCCTTGGCGTTTTAGAAATCATCGAGAGAAGTCATTGTTTACAAAAGCTGTTATGCCCTAATGCCAGAATTATCAAGATATATATGCTCTCAAGGAACTGTACTCTTCAATTGTTCGTAGCATCATGGAATATGCTGTTAGTGTATGGTTGCTATATCACGCACAGCAGATCATCAGAATGGAAAGGGTTCAACGTAGCTTTATACGGTATGCTTTTCGACAACTTCCGTGGAATGATCCAGGAAATCTTCCTGACTATACAAGCCGTTGCAGGCTTATAGACATGGAAACTCTAGCTCACAGACGCACTAAACTTCAGAGGTTATTTGTATTCGATCTTGTCAAGGGTAACCTGGATTGCCCTTCACTTCTGCAGTCGGGCGACATAGAACCACGTACGGGTATAACAACCCTATTGATAATTGTGTTAGGGCGTTTAACAATGTTAGTGCTGTCTTTGATTTTAATTTGTCCAAGAACAAATAAATAAATAAAAACAAATAAATAAATATTACTTATGACGGGCACTGTATTGATGGAATTTGAGTCCAACATAGAATATCTCTTGATCCTGGTCATATAGAAAGTTGTTGTCTTGAGCAAAGTTGTTCAGGTGATCAAGTTCTTTCGGATGGTGGCACATTAAATTATAAATCTAACAATACGTGGCGCTAGTGTGCAAATGAACTTCTTGTACATTGTGTATCTCGAGATCCTGGCCATTTTTTTCTGTCTTCAGCAAATTTTCGGATGGCGGCCATCGGATTTATAAATACTGTCAAATACCACAGTGCAGGGTATTTTCGGAAAGAGACCGACGTGTAGATGTCAAAATTCAATGTCCGCCACACTTTTTGAGATCCGATGGCGCCATTGGTTTTAAAAAAATATCAAATACCCTACAATATGAGTATTTTCGGAACGAGGATGACTTGTAGACGACAATATTCGATGATCACCGTTATTTTGAAATCCACCGGTTAAAAAAAAAACTGTCAAATACGCTACAATATGGGTATTTCCGACACAAGGGCGACGTGTAGAGGTCAAAAATAGATTTTGGACACCACTTTGGAATCCAAGATGGCAGCCATCAGGTATAAAATTCTGCAGATTCCCAAATATATGGGAATCTCCGGAACGAGGACAACGTGTAAGGACTGTTCATTAAAGAAAGTGGACACCTGTTTATCAATGGTTTAGGGTTAAAACGTAACGAAAAATTGTAAATTTATGCTCAGTGTGTAAAATCATTGTTTGTTCTGACAACACATCTGAAATATAAAAATAAAAAAGTGAGAAATTTCGAACGATGGGTCGGATCAGCTCATTAACTCGCAGAATAATTCTGCACAAATGGTTTCTCGAAAAGTTGTCGTTTCGAGAATTGACAAAAAGCGTGAAGTGTAGTAAATCTACAGTGTTCAAAATTAATAATTCATCCCACTGCGACCTAGCAAGAAGTACAGTCGACTTGTTTCGCGCTCCGGTATTTCGGAAGTTTTCTCGGTATTCGGTTGGTTTAAATTATCAGTTTTTTCTCGCTTAGTGATTACTGGCATAGTACCCGGCTAAACAATTATCTGAAAGTGAGTTTTTTTCTGAGAAGAAAGTGTGTTTTCGGCATCATCGGAAGGAAAATTGTTTTTGCGATTGCCAATTCGCCAACCATTTTGCCATCGGTGCGTGATCACGCATACCTGCACACAGATCATCGTCATCGAGTGTCAGCATCTGCCTCCGCATTTATACCGGTCATCCATCATCGTGTGTCCAGCTGAGTGCCGAGCCTAATACAAGCACACCACTACAAAGATCGCCCGCACACGCGCATCGAAGGTCACCCACGCTGCGCGTCGCTCCGCTGCTGCTGTGTAATCACTCGGTGGTAGTAATATAGCAGATAAGTTTTTTTCCTGTTTCTTTCCCTCGCCCATCAGTTAAATTTAATTTTGTGTTTCTGTGTTTGTAATTTTTTTCTGTTTATTGTGTCTGTGTGGTTTTAAGCATCGTTTCAGTGGTAGAGCGTTTACCGCTCCCACTAGTACGGCAAAATGGACGTCTCGTCAGAAGACGATATGGACATTTTGTCGGAAGATGACACCAGTTTGCCACTCGATAGCAAGAAAAGACGAAAACGTCCTGTCATTCATGATTCGTCTCAGAAAAGCCCCCGATCGCGAGCCTATCCAGATGACTCGACTGGGCCATGGGTTGTCTACTTTCAACCCAAAAACAAACCTTTGAACTTGATGCAAATTTCCACTGATCTGACGAAGCAATACTCGGCCGTGACCGAAATCACGAAGGTTAGGCATAATAAACTTCGTGTTGTCGTTTCTAACCTGAAGCAGGCTAACGAGATTGCTGCCTCCCAGCTCTTTACGATTGAGTACAGGGTTTACATACCAGCTCGTGATGTGGAGATCGAAGGTGTGGTCACCGAAGCGAGTCTGACCCCCCGAGATCTTGGAGAAGCAGGCGGTTGGCCGTTTCAAGAACCCCTTGCTCCCCCCGGTGAAGATACTGGATGTCCAAAAACTGGGCTCAGTATCTGTCAGCGAGGGTAAAAAGAGTTTTACCCCCACAGACTCGTTTCGCGTGACCTTTTCTGGTTCAGTCCTTCCTCAGTACATCGAGTTGGGAAAACTTCGGCTACCTGTGCGCTTGTTTGTTCCTCGGGTCATGATCTGCCAAAACTGCAAACAGTTGGGACATACGGCCTCTCACTGTGGCAGCAAGGCACGCTGTTCCAAATGCGGGGAGAAGCACGAGGATGGCGCCTGCACATTCACGGCACCAAAATGCGTGTACTGCAAAGGATCTCCTCCTCATGGTCTCTCGTCGTGTCCGGTGTACAAACAACGCGGGGAAAAACTAGAGCGCTCTCTTAAAGAACGTTCCAGGCGGTCTTTTGCAGAAATGCTTAAGACATCCAAGCCATCCACCAACGAAACTAATCCCTTCGCTCTTTTGTCAGATGACGAGTCTGGCTCTGACTTGGCTGAGGAGGGAGTTTCTTTCAGTTTTCCGGAAGGTTCTGCCCGGAAACGAAAACGCATCCGTTCACGGAAAGTTGCAGATCAAGAACCCCAAATCAGTTTGCCCAAATCAAGGAGTGGTGGAAAAAAGGAGACTTCTACTCCTCCTGGATTCCGCAGAACTGATTATACCCAGGATTTTCCACCTCTTCCGGGGACATCCAAAACCCCTGATGCCCCAATTTCAAGAACAGAAACCCCTTCTTCATCTGGGCTGTTCTCATTTGATGACATTGTGGACGGTATTCTCAAATACCTCAACACCAGTCCGCATCGTGCTCTCTTGCCGTGCGGATCTATTTGCTTTTTGCTTAAGGAAGTGTTACTACTACCTAAAGCTACAACAAATTTAAACAGCACTTTTCAGTGCTCAACCTGTAAAAAATTTCTACCTTGTTCAACTCTTATTCCTCTTCGATCCTTGTTTGGATCCTACCCGAGGTAATCCTTCTTGGATATCGATTTGGAAAATTCCTCTTCGATCCTTCAGATTCTTATAGTAATCTGCTTGGAAGTCGATTTGGATAAAAAAATTACTGCCGCCATGGCGCCTAAACGCAAAAGAAAGGGGCAAACTGTTGACCCCCCTTCTGAAGAAATTAATTTGAGTAATCAATTTGATTTGCTCACGGATGATGAGAATGATCCATCATCCAAGAAAAATTCTAGTAAACTTTCCCGGCTTAATGCCAAGAAGGAAAAGATTCTCCCTATTGTGATAACCACTACCGATTTCCATGCTCTTCGCATGGAACTTTTGAATTTCGTGAAAGTTAAGTTTTCACTACAAATTGGACGTCGGGGTGAATGCCGTGTATTGGCTGAAACCTTGGACGGATTTAAATGTCTTCTCAAGTATCTTACTGAGAAGAAGCACAAATTTTTTACTTACGACACCAAAACTGAACGTGTGTTCAAGGTTGTCATGAAAGGACTGCCCAGTGGTGAATCCCTGGATCAGATCAAAGATGAACTGGCAAAATTACTTGGAGTTGTGCCACTCCAAGTAATCAAAATGAAAATGAAATCCCGTCCTGGCGATTCGCGCAACGGGATTTCTAATGATTTTTATTTAGTTCACTTCAAGTCTAGTGAACTAAACAACCTTAAGGCCTTAGAAAAAGCTAGCCTTATGCTCCATGTCCGAGTGAAGTGGGAACACTTCAGGAAGACTGGAAGAAATTTCCAAAACCTCACCCAGTGCCGTAAGTGCCAGGGATGGGGTCACGGAACTAAAAATTGCTACATGTCAGCTAAATGCATGAATTGTGGTGATTCCTCTCACGCAAAGGACGACTGTCCTGTGAAGGAAGATCCTAAGAAATTTAAATGTTCAAATTGTGGTGAAAACCACAAATCCAATTTTTGGGAATGTAAGACTCGCAAAGCGATCCTACAATCTCGTTCTAACCGTCAGGTAGGAAACGCTCCACGTTTCCGACCAGGTACAAATTCCTCTGCTGTTAACAACGGTCAGCGAGGAACAAATTCTACATTCGTACCCGTAGGTACAAATATCTCCCCTGCTACAAATGTTTCATCTGTACCTACTCCCCTCGCTGCTAACAATGTTCAGCGAGTTAATGGAGCTACCTATGCTGCTATTGCAGCGGGTAGAAATCAAAATACTAACCAACGTTCTAACGGAAATTTTGACAATTTTGACTTAGGAAGCATTACTGCCCCCAAAATGGAATTTTTACAGAATTCATTAATTGATATGATTTCTGATATGCTTAAATCTAACTCCATGTTTGATGCTATTCAAACTGGAGTAAAATTTGCAAATAATATTGTCATGACTTTAAAATTCAGTAATGGATTTTAAAGCATTAAATATTGTAAATTGGAATGCTCGATCTCTTAAAGATAATGAAGACGAGCTATTTAACTTTTTGAGAGTTCATAACGTGCATATTGCCGTTATAACTGAAACGTTCCTTAAACCTGCCCATAAGGTTAAGAAGGACGCAAATTACTTGATTTATAGAAATGATCGTCTTGATGGACCCTGTGGTGGCGTTGCCATCATTATTCATAGACGAATCAAACACAAAATACTTTCTTCATTTGAAACCAAAGTTTTTGAAACTTTGGGAGTTTCTGTTGAAACAAAATTTGGACAACATACGTTTATAGCTGCCTATTTGCCATTCCAATGCGTAGGCCAGCAAAAGAATTTTCTCAAGGGTGACCTCCAGAAACTTACCCGTCATAGGTCTAAATTCTTCATTATTGGTGATTTTAATGCAAAACACCGCTCATGGAATAATGCTCAAAACAATTCCAATGGTAATATTCTGTTTGATGATTGTTCTGCAGGTTATTACACTATTCAATATCCAAACAGCCCAACATGCTTTTCTTCTGCAAGAAATCCCTCCACTATTGATTTGGTCTTAACTGATTCATGTCAACTTTGTAGCCAATTGGTTACCCATGCTGACTTCGGTTCTGATCACCTTCCAGTAACTTTTGAAATATCCCAAGAAATAATTTGTAATCCCAACAGCTCTACTTTCAATTACCATAGAGCTTATTGGGAGCAGTATCGAACATTTATGGAATATAACTTTGATCCAAACATTCCTTTGCAAACCAAAGATGAAATTAATTATGCTCTTGAATCTCTGACTACTTCTATAGTTGAAGCAAGAGCTGCCTCAGTACCAAAATGCGAGGTTAAATTCGATTCAATTATAATAGACGATGATCTTCAGCTCTTGATCCGTCTTAAAAATGTCCGTAGGAGACAATATCAAAGAACACGCGATCCTGCCATGAAAGTTATCTGGCGGGATTTGCAAAAACAAATTAAAAAGCGATTCTCTGCCCTGAGGAACAAAACTTTTGAAAATAATATTTCTAAATTAGACCCGAGTTCCAAACCCTTTTGGAAACTCACAAAAATTTTGAAAAAACCTCAAAAGCCTATTCCAGCGCTTAAAGAAGGTGGTAAAATTTTGATCACAAATTTGGAAAAAGCTCAGAAACTTGCTAAGCAATTCGAGAGTTCCCATAATTTCAGTTTGGGTCTTACTAGTCCTATTGAGAATCAGGTTGCTCGGGATTTTCGGAATATTTTCTCTCGGGAAAATATTTTTGATGATTCCTGGGGGACTGATTTGGACGAAGTAAGGTCTATAACTAAAAAGTTTCAAAATATGAAAGCTCCAGGTGATGATGGAATTTTCTATATCCTCATCAAAAAACTCCCAGAGAGTACCTTGTCTTTCCTGGTAAAATTATTTAACAGATGTTTCCATTTGGCATACTTTCCTGATAAATGGAAAAATGCAAAAGTTGTTCCAATTTTGAAGCCGGATAAAAATCCAGCTGAAGCTTCTAGCTACCGTCCAATAAGTTTGCTTTCTTCAATAAACAAACTTTTTGAAAAGATAATTTTGAATAGAATGATGCTTCACATCAATACGAACTCAATTTTTGCAGATGAGCAGTTTGGATTTCGCCATGGGCATTCAACTACTCATCAACTCTTAAGAGTTAACAATTTAATTCGTTCAAACAAATCTGAAGGCCACTCAACTGGAGTTGCTCTTCTAGACATAGAAAAAGCATTCGACAGTGTTTGGCATGAAGGTTTGATTGCTAAATTGAAAAAGTTTAATTTTCCACTTTATATTATGAAATTAGTTCAAAATTATTTAACTGACCGAACTCTTCAAGTAAATTATCAAAATTCCAAATCTTATCGACTACCTGTTAGGGCAGGAGTTCCTCAGGGTAGCATTCTTGGGCCTATATTGTATAACATTTTCACTTCGGACCTACCTGATTTGCCTCAGGGTTGCCACAAATCTTTGTTCGATGATGACACAGGCATTTCCGCTAAAGGAAGAAGTCTTCGTGTTATTTGCAGCAGACTGCAGAAAAATTTAGATATTTTCTCTTCTTATTTACAAAAATGGAAGATTTCTCCCAACGCTTCCAAAACTCAACTTATAATATTTCCACATAAGCCTAGAGCTTCGTTTTTGAAACCTAGTAGTAGTCACATAGTCACTATGAACGGAGTTCCATTTTCCTGGTCAAACCAAGTGAAATATCTTGGATTAATACTTGACCAACAATTAACTTTTAAAGATCACATTGAGGGCATTCAAGCCAAATGTAACAAATATATAAAATGTTTGTATCCTCTTATAAACAGGAAATCCAAACTTTGCCTGACGAATAAACTTCTAATATTTAAACAAGTTTTTTAGACCGGCCATGCTTTACGCTGTGCCAATATGGTCTAGTTGCTGCACTACCAGGAAAAAAGCACTTCAAAGGATTCAGAACAAAATTCTGAAAATGATTTTGAAGTTGCCTCCCTGGTACAGTACAACCGAAGTACATAGAATTTCGAATGTTGAGACTTTAGCACAAATGTCCAACAAAATAATTAATAATTTCAGGCAAAAATCGTTGCAATCCTCAATTGCAACGATTAATTCCCTTTATACTTAGATAATATTTAGTTTTAGTTTTTAGTTTTAAGATATCAATTGTTATACTGACATGCAGGTTAAAAAACCTGTTTAAAATACTGAATTGCCAAGACATGAACAATGTAAAAACACTTAGATATATATCATAACAATTGAGGCTGGTACGTTACTGCAGTAACTGGAGCACCTAGGTTAAAATGAAATGTAATTTATTTTGAATTTGGAACAAATAAAGAGTTAAAAAAAAAAAAAAAAAAAAATACCTTAACATTTCTGATCCTATGAAAAGCATTGTCCTCACATTGCTTCCGACTGTGAAATCCTTCTTGAAGCAATTGACTTCAAAATGGCCCCTTCTTGCAGCTATCATCTCCTTCGATGGATAATTTTCCAAACGAGGTCGGGGATTTGATCACTGTTCTACAGTGGAATTGTCGAAGTCTTATTCCTAAGATAGAATCGTTTGAGTTTTTGGTTCACAATAATGATTGTGATGCATTTGCTCTGTGTGAAACTTGGCTCTCTTCAGATATCGATCTTCCTTTTCATGATTTTAACATTATTCGACTGGATCGTGAGGATTCGCGTTGAGGAGGAGTACTTTTGGGGATCAAAAAGTGCCATTCCTTCTATAGAGTGAATCTTCCACAATTTCCAGGTATTGAAGTTGTCGCATGTCAGGCTTTTGTTAAAGGCAAGAGCCTTTGTATTGCTTCTGTGTATATTCCTCCCCGAGTTTCGATTAGTCAAAAACAACTTTCAGATATCTGTTCAGTTCTTCCTACTCCACGGTTGATTATGGGAGATTTTAATTCCCACGGTACAGGCTGGGGGGAAGTGTATGATGACAACCGCTCTACTTTGATATATGACCTCTGTGATAACTTCAATATGACAATTCTTAACAATGGAGAAGTAACACGTTTGGCTGGTCCATCCTCAAATGGAAGTAGATTAGACCTCACACTTTGCTCTAATTCATTATCGTTGGATTGCACGTGGAATGTGATCCAGGATCCCCACGGTAGTGATCACTTGCCGATCGGCATTTCGATTGCCAGTGGGTTCAATTCGTCGGAATCCGTTAACGTCGCGTACGACCTCACCCGTAATATCGATTGGACAACGTTCAAGACCGCGATAGATGAAGCCGTGTCGTCGGTAGAAGAGCTTCCACCGTTGGAGGAATATAACTTCCTCTCCAATCTGATCTTGGACAGCGCGTTTCGAGCTCAAACTCGGCCGTTTCCAGGAACGTCTTTTCGTAGGAAACCTCCTACCCCTTGGTGGGACCAGCAATGCACTGAGGTTTATCGTAAAAAGTCCGACGCGTTTAAGCTTTTCCGGAAACGCGGAACACCCGAGTATTTCGAAGCGTACTCGACTCTTGAACACGAACTCAAGAGCCTCATCAAAGCCAAGAAACGCGGATACTGGCGGCAATTCGTGGACGGTTTATCGCGCGAAACGTCGATGAATACGCTTTGGAACACGGCGCGAAGGATGCGTAACCGGTCTTCAAACAACGAGAGCGAGGAGTACTCGGATCGGTGGATTCTCAAGTTCGCGCGAAAAGTATGTCCTGATTCCGTGCCGGCACAGATGATTCCTCGCGAAACGACGAATTCGGTAGACGAGATCAGCCAGCCTTTTTCAATGCTGGAGCTCTCACTCGCGCTCCTTTCGTGTCGCAATTCGGCTCCGGGGGCTGATAGGATCAAGTTCGACTTGTTGAAGAACCTCCCAGACGTCGCTAAGAGGCGCATGTTGAACTTGTTTTGTCAGTTTTATCGCGTAATATAATATATGTTAAAATCGAACTTAAGGTGCATTATTCAAGTAGCAACTGCCATCAACACCTGAAATTTTGCATGATGCTAATTCATCTGAATTCATCATACTTCTAAAGCTGAACATTTTGGCTTGATCTAGGAACGTATATTTCACTGTTATGACCTCAATTACATTCTGAACACATGCAAACAAATGG
Organism: Ochlerotatus camptorhynchus; assembly: GCF_037179485.1. Classification (NCBI taxonomy): domain Eukaryota; kingdom Metazoa; phylum Arthropoda; class Insecta; order Diptera; family Culicidae; genus Ochlerotatus; species Ochlerotatus camptorhynchus. The sequence goes on along the minus strand of NW_027040494.1, from coordinate 2,999,364 downwards.
GCTTGTTATGATTTCATATGATACATCTAATGAAAAATCTATCCAGGTCATGTGAAAAATAACATTTAAACATTATTGTGCAATTGTGCTATCGAAAGGAATTCAAGAAAAAAAAATTAAATAATAGAGTACAAAACAACCTGTCACTCATCCGGTAATATCTTAAAAACATTTTTTTTTCAAAATATGTTCCCTTTAAAACACATCAAGTAGAAGGGTCTTTCAAAGTGAGGAGAAAATTGGAGCTCAAACAACAAAGACATAAAAAAATCTCACCCTGGGTGACAATTGCCCATTTTTTGATAATTTAAATACCTTCTGGTAATCAGTCTGTTTTCAGTAGTTACTGAATCAAAAATAAGATTCTAGTAAATCTTTAAAAATTAACATTAAATTGCTTGAAAATAACGAGCCAAGAACAAAAATAGCTTACTTGGTTGTGAAGTAATCTCTTCTTAGAGATAGAATTTCTGAAAATCTTGAAAATCCAGGGTTGTAGCCCAGACGGATCGAAGCACTTAAGATCAAAACTAAAAATGTGTTTTGTTCATAATGCCAAAATAAGCATTTTGTCAAAGTTTGGTTCAAATCGGTGAAATCAAACAAAGGTGGTATATACTTGAGCTGGAATGACCTACATGTAAACTAGTGGCACGTAGTGAGAAAATGGTGAACTTCTGTCCACCAGCCAAAATATAATGAGCCCCTGAACAAGTTTACGGAATACAGCAACTTTCTAGCAGGTCAAGATCTCGAGCTATTGTATATGCGAGAATTGCAAGTGTATACTAGTGCCTGTACTACTGTCAACCAACGAAAAGATCTTGGCTTCCTGAACAACTTTGCCCAAGACATTTACTTTCTATCGCGTAGTGTGAAAATTTTGAACTTTTGTGCACCACGAAGACAGGAACTCTCTATCTGGTCAAGATGTAAAGATATTAAATGTTGTAACAAATCAAGTCAAATCCCAAGTAGTATGGACAGTAGACTGATGCAAAATTTTCGCTCCACAGTGGTGAAACGGTTCCAAATCGGGTCCTGATTAGCTTCCCAAAATTGGAACTCATTTGGTAAGAAACTGACTTGGCACAAACTATTTGAAGTTTATATGGAAATTGTTATGAGAAATCCAAATTTGTCCCTGTGGAGCAAAAATTTCATATTTTGCATCAGTCTGATGGACACCGTTTACGCGGTCTGCATTTACATTTTCCTAAAAAACCGAATTTTTTTCTCCGCTTGTTTAGTTGAAAACAAGTTTTTTGAGGAATAAACGTTGATTTCAGATCGATTGATAACTTAGGTAGCAAAATGGCAATGAGAATCTCTTATGTGTTCTACAAAGTATAAACCGTCTCTTTCAACTAGTCGTTCTAGAATTGCTTATCGCAGTTCTTTTCAAAGCTTAAAATGCAAATCACCACCAAACCATGAAAAAGCGTTAAAAAGACAACAATAATTTCCACTCCACCACAGCAGAAACGTAAATTTACAACCATTGATAAGCGTAAACTTTTACGCCGGTGGCCCTCACTTCCCCTCCTATGTTGACTATTCCGGAAGGAATGCAGCTAGAAGTACTCTTCCCTGCCTTGAACCTTACCCACACTACCACTAGCAATTCCTTTCCACTCAATGGTGAACCAGAGGATACGATTCGCTTGAGGGATAACAACTTTCACAGTAGGTGCCAGTCTGCACCTTTGCCGTGCCGCAGCCGGATGCCGGTACATGTGGAATCAACAAGTAGTAGCCAACCTAAGCTCTACTCTGGCACGAGAAGTTCCGATGGAAACCGCAAAATGAACACCAACCCGAATCTTTCCCCGCTACACCGACCGGAAGGACAAGCGCATGCGTTCCCGTTCCGTCCTTCCGTGGAATTCATCCGAAGGATTCGAACCGGTTCAGGACGCAGGATCTCGCCGCGAAACCTAGCATTCAATCAGTCTCGGTTCGGTTTTCCACTCGAAAGGATGTGTTTCCGCGTTCGCTGCTACCGCCGGAAGTGGGGTGGTTTTGGTGATAAAAAGTCAACCGATTGAAGTGAAAGGGGTCGATTGGGTGTGAGTTGGGTAAGCTTGTTGACAGTCGTCTGTCGTCGTCGTCGTCCTCAATGGAACGGAAAGCTCCCACAGTCGATATCCTGCGGTCGTTGGAGCACGACGTGTGAATCTCGCCCCAGTCTGCTTGCTGGTCCTGTCCAAATATTGACACGGTGAATTTCAAGGATACCTACGCACATGGTGGTTGTGGAAGACTGCACTGTAGCAGGAATTTGGTTCGGGTCGTGTAGTGAATTAATAACTTAACGCCCCAGAGGTTGGATCGTTGTGCGTGGCATCCGTCGACGTGCAGCGTGGAAGTGATTATCCGCAGTTTGTTAATGTGGTTTTACCGAGTTGTTATCGTAACCGATATCTGTGGCCTGTGTGGGTACGTGTTTGCCTGTTGTGGCAGTTGTTGTGAATTTGTGGTTTCCGGCAGAATGGATCGTTAGACGGCTTTAGTTTATTAATTGGTGCCAGTTGCCATGGAGGGCATAAATGGTTTGTGGAAATTTCCAAAAGGATTGATTTACGCTGGAGGTTAATCATCGGAGGTTGATCGAGGTATTATTCGAACGTGCAAAGTGTGAATGAAAATGTTTGCAGGACCTTAAAGTATGTAAGATAAAATAAAACTCGATCGGGCAGACACCGAATTTCGAAAATCTGGCAGATAGACCTTGAGGAGAGTTGATGATTGACGAAACAAAGAAGTATTCAAAAGCAAGGTTTTTTACCAAATGTACCATGGTCTATGTGGGCGAAATCCATTGTCCTTTTTACAGTACTTCTTAATAACTAAAGTTAGTAGAATAGGAAGCCGAATACTCGCGGCTTACTCGAAGTGACGGACTACAATCTAATAACAAGTAGCGGGAGGATAGCGGAAAAGATACCAAAACAAGGTTGATACCATTCCTGTCGCTATAAAAAATTAATCAGAATCATGCAATCATCAGATGTCATGATGATATTTTGTATCTATACGTTACAAGAAATGGTTGAAAATGGTGTGTTTGACACATGACACCAGTCAATTTCGCATTCAGCGAGCTACAATTTTATGATTGGTGAGAGAAAATGACATATTTTATGTTTCAGGTGCATACTTTTCAACCGCTTCTCGTAACTAAGCTAAATTTAATTTTCGTACTTCTCAATCAGGCAATTAGCGAACATTTTTTCCGAAAAACATCTTGATCGCGCACGGTCAGGACCCTTTCGTACGTTGGTGATTTGATGAATAAAAGACGATAATGCGATTTCAACCGTCCTGCCATAGCAGATGATACTGTGGTATATTTATTGTATTCGTATTTCAGAGACAGCACATTACAGAGAAACAGTAAGAACAAGTGGTGGTATATGTCGATTGTTAATGTTGATATAATATACTTAGGGTCAAGGCGGAAAATGTCGCTTGTACGAACACATGTTTTGTAGCTAAATTAATGAAGGTAACCTTGTTCAAAAGTTTGATTGACCTCAAAGAGGAATTTTCTCATTCAGCTAATTTTGCAATAGAGCTGTTTTCTCAATCAGTGAATATAATGTAGGGATTCCTGGGGTGAAATGCACTAGTTAAGGAAATCAAGGTGACTGCTCGCTAAAATGAAAAGCAAAAGTAAATATCATGTATTGCCCAAATTATCGTAAGCATTATTTAGTAGTTTATATTCGCAACATACATGAAAACTTTGAAAACATACCTTTAAAAGCGATTTTAGAAATTGATCAAATAATCTGGAAATGTAAAAATGCACCCATGCTGGGGTAAACTGCACTACAACAAAGGAGCAAAGTGCACCATAATGATGAGGCGAATTCACCACAAAAATGTGGCAAAATGCATTACAATAATGGGTCAATATGACACTCTTTGCCGTCTTATAAGAGTTAATGACCAATTGAGACAGAAGAACGTCTTTGTTTTGGTCAGCTTCCAGTTTGGATAGTAGTTTTCCAATGGACCATTACCGCTTTATAGACTTCGGAACTTTGCGGACCATTTCTGAAGAAAGAATAGAACGAACAAAGCTTTTTTACTAAATGATCAGCATTGGACTGCATTTTGACCCGAATGTATAATGAAAATGTTTTTTTTATCATTAAAGAGATATACATAGTAAAAGTTACCAGTATTTTAATCAGAAAGCTGTAGTTCTATTCTCAATAAAATCGGTAATATCTTTTACCGACGTTTAATAATGTTTGAATCACTTTAAAATCTTTACAATGCGGAGGACAAAATTACTCCATATCCAATGCAAACTGGTTTTGGTTTTATTTATATCATCTGATAACATCGAGCTGCCAAATTGATACGGTGTCCAAAGCAAACATACACAAACTTGTAGGATAACTATTTTGTTGTAAAAATGTATGTTCTGCTTAAAACGAAGAAAGTGCATCTTGCCCCAACGGTGTATGTTACCCCAGGTATCCCTATATTTCTGTTGAGATGATTTATGAATCCATCCGCGAAGTGTTTTAAGTTCCCTTCTGTGCTCCAAGGGTGATGGAGTTTATCCAAGGCTCCCTTTAAATTATATCAAGTCTTCAATCCTAATATTCTATTGTTTGTATGTAAGGATTGATTTTTGTGTTCTTAAAAGTTTCTCAGAAAATTCATGGTTCTGATCTTCAGAGAATTTGTTTCTCATAATGAAGGGTGCGTACAATATTAGGTGAACCTTTGCTAACAGTGTTCACTCGGCTCTCGACAGAAGCAGGCCACTTAAATAAATATAGATCAAATCAAATAGGTATAGATTATGAGACTATGTTAGCTATGTATAAATGGAGACGCATGGTAGTCTTGTCACATAGGAGTATTGTGAGAAAACCCAAAACTTGATAGCTTTTATAAAATATAACTAAAAAAAAAAATAACTAAATAAATCGTTTTGCTATGGAATGGCTGTTTATATATTATATCTGTTAACTCTTTATTGGGTCATTAAATTTTAAATTCAAAGGATCAAGCATTCACATTTACACAGAATTTCCACTGATTGTTTCAATTGATAGGCTTAGGCAATTTTGGCAACTAAATTAAGTTTTGATATTGAAGTTAATTTACATTGTTTATTTTCGTTTGTAGTGTGGTTCTAAAAGTATGAAAATCTACTAATTCAAGAACAAATAATCTTTAGCATTCTTGACTTTGTCTTGAATTGTTGAAATTGATCTGCTTACTTTTGCTGAATTCAGGGTTGAACATTAAATTTATTTGAATTGTGGATTTTGGTGTGGTTTTCGAAGCATGAATATCTACTAGAATAATAATAAAAAAAAAAAACAAAAATACAAGCGATCCTGACCATGAATAACTATAATGTCTAGCGTTCAGAGTCATAAAGGTCTACCTGCGATGATCGATTCTCTTCACCGAGCTTCTCTATCGTTAATAAATCGGTTGGGGTAACATTTCTTGCTTTCGTTAGCAACATCCATTCACTTCTTTTTCTTCTTCTTCTTCTTCTTCTTCTTCTTCTTCTTCTTCGCAGTTCAAGCTTATAACTTATCGCATATTAGTTTATTGCGTGCGCTCAACGTAGTGTTCTAGATGCACTTTCACAGTTTTAAATTGAGAGCTTTTGATGCCTATATCATGTTTGTATCCAGCATGGTTTTGCTTTGTAGCTGTGCCTTTACCGACAGAGCTGCTCCCCTCAGCTTTCACTTCACTGTATTGTAATAATTTTGGAAATTTTTTTCACTTAACTATAGTAAAGCGAAAAGAAAATCGATTTGTTACCCCTAACCTCGAGATACCCGCGAGTAATCGGCCCCCGCTTTACTAACGTTAGTTTTAATTAATTTTGTAATCTTGTAATCTAAACGATGAATATTAGCCTGGAAAAAATAAACGCATTACAAAAAAAAAAACAAGAGAAAATCGATGAAGAGAATCGATCATCGCAGTTAGGCCCTTATGATTATCAGCGCTAGATGTGTATGATTTATTAATGACTTTTAAATGCTATTCAAAGTTTTCATTACACATTGTTCGTTTGGCTGAATAAATCAGGTTTCTCGTTAATAGCATTGCACGCAGACAGCACTTTTTGTTAAGGATCGTTGTAGCAAAAAGCACTAGTGATAAAAATTGATCGAGTTGTGATGCAACGCGTAAAAATTAAGATCAAAATTTTTAATTGCATATCTTTTGGAAGTCGACAAAACCAGATTGGTCCAAATTCATAATTAATCGATACATTATTCAAATAAATTGTTTTGTAAGAGTAATTTTCAGAGTTTTTAAAGTCTATATGAAGCTAAACTCCAACGACGAAAATATTCTGTACACATGTAAAAATATTTTGTACGTTTCAGCCACAAACTGGAACAGGTTTTTGGATATAAAATTTATCATTCAACGATAAGTAATTCATTTATTTAAAACTAAGATTTACTCGTTCATGTAAATTTATAAAGTTGTTCATAGAATAATTTCATTTTGACTTTTCACTGCTGTATAAAAATAGAGATGTATTCAATCTAACCCCCACTGGCCGACAGTGGTTTTATGGAAGAAATTTGCTTACCATAATCCTTGGTGTAATAATTTAAAGCAAGTTTACTCCGGGAGTAGCTCTACTGCAGATTCAGCAACCCATTTCAAAATGCCTGGTTATTCACGTCCATTCCTAGGTTACTTTCACATACAATAAGCCCCGCATGTAAATTGCATTACCATTATTCGATAATGGTAGTGAAATGTGATGTTTCAAAATCTGGCGCGTATTTAGTAATATATGGAAATGTGCATTAATTATTGATTTATAATCAGATGGATCGCACCAAATTTTGCCTCCAAAAGTGAACGAACCACTCGCGATAATCGTGTGTTCCGTGTTGTTTTTTACAACCCAACACAACATTTTGCATCACATGTGAAGTTATACATTTGCACCGAATTTTGCCTAGCACCTCACTCGCGTGCATCCTTCGGAAGGCAGAACGCCAGTATCAAGAAAAGAAAAAAAAAACTATACTACTAACTCTACTTGGGAAGGAAGCAAAGCACCAAACACAAGCGAAAAGAAAAACCGACCAACGCGACACCACATCAATACAGCTACTCGAAACAAATTCTTGTCCCAGAGTTTTCATATTAATTACAATATCACTAAAAAGCTTCTTAAAACGTGATAGATCTTAATTTACACTTATCGCGAAAACTGATATTTTTTGACTTGGTACAATTAAAAAGTATGCGGAAAACAGATGAAATCAGCGCCAGCGAAAACATACCAACCGTTCGCGGGCAGAGCTTACTGCGTTCATTGCTGTATAAAAATAGAGATGCAAATTAATGGATTTTCAAATACAAAGTAACGGCTCCGGGAAGCGTGATTGCCTCTCACCTCAATCGACCTGGCTTCGATTCCAGCAGGCGCCGTCGGAATGTTCTGAGGCATAAAATCTCTGATCACGAGACGTAAAGTCGTTGGTCCTCTGTCCATGAGTTGATTGGTCGATAGGTAACGATCAGGTGTGGGAGCTGCTTCCCTGGCGTCGGTACCATTGGTACTCAGTACGAAAATCAAGATCGACGGAAAACAAATCAAGGAACAAAAGTATCTACAGGGACGAGTTTTTCCTTGGAGTGTTATCTCTTTTCAATTCACCAGTGGAATCTTGTAAACCACTATTGTGAGCCATTAAAGATATACAATGGCATTCTTCAGCAAAGTTGCTTCAAACAGAGCAGTTTCACGTCAAATGACGCATCGATCAGACTCGATTTTCTTCGATTTGCTTCATGTTTTGTATAATTTTATGTTAAGGGCAATCATTCACATTTTTGCTAAAACAAAGTTTAGGGAAAAATAAAGTCTTTATTGAAATAAAAGTGCAGTAAATTTGGTATAATCATTTTGAGAAAAAAGTAATTATAAAAAGTGGAAGTGATGTTTTAGGTATACTTTGGTGCAATAAGACCACTGTAAATGTGCTTGGGTCTCGTAGAATATTAGAAAAGATTTCAATAAAAGGAGCTAACAAAAAGTTCAACATTTCACCAAAGTTAACCAAGATTTCTGAAAATTAGTGAATGTAAAGGGCTGTAGACAGCTTAGGTGGGGGGGAAGGGGGGGTTGCAATCATCCATGGCCCATACAAATATTTTTTTTTTTGTATGGACAATTGTCTACGTACGGGGAGGGGCGGGGGTCAAGAATCCAAAATAACTGTCTACGTAGCTAATGAACAGCCCCTAAATATTTTGTTCAAGTTTTACAATATTTCGAAAGTTTGCAAACATTTATATATTGAACATGATTTTTTTTTAATATTTATCACTTTTTTGATTTTGTTTTTCTCTAAGTTACTTCAAATTAAATACCGTTTATATGTTTTTTATATGTTTATATGTTTTTCTAGAAATAATATATTTTTGCGTATAAATGTTTCTCTTACGTCAATTTGAATATTTTTGTTTTGAAGTTAATTAATTCATTTTATAAGGCTCAATCGAATTAAATTTACAGAACCGATGATTCTTGTTTACTAAACAATACATATTAATACTATAGTCAAAAGATACAACACAATAAACGCTTTATTGTATGTTGCAGAATAATTTCTCAAAATGGGATTATACCATCTGTTCTCTGTTTATGGCCGTATGACTCCGCCCATTGATTAAACACACGGTGGCTCTTTATCCAGGATTCGCTCCTCAAGCCACTGCCATAAAAAACTAGCTTAGATAGAATCTGTGTAAAATCCTTCTGGGTGGGGTTGCAGCGCGCTTAAGAGCGGCGCACTTCGACCGTCACCAAATGAGAAGTTAACATAAGCGCAACAATATCTTCCGTTGTCCCATAAGCCGCCTCCATCAGAACGGGATCCGTTTCCAGGGGTTTCATTGTATGGCAGTATCGCCAACGGAGGGCGCTTCTATTGCAGCAATGGAAGCAAAACGTGGTCAGCACTCACACACTCATCACTAAACGGTTGCTTTCCAAAGTCGACGACGCATCGACCGAAAGAACTGCTGATGGAGGACAATGAGGAGCACCACACAATGCAATGGTTGCTGCTGAGTAAACAGATGATTGCGTGACACACATTGAAAGTAGCCTGCTTCTGTCGACAGCTGAGTGAACACTGTCAATTCGATTTGAAGAGATGTTTTCGTGCAACGATTTATTGAAAAATGGTGAATATGCCCTTTTTTAATTTGCAAGAATTAAAATGGTCGAATTTTAGAGCAAATGTGAATGATTGTCCTTAACAATCAATTATGCAAGGTTTATGAAAAATAGTAGAATCTCGGGTCGAACATCATTATTTGTTGCTATTTGGCCTGGAATTGCTCAATACATTGTTCTACAACTATATCGAATAATTAAAATGTTGATGTTACAAACTCGCTAACTTATTTGTGACATACTCAATGCTCGACAAAGTTGTAAATAAATTAATAGATAGATAGATAGAAAAGAGATGGAAAATTGCTTCCTAAACCAATGTTGTCTCAATCAGTGCTGCAAAATATCAATACCTACCAAATGTTGAATTTCACTTGCCACCTGATGTCATTATCAGTTCGTACAGTTAGAAAATCAATTTTATTCGCCTCAATGTCAGTGCGCAAATGACATTGACATCGTAAAAGGACCGCATAGGGGAAATGTCTCTAATGTTGGCCTATGGATCTAAGATTGGGCCCATCGCTAAAAATGTGCTATTTATCAATTTTATCTAGATGAACGCGTTATTGAGACGTTACTAACGGATATTTTTGGTTGCTATTGAAAATTTATTCGATTGCTGAATTTATGTATGGGCCCAAATTGGGGAACTTAGGTTGACATTACCTGCATTTCCCCTATATTCAAAGTTCTTCCGCATTTTTTTTTTGGTACACGCCAGCTAATCTACTATGGTACTTTTTACTTAAAACTAATGGATGTTTTTTCGCAGAATATAAAATCACTGCGACCTGTAATTTGATCTATTGTCGTATATCACGTTTTCTTAGTTTAGTGCATGTCGTATTACTCCATCACTATTGAGAAATGATTATGTATTCGGTTTTGATATAGTTGTCCTTCTTGTCTTCATCGCAAGGAATCGATTTTAATTGAAAGGTCCCGCTATCTATACCCTTCGAAGACTGAGAGCAACCTCCAAAGACAAGAACATATGGAGCATAGAGAGCAGCTCCAACTAATCAATGTATTTGACCTAAATACGGCTTCTGAACAATTGTGCATGTTCTGTAGAAGATATTTGGCCCAAAAATAAATATTTACAACTGCATTGTGTGCATTACAATGCACAATTTAAATCAGCCAATAAATTAATAATGATAAAAATTTATCAACTGCCACTCATACTATAGCCTTCGCAAAATTTTCCAAGATGGAATTTTCTTAAATACTACTTACAGTATGTGTAATATGAGGTAAATTTTAATAAATAAAACAACAAAAACATCGGGTTCAACTTGTAATGTGCTACTTATCAAAAAATATAAGACCAATATTAGAGTGGTCCGAAAAAACAGCATTTTTGAACCACTTCACCGATTTTTTGGATCAAAAAGTCAAATGAAAGATTATTGAATCTAGTTTTTAGGGAAAATATAACTATGAACTTTAATCGTAGTTTTACATTTAAAACATTGCTTGTAATCGATTCTCATAATTTTCATGGTCTCGGAATCATAGGCACTATTGCATGTAATAAAACCAAAGTAGGTTTTTTCCCTCCATATGCTTAAACTAAGATTTTCCCAAATGTTTAATAAATTCCATAAAAATAGCGTCTTGGAGAATTTTTCGAAGGGAAAAAATTGGAAATATGATGATTTTTTGGCCCTCACTAACACGAAAGTTTGCCTCTCACATTTTTTTCAACTGAATTTCTTAAAAAGATGTATGAAGTTTTTGTAGATATTGATTAATTACAAATTTTGTGAAAAACTCAAATCTGCATCTCTGCAGAGCCCACAATTGCCTGTAGACTTCTTCAGTGCCATGTACTCAATCATCACTACTAAGAATTTAAGTCGTAGAGATACTATATTATTAAAGTTTAAGGCTGATTAAGCAATCGTTGAGTGTATTCGTAATTGTTTGTAGCAATGTGAGTTTTTCCTTGATTTTTTTCCGTCGATTTTGTTTTGCGTGCTGAGTACCAATGCAACCGACCCCAGGGAGGCAGCTCCCACACCTGGACCCTACCTATCGACCCATCAACTCATGTACCATGTACCAACGGCTTTACTTCCCTTCCGAAGGAAGGCTGGATCAGAGATGTTATGCCTAAGAATATCCCGGCGGCGCCGACTAGGGTTAAACCCAGGCCTGCTGGGGTGATAAGCAATCACGCTTACCACTACACCACCGGTGCCACTGGAATTTGAGTTGAAAAATCAATATTTTTTATGGCGTGGATTATGTTTCTTTGGGCAAACAAACTTTTGCATAAATAAATTAATAAATTATCCATAAGAAATAAAAATTCTCATTAAAAAAACTTCGAAATGATCCATAAAACTTCGGTGAGAATCCCTTAAAAAGTATGGAGGATCCATAAAAATTGTCGTTAAGATCCACATATTATGTAAAATTTAGCAACATAATTGTTCAAATGTACCGCTAAATTTCTAAAGAGTGAGCATTTAAATTGTACGAATTACTCATACATATATTGCGAATGATCCATAGAACGTTCACAATGAACCATAACGTAATGTAGATCCATAGAAAATCAAGTTTGCGCGCTAAAAATATAGTCATGATCCAAAAAATGGGATTCGAACCACAATATTATGCTCAGTAAGCAAAATCGGTCACTGCTAAGCCACCGAGCTCCTTTTCTTTTTTATCATCATAACAAACCATTACAACTAACGATTGGTAAAGCCTGGCAACATGAAACTATTCAAGTGGATTTTTCCCAGGTACCCATCACATTATTTCAAGGTTGTATATAACCAGAAAAATTCGATAAAACATGGTTGATATCAGCAATAGATGTCGTTGGGTAAAAAAGTTATGGCTTTTTTTTAATGCAGCAAACCGGAAAATCTCAATGAAAAAAAAATCTAAATTTAAAACATGGTTTTTCTCCAAAATTGCATTAAATTGTCAAGTGATTTTCCATAATTTAAATAAATTTTTGAAGTCCAAATTTTGTCGCAGGATTTGGAATTTTGAACACTACAGGGTGAGTGGGTAATTGGATCGAATGTCATAGTAATACATTGATAGAATAAACTCATAAATTCTGATAATTAGGAAAAAAATAGCACTATCTTCTAAAATTCTATTCTGCTTAGGACTTTAGAGATCGCGGATAAAGAATTTTTTTGAAAATCACAAGAGACAATGTTCAAGATGTGGAGGCTAACCAGTTTTTACATAACTAAAATTTTCAAAAATTCAGACTTTAAAAATTCCTCAAATAAAAAAAAAACAAAGACCTCAGATAGAATACTCTTGGACTAAAATTAAACTTAAACATTTTAACACCTAACACTTAAATTTTGAAGAAATGTCTAGAGAATTTAATTCAGAATGTCAGCTAAGGTGAGAATTTTAATCCGCTACAATTGTCTCTCTCTACTAGAGAGTCTCTAGAATGCTTAAAGAATTCAGAGGACAATCCCAAAGAAATGTGAAAATAAGCTGCATGTAATTTTGTAAAGCATTTCATGAAAACTGTAGTATGGGTGAATCCCAAAAGTAGTAAAAAGGAGATTTTTTTAAGATTATGACCAGAAGTGCAGAGAATTTTGAAGGATTTTCAGGTAGCATTCTAAAAGAATTCGGAATGAGAATTCAAAGTGAATTAACTTTAGCAAAAACTTAATTATAATATGGAAACAATTCGTAATCTACTCCTAATGATCACTCTGAAACTAGAAAATCTCTTAAATGTTAATCAATCATTCAATTAATTCAAAACAATTAAAAAAAAAAACGTTATCGAACTTCAAGCTTAAGATAGTTTTAAGGAAATCGCTACGAGAATTCATAAGGATTTTGAATCAATTTAAAGAGATTTTCAAAAGAGGAGATTTCACAGTGAATTTAGATTTATATTTCCTCAACATTCTGAATAGCATTCCAGAACATTCTGACATAAAACAACATTTAGGGATTGCAAAAGTTGACAAAGAACTACATGTTCAAGGCTTATATGCTACTTAAGATTCTAACTTTAATCATTTATAATCAGTTCAACAGAAGATCTGAATTGAATTCCTAAGTGATTCAAAATAGATTTGATGGGAATCTTTAAAAAATGAATAGCAGGTGAATTTAAAGGGAAGTTTACCGCCCAAGAATATTTTTTTCGGCACATTTTTATTTTTTCTAAAAATGTTGGGAAAAATTATCAAAAATTCAAGAAAATATTTGTTTTCCTTAGATTTCTCTGAAAATTTACATAATTTTTTTTTTTATCTCATCATGAAAAAAATGTGACCCTTAGCAAAACCGAAAAGTTGTTGTTTTGTGGTTTTTTGATGATGACTTCTACTTTTTTTTTGCATCTGCATTTTCCTTGAAAAATGTGTTCTTTTTAGATTTTTGATGTATTTTTCTAATATTTTTAGAAAAATCAAAACGTAATTATTTTTTTCAGAGCGATGAACTTCCCCTTAAGGAGGATTTTAAGATAATTCTATGAGAATTCAAAAATAATTAGGGTTTTTTTTCCTCTGTTCGGGACATAACACCACTGCGACCAGTAATTTGATCTATTGTAGTATATCCGTGTCCTTAGTTTAGTGCTATTGAGAAATGATGAAGTATTCGGTTTTGATACAGTTGTCATTCTTGCCTTCATCGCACGCAATCGATTCTAACTGAAAGGTTCCGCTATTTATACCCTTCGGAGTGTTGAAACACCCTCCAAAGGCGCGCCCCTTTGTCAGTCAAAATTGGATTCCTTAGCAAAAAAAACAAGACATGACACCGATAATGACCATGCATCAGAACCCTAGTCTTAACCACTTCAAACTAGGAAACAACGAATAGAAGATTAGGAATCACATAGGTGAAGACTAACTAACTCATTTTTTCCTTGTTTCAAGATCATCCTCGGTCCACGCAACCCGAGGACTTATCACTATCAACAAGGCATAAAAAGTAACAAGGACTAAGATGTGTTCCTTTGATTACTGAAAAAAACCTGTTCCCCTAGTTTGAAGAAGTCAGGACTAGGAATCGGTGGTAGATCTTACATCCCGTAACGTACCACGAAAAGGTGATCTACCCACGTTACGGGGCGATAATTAGGGTTAATGGCGGCTTGAGCACCCATTGACTGTTTTCGGCAACAAAAATTTAAACGATAATTTAACTGAATTTTCCCATCAACACATTTCACTGAATGTATTCTACCGATTCCTTAGGCTATGCGCTCCAATCTGATAAAAATGTTACAGCTGAGCAATCTTTTTATGCCAGAATTTTCTTATCATAAAATATACGCTCTACAAAATGCCACTACCACTCTCTTATAAGAAAACGAAAAAAAAAGTCTGTAAATCTTACGTAGTAAGTGCATGGGTCCTTAAGAAATTGGCTCATTCGACAGAGCTGCCCGATAGAGTTGACTTCAGTTTGTTCTACAGTTGGAATTTGATTTTTTTTTTTTTTTGCTGAATTCCGTTAACAACTGTTTACTTTACGTGAATTACACAAGAAGAAATGTAATTGAATAAAATTGTTATTTTCACCAATGTCACAAATCCTCACATATTCTGTATCATTGTGAAAACGTCATTTAAAATAATCACCGCTCGATCAACCACCTTTCCAGCCAATCTCCATAAAGTCTGTTCGTTCAACAAACAATAATTTGGCATTTGTATCTCTTTTCGCCATACAGCACCACCAGCTCATCAGCATCAACATCGCAGTCCATTGCAGAGGTGGTAATCAAATTAAAATGCGACAAATTGCGAAAACCGATGCATTAATCATGTGGAGCGTTAAATCAATATCTAATTACGAGTGAAAACAAAAGCTGAGGAGATAAAAATTAATAATAAATTGAGCCCAACCGTTTCCGCGGTTCCAAATCTGCCTGGGTCCCCGGGAATGGTGAGTGATTGTGCCCCGGAGTGCACCTGAAATGAAAATAATTAAAAATTCAAATTTTACGAGCATCCGTGATGAATATTCATGATGAGCCAGCCTGCTGCTGGGACCGATTGCCGGCCTCTACCCGTGGTGAAGTGCACCTGATGGATTATCGTTAAAAAGCTCGACCACTTGATGCAATAGTGGAATTAACGTTTTCCCCCCCTGCGCAAACGCGTTCAACGAGAAAGTGGGTGAAAGCCCACCGAGCAGTAATGGACGAAATCTCGCGTAGTTCCGCTTCCGTTGTCCTCCCAAACGTCATCGTCGACGTCGAGTGAATGAATGATGATGATACTGATGCTCACTCTGGCTCAGACGCTGGAACATGGACGCGACAGTTGAAATGATTGATGAAGCAAAATACGCTACGCTGTGCAAATAACGAAACAAATAATTATAAATTTATGCTGAAATTAATTTGATTGTGTCTGTGGAGCCTATCGCTCGTCGTCGTTGTCGTCGGTGTATTTGTGCAATTAGTGCCTGTGCGCGTACACTCGATGGTGCGAAGTCGTCTGTAATTCTCTTTCAACTCCGACTGCTGTCCACTGCTGCTACTTAAATAATGCTCTGAAAATCGCAAGTGATTAATAAGTGACACTCGTGCGTCTCGTGAAATCTAGTGAAATTCAATTCGCGCCAATCTCAGTGCTCGCACTCTGAAAATGACCTCCCACTGGAATATCTTCCCGCTGCTGCTTCAGGTGCTGAGCGTGGTTCAGCTCTCGCATGGATACTTTGACCTGTTTCTCAACCACTCGGAAGTAATAAAACTAATGGGTAAGTAAGCTTTCGTCTTTCTTTCCACATCCCTTGGGTTTGGCTGGTGTTTTTCCCCTTTCCGTGCTGCCAGACATTATCGTGGGAGGGAGAAGGTACATGCAACAGTTTATGTGCAGTTGAAGCCATGTGGGTGACAGGTGTAATCAATTGGAAGTTATGGTCCTGGCTGGGCTAATGGGCCTCGATCTGGAAGTATGGGTAGCACTGCGGCAGCATGAACAGTGAATTACTAAGGAAGGATTTTACTCCTTGAAGATGATTGGTAACGCGTAGAGTAAAATGCATTGTGGGAGTTAAACACTCAATGGGATATGAGTTACTTGGTCAAATCATTCGAGCAGTTTTAAATTACTGAATAATTGGGGAGAACTTGAATGAATTAACTCTAACATTTCGGTTTTTTTTGCGTTTCCACAGAGTGAGCACGATTATTTGCACACAGAAGAAGTCTTGTTAACAGATTAGCTATTAATGATTTTTTTTTTTTGTTAAACTGCCAGGGAATCATTTCTTTTTCTATTCACTAAAAAAATAAAGGGTTGTGTCCTAGACACGAACGCAGTATGACGTAGAACTGCATTTTTGACTATTATACTTTATCTTAAATTTTTCGGTTATGATTCAATTCGCGACAATTCACGTTAGCATAATCAGAGCACCGTTCGTATTACGCATGAGATAATGTATTTAAATTGAATGTAATGGTTAAGAAATGCCAGAATTTTCCCTACATAACTACATTGGGTTGATCAATGTTGAGCTATTTTGCTGTGATCAAATTCGACATCGACTACAATAGGAACTGACACTATTTCGTCACACATTTTTTGTTGATTTGCACCTCAGTATAGTACTCAAAAACGCCATGCATGTTGTGGGATTTTTTTTCTGTGTTGGGGACATAATACCACCGCGACCATAACTTTGATCTATTGTGGTGTATCCTCTTTTGATTTTGCCGTAACGCAATTGCAAGATGCTATTTATATGAGCAACCACCACTACTGTTGTTGGCAATTATCCCAAACAGGTAATGCATTCCTTATGAAATGTATAACTTGATTGGGAGCAAATTTTTAGAGCTCTCACTCTCTAGTTTACAAAAACGGCATCTGTCTTCATCAACTTTTCCGATAAGTTTAAGGTGATATTTACTAGGACAGTGTCCTGTAATCAAACCAGTATATGTACTCAAATCGTGTTTCGATAAGGTCAGCAGTTTTTGTGTGTGCAAAGCGTTGGGCTCTATGAAACGTTTTGATTGCCGAGCGTTTAAGGTATTATTCCAGTTGCACTGTACCTTTATTCTTTCGCAGTTATTGAACTCCATTTTAAGAGCACAAAAAGATAATCCTAAAAATGGTTCAGGGCCAATAAATTGCATTGATGATCCCACTTTAGCCAATTGATCAGCTTTTTCGTTCCCTTCGATTCCGCAATGACCAGGAACCCAGTATAGGTTAACCTTATTACAGTAGGACAAATGCTGCAATAGCTTAGAGCATTCCCAAACCAGTTTTGAAGTGCAAGTTTTGGTTTTTAGAGCATTCAACGCTGCTTGGCTATCTGAACAAATACATATGTTTGCATTTTTATAATTTCTTTTTAAGCAAATCGTGGCACATTCTAGGATGGCATATATTTCAGCTTGAAATACTGTTGGCCATTTTCCCATCGGCACCGATAGGCTGATCCCAGGACCACTTATTCCAGCCCCAACCATATTATCTTGTTTCGATCCATCCGTATAGAATACTATTGACCCAGGACCAAAAGATGGCTCTCCTGTATTCCAATCATAACGAGTCACTTCAGGAACTTTGAATTGGTGATTGAAGTTGTTACGATTTAACATCCAGTCTTCATTCATTAAAATTAGTGGATTTATTTGAAACTTTTTTAAAATGCTCAGATGTCCAATATGATCTCCATCAAAGAAATTCATGGACCGTTTGAGCATCAGAGCACTTTTCATTGCATCCATTTGAATAAATTGATGTAAAGGAAGAATATTGAGTAGAGCATCTAATGCCTTCGAAGGAGTACTACGCATTGCTCCAGTAATGGAAAGAGTAGCAAGTCTTTGTAACTTGTTCAATTTAACTTGTGCCGTTTGTTGTCTGGTTTTCGGCCACCAGATTAGTGATGCATAAGTGATTCTGGGTTTAACAATAGCCGAGTAGATCCAATGTATCATCTTCGGCTTTAGACCCCATTTTTTACCAAATGATCTTTTACAGACCCAAAAAAGCATTTGTTGTTTTTTCTATTTGTTGTTTCATATGTCTGTTCAAGCAGAGTTTACTATCTAGGATTACTCCCAAATACTTAACTTCTGACGACAGTGATAATTTAACATCTCCTAGTTTAAGATCAGTGGTAGAGACTCTACGTCTTTTGGTAAAGGGTACAATTGATGTTTTCGCAGGATTTATGTTCAGTCCTTCTTGTGTGCACCATGATAGTGTGAATTTTAATGCTTTTTGCATTCTATCAAATACAATTTTATCAAATTTTCCGCGAACTATAATAACAATGTCGTCAGCAAATCCGATTACTTCAAATCCTTGATGCTTTAACTTTAAAAGAAGATCATCAACTACCAGAGACCACAGAAGTTGAGAAAGAACTCCTCCTTGGGGACAGCCTTTTACAGCTGTTACTTTTACTAGTGCATCTCCAAGATTAGCTGATATTTCTCTTTTGGATAGCATCTCCACAATCCATTTAATTATGTTTTCATTAAAGCCACGATTTCTCATGGCGTTTATCATTGACGAAAAAGACGCATTGTCAAATGCACCTTCAATATCCAGAAACGCTGCTAATAGAATTTCCTTTGCTGTGAAGGTTTTTTTCTGTTTTAGTAACTAGCATATGAAGAGCTGTTATGGTGGATTTGCCTGACTGATAGGCGACTTGGGCTCTACATAGTGGGTTACCATGAAAAACATCTGATTTGACATATTCATCTATAAGTTTTTCTATTAACTTCAAAAATATTTAAAGGAATACGGTACGGATGGGGCGGACAGGAAATAACCAGAACAACACTTAACAATGAACAAGTTTTATTAACGATACAGTTATCTTGGTATGACTGCTCTCTTCAGTGTCTTGATATGGAATAACGCTAGAAAATTGATTGGAGTGTTCAAGACAGCAATCCAACGCCTACTTTGTTAACACCCCCTCTCGTTTGGGTACTCCTAGCTTCGTCCTTAATTCCTCGAATCGGCCAGCGTCCAAGGACTTGGTAAAGAAGTCAGCTAATTGGTTCTCACTTGCAATTGGTTCTATCAGCAGCTTCCCAGCGGTGACAAGATCCCGAAGAAAATGATGTTTGATATCAATATGCTTCACTCTCTTGCTCTCCACGTTCTTAGCCATGCCGATGCACCCACGATTGTCTTCATATATGGCAACTGGCTCGATCTGCTTTTCACCCAAATCGCCTAGGACACCAATCAACCATATTGCTTCCGATGCTGCAGCGCTTAACGCCACATACTCTGCTTCACTTGATGTAGTGGCGACCGTCGTTTGTTTTTTACTAGACCAGGCAACAGTCGATCCAAACACCTGGAAGACAAATCCGCTCACTGACTTCCTGTCCTCGGTATCGGTAGCCCAGTCTGCATCCGCGAACCCAACTAGTGGTTTTGCTTGAACATCCCGGGTTAAAGTCAAGCAATGATCCATCGTCCCTCTCAGGTAACGCACTACTCGCTTGAGCGCGGTCCAGTGCTGTTGTCCGGGTTGAGCTTGGAATCTCCCCAGGTACCCGACAGGATAGCAAATGTCCGATCTCGTTGATACCATCACGTACATTAAACTTCCCAGTAGCTCACGATACGGTACTCCATTAGCTTCGGAAACTTGACGATAAAGCTGCAACCCTTTCTCCATCGGGGTCCTTGTAGGATTGCATTCCAACATGCCAAACTTCTGGAAGATCTTTTCTAGGCTTGCTTGTTGAGACAGCATCATCTTTCCGTCTTGTCGATTGTAGCGTATCTTCATGCCAAGGAAATGGCTAAGCTCTCCACAGTCGGTCATGGCGAACATCCGGGATAATTCGTTCTTCAATTTCAAAATTGTTGACAGCTTCGCTCCCGCTATGAGAAGGTCATCAACATATAGTACGACGAAAATGGCATCTTCCCCCCTCTCGTCGGTACGGGTGTACAGGCAATAATCGTGCTTGGAACGAATAAAACCTAACTTCAGCAGCGCTTGATTGAACTTCTCGTTCCAGCAGCGAGGGGACTGTTTCAAGCCATACATACTCTTTTTCAATTTGCACACCGTGCCAGCTCTCGCCTTGACGCCGTTCGGAACCGCCATGAATATTTTCTCTTGCAGCTCACCGTGAAGAAACGCCGTCTTCACATCCATTTGGTGGAAATGGTACCCTTTTTGAACACCGACAGCCAGCACAATACGGATTGTCGTCAGCTTCGCCACAGGTGCGTAGGTTTCGTTGTAGTCCAAACCAGCTTTCTGCAAGAAACCTTTCACGACCAACCTTGCTTTATAGCGCACAGGGTTTCCTTCTTCATC
Source organism: Ochlerotatus camptorhynchus (assembly GCF_037179485.1). NCBI lineage: Eukaryota > Metazoa > Arthropoda > Insecta > Diptera > Culicidae > Ochlerotatus > Ochlerotatus camptorhynchus. The sequence goes on along the minus strand of NW_027040494.1, from coordinate 2,978,846 downwards.
CTCTTTCATGCGGAAGATCCACTTTGACTGCAGCGGTTTGACGCCGGTTGGGCATGGCACCAATTCCCATACCTTGTTGGCCTCCAGGGATTTCAGTTCTTCATCGATTTTTGGTCATTCCGCGCGTTGATTTCATCGTACGAATCCGGGAAATCTGGGAATGTTGAAATTTTTCCAGCAGACGTTGCTCTGAACCCAGTTAGAAAGTCAAGAAACTTACCTGGGAGCCTGCGCTCCCGTTCACCACGCCTAGTGTTTGACTCTGAACAGTCTTCACCTCTTGATTGTGAAGGGAGCGCCCCAGGTTTTTCAAGTTGCTCCTCAGGTTGTTCGTCTAGTTCAACCTGATCCTCGTCATCACTTAGCACAGGCATCGCGTCTTCGAACTCAACTTGCTGGTCATCTGGCTGCTCTTCCAATTCAGCTTGCTGGTCATCTTCGACGGCCGGATACAGCATTGGAATCACCAACGGTACCCTCGAATCTTGACTGTCTTCAAAAGCGTACGGTAATGAATTCTCGTCAAATTTGATGTCACGGGCTACGAGGATTTTTCTTGACGTTCTATCCCAAAGGCGGTATCCGTTGGGAGCATAGCCCACCATCACCGCCTCGCGACTCTTGTTGTCCAGCTTTTTCCGGAGTTGACCTGGCACCCATGCAAATGCTTTGCATCCGAAAATCCTCAATTTCGATAGATCAGGTTTCACACCGGTCCAATACTCAGCAGGCGTACGGTTGTCCGATAGAGCAGCAGTAGGGCAACGATTTAATATATACGTACCGGTAAGCACTGCTTCCGACCACATGTACTTGGGCATATTCGAGTCGATCAGCATTGTCCTTACCTTTTCAATTAGCGTTCGATTGAACCTCTCGGCAACACCGTTCTGTTGCGGAGAATATGCTACGGTTGGCTGGATTTGAATCCCCTTTCGCTTGTAGAATGCTTCTTGTTCTTTAGAGCCGGTTGATCCACGGTTAGCTTGCTGATTCGTTTTTCGAACTGGGCGGTCACCATCGCTTCGTATTCTTGAAAACGACCAAAAACCTCGGACTTCTTCTTCATCACATAGATGCACGCAAAGTGACTATAATCTTCGATGAATGAAACAAAATACTTCGATCCATCCCAGGCCGGAGGATTGATTGGTCCACACACGTCCGAGTGAATCCGCTCTAGTAGACGACTAGTTCTTTCACGAGTTCCGTCGAAGGGTTCTCTGCATTGCTTACCGAGCACGCAAATGTCACAGAACCCGATAGCATTGACCTTCGGACCAAATCCTTCCGCCACACTATACCGGGCCAACGTGTTCATCGTGGTCTGACTGGCGTGACCCAAACGACGATGCCAGACTTTTCCAGCGTCCGATGCGCATAGATTTGCGGTAGCTCCTGACACGTCCAAGTTTAAATCCAATTCGTACAAATTACCTCGTAGATGCGCTACTCCAATTACTGAGTCATTCTTTTTCATCATCGCTTGATGCTTTCCACCACGGCTTGTGAATAGTACGTCGATTCCCGCTTGGGACATCTTCTTCACGGATAGCAGGTTTCCTATCAGCTCGGGCACGAAAATCACATTTTTCATTTCAAACTTCACACCTTCTCTTGATAGTCCAGTAACTTCACCTTCGTAGTTTCCGATAGTTGAACCACCATCTTTGGCTACATCGATCACGAAGGGTTGTTTGAGTTTCCTCACCGACTGCATGCATTCCAAAGTGTTCACCAGATGGTCGCTGCATCCAGAATCCACAACGAAAACTGACCTCTTATGTTCCGTCTTCGTCGGCATCTTGTTCACTATGAATGAAACTGATTTGCTGTTAACGGCCGCATTCACCTTACCTTCTGGCTTCTTAACATAGCAATCTTTTTGCATATGTCCCACCTTTCCGCAACGATGGCATTTTCCGGTAAACTTTTTGGTCTTCTTATTTCGTCCTCCGACAAACGCTGCACTCCTATCTTCACAAGAATCTTCCATCCGATCAGACCGCTTGGATTCCTCCGCCAACAATCGTTGCTTCACGGTTTCCAACGTCAGGTCCTTTTCGTTTATATTCTCTAAAGCTGTTACCATGGAGTCGTAGCTGTCGGGAAGGGTCAAAAATAACTGTGATACCGTATCGTTCTCCTCCAATTTCGCACCAGCGGTCTTGAGCTGCCGTACGATGTCGTCGAACTGCTGGAAATAATGCCGCATTGAAGTACCCTCCTTCATCCGAAGTCTTGCCAGTTGCTTCCGTAACAGAGTCTGACTTGCCACAGACTTCTTCGCGAAGGTGTCTTCGAGTGCCTTCCACATATCGCGAGCCGTCTCCTTGTCCCGTACTATGCCAAGACATTCATCGGAAAGGAATCCGACCAGTAGTGACTTCGCTTTCCGATCTGTCTGCATAAACTTCGCTCTTCCAGCATCCATTGCACCAGGAACTTGCCCCGTAAGCGCTTCTGAAACTTCCGCCGCATCCAGGTAGAGTTGAACGCGAAAACGCCAGTTCTCAAAGTTCGATCCGTTTAGCTGCGGAATTCCAGAGCCTTCCTTCGTAGACGAGCCCATAACCTAAAGGAATACGGTACGGATGGGGCGGACAGGAAATAACCAGGACAACACTTAACAATGAACAAGTTTTATTAACGATAAAGTTATCTTGGTATGACTGCTCTCTTCAGTGTCTTGATATGGAATAACACTAGAAAATTGATTGGAGTTCAAGACAGCAATCCAACGCCTACTTTGTTAACAATATTGATGAAAGACTTATTGGTCTAAATGATTTCGGTGAGGTTTTGTCTTTTTTGTTTGCCTTAGGTATGAACACCACCCGGACTTGCCTCCATATTTTTGGTATGTACCCTAGAAGAAAGCTCGATTTGAAGAGCTTGATTAAAATAGGAATTATTAAAGTTTTGCATTTTGGATATGTGCTGGAAAAATTCCATCTACACCTGGGGATTTGAATGGGCTGAAAGAGACTTTTGCCCATTCAATTCTAGAGTCTGTAAATAGAATGTTTGCTAGATTGACAGCCTCCTTGTTGAACACTACTAGTTCACAAGAGTTATTCATTCTAGTAGTACCATTTTGTTCTTCACATCTTAGAGATGTATCTTGTATGCAGTCAGTAGTAGGACTAGACCCTGGAAAATGAGAATGCATCATCATTTCCAAAGTTTCTGTTGCATTTATAGTAAAAGAGCCATCAGCTTTTTTAAGAGCTCCCAGGCCGTTAGAATGGTCCTTTGAGAGAACTTTATGAAGCCTTGCAGTTTCAGGAGTGCTTTCTATGTTTTCACACATGTGCTTCCAGTCTTTTCGCTTGGATCTTCTTATTTCTCTGTTATACTCACTTAGAGCCTCTTTATACTGAGACCAGTTTGCTGTGCATTTGGCAGAATTTAATAGTTTCCTAGCCCTTTTCCTTAGTTTTTCTAATCTATCATTCCACCATGGCACATTTCTGTTAGTCGTGCGCACCTTTGCAGGGCAACTAATATTATAAGCCTGATTTATATTGCTTATTAAGCAATTAGCAGCTTTTTCTAGCTTAGAAATTGAATCAAAATCCTGTCAAATGGGCTCATTTAGACTCTGAAGACTGAAGCTGTATAGCTCCCAATTTGTTTTACGAGGATCTCTGTAAGTTTCCTTTAATACATCATCAACCGTGAATTCAAACATAATTTGCATACACCCAACCGGTGGATGTAAGATTCGCTTACAATTATGTGGGATTCATCATCAGAGGATGTAAGTGGAGACCGCATGAACCGAGGATGCGATATACCTAGCTGCGGTCCGATGTAAGAAAATTGGAGACCGAAAAATGTGGAGTGTATTAGTGAGTGAAATTAATTATGTCGAAAAAAAATAGAAATAAGACTGCCGACTGGACTCGAACCACGGACGTTGCGACTATCAGACCTGTGCTTTCTCCACTGCTCTCTCTATGCTTCTGAATATGGTCAGCCTAAAAGCAAACATGAAGCGCTCATTTTCTCGCATGCTCGACTTCGTATGCTTTTTCTGCAGGAGAGATTCGAGATAAGTGTGTGCGTCGTTCTACAATGTTCAACAATGTGCGTCGTTCTACAAGCTTACTGGTATAGTCGAAAGCGTAGATTGAACCAGAAATAAAAATGCTCGACTTCGCATGCTTTTTCTGCTGGAGAGATTCGAGACAAGTGTGTGCGTCGTTCTACAATATTCTACAATGTACGTCGTTCTACAAGCTTACTGGTATAGTCGAAAGCGTAGATGGAAAACGAAATAAAAAAGACAAAAAACCATTACATCGCCTGCATGGTCAATTTCTAACATTCGTTGCGATGTTCATGAACAGAGGATGATAGGAAACGGAACTAACATTCATTGTAATAGATTTTTGGTTTGCGTGTATGATCAGATAAAGAAATTTCATCCGATACATGCCAATTTAATATACGATCTGAGATTGTTGGACTGCAAAGTGTTAGATCCAACACCTCTTCCCTTATTGAATTAATGAATGTTGGCGAATTACCCTTATTTTTTTTATGATTACTTTATTTGTACAGGCTCAATCGAATAAACTTTACAGAGCCGAGTTATTCTTTGCGTTCTACATTATTACTGTCTTAAATTTAAAGTTAAAGGAACTGGACCGAGTACTCGCGGTTGTCTCGAGGTTAGTGGAGATTTACAATTTTTTGGATGGGAAAAGGGAAGAAGGAGGTTTGAAATGTGGTTTACGATAAAACTATTTAATTAATCCTAAAGCATGAAATTATTTCTATTCATGTTGAAAACAAACATTGAAAAAAAAAACCCCACGCGTACAAAATACAAACTAAACACAAGGTTAATCAAACTTACAATCTAAGGTTAATATCCTTAAAGTAAACATATATGAGTTTCATAAACTCCAGATCGCGTCTAGCCAAAATATCCCGAACTGGAACATTAGGTTGTCTACCTCGAGCCCGAAGGGAATCATAAAAATGTGATCTGACTCCACGATACTCCACACAAGACCAAAGGATGTGATCAGCGTCCTGGTAACCTTGTCCACATTCACAGAGATTGCTGTCTCCCAACCCCACACGGAACAAGTGAGCGTTTAGACAATAGTGATTGGACATAAGAGGAGACATCACGCGAAGTCTCGACTCAAGTCCAACCCTTTGAACCATGCAAACTTCGACACCTTAGGGATAATTGAATGTAGCCATCGTCCCAAGCTCCCTTCACACCATTGATGTTGCCAGCTAACGAGCGACTGCAGACGATAAATAGAGAAAAATTCATTATAGGCGATCTGTCGATCATAAATGTCGCCTTCCATAGCGCCCACCTTCGCAAGTGAATCCGCCTTCTCATTGCCCAAAATTGAGCAATGCGAAGGGACCCACGCGAAGGTGATGATGAAAGAGCGCACGGATAAAGCACTAAGCAGCTCTCGTATTTTCAAGAGAAAATACGAGAAGTGCTTTACCGGCCTAATGGAACGGATAACCTCGACAGAACTGAGACTATCCGTAAAAATAAAGTAGTGGTCTGGAAGAAGTGAAGCAATAGTTTCCAAAGTGTAGTGAATTGCAGCCAGTTCAGCCACATACACAGAACAAGGAGCTTCAAGTTTTCGAGAGGCGCTATGAAATTCATTAAATACACCAAAACCAGCGGACTCCTCTATTAGAGATCCATCTGTGAAAAACGTTCTTGCAGAATCAACATGGCCAAACTTTGCAGAGTATAATGACGGAGCAATCATAGTACGAAGACTACACGATTGGGAATATTTCTTGAAGGGCTGACATCCTGTGTTAAATATAGATAGTACAAAGTCATAAAACATGTTTGAGGATTTAGCTCCAGAAGCTTCTCAAAGTTTTCGATCACCAGTGGGTTCATTACTTCGCAACGGGTGAGGAGCCTCAGAGATAACTCTGAAAAACGGACGGATAGTAGCAACATGCCCGCCAGCACTTCGAGACTCATAGTATGAGTCGAGTGCATGCATCCTAACGCAATACGAAGACAACGATACTGGATCTGTTCCAGCTTGATGATGTGCGTTTTAGCTGCCGACTGGAAGCAAAAACTACCGTACTCTAAAACCGATAAAATCGTTGTCCGGTACAACGTCAGAAGATCTTGTGGATGGGCTCCCCACCACGTTCCGGTAATTGATCGAAGAAAATTGATCCTTAGTTGGCATTTTCGTCTCAGATACTCAATGTGGGATCTCCAGGTGCATTTGGAATCGAACCAGACCCCGAGATATTTAAAAGACATGGAATGAGTGATCGGTTTACCCAAAAGTTGAAGCTTCGGTTGTGCTGGGCTATGCTTCCTAGAAAAAACGACCAACTCAGTTTTCTCCGTGGAGAATTCGATACCTAGCTGAATAGCCCAAGTAGACAAATTGTCCAAGGTATCCTGTAAGGGTCCTTGCAGGTCAACCTCTTTTGGCCCTGTGATAGACACTACGCCGTCATCTGCAAGTTGTCTCAACGTGCAATTGTCACTAAGACAGACATCAATTTCTCTAACGTAGAAATTGTACAAAAGGGGGCTTAAACATGAGCCTTGGGGGAGACCCATGTAGCTAAATCGAAAAGCTGTACACGCAAACCAAAAATCTATTACAATGAATGTTAGTTCCGTTTCCTATCATCCTCTGTTCATGAACATCGCAACGAATGTTAGAAATTGACCATGCAGGCGATGTAATGGTTTTTTGTCTTTTTTATTTCGTTTTCCATCTACGCTTTCGACTATACCAGTAAGCTTGTAGAACGACGTACATTGTAGAATATTGTAGAACGACGCACACACTTGTCTCGAATCTCTCCAGCAGAAAAAGCATGCGAAGTCGAGCATTTTTATTTCTGGTTCAATCTACGCTTTCGACTATACCAGTAAGCTTGTAGAACGACGCACATTGTTGAACATTGTAGAACGACGCACACACTTATCTCGAATCTCTCCTGCAGAAAAAGCATACGAAGTCGAGCATGCGAGAAAATGAGCGCTTCATGTTTGCTTTTAGGCTGACCATATTCAGAAGCATAGAGAGAGCAGTGGAGAAAGCACAGGTCTGATAGTCGCAACGTCCGTGGTTCGAGTCCAGTCGGCAGCCTTATTTCTATTTTTTTCGACATAATTAATTTCACTCACTAATACACTCCACATTTTTCGGTCTCCAATTTTCTTACATCGGACCGCAGCTAGGTATATCGCATCCTCGGTTCATGCGGTCTCCACTTACATCCTCTGATGATGAATCCCACATAATTGTAAGCGAATCTTACATCCACCGGTTGGGTGTAGAGTTTCCATGAGAAAAGCTCATATGTTTTTCTGACAGCAAATTGTTCAAAAAATTATTCATTAATGGAGACAATCCATAAGCGTGGAGTTTCTCTGAAAGAACTTCAACGGATACTGAATCAAAAGCTCCCTTGATATCCAAGAACACAGAAGCCATTTGCTCTTTCATAGCAAATGCTAACTGAATTTCCGAGGAAAGCAACGCGAGACAGTCGTTCGTTCCCTTACCCCTACGGAAACCAAATTGAGTATCTGAAAGAAGGTGGTTCGTCTCAACCCATTTGTCGAGGCGAAAAAGGATCATTTTCTCCATCAATTTCCGAATACACGACAGCATCGCGATGGGCCGATACGAATTGTGATCCGACGCGGGTTTATCAGGCTTTTTAATGGCTATCACAATCACTCGTCTCCAATCGTCGGGAACAATATTGAGCTCCAAGAACTGATTGTACAAGTTCAACATGCGCCTCTTAGTGGCGTCTGGGAGGTTTTTCAGCAAGTTGAACTTGATTCTATCAGATCCCGGGGCAGAATTGCCACACGAAAGGAGAGCGAGTGAAAGTTCCACCATTGAAAAAGGCTGACTGATTTCGTCTACCGAATTCGCGGTTTCGTGAGGAATCAACTGCGACGGCACGGAATCCGGACACACTTTTCGCGCGAATTTAAGAATCCATTGATCCGAGCATTCCTCGCTTTCGTTGTTAGTAGACCGGCTACGCATTCTTCGAGCCGTACTCCAAAGCGTATTCATAGACGTTTCGCGCGACAATCCGTCTACAAACTGCCGCCAGTAACCCCGTTTTTTGGCCTTGATGAGGCTCTTGAGCAGAGGTGGCAACAGTACATTTTTTGAAAAACCATCGTCCAGAGCGAAACAAAACAGCCAGCACACGGGCGGCCGTTTATAACTACATTCCAAGCGAACAGCGGAGATAGAGAATAAATAAAATCTCGCAGCCTGATTTTTCCAAACAGTTTACTGTAATGAAATTTTAGCTGCAGGCTTGCGTGTGACAGTAAATTACCAACTCCCTTATTTACGCATAATTTTAACATCAATGCTCATGAGTGGTCAGTCTTCATTCTTATCTTTTAATTCCATGCAATAAACATCAAATAAATGCAGTAATTAGCCAGAAATCAGCAAAATTCTACACGACATAAATTTATGTCGCGCGCGCCGCCGGTCTTGTCTGCTTCTTTGTGCGAAAATGTTCTGTCGCTGGCAGAAAACAGTTTAGAAATGTCATGACATTTTTGCCGCTTGCCAGTTTGTTTTTGTGTGTCGTCAAAATGGTTATCGCAAAAAGTATCAAATGTTAAGGAAAAAATGTTAAACTCCAGGACTCGTGCCACCACTGCTCTTGAGTTCGCGTTCAAGGGATGTGTATGCGTCGAAATGCTCGCGTGTTCCGCGTTTCCGAAAAAGTTTAAACGCGTCGGACTTTTTACGGTAAACCTCCGTGCATTGTTGATCCCACCAGAGCGATGGTGTTTTCTTACGGGTTGACGATCGCGGCACACTTAGTCCAATCGATGTTACGGGTTAGATCATACGCGACGTTAACGGATTCTGACGAGTTGAACCCACTGGCAATCGAAATTTTGATCGGCAGATGATCACTACCGTGCGGATCCTGGATTACATGCCAAGTGCAATCCAACGATAGTGAATTGGAGCAAAAGATGAGGTCTAATCTGCTACCATTCGAGGATGGACCAGCCAAACGTGTTACTTCTCCATTGTTAAGTATTGTCATGTTGAAGTTGTCGCAGAGATCATAAATCAAAGTAGAACGGTTATCATCGTACAGCTCCCCCCAGCCTGTACCGTGGGAGTTAAAATCTCCCATGATCAACCATGGAGCGGGAAGTACCGCACATATGTCGAAAAGTTGTTTGCGATTAACAGAGACTCTAGGAGCAATATATACAGAAGCAATACAAAGGCTCTTACCTTTAATGGTAGCCTGACATGCGACAACTTCAATACCGGGGAATTCGGGAAGATTCACTCTATAGAAGGAATGGCACTTTTTGATCCCCAAAAGTACCCCTCCTCCACGTGAATCCTCACGATCCAATCGAATAATGTTAAAATCAAAAAAAGGGAGATCAATTTCTGAAGAGAGCCAAGTTTCACAGAGGGCAAATGCATCGCAATTATTGTTATGAACTAAATACTTAAACGAATCTAATTTCGGAATAAGACTTCGACAATTCCACTGTAGAACAGTGATCAAATCCCCGACCTCGTTTGGAAAATTATCCATCGAAGGAGATGATAGCTGCAAGAAGGGGCCATTTTGAAGTCAATTGCTTCAAGAAGGATTTCACAGTGGGAAGCAATGTGAGGACAGTGCTTTTCAGAGGATCAGAAATGTTGAGGTATTTGAGAATACCGTCCACAATAAAATTACCCTTATTACATATATCAATATTTCGCTGAGAAATGAAATCGAAAAGTGACTCACCCCTTTTGTTGATCCCCGAACTACTCCATATCGTATGATGGGCGTTGGCATCACATCCGATGATAAAGGCTTTATTTTGCCTTCTGCAGTATGAGACAAAGGCTGCAACATCAAGAGGAGGTACATCATCAACGTCGCCAGGAAAAATAAGCGGATGCAATGAAAATCTCCGTTTTTCCTTTCGTAGTTGGCACCTCTAACGAAATTGCAGCAATATCTCTGTTGATAAATTCTGTAACAGGTGTAATTTTAGCATTACTGTTCACAAGAATTGCAGCTCTTGGTACAAGCTGAGTATTGTCATAGATATGTCCAAGGCTCTTGAAGAAGCGCTACGTCCAGTTTGCCTTTGATGAATGTCTTACATAGAATTGCGGAAGCTGCCTTTGCATGATGAAGGTTTTCTTGTATAAATTTGATACTTGTTCCGGTCATTTCTAATTCTGTGAGTTACTATTTTTACCAAAACTGGCATTATTGTCTGCCTTTATTACATAATCAGGTCGATTACCCAGAGGATCCGTGAACTTGAAACAAGAGGTGGGCAACACAGAATTTCCATTATTTGTTGCTCCACTAGTTCCAGGAGGGCACTGTTCAGCGTTGTGCAAACTAAACTCAACTTCTGCAGAAGCATTGCAGCTTTCACCGCTAGCTTCTGTTCTTTGTTGGTTAGTGTGTGGTATAACAAGTTTATAATGGCAACCCTGCCGATAACGCCTGTCATGCGTTACTGAAATATCCCACCTTGTATGCACATACTTGACGCGTCACCAAAGTTTTCGAGTTAGTCGAAAGTTACACGAAATGTCATGCCTCAAATAATTTCTTACTGAGTATTTTTCTACCCGAAATTAATTTCAATTGACTCAAATTTGAGAATATCTCATATACTCACTAGTAGCTTATTGAACGATAGTCATGAGAAAATCGAATCTCTTGTTCCGTTTTTGTCAACAACAAAAAGTGAGAGTGAGATGCAAAACTCAAAATTACCCAAAATTAAGTAAAGAGAACTTAAATTTAGGGTAATTTTTTCTCTGTGTATCTATATAGGGGAAATGGATGTGATGTCGGCCTATATGCCCCTAATTTGGGCCCATACATAAATTCAGCAATCGTCTAAATTTTCAATAGCGACCAAAAATATCCATAAGTACCGTCCAATGACGCGTTCATCTAGATAAAATTAATAAATAGCAGATTTTACAACCTTAGAGCTATTTCCCCTATATAAAAATAAATTTCTGTCTGTCTGACCCTTGTCGACTCGGAAACTACTGAACCGATCAACGTGAAAATTTTCTGTGCGAGGGTTTTAGGGGCAGGGAAAGCTTCTTATGATGGTTCGAGACCCCTCCCCCCTCTGTAAAGGGGGACTCCCATACAAATGAAACAGAAATTTCTGCATAATTCGAGAACTAATCAAGCAAATTGAACCAAATTTGGCATGTGGAGGGGGTAGCCCCTTAGATAAGAGGGGGAGAGGGCTACGTACAATATAGCATGCTTTTTTTAATTGAATCCCGAGCAAGGCCGGGCACAATCAGCTAGTATATATATAAATGAACTTTTGTCTGTCGGTCTGACCCTTATAGACTCGGAAACTACTGAACCGATCGGCGCAAAAAATTGTATGCAGTGCATTCATATTGTATGCAATCTGGGAGAGTTCTTCCAAATGCCATAACCTAAAACTGCAAAGGATCCAGAACAAGATCATTTGGATGATCCTAAACGGTCCCCTGCGGACTCAAAATTCTGAGATCTGTGTGGCTTCTGGAACCGAGGAATCACCCAACACGCTCTGTAACGAATGCCTCTTACCTGTCCTGCTGCCAGTATGCTAATGCCGCGAACGATGCTTGGTGCTGCGCAACCGGGCGTGTGATGCCGAAGATGGTGACGCGTCAAGTATGTGCATACAAGGTGGGATATTTCAGTAACGCATGACAGGCGTTATCGGCAGGGTTGCCATTATAAACTTGTTATACCACACAGTTAGTATCACGCATCTCAGCGTCCTCAGTATTTACACAGATTGTAGAACTTGAACAGGAGTGTTCTGCATTGCCCTTACCCTTATTGTCATCAGGTTTATCCTCTTTGAGACCTTGTTTATCTCTTGTATCATCTGATTTCGTGGAGGCTTTTTTCCTTATATAGGCAACTCCAAATTTGTAATCCACAGTAAATTTGCAGTCTTCCAGAGTCTTCATAGAAACAGCATCAACAGTGAAGACAAGCTCCACGTGATGCTGTTTGACCGTGTATCTCTTAATAATTCTCCAGGAATCAACCATTAACCCTTCATTTTGACTTTCCACATATGCAAGGATGTCCTCATTTGTGTCCTCAACACTGCGTGGAAAGAAGCCAAGTAGTATTTTAGGCCGAGGAATATCTTTCTCATCGACTGCAATGAGACTAGCTTCTTCCCATGGCTTAATACTGTGAATTGTAGCCTTTAACCACTTGGCGGTGTCGTGATTCTTACAGATGATAATCATGTGACCCGACCGGAACAGGCAGCTTCCGAACTTTGGTTTTATTCTTTCCTTCCTTTGTCCAGCCATCGGGCAGAATTCCAATCCTAACAAAGTTTAATGCCTCACTGTTAGACGGTTTTGGGGAGCCATTGTTGTGGGATAAAACAATACTAAAAAAATACGTAATTTTTTTCAGTAGCTCCATCATTAGTTTTAAATTAGGTCTCTGAAGCAGAGAAGAGAGTGAATTTTATGATAACGCAACAGGCAGTTGTTTTCCCTATCAGAAGACGGTACTTTCAATAATGAACAAAATGTTGGTTCATATGTCAGAGAAATAGAGGGCGTTTATTTTTTATTTATTTTTTTATTTTTTGATTTTTAGCCGTAGGCTAGTTGATCTCGTCCATGAAAGGTGGGGCCTCATAAGGAGGACCCCCAACAGAGTAGTTTTTACTGTGTTTACTTTAACTAAAAATTGATTCCTGGCTCGATCGTACATTTACACAACATATAAAAGACACATCATTAAAATCTGAATAAGACAGAGCTCCACACTGAAGGAACTGGGAGGGCCCCCAGCAAGCAGAGATGTCCCAACACCCGGAAGGAATTTAAAAAGACTAAACTTTAAAATACAATGCAGTATCCTTTAAAAAGCGCATTACTGCTGCCAGTGTGGAGGGATCATCACCCAGCATGTCGCGTATGCTATTTGGAAGCCCGTGGAATTCCCGCAGTTTCTGATACTGAGGACATACGTATAGAATGTGCTCGATTGAGGCTGGAGTTCTACAACCGACGCAAGTCCTGTGGAACGGCGTTCCAACGAAATTGTGCGAGATCTTGGTGTGACCGGTCCTCAAACGCGACGCTATCTTCTGATCCCGCTGGTTCAACTGTTCTGTCCATTTCCTCGTCGTCCCTTTGATCCGTCTGATCAAGAGGGAGCGGTTTTGGGTCCACTCTGCGTCCCAAGCTTCTCGTTATTTTTCTCACGATCCAGCGCTTGACATCGTGTAACGGTACTTCGTTGGTATAGCGAGGGGCAGATGGTCATGCCCCAGCCAGAAAGTCAGCTTCAGAGTTGCCTGGTATTCCACAGTGCCCCGGAACCCAGCAGAATACCGTGTTTGGTGGCGTGGACTTTATCTTCGCCTGTACCCAGGGATGAGTCCGTGAGGACCAGGATCGGTCGGTTGGAGAGCGTTGTAGCAGCGATGAAGATGGCAGCAGCTTCAGCAGAGAAGACAGAACATTGCGGTGGTAAGCTGCAGCTGGTTGGTGTGATTTTTCCGGCTGGACCGATACCGACCCCGGCCCGAGAGCGAAATCCGTCCGTGTATCGGTGAGTGTGCGTGGGGTATTTTTTTCCTAACATTTCAGCTACAGTCCTTTTCATGGCCACGGAATTGTCTCCGGCTTTGACAGTGGACCCTGGTCACTGGCGGAGATCTTCGTTGGTAGCCGTGCAGAGGAGTATGTTCCCCTCGTCGTGGAGGAACATCCCTTGATTTCCGGATATCTTCGAGATGAAAGCAGCGGCTTTGGTGGCGATAGCTGCGGTTATACGGAAGCGGAAGGGCAAGATGCCTGCGTCGATGCAGCGTCAGCGGCCGTGGATGGCAGCAGGCCAGAGACAATCCGGACGTAGGTGTTGTAGACTGGTGCTAACGTAGCTAAAAGCTTATCCGTTGCGATGCAGGTCATCTCCAACCCGTATAGAAGGCGACTGTCGATAATTGCACTCGCCACGTGAAAACGGATGCTGCGGTTGTTCGATCTATTCTGTCGGGAAATGGTCCGGATGAGATTCACACGGCTGCGGCAATTTTTCTTGACTGCATTGAAATGCTGTTCAAAGTTGAGGAATCGGTCAACGAGAACTGCCAGAACTCGGATGGTCTTCTTCAGCCGTATGGACTGGTCGTCGATTTTGATCGGTGGTCCGCTAATTCTGTGTCGAGAAGGGCAGACATGGCACCTGATGCTTTTAGAGGCTGATAATTCAAAGCCTACTGAGTTGGCCCACCTGGCGACGGCGGAGATTGCCGCTTGGGCTCTCATCCTTGTACGTTTTGGCGTGGGTCCGTTGGTGACGATGAGGATGTCGTCAGCGTAGACGAACACATATGTGTTTCTCGGTAGTTGACGGAAGACCCCGTTCATCGTCACGAGGAACAGGATAACGGCGATAACCGATCCTTGTGAGACACCCGTTTCCTCGGGGAAAAGCCGGGATTTGGTATTGCCGACTGCGACTCGGAATGAGCGGTTGGACAAGAAGTTCTGGATGAAGTGAACGATGGGTCCGTTAAGACCCCAGTCAATTAGTTGCTTAAGGACGAGGGGCGTCCACGTTCTGTTGAAGGCCTTCGATATGTCGAGCGATACTATCTCGGTGTGCAGATCACTGTCGTAGGGGTCTAACGATCACACGAAATTTAAGCACCTCTTTTTTTATTATTTGGAGGACAACCCTCACATATAATTATTATGCATCATCATTATGTACTTTAAAGCGTGTACGTAGAAGGATGCTAAATAGAATACTGGGAAATTTGTCAAATCAAATGTTTGGTTTACAATAAGTAGGTACTTAGTACAACATTAATTGAACATTAGGGGGATTCAGTTATTGGATTTCAAAGACAGAGCAAAAGCTCGTATACAGGTTCTCCACCTGTTCAATGTTTTGATAGTAAGCATCATAGTTAAGGTACACCGTAATTATTTTTGAGTGGCATTGTGTACTACTGCAAACAAACTACTATATTAGAAATAATCTCAGTAATTATTCACTTCCGCTAAGAGATACATCTACCGTTTCAACTTCCCCATGTGCTTCTTTCTAGTAGTAGTTTGTTTTTAATAAGTAAAACTACGTTTATTTCTGTTAATTATGATTTTACATTGTTTTAACACTTTAATTGATTAGCCTATCAGGCTCTTCTTCTTTGTTTATTTGATATTCTAATTTACGTATTCACGTTTTTCTACTAGTCTACAGAATACCCCTTGGGGGGGTGTGTTATGTTTGAATTGAAAAAAGTGATAACCTACCTAACTACGTATAACTTAACCTAACGTGCTAGATCACGTATGAACTGATGAGTTGACCTCAGACAGGTGTCTCTGAACCTTTCCAGGATAAAAACTTTCCGTTCTTCTAATATCTGAATTCCAGCCAAGAGGTGGATCTCAGAATTTCTAGTTCGCGGGAGACTGTTTAGGATCATCCTAAGGATCTTGTTCTGAATCCTTTGGAGTTTGAGGTGATGGCATTTGGCGCAACTCTCCAAGATTGGCATACTGTACTCAATTACGGCAAGGATGATTTGTTTGTAGACAACAAGCTTATTTTTCAGGGACAGGGTAGACGTCCTGTTGATTAATGGATACAATGATCTTATCAAGATGTTGCGTTTGGTTTTCGCATTAACAACGTGCTCCCTGAAAATCAGCTTTCTGTCTAGTGTTAAGCCGAGGTAGACTACCTCTTTCGACAATTCCACCACTGTACCGTTCAGGCAGATCTTATTATTCTCCGACGGAACAAGTTTGGGAGATTTAGAATGTGGAAAGATGATGACCTGGGTCTTTGCCGCGTTGATACGGATCTTCCAGCTGTTGAAATATTCAAGTAGGACGTCTAGACCTCTCTGAAGTTTGGCAGTCAGAGCTCTGATGATCCTACCCTTGTTGAAGAAAAGAGGCACCGATCCACCATCAGGGATAGCTGGCATATCTGAGGTGAACAGGTTAAATAGAATGGGGCTAAGGATGCTACCTTGTGAAACCACGACACCGATATTGAAAGCATCCGATGAGATGCCATGCAGAGAGACTCGGAACGTCCTGTCCGATAGATAGTTATTTATTATCTTCACTAGGAAGATTGGAAGACCGTACTGTTGCAATTTGAACACCAGGCCATCATGCCAGACATTGTCAAACGCTTTTTCAACGTCTAACAATGCCATAGCAGATGTTTTAGAAACAGCCTTGTTCCGTCTAAGAATGTTTGTTACTCGGGTCAGTTGGTGCATGGTCGATCGACGTTTTCAAAAACCAAACTGCTCCTCGAGTGAGATTTTGTTTTCTTCGGCATATGATAGATGCCGGCTGTAAACTGCCCCTTCGGATAATAGCTTGGATAACCCTGAGAGAAAGCTGATGGATCGGTAACTTGAAGAAGAGGAAGGACCCTTCCCAGGTTTTCGAATGAGGATGACTTTAGCTAACTTCCAGCACGAGGGGAAGAAGCCAAGTCGGAGGCACTGATTAAAAATCAGTGCCAGATGGTTGTAGAATGTGGAACTCAAGTGTTTGAGTTCCAGATTCAGGATGTTGTCGAAACCTGGGGCCTTTATGTTTTTGGAAGTTTTGATATAAGTCAACAGTTCGTCGGCCGTGATCTAGGATTCCTCGGGAAAGATGTTAGGAAACTGGTGGAGATTCGTTACATTTTCAGCGACCTTAGCTTCGTGTGGCTGACGATGTTTTGTCCGAGATTGTGGGAGCTGACGAAATGTTAACCTATCGCGGCAGCCTTCTCTTCAGGTTTTAACAGGTGAACAACTGAACCGTTGGGACAATTCAGTTGAACCAGCGGTGGAAAAGGCCTCGGTTTAGTTTTGAGAACTTTTGTTAGTTTCCAAAAGGGTTTTGCACAATCTGGGAGGGAACGGATGTTATTGGCAAAATTCTCATTTCTGAGTTCCACCATTTTGACTATGATAAGTTTGGTTAGATAGTTGGAATGATGGGTCTTCAAGGTAGGCGGTCAAGTTCTCTGGTACTGCCTACGCATGGCGTTACGGAGTCTGATTAGGCTTTTAGTATTCTGACCAAGATTCAGAGAATTACTCACCCGTCTGGAAGCTGGCACGTGTTTTTCGCGGGCTCGGAATACGGTCTCCTCGACGACGCACAGAGATCTATCGATGTCATCAGTCCTCTCCAGGAGGGCGCCGAAATGGATGGCTTCGTCGACGACTTGTTGGAACCGATCACAGCTAACCCGATGGTGATTCCGACGGGAAGCATGAAATCGATCAACGGAGGAGCCCACCGTGGCCATCATCGGAAAGTGGTCCGAGCTCAAGTCTTGGTGGGCTACCGGCTGGGAGATGTTCTCCATGTTGCTGACAAAGATGTCGATAATGGAGTGCACGCCGAACCGGCTCAACCGGGTGAGAGCGTCCAGTGCCAGGGTTGTGTACTGGGCCTCTTTCAGGTTGTCATTTAAGATGGTACCGTTCTGATTCCGCCTTTGGTTGCCCCAAGCTTGATGTTTGGCGTTCAGGTCGCCAGGGATGATGAATTTTCCACGGCGTCGTGTTATCTTGATAATATCCCTCCACAGGTCTGCCCCGAACCCATCCCTGGCGTTGGCTTGTTTTGGGCAATAGGCCACAATGATGGTGACGAGGCCGACGGGTGTGGAGACTTCCACTCCCAATGCTTCGATCATTTTCAGCTAAAACTGGGTAACAGCCGGCAGCAGAGGTTGTTCCTGGTAGCGATGGCCACTCCACCACCCGCAGAGCTTGCCCGATCCAGCCTCACGAGCCGCAATCCAGGAAGAAAAACGTTCACCTCCGGTTTCAGATAAGTTGCGGTAACGATGGCGATGTCGATGCTTTGTTCGTTGAGGAAGTCAACGAACTCGATTATTTTGCTCTTGAGCGAGCAAGCGTTCCAGTTTGCGGTTTTGATGAGCTCACGGTCCATAACTGAGCATGAAGATAGCCACAGCTTGGAGCTTGTCGGTTTTGTTCTTGATGGTGTTGGCAATGTCGTGCCTCTTGAGGAAGATGATCATTAGTTCCGCTGCGGTAAACCATGAAGCATCGTTGATTTCAGGCTGCGCTAAGGACGGTCCATCCCGACGTCAGTTTAGTTTTAGCAGTTTGAACTTGAGCAGTGGCGACCGCCGCAGCAGTAACAGCGGCACGAGCAACAGCCAATCATTGATTGAGTGGCAGCAGTGGCAGCACTGTAATCGGTCGTCGTGGTACCGGTGGGACGTTCTGGTCATTAATTTCCGGCACTTTCTTACGGCTTGGCTGGTTTCTCGTCGATGCTTTCTTCCGGATCTCGATGTTCTCGGGAGCACTTCGGGCAGGCCTTGCTTGTAGCTTTGTGAGCAGCACAGCAGTTGGTGCAAATGGGATCGGCTTCATCGAGTCGGTTGCAGGCGTCGGTCTGATGTTGCTTCCCACACTTGATGCAACGGCTGGCCATATGGCAATTTTACCTTCCATGTCCGAACAGCAAGCAGTTCGGGCATTGGGTGATTCCCGGCTAACTGGCTTGTACCGTTCCCACTTCACCATGATGTTGAACAGGACGCGGATGCCCTGTAGGTCCTCCAGACTTGATGAGTTCTTCTCAAGGTGGACCAGGTATAGCTGGTCACGGTACTTGACGGCCTTGTTGTGGAGGGCCATCTTGTGAATTTGGACCAGCTTCAGTCCATTACCCACCAGTTCTTCCAAGAGGACGCTGGTATCTATGTCGTATAGTTCTCGTAGGGTCACCTTGAGCGGCTTAACAGCCTCGATGTCGTGAGAGAAGTACTCCACCTGTGCTTGATCCAGCATGGTCTGAACCGCATTGTAATGGTTCAACGCAGGAACTATCAATTTGTATCCTTCCGTGCACAGCTGGGTAGTGAACCGGACGTCTGTCTATTTTTTTCCCGCAGTCCGGGAGGGAAGCCTTTCACGTAGAAGGGTGCATTCTGTCCTTTTTGGCGGTCCTGTTGTTACTGTCATCGGCTCTGCACCGTCCTTCAGAACGGAGAACCAATTGTTGACAAGCAGCTTTTTCGCAGCTGTCGCACTGTCACTTTTGTCTTCAGGCCTAGACCGTTTCTCGGGATTGCCAGCACTCGCACCACCGCGAGATTTTTTATCCATAGCTGGGTCAGCAAAAGAGCGTTACTACTCAACGCGAGACTAAACGAAATAACGGAATCTAATGAACGAAGCGATCGAGAGAAAAACGTCGACTTTACTGCTTAACAGTCTGGCTGCGAATGAGCAGAGGCACGACCAGTGTTGCCACATTTTCATATGTACTGAAAGTTGCAAAAATCTTTTTCATCTGAACTATTTCTGAAAAAAAATCTGTACCAAAATCTGCACCATTATTTTTTATTAAACAAATCCACTTAATTCATTTCAAATATTGTCACAAAGGCTTTAAATAACAAATGACGCGTTAGTTCTCATTTCGGTGATGTGTATACATTGTCTTTGAAAACTTTGACTGCATACTCTCAGTAAGTACCAGTTTTGAACCGCCGATTGATCAAATTTTTAGATTTCAGGTTTCCGTTGATTGTGTCGTTGCTAAGCCGATTACGAAGTTTTGTTTTATTGCTGTTATATTGGGAAAAAGAATCGCTCTACGGTTGCTGAGAAGTGAGGCATTATAAAAATATTATACACAAGACGTCGAAGTGCTGAAAATGCATGAGAACCGTCAATTCTTTTCAAACCTGCTATGTTTGTCCACCAATCCTGCACATATGCGGGTTCTTCAACTTTTATTCCTTTGCGAAGCAATTTAATTTTTAAGGCACGGAATTCGTTTTCCAACTCTTGCAAATCTCCATCATAGAAACCTAAAAACGCGTTCAGTACCATACTGATTCCTGTCAAATTGGAAAGGATAGGATCATTGAAATCGAACCGCTTTCACATCTGCTTAACCAACTCAACTAAGAAACTACGACAGATGTCCCTGAAAATGTTTTGCTTTTCACCGTCCATTGATTTAATTGCTTCTTCAGCTGCTTACCCAACATATCCTTTCCAGTTTTCAGATGTTTTTCAAAATTGGCAGCATTTGTCCAGGATATTAATTGTACGTATGTTTCATCGCAGACATTAGTAAGAATCGTCAGATAAAAGTCTTTCAGTTCTTCATGCAGACTAGCACAAGCGATTCAGTTTATTAATCTGGGGCGAAATATACTCCAAAAAAGCAACAGATTCTCTGAGTCATTTAAATTCATTCGTTGAGTTAGTATGATTGGCCGTAATGTTCATTCATACACAGGGTGCATCTCAAGTGGCTTCAAAATGCGAGGTTCAATATTATAATTTCAGCCATCTAAAAAATCTGTACCAATCTGTACTTTGTCACAATAATCTGTAATCTGGGCGGTACAGAATTGGTACAAAAAATTAACAAAAACTCTGTCCCTTTCCAGATAAATCTGTACATGTGACAAAGCTACAAGCGTTCAAAACCAAACACTATTTCACCACACATATGTTTTGATTTACACCCCAGTGTAGTCGACAAAGACGTAGTTCTATGTAAAAAAAATTCAATGTAATTCAAGGGATGTAAACAAACAGTTCATGTAAAATTAGGAGTTCTCAAACCGAAACATAAGCAACTCAACCAAGAGAACGTTTGATTGAATTGATTTTCTCGTTTCCTTCAACTGATTATTATGTCAAGACGGCCGCTTACATGTGTCGGTGTCAGGGAACCGAAATTTACACGACTTTTTCGTAATATGTGTGGTGTCAGAATCAGAATAGCTCATCTGGATTTATAATCGACTAATCTTGATTAGGGCTTGAAAAAATATGAAAGAAATATTTCACGACCTACTTGATTGAAAATGATGGTCTTCAACATGGACGTTCATATGCAGTCGTAATTATCCAACTCGGTTAGCCTAATTGGATAAACATACGAATCGTGCTTTGGGCAACTTGTTGCATAAATAAATATTTCGAGTTATGATATGTTGAAAAATTTCGAATACGACAGTTTGAAGTGTTTTGCTAGATTAAAAATGGCCAAATTTTAGCTCAAATGTTAATGATTGACCATTACAAACAAATATGCAAAGTTTCATACGAATCGGAGATGGTCTAATTCTTTTTACCATTTTTCCTGGAAATGCTCCATTTTTCTACTCAGCTAAATTTCTTAAATTCATACACTGCCAGCACTTC
Source organism: Ochlerotatus camptorhynchus (assembly GCF_037179485.1). Classification (NCBI taxonomy): domain Eukaryota; kingdom Metazoa; phylum Arthropoda; class Insecta; order Diptera; family Culicidae; genus Ochlerotatus; species Ochlerotatus camptorhynchus. Next base: position 2,957,560 of record NW_027040494.1, on the reverse strand, counting down.
TCAATACAATACTTCCTACCAAGGCCACCCTCTGTAAATATACACACCCACCATTTAGAACGGTCACCACATTCGTTCAAAGCCGAGTTGCAAAACTCCAACTAGTTGTTTCCACCGTCTTGAGTTTGCAATTGGCGTAAAAATACGGAGAAAATTAGATTCCAATGGTAGTCGGTCGTGGCCGCTTGGAGGTGGGAGAGAAACAGAGCAAAAAAGCCTCACCCTAGCCCTGCTGCAGTGTAGAACGACAGACCAAACTCCCACACCCAACAGTTTCAACTTCTTTGAACTTGCATCATCCTTCCACCTCTGCTATTGGTTGGGAGTTGCATGCTGTTGCTTCAAGTCCAACTGCTGCCAGTACACCTGAATGGTCTTCTGGACGCGTCCCGGGACTACTCCGTAAGGGGTTTAGTCCACTTGTTTCTCCTTCTCAGATTGAAACCGGGTCAAGCGGATATTGGCAGCAAATCAATCAAGCACATCTCCAGAGAAGGCGAAAACTCCGGACTTTCAAGCACGCCACGCCGGAATGAAAGGAAATTCGTGAAGAAAATAGGAAACCATGTTGAAGCTTCCGGAGAAGCGTGGGTAATTTTATCCAGTGGGCTCAGTCACGGCCACTCGGCAGAAGAAAGGATTATGCACGCTAGACTGGAAACTTTGCCAGTGGAGCGTTTTAAATCGCCGCCGCTTTTGCGCTCGTACGTCGCTGAAGAATGATTTTCTTGGGACGAAATAGCAAGTTGCTACCACTTGGACTCCAGATGGAATTGAATTTTCGAAGAAAGCGATGGAATTCGATTGGGCTAACAAATGGTCACAATGGTTGCTTCTAACATAAATCCAGATGCCTAAAAACAACTCATGTCCACTACAAAATTTCACAATCGACAGCAACAATATTTACTCTATCCGAACAAATTCGATTACGATCCAATATAGAATGCACTCGAAAACCGACAGCAAAAACATGCCCAAGCCAGTCATCCAACGAACTACATCCGCTACATTATTTTGCAAATATGCATCGGAATGAACTCGGTACAAATGCAATGAACTGTCATCATCAGCTACTGTAGCTGACTGCTGCATTCGATAGGCCGGGTGAGCTCTGTTTACGAAATATACCCAACAACGATCCGGTCCAAGCCCGGAAAATGCAAATAAATCAAATTTTATGCACTTTTTGTTTTTTCCCCCCCACCGAGTGCCAAAACCAAACCGAAAGGGAATCAATTGGTATTTGGAATCTACCGCCGCCACAACCCCCGCCAGCTATGCACTTTTGCTACAATTTACGAGCAATGAGTAACATTGCTGGTTCGGTTTGGGATTGGTTGCGGTGCGGTGGATATGATCGGCTTGTGTTCAGAGACTCATGATGTTTTTTACTTTGAATTTATGGTGGAAACATAAATTTAGCCAACGAACCTAGTAGATCGCCAATGTGTACGTATTATTTACGGCTTAGCGCACGCTTTTAAACACGAGCCCGTAAATTGCATTTCGATTATTTGCATACGAATACCTGCCAAAAAATGTTCCCATCGGAGGAGGGAACCATTTGCTGGCTTCGATGATGAGTGCCTTGCTGGACTGACTCCGTAGGATAGGGATGTTTTTTTTTGTATATAGAGTACTTACATAAATGAAAGAAGTTGTTATGTCGGAATAATTTAAGTATATTTAAGCAATGAGTCCGTTAGCCTAACCAGTAAAGGTGCGTAGTGAAAAAGCATTTCATGCTTCATGGTGGTGAGGTAAATCCGTAGATGAGCATCTTGTTAGGATGTCAATTTTCTTATCCTCCTTAGGTATATCTAGAGAGGGTCTAGTATAGGATAGGAGCGGACAGGCAGGCTTTGAGCCAAACGAACTGTCAAAGCCAGAGCCAATCGAGCAGCACCTATCTTGATTGCATTGGCATAGGTTGCCAAGGCAGTTTGTTTTGAATCCGCTTCTCTCTTATACTAGACCCTCTCTAGGTACATCCAACTGGAAAATGTAAGATTCTATTACAGATTGGAAGGAACGGCATGCAGAATTTGCAATGTATCACGACATGACCAGATTCTGTAATGTGGCCACCGGAAGGCCTTTAAAATAGTTTTGTAATTTTTGTGATAGCTTATTTTTCGAACAAAGTTTGTTTCCCCAAATGTATTGCGTCTAGAAAACCATCTCTTGAAGGTTTTATACAAAAATATGCATTCTGAAAAAACTTACTTGTAAGTTGCACTCCATTCCAAGAACTGCCATTACATTTATTGTATGAACAATATTCAACCTTACATTAGATGTAAGGGAAATTTGTGTTGCTTATCGGTAGCCTGTATCGCATGTAGGTCCCCTCTAAGTGATGCATTGAGGTGTAAGATCTTCAACCAATTCCTAATTTTAACTTGACATGTGACAAACAAGGCTCTGGATGCATTTACCGATACATATTGAAACAAATACTGGAAGAAAATAGGATAGATTTCTATTTTATTACCAGGGCTGTAGAGAAACGTTGCCAGATATACCGATTTATCGGTATTTAAACCGATTTCCACGCTTGATACCGATTTACCGATAAAGTTTGTCAAAATACCAATTTTCTTTAGACTTTATTCCGATTTTTTATCATATATATTTGTTTTAAAATAACAATATTTACAACGAAGTTAAAGTGTTTGACTATTCAGCCAAAAGTAGCAGCTCACTCTCCTTGAATGATCTTGTGCAAACAACAGTTCAGTCTTAAATGTTGCACATTGTCGTCAACTCTCGGTTCAACCGTTTTGCCCTAAAATGAGATGTGAGGGAAATGTTTCGACAAGCATTGGTTCATCAGAACGATCAAACTCTACAGCAACTTGCTTGACGCAAAAATTAATCCAAGGCATTAAAAACCTGTTGCCAGAACAAACATACGACACATCATTGTACTCCGTATCTGGCCACCAAAATCCTAAATCAGCTTGCAAACGCTGTAGGGTATGATTTTTAACGTGCTGTTTCAATGTTTTAGGACTTCTATGTTGACGATGCAGTTGACAGCAATGAAACACTAGTCAATCCTGCTCACAGCTGGTCGGTTATCCGCTTCTAACCCATCTGCCCCTGACTGGTAAACTCAAGCTGCTGGATCTGTTCAACAGGGAATGGTTAAGCGACTCCCTCCCGTCACTATGGAATCACAGCCTGGTTGTCCCTATATTTAAGACTGGCAAACCAGGCCGATCATCAGGAGATTACCGCTCAATTTCCCTTACGTGCTGCCTCTCCAAAGTTATGGAGAGGATGGTCAATCGTCGTCTCTGCAGCTTCTTTAATGAGCATAACTTGTTATATCACCGCAGCATGCGTTTCGACCCGGCCACGGGACGAATACGTATTTTGGTACGCTATGGGGTGCGATCAGCACTTCGAGATAGCTGCACTAGACATCTCTTAAGCTTATAACCACACCTGGATGCCGGAGGTTCTCCAACAGCTCGTTGACTGTGGATGTCTGTCGATGATTGGCACTAGATTGCGGAATATATATCGACGTTAAATAAAGCAATGAAGGGGTACTCCGCTTCCTCATCAGACGCCATCCCGCTAGCAACCGACACCTACAAATCCGTATCTGCAAGGCGATCATCGACCCCCGTAGAAAAACTAAATACTGTCTATCAAAGGGCCATCCGCATCACCTTCGGTCTACTTCCATCCTCCCCTGGTTTAGCTGCCTGCGTTGAGGGCAGCATACTCCCCTTTGACCGACTTATCGACCTGACCATCTGCCGCCAGACCATCTGATTCCTTGAGAAGACTACGGGTTCTAGCGAAGGAGTCTTCCTCTTCGAGGAGGCCAACCAACTTCTTACCAGAACTGCACACCAGAACTGAGTCAGACATTGTCCCGTAGATGGGCAGCATCCCGCCCGAATTAGGTTGACAGAAAGGTAATTTTTAATAGAGGAAATGGATTGGACATTACTAAATGTCCCTAATTTGGGCCTATACATAAATTCAGCAATCGACTAAATTTTCAATAGCGACCAAAAATATCCATAAGTACCATCCCAGTGACGCGTTCATCTAGATAAAATTGATGAATAGCAGATTTTTAGCGATGGGCCCAATCTTAGATCCATAGGCCAACATTAGAGCCATTTCCCCTATGTTATAAAGTTGTAAGAACGATAATTGTTGTGTCTTGTTTCGCGTCGCGTTTTGTGAGTGCCTACCAGACCCTCCCCCAGTGTCCAGGGTTCACTGGTGTACAGTGTTGGCAAAATCAGAAATCAATTTATATTTTTCCGCTCTCATGCGCTCGCAATATCACGCGTGATATTGGAACAAAATATCATGCTTGATATTGATTTTACAAGCTCCTTTGATATTGCGAGACTATTCACAACGTGCAAAAATCAAGCTGAGAGTTAACTCGACACGAAAATGATTCCACTGCACATCGTTTTCTTAGAAAGAGAAAGGATGGTTTGCTATCTCTTTTTAATCTTCACCGATGGCAGACGCGAAGGGACTGCTGCAAGTGGAAGTTTCAGCTGCATTCGGGTGTAAGGCAAAAATCATTAAACTCAATCTCACCACAGTTTGGTGAGATTTGCAGTTGGTGAGTTTTGTTAGCTTGATATTCCGAGCTGCGATATCACAGCTTGTAAAATCAACCGCAGTTGTTTGCTTGTTGATTTTTTTTCTACGAAAATCAAGCGTGATCTTTGGCGTTGGTGAGATTTGATTTTTTGATATTTTCCCAACACTGCTGGTGTAGAACTAGAGGTTGGAACCTGCCCAAGATTGCCATCGATCAGACAATGAAACAAACGTTCAAGGCCGGTTCCAACCCCGTTGCCATTACCCAGACCCACCATAACCTAATCGAACACCGATACAAAGGATACGTTACGTTACTATGACGGATCACTTTCCCAGAGTAAAGTCGGCATTGGGATCTCCAACCCCGAAGCACCGTGTTCTCGGCTGAAGCCGCTGCCGCTTTCTTTGCCATCTCCACTCCGTCAAGCAAACCAATCGTCCTTTTCACAGACTCACCCATGGATACAGGCCATCCTATGGCCTGTATTCTACCTGGCTCTACTGACGCCTGTATACCCAGCCACTGCGGAATCCAGGGTAATGTGGAATCTGATCGCCTCGCCTCCTCCGGTAGACATATGTGCCTATACACGTGTAAAGTCACTGGCCCAGACCTCAAAAAGTGGATTTTTAGCATCACTTGGGAAGCCTGGAATAGGGACTGGATTAACTCCCGCGACCTCTTCATCAGGACAAGCATACACGGGCAAATGGAAGGATCCAGCAGCCCATCGCTTCCAAATTGTCCTATCCCGGCTAAGATCTGGCCACACTCGGCTTTCCCACAACCTCAGTGGAAACGGTGATTTCCACAAGACCTGCTCCTTATGCTGCATTCAGCCCCGTAACGTGGGTAGATCACCTTTTCGTGGTACGTTACTGGATGTAAGATCTACCACCGATTCCTAGTCTTGACTACATCAAACTAGGGGAACAGGATTTTACAGATATCAAAGGAACATATCTTAGTCGTTTTTACTTTGTATGCCTTGTTGATAGTGACAAGACTCGGCTTTGTCCACCGAGGATGATCTTGAAAAAATGAGTTAGTTAGTTTTCAGCTATGTGATTCCTAATCTTCTATTGGTTGTTCCCTAGTTTGAAGTGGTAAAGACTAGGGTTCTGATGCATGGTCATTATCGGTGTCATTCCTTAATTTTGTTGCTAAGGAATCCAATTTTGATTGACAAAGGGGCGCGCCTTTAGAGGGTGTTCCAACACTCCGAAGGGTATAAATAGCGGGACCTTTCAATTAGAGTCGGATCCTTGTGATAAATGCAAGAATAACAACTGTATAAAAAATCGAATACTTAATCATTTCTCAATAGTGATGGAGTAATACGACATGCTCTAAACTAAGGACATGGGATATACTACAATATATCAAATTACTGGTCGCCGTGGTGTTTCGTCCCGAACAGAGGAAAAAAATAAAATGCAGCATTCATCACTCTGTTGAGCATTTCCTATGTCGCTGCCCTCAATTCCAGGGAACAAGAGAGTTTTAGGGGATTCTAAGCAGTGTAAAAGACGCGCTCAGCAATGACGCAAGCTGGACCGCTGCTCTACTACTTTTCTTAAAGAGACAGTGCTCTTCCACCTAGTTATGCAACTATCATTTTGCTTGCTGCCGGCAGCGGACCCCTCACTGAAGCCTGCTAACGGTGGCACCCTCCTCTTCATCATGGACTGACCACCCGCATCATCACCCGGATTACCGACCCTAAACTGACCAATGATACAACCAAGACCCCAACAGACGGCCTAACCAGATCCCACCCGCAAAGAACCATTGACCCTTCCTGACAACAAACTAGACAGCACACAACACTCTGTTTTATACAACTCTGCATTAGGGGGACCCCCTTCTGGGCCCTCATCTTCTTTCCCGGAGACCCTCCTCGGATATTCCCAGAGACGAACCATCCAATGGCTGAAAGTCTCTTTAATAAAGTAACCTAGCCTAATCTAATCTGCTTACAGCTGATTGAACTAACACTAAAGAGATGTGGTTTTAATCTCCACAAGTGAACCGCATATCATCCCACTATTCTGAAACACATACTAGGCGAGCTTAAGAGAGATTTTGACGATTTTGAGTTCAAAGTTAGATTCAATTTTCTTGATCTTCCACCACAACTACAGGTCACTAAGCGCATTTTTCTATCGGAGATGTCACAGATATTCTACCCTTTGGTTCTTATCGGTTCAATGTTCGGTCAGCGGCTAAGACAGGAGCAACTGAATTCGAACGATGAACTTCCGGAGGCTCTACATTGGCTGTCCTAATGATAATGATGATGATGGTCCCACCGCTTACCCCTACAAAGGTTTGAACTGGATGATTTATCTTTAAGATGAGTAAGTATAACATTTAACAGTTAAAGATATAAATTCCCTCAATACTTTTCAGTTGGAATCAGCGCACTTTTTCCATTTTGCCCGTATTTGCTGGATGTACCGCTGTTTTGAAATTGCCCAGTATTTTTAGATTGGTCGAAATTCCGGGCAATTCGGAGGATTCATTAGTTTGGGGACAAAATCGATCTTGTTGGCAGCATACCACTCCAGAACCACCTTTGAGTAGTGACAGCTGGCCAAATCTGGCCAAAAGATGACTTTGCCCCTATGCTTGTGGATGAACGACAATACACGATTTTTCAGGCATTCTTCGATGTAAACTTGGGATGTCATAGTTGAGGATGTGACGAATGGCCTTATTCGTGAACTTGTCGGCAAATACAAACTAGAATCTTCCCTGCACATCCTCACGTCCAGCCGCGATGTAAAACTTTTGACCGGGAAGCTGCTTAAAATCGAGTTTGACGTACGTTTCGTCATCGATTAAAGTGCAGCCCTTGTGTTTCGTCAAAACACAATCTTACAGCAGCCTTAGCACGCTTTTTAACCACGGAATTCTGCTTCATATGCCGGTTCGGATGTTCACAGGCTTCGTACGACTTGTATCCTTCCCTGGCAAGGTTGTTCCGCACCGTTTGAAAGTTTGCATTCCGGCCACATCTCGGATCGAAAGAACGGGGTTGACTTTAACACACTGTGCAGCTGACGATCCCTGGTTCCAGTTTTTTCGTAGGTCCACTGATCCCTTTCCATACTCAGGGTATCCTCGTAGGTTTTGAGCACTCGACAAACTGTTGTTTTCAGCATCTTCAGCACTTTAGCCAACTTGGAACCGGACCCCTCCGGATTTTCCAGCTGTTTGTGCACAATATTTTTTTCTTCTTTCGAGTTCCATTTGACGTTATTTCTGAACGCGATCGACTACTTTGATCGAACTTGCACCAGTTGTTCTCTAAAGAAGTGTAAACAAACCACTGTGAAAGATTTTCGATTCCCAACTAGAGGTGTGCTAGCGGCGCGCGAGGGGCGTACCAATTATCTTTTCGAATCAATTTAATTTGATCAAACTGTGGAAGTGCATCTAAAACATAAAGATGAGAGCACGCAATAAGGCTATCTGCGATAAGCAATAATCTTAAATTGCGATGAAGCATGTATTCAATGTTGTCAAATGACAAAATTGCATTTCAATCGCAGTCGGCTTGATATAAGAAACAATTTGGCTTGTTCGATTGGATTGGCTTTTGAAGGATCGTTTGACATTGGCTTTGACACATCGGTTCAGTCTGCTCATGTCTTATACTAGACCCTTTCTAGTTCTGACCATTTTTTCCAAGAGTATCTGGAGCATAAACGAGTGTTGTTTGTATGCTATTGTGGAATTCAAGAGCCACATGTGAAAAGGGCATACAAGCTATTTGTAAACAAACCTTTGAAGGCCCTTTTCTCGGCAACCGAGGGTCACCCACGCAAACCAACAACATTATCGGGAAGGGGAAAGTTTCCCCTACCCGGTGATGTTGATGGTTTGCGTTGGTCATATGGGTGGCAAGAAAAGGGCATAAGAAGGTGTGTTTACCCTTGCCACATGTTGTTCTTGAATTAATAAAACACCAATAATCGAGATTTTGAAAATCATTAATGTTGATATATGTCAGAACAATAGAACCAATCAAAATCGCACAATCACTAAAACTGATGAATCTCTTTTGTTTACCAATCAGTTGAAAAAAAAAGTAATATTGTGAACCAATTCCTGAGACATGTCGTCGTCATATTCACCAGTGTTTTGATCCTTCAAGGGCATCTTTTTGTGTAAATACATCCACATCATGAAGGCAAACAACTTTTTCAGTGCCCTAATTTCAGGAGTTTTATATTAACATTACGTGTAGTTCGGGAAGAACCAACTGGTATCACTGCTGGCATGGAGATGGCATCTGAAGCTATTTCAGACGATACAGCACCGGAAGCCATAGCACCCACAATGGAAGCTGATGAAAGCCTCTATGGACGGATTTCTCGCCTTGAAAACATCTTAACGCAGCTCGTAAAATCCATGGAAACTGCCCAAGGAAACGTTCTACACGAGGTCCCAAAAGGATCTGATCGTCCGCATTAAAGGGAAAAAGGCTGAGGAAACTCCGTTGAGACTAGCGGAACTCTTCAAAACACCTAAAGCATCCGTTGGGAACAAATCCCAGCTTTCCCCAAAGATGTGCCCGCCAATAAGCTGTGGGAGGCTTGGCAGCGGTATCTCGAAAATTTCGAGATAGCAATATCGCTTTCGAATGTGTCGGATCCTATTTGTCGCGCCATTGTCAATGGGCACATAATTGCAAGGGATAGTCAGAGCCGCTAAGCTTAGGCCGAACATAGATGAATCGACTTGCTACTCGTCATTCGTAACGAACGTTGATACGTATTTGAGGTCAATGACGGATTCGGCATCGGAGTATGCAGCAAGGCAAGGCCGAGTTCGTCGTTGCTTTTCATTCTAGACTCCCAGAGAAAGTGAGATTGTGTGGATACAGCTTAGACGACCAAGAGAGATTCGTCCGAACACACCTGCATAAGGGTATGCTGAACAAGGACTTGGCCAAAACCGCTCGCACGTTCAATTATGAAACGAATTACATTGTGCAGTCTGCAACCAGAGATAAGGCAGACGAAGCAGAAAACAAGCGGAATGTTGATCACCCTCAGGCTATACTCGCTGTCACAGCAGCATTCCAGACAATTGGAGCAGACACGTGCGAGACCCACAAAATCATATCGATCATCAGGACGCTATGGTCAGGGACGGCGCTCACGATGTTCAAGGTGTAACCGACAGTCCCATACTGGAAATCGATGTCCAGCCGAGAGGAAGAAATGCAACAATTGCGGCATTGACGACCCACATCTCCTTTATCGGGCAACACCTTCCCCCACAGAAACTAGATCTATTGTTCTGACGAGCACTGTATTGCTTACTCAATTTAGCTTACTTCAATATGTATCGAATTTAGCAAACAGGGATGATCAATGTATGATGTGTTAATTGTTAAATGTTTTTAAATGTTTTTAATAAAATTATTTTATTGAAAATGCCACACTCTGTTCTCTTTTTGTTTATTTATTTATCACCGTCTTCGACTAGTCGTACAGACTGAACTATTGTACTTATAAACTAGAAATTACGACTAATCCTATTTCTAAAAAGGTTTTTAGTCAAGTTAAAATCGAATTCGTTACAGACAACATGGAACAAGCGAAGACACGAATCAAAAGGGTCGTTGTAGCCGTAGTTTGTTCTGTGGTATGGGACTGCTATCAGGGCTCTACATTTTCGAAGCTCTAAAATTAACTCGAGTTTTGTTTCTCTCATACAAACGTGTTCAACGCTAGAAATGAAAGAAGCACGCTTAGAAGGAAACGCTGACTGTGGGTCTTCTCGTCGTTGCTTTGCTCATCGCTTTCAATATAAGTAACATCGATTTTCAAGTTAAACGAAACCTCATTATGGCTTTCAATCCCCTTTCACGAACACTCTATCACCGCTCTTTCAATTAGTTTAAAATGCGTTATGTCTCGTTTACGTTAATTTTTTTTAGATAAATATGTGGATGGAAGATTAATTAAACATATTACGTGTAATCTTCAAGTGTTTTTACGTGAGAAATGCTTTAAATATGTAATTTCATTTTCCGTCATATACGTTCATGAAACCTCTGTTGATGTGTTTCATGAAAGAGAAAACTATCAAAGTCGAGCGCTCTTTTGCTCATCCGTTTCACCGAAGCTTGAAAGGAAGACCAATGGGGCGACGGGAGAAAGAGAGACAAGCGATTGAACATTTGTTTGTGCACGCCGACTGAGGTTCTAGAATTCTGCGAAGTTGTTCGACTTTAACAGAAAAAGAAAGCCAGCAGTCTCTTCGTCGCATCGATTTGGTCGATTGAAGCTGATATTGTGACGCCCTGACTGCTATTAAAGCTGAGCTCCGAAACCGTCGAGGAGGAATGTTGAGCAGGATCAGTTCAGGGCAATCGGTAGATCCTCCAATGACATCGAAAATAAATAGCCGCTGCATCGTTACTCGTCTGACAGATAGTGGTTCCAATCCTATGAGCTTGCATCGGTCAGAATATGGAGGAAGATTGGTCGGATCGTTCCAAGGAAGTTGTCTCAGTCCAAAACTTTTTCTGCACCCGTTCAATCGTGAGAACATGAGCTACATAATAAGGGGACCAAATCGGAGCAGCAACAGACCAGAATGCTACGAACCAACGAGCAATAGAGAGTTTTTAAAGCGTGGGTGTCGGTGAACTCAGAAGTGTTGCGACGGATGAATCCCAGCACAGAAAAAACTTTGGCAGAGGTAATCCTCACGTGTTCGTTGAATATGAGCCTCGAATCGATGGTAACGCCAAGGTTACAGATGGACGACACACGTTCCAATGATACAGTTTCCATGCTGTATTGATGAAGAATAGGGTTTTTGCAGCGACCGAAGGTAATAACTTTGCACTTCATGTTATTGACCCGCATGCCGGTATCGCCACACCATACCAGTAAAGTATCAATATCTTCTTGTAGGGCAACACAATCCGGAAGAGAAGCTATGACATGATACATTTTTAGGTCATCAGCGAATCAAAGCTTAAACGAGGAAAGCAGCAGACACAGGTCATTTATAAAAATGTTGAATATTAATGGTCCCAGAACGCTTTCTTGGGGTACACCAGACGTGATTTTGAAAGTGCGGGATCGAGTCGAGTTTACCGCAACATATGCAGTACGATCGCACAAGTACGAATACATCCACTCCTTGAATCCAATCTGGAAAACCTATGTGCTTCAGTTTTTCCACGGCTAGAATGTGCGGTACAGTGTCAAAAGCTTTCGCAAAGTCAACATACACCGCGTCAACCTGCCGCCTCTCTTCTACTTCGCGGGACAGTTCGGTGACGTAACACATGAGGTTCGTTGTTGTAGAACGATGCTTCATAAAGCCATGCTGACCGTCAAAGATGATGGGAGACGCTACGTTGTATAGAACGTTGTGCACCAGTATTTCAAACACTTTGCTGAGACAGCAAAGTATAGATACGCCGCGATAATTTGTAACCTGATTACAGTTGCCAGATTTGTCAATAGAAACGATGCAAGCAGCTTTCCAAGCTGTCGGAAAGGTTCTTTCATGAAGTGATCGGTTGAATAAGCGAGCAATTGGGTTCAGTTGAACAGTTTTTCAGTAACAGGGGTGATATTCCGTCCGTCCCAGGTCCTTTTTTGATGTCAAGCTCATCGATGACTTCTACTACTTCATTTGCGGAAAACTGAATAACGGGTAGGTTGATGTTGTGCAAAGGAACGTGGGCAAAACAATCGCGCCTTGGTACAGGTGACACTTTACTAAAAACGCTCTCGAAGAACATGGCGAAAAGGTTAGCAGCGTCCACATTTGTATTAGCCTGGGCATCATTGAAGGTAACGTTGCATGGGATTCGAGAAGATGCTTGCCGCTTTTTCACGAAATCCCAGAAGCACGATGGATTTTGTTTTACACTGTCCTGGATCTTGAGCAAGTAGTTATCGTACGTGGATAATAGAATTGTTTTGTACTGCAGCTCTACTTCGTGAAGGTAATTACGGTCGCTCTCAGACTTCAAAAAGAAGAAACGGTGACGTGCTTTCCTTAGGATGTTACGAAGATGCCGTAGTTCGGAGGTCCACCATGGCTTGCTGAAAACTGAATTGAACGATCGTATTTTCCGAGGAACATAGTCGTTAAGCACTGCATAAAGCTTGTCATAGAATGTTGATAATGTTCTATCCAATGGCCCGGTAAGCGATAAGGAATCCCATTCAATGGCAGCTAGAGCCGTTTTCAACTGGCCACTCCGACTCGTTCTGTACTACTAAATCTTCGATATTCTCATCGAACAGCAAAACAAAAGGCACGTGATGATTGTCTACGGGCAACAGAAGCGTGGTGGGTTCCATGAGGTCTAGTCGCTCTGGAAGACTGACGACTACAAGGTCGAGAAGCTTTCCGAAGCGTTCAAGGGAATGAACCCATTTACATCCTCGTTCAATTGCCAACGCAAATTGGGGAGGTTAAAGTCACCCAGAGATACAATAATTAATGACAATCGTTGGAAGTACCCGTCCTGGGACGATGTTTGGATGGGCCAAAATGATTGAAAAGAGTTTCAACCCAGGCCAGCTGTCAGAATATTTAAAAAGTAACTGCTTGTTGATACCGGAACAATCGGGATACCGGGAAGGTCATTCTTGGTGCGGCTCTCTCGGTCGGATTGTTGTCTACTTGTTCGTTGTTCACTGGACTCAGAGGAACGTGCATCTGTGTGGTGATGTCGGTCGGCATTAAGCCTTGCTGCTCGGTTCTCACTGGATTCAGCGGATCGGGCTTCAGCGTGGCGCTCTCGATCGGACGCCAATCTTACATCTCTGTGCTCACTCGTCTCTGAGGCTCGTGCTAGTTTCAACTTTTTAACGTTAGGTGTAGACCTACCAATCGCTGTTCTTTTTTTAGGAGGCATGCTTTATCGGATAGTTTTTTTTTTTTTAATTATTATGTTGATTATTTTATTATATAATCAATGTGTAAAATCTGTACAAAATAAAATCATGGCCAGTGTTTACAATTTTATCATATCATATCGATCTTCATATTAAAATCAATCGACAATCCAGCACTGAGTGATATTTACTGAAATGCATCTTTTAAAAGCGTGAATAATCAAAACAGTAGGGACAGGGTCATTTGACGATCTAACGGGTTTCACATATGAAACAGTATCCCGAGCAAATTAGTGCCCTGCGGGGTGTGGTAGCGAAAGGATTGAAAGTTTGGGACAGTAAATCGGGCAATCGTATAAACCTTAGACGGCAATGTTCCTGCGGGGGCGCTGCTCCTCCGCAGTCCTGCGCTTCCGACGGCGGGTTGCCGGAATAACACTCCGGCCTACGGCCGCTCCGTACTGAATCATCTCATCGATCAGTACACTTTACTAATGGTTGTGGATTGTTCTTCATGACCAAAATTTCGGCCAAATGACGCGGTCCCCTTTCCTCGAAGAGTTATTTAGAAGTTTCAAGTTATGGAGAAGTTTCATGGAGTCGAATAATTGTATGTCGGATCCTTAGCCGTAATAAATTAAAACATGTTCACTTACCTCGTAAACCCTTAGCAAGGCTTGTTGGTTGATCCAATGACACTCTGCAATCAGATTTTGACTGAGTCGAACGCTGCAAATCTTTCAAAACGGTTTCAATTCAACAACATCGAAATAACAATATCAAATTCACTCACAGTAACTTCTCCGTACGACAAACGTTTTGTCATGGGACACTGAACGTTTACCTCCTAGCTTCGAACGAATCACCTTCCAACTTGCAGGCTATGAAATTAAGAAATTTTCCCTTATTTTTCAAAATTTTTAGCACACACCAATAGATATTTTTTATTATCTTCTCCTATCATCTCAACCAAGGCCGACTGCGTGATTGACTTTTGCATCGGTGAAAAAGAAAAAGAAGTTTTGACGTTTGCTCTGCGATTCGATTTCATATGGCCCTTCAGAAACCTCTTTCTCGAGAGAGACGATGAAGTATTCTGAAGGGACAAATGTAATCTCAGAGCAAACGTTAAAACTTCCTTTTATTTTTCGCCGATGCAAAAATCAATGCGCGCAAAGTCGAATGTCAAATGGGGGATTGTTTCCATATCACGTAACGCATAAAGAGGAATGTTTGGATTACGCGATAAACTTTTTGGCTATGATCGGCTGCGTAATAGGGTGCATCTGCATTTTGTTAACAAAAATAAGGAACTAAACGAAATTATTTTCTGCAAAAAAAAACGTAGGTTTTATGTTTTTAATTTAATCCTCGGATCAGTTCTACCATAGTTTTTCATTCTATGTAGAAGCATTTCATAGACAAACATTTTATCTTAAAACAACGCCATATCCTGTCAATTTGAACCAGAGAGGAGAGGGGTCTAGAACCACCATAGAAACATTTCTTGCCTTCATAAACCTCCACATGCCAAATTTGGCTTCATTAGCTTGATTAGTTCTCGAGTTATGCAGAAATTTATGTTTCATTTGTATGAGAGCCCCCCCTTACAGAGAAGGAAGGGGTCTCAAACCACCATAGAAACATGTTTTGCCTTCATAAACCTCCACATGCCAAATTTGGTTTCATTAACTTGATTAGTTCTCGAGTTATGCAGAAATTTATGTTTCATTTGTATGGGAGCCCCCCCTTGCAGAGAGGGGAGGGGTCTCAAACCATCATAAGAACCTTCCCCAGCCCCAAAAACCCATGCATACAAATTTTCACGCCGATTGGTTCAGTAGTTTCCGAGTCTATAAGAATCAGACAGACAGACAGACAGACAGACAGAAATTCATTTTTATATTTATAGAAGATAGAAGATAGAAGATAGATAGATAGATAGATAGATAGATAGATTAATGACATGCGACGAGTTTTACGGTTTTGTGATATTAATCTTTTTGCTGAAGATACTGTGTTATTCATTGCAGCTAAAGATTTAGAAGAAGCCGTTTCACGCTTAAATGAAGATTTGCGTTCTCTAAGTAGATGGTTGAAGTATAAACAATTGAAATTTAAAATAAGTAAAATTAAATTCATAGTAATTTTGCGGAGTCGTGTAGGTGATGATGTCTCTGTTGTTATTGATGATGACACAATTCATCGCGTTCAGGAAATTAAATATCTTTGCGTGATTATTGATGCACCCTCCAGTTCAATTCTCATATTGACAATGTCATCAAGAAAATTGCCAAGAAGTATGGAATTCTATGTCGCTTGAAAAACGATTTAACTATTGGTAGTAACATACATCATCTCCCCTCATCTAGACTTTTGCCCTTCCATTTTATTTCTGGCATATATATCATACATATATATATATATACATATATATCATACATATGATACATCATATTAAAAGCGTTACATAATTATATCAATGTTCAATAAAACCTAATTTACCTCAACCACTTTCAACTAAAAGGTTTTATCAATTTCATGACCACCAAATTTAAGTAGTTCTGAAAATGCAATTACCATGATATTAAAATATCCATGTTCAAATACGTTCAATTCGCGTGCTCAAAACCACACCTCAATTACGTTCCACTGAAAAATGCACATTAACATCCCTAAAAATAGAGCCCCAAATAGAACTGCAACTGGCACGTGCGGCTCCAGAATGGTTTTGTTCAATGTGCTGAAAACATTGTTTTTCCAATGCAGCACACCTTGGGAAAAGCCAGCAGCTCCGATCGCATCCCACGTCAACTCTTCGAGGGCAGAGTGGGACACGGACGATTAAGGCTGGTAATTTGCGTGCACAAGCGTATTTCAATGCAAGCGTCCGTCCATCGTCGGCCTGTGTTCAATGTATGTAAATTCGATGATTTCCATTGAAAACATGCTGGCACTTCAAATAAACGCGCCCAAGCTGATTGCGATGGTGAACATTGATACCAGAGAGATAATATGGTGGCTCGGAGGCTTTCGCATACGCCGCAACGAATTATGACAGCCCTCGGCTTGGTTGGCATATTTGATGTTGGCCGATATATTTTGTAACGGGATTATCCCAGAGCTCCGTTCTGAGCCTGATAATTGCACAAGATTATCACCGGGATCCCGTGTTTCCATGTATAACGACTTCGGTGATTGATTGAATTTTCGATGTATTAAATAATAACACGGGAAGTTATAATCAGATTTCCCCGATAATCGTTTAAAATGCACATTCCCGGTTTGCAGAAGCTATAATATTGCAAATGAGCGACATAATGGCTCGCGATGCTCTTCTCCTCCCCGCATTGAGCAACAACCAAAAAAACCAAACAACACCCAACTTATAATTTATCTCTGTACGAAGAAAACTTTCGTCCCGTTCCACCCACTCCAATTCAAATTTCACCCCCCGGCAATGCTATAATTGCGTTTCTTTATCCCCCTAAAAAGTGTCTCTTTTCATCATCGTCGTCGTCGTTGAGCTACATTTCGCCAGTCTTGTTCACGGTGGGACTACACTCATTCAGATGTTCCGGGCACCTAGTGGAATAATGGCTGGGAAGAATAGCAACATCGCGTCAACGCCAGTCTGCTCCATTATCTTCAGTGATGGACAACCTGCATTCAACATGGGGGTAGGTGGGTAAGGGTGAGATTGATACAGGGATTTACCAGGAAACTACTTCAGATAAATATCTTTTTCATATAGCTAGACAAATTCATTATAATTTAGGAAAGTCAGGACAAATCGCCAAAACGTCATTCAGCTGAAGGAACATTTGAGACATCCCGA
The DNA here is from genome assembly GCF_037179485.1 of Ochlerotatus camptorhynchus. Classification (NCBI taxonomy): domain Eukaryota; kingdom Metazoa; phylum Arthropoda; class Insecta; order Diptera; family Culicidae; genus Ochlerotatus; species Ochlerotatus camptorhynchus. Next base: position 2,940,234 of record NW_027040494.1, on the reverse strand, counting down.
TAGCCTAGTCGTTACACACTAAGATTATTTCTCAGATTTCTGTGAAATTTAACCGAAATCTCACCAGCTGAATAACTGTGAAAAACCACCGATCTATTTACCGAACGTTCAGGTGTTGAGTTTTCGGTAAAATGTCACAGAAATCAATGAAATAATCTCAGTGTGTAATGAGCATCAGAAAACACTTAGTACATTCAGTTCTGACCACGCCACTGACTAAATGATTCGCAGCACCACCCGAAAAAAAAAACGATAGTAGCAGTAGCGAAAGCATCATGAGATATTTCTGCATCATAAAGTCGGTTGCCTAACAAGTCGTTATAATGAGTGCCTCTTTGTGTACTCATTCAACACACCGGGTAAGATAGGAAAATGGACTACCGGAACTGGTGGTGTCCCGTGTCTAAACTGACGACAATGGCCATATCGAAATTTGGGCCAACTTTGGCCCGAGCATCGACGACGGTAGAAGGAGAGATTATTTTAAAGCCATACTGGCGGAGAGGGAGGCAGTTCATCAAAGAGCATGGAAGGAAAGTTTCCAGGCAGATCGGCAGCAGCTCGTAAAAGTCAATGTGCTGTACGTAATCATCTTACGCGACATTTGAACGGGAACGCCGGCGAAGAGCGAGTGGGTGGGAATTCGTTAATGTGGGGGTCCTTGAGGGGCTCTTCAGCAGCAACAGCAGCACTGACTCTACATAGTTGGGGGGGGGGGGGTTCCCATAGCGATATGGCACTCATTGGCGTGGTGGGAGTGTTGTTAAGCACTGATGCTGAGGACTCGTAGCGGAAGTAACGAGCTAGGCACGATTAACATGCTATTTGACTGCTGTTTGCTGTTTGACGAGTTTTGGAGATTTTAATTTACTTGGTCTCGATGGTCGTTGAGACAAGGATGGCATGCCTTATTGCGGGTTGTGAATATTTGCTCTTCGTGATTGATTTTGTTGCATGATTTTAGATGTAACTAGAAAGAACTATTGTTGCCGTGTTGTTTAATTGATGAATTGTTCTTCTCCATATGACTAAGTCAGTCAGTTTGATGGGGAAAAGCCTGATTGAAGCAACCATCCCTAGTAACAATTTTGGCTATTTAAACCATGATTTAGATTTTTAGATTGCTTGTTGCTTGGAAGGCCTGTCATGGTGGCTACTCTTGGTTTCTCCATTAGTAAGCAGCTCGGAATAATTATTTGTTTTTGACGTAGGATTACGTCTATGATTTCAATATGGGGGTACACTTTGCGAAAACCGGAAATGAAACATGAAACAAAATTGTGAAAGATTTTGAAAGTTAATAACTCAGCTGCCCCTGGTCCAATTTCAAAAGTTTATCACCAATCGATCAGCAATATTTCTACGCATCGATAGCAATGCTTGCGACAGTTGATTTTTAACAAGAAACTACTGAAAAAGTGGTAAATGTTCAGCATTGTCTAAAAGCGTTGAATTAACTAATAAATCGACCAATTACGTACATCTATATGCTGCTTTCCCAACACAGTCATCAGAGAATCATTCCTAGACGAAACATGTCGATGTAGCATTACGACGAGGATCGGTAGCTCAGTGGTTACCGTTTCTGCTTACTGAGCAGAAGGTCGGGGTTCAATCCCAGGCCCGTCCCCACCCTTGCAATTTTTCACTTTGCCTTATCCTATCCTCACTAGATTTAAATGAAAACAAATTCTGCTTTAACCGATCGCCTAAAATTACCACATGAATCCTGATCTAAAAATAACATAGCTCACTAACACAACTAGCCCTCCTGAGACAGCCGTGGAGATGTTGAGGAATTCTCGGTCTCTAGTAACAACAGCACTGTGCAAGTTGATTAGTTCTGATCATTCACGGAGGAGCAACTAAGAAGGTCGGATAACGTTAACTCGACGGCAAACATTCATCGATGCCATTGTTGTTGTGGATGATAGAAGAGAATAGCAGAAATAGTGCGAAATAGGTTAGTGAAGCCATGGTGATCACAAAAGAGGAAATCGATAAAGAATTGGCTTTCACCCTTCTGCTTCTAAGCCTCTTTCAGTCGTCTTCACAGCAATGAAAACTAGCATCGCACCGCTTTTGGTTCTTGGGTTACACTTGCTGGTTGCAATTTTAAGATCAGGATTCACTGTGATGCGATCAGAAATTTCCATCCCAACTCTCTTGTGGAATCTTTTAATGGCTCTGAAATGGGCCAGTTTTGTTAGATTTCGACGGAGAAATTAAGAGCGTTCACTACGAATACGACGAGCTAGCTGAATGTCCTTTGGCATAATTGTGACACGCTTGATGTAAATAGCGCACAGGTTGGTATCTTCGAACAGACCGACCAGATAGGCCTCACTGGATTCCTGCAACGGCCGAGCTCTGGAAGCGCAGATTCGTCTTGAAGTCCTGGGCGATTTCAGGAGTAGCCTTTCATCCGGTGGACTTATGAGCGGTCTGCTTGGTACGAGCCATTGTTCTTAGTTACGGTGCAGTTACTATTAATCGAACACGTTGAATAAAAATTTCAACCGCTTTCTCCTCTATTTTATAACATACTTTTGTAATGTTCAACCAATCATAAACGATAAAGGAACAAAAATGCAACAACTTGCAAGAAGAATTTAGTTATATGGAAAGTTTTTCGCATCCATTTCCTGTCAACCGTACCCGAAGGCAGCTTAAACAGCATAAACATTGCCTTAACGTGGCAACCCAAGTAACAAATCTAGAGCTGCTTGACTATATTCAAAATTTATAAAGGTTTTATTGCAGCTTTATGACGGTCATATACAATGCAAGTCATGGAACATTCTCATAGCTATCTACAAAACCCCTATAAAGCTAATAAAAAAACCAACTGATGCTTATGCTATTTTCACTTATGAAAGGTTTTATGATTGCCTTGAAGTATAAAAAAAAGCAATATGAATTGCCCTTATAAAACCCAAAAATAAATATATAAGTAATCGCAATAAAACTAGTTGACCATGAAACAGTTATTTCAAAACAATTATAAGCATTCAGTTGCAACTTGTCAGAAGTGTAACTGGGCGGTTTATTTTTACAACATAAAGGGTGTCCACGATGAAATTGCCACACTATGAAATTGCTCTAACTTTTTAACCGTTGGGTAGAATTGAATGAAAATTTGGGTGGATTTAGTTCATAGTGCATTATTTGCATCCTGCAAGTTTTAAAGTCCTGTGATCAAAACTCGCGGAAATGGAGTCGAAAGAACAGCTCGTGCGTGATAAAATCTTGCGCATTCATCTCGAGAACAAGGATCTCTCGCATCGTTCCATCGCTAAAACGTTGGGAATCGCGAATTCCACGGTGTCGCGAGTGATTAAGCGGTTCGAGGAACGGTTGACCACCGATCGGAAGCCCAGAAGTGAAGGAAAAAGTATTCCGTACCAGGCATGGAAAATCATTTACATTCATTTCATGCATTCATTTACATTCATTTGCCCCTAACTATTTTCATCAACAGAATTCCGCAAAATGATGTATGGAGCTTTTGTAAATTTTGTTATTAGCTACAACGTTTGCTAGAAACTCAAATCTGTATCTCTTATGCATCACGAATTAGAGCGGGCAGAACTCGTTACTGTTTTTCAGTGAATGTAAAATACATTCACTCAAAAACAGTAGTGGATTCTGTTTGCTCTGGTTCGTCATGCATAAGAGATACGGATTTGAGTTTTTAACAAAAGTTGTAGCTAATAACAAAACCTACAAAAGTTCCAAACACTATTTTGCGGAATTCTGTTGATGAAAAAAGTTAGGGGCAAATGAATGTAAATGAATGTATAAAATGAATGTAAATGATTTTCCATGCCTGTTCCGTACAACACCAAAAATCACAACCGCGTAGTTAGGGCCTTCAACCGAAATCCGAACGCCTCCGTTAGGGATGTGGCTAAGAAGCTGCACCTAAGCCGAAGTTTTGTCCAGAAGGCCAAAACTAAGGCTGGGCTTCGAACGTTCAAGGTACAAAAGGCCCCTAATCGCGACGAGAAGCAGAACAAGTCCGCCAAAACCCGTGCCAGGAAGTTGTACCTCAACATGCTGACGAAAGTTGAATGCTGCATCATGGACGACGAAACATATGTGAAGGCCGACTTCAAACAGATCCCCGGCAACCTGTTTTTCACGGCCAAGGATAAGTTCAGCGTTCCGGAGCATGTCCGCACTCAGAAGATGTCCAAATTTGCGAAGAAATTCCTGGTTTGGCAAGCCATCTGCACGTGCGGGAAGCGGAGTGCACCTTTCGTGACCCAGGACACCAGCGGCTGCTTCCTCTCCTGAAGGCCCACAACGTCCCAACAATCTTCTGGCCGGATTTGGCCTCATGCCACTACTCCAAGGACGTGCTGAAGTGGTATGCGGACAATAAGGTCAATTTCGTGCCGAAAATGTTCAACCCTCCCAACACTCCGGAGCTCCGCCCCATCGAGAAGTACTGGGCGATTATGAAGCAGCACCTTCTTAAACGACCTAAGGTAGTGAAGACAGTCGAGGAACTGAAGAAAGTATGGGTTTACATGCAAAAACGGTTGATTCACAGGTTGTGCAGAATCTTATGGCCGGGGTTAAGGCCAAGGTGCGGGCATTTGCGTATGGACTGTAAATAAAATACGAGTAAAATGGTAAAATGAAGTTTAATAGTTATTTCTCAATCCCTGAAAATTTGATGGCAATCGGATGAAAACTCGAATTTTGCGAATCAATTTTGTGTGTGGCAATTTCATCGTGGACACCCTTTAGAAAGAATCAAAACTTTCCGGTGCTTCCAAGCGGAGCGCAAAGAAAATCAACAAAATTTTTAGCATGAGCCCGTTTATTTGCTACAGCAAACCTTCGTGAATAACTCCAACCAAGAAAAAAAAATGCCACTGCATTTTCTGCGGATGTCACAAAGGAAGCTGTAAAGAGTGTGCCTCCTCACCATTCTGAACCATCTTCACTTCAAATGGACACATTGCTACACCAAAAATTACTCATGAAGAGGAAATATATAATTATCTGGAGTCAGAAGATGATACCTATGCCAACTTGCGTCTCTTATTAGATCTACAGTCGTGGATGGTCACAACAATTCAACAATCAGCATTGACATTTTTTTCCTTTTCTTTCCTTTTTTTCATGGGGTGACACTGTCGAATCTTGGTCGAAATACATAGAATGGTGATTTTCCGCGATGTTCCATGTATGGAATTTCTTGAACTTGTACGTAATTCCCTGAACTATTCCAAGCTCATGTGGCTTCAAAAAACTTACTTACTTTTCCTGGTACGAAGCCCCTCAGGATTGCACCTGCACAATCTTACGCCAACTAACTCGGTTCGTGGCTGCTTGTCTCCAATTTCTTGAACGTCTCACACTTCCTAGATCTTGCTCCATTTGATGTATCCACCTTGCTAGCTGTGCTCCTCTGCGTCTTGTACCGGCCGGATTCGGCAAACACAATTTTTGTGGGATTATTGTCCGGCATTCTTACAACGTGTGCCGCCCATCGTACCCGTCCAGCTTTTGCGACTTTCTGGATGCTGGGTTTGCCATAGATTTGCGCCAGCTCGTGGCTCATCCTTCTCCATACACCGTTCTCACATACCCCGCCAAAGATGGTCCTAAGCACTCGTCGTTCAAAAACACCCAGTGCTTTCAGGTCCTCCTCGAGCATCTTCCACTTCTCGTGCCCGTAGAGAACTACCGATCTTATCAGCGTCTTGTACATGGTACATTTAGTACGCAGGTGAAGTTTACCCGACCTCAGGGTCTTGTAGAGTCACGACTTCCAGCAATAATACGCCGACGTATTTCTCTACTGCAGTTGTTATCCGACGTCACCAATGATCCGAGGTACACAAATTCATCCACCACCTCGAACTCATCTCCGTCGATTGTAACGCTTCTGCCTATGTGAGCCCTATCCCGCTTGGTTCCTCCAGCTAACAGATACTTTGTCTTCGACGTATTCATCTTTGATCCGCCACGGCCTGAAACGTTCTTTCGACAATGTCCACGTCGTCAGCGAATCAGATGAACTGGCTGGACTTATTGAAGATCATGCTCCGCATGTTACAACCCGCAAGTTTCATAACACCTTCTAGCGCAATGTTGAACAGGAGACAGGAAAGACTATTGCCTTGTTCGATGTTGCGAGGTTGAAGTTCGCCATAGATTAACTTATCGCAGCCCGAGAAGCCGAGCGATTTCGTGCACACCTCTGTTTAGAGTCCCACGCTGGCACTAAGACGGAGATCAGTCGCTCCTAACATGGAAAACAGACGCCGTTTTGAGCCGCACCTCCATCGTGAACAGACGCTCGGGTTTGGTTGGGTCATAAAATGATGCACCAATGTTAATCAGCAACGATAAACTGTTTAAATCCTGCTAATAACCATGGGTGCACGAACGACAGACTCACTAGCATCCCGAGCAGGAACGAATATCTCGATACCTTAAATTGGTATGGATGGATTTTACCTCTTATGTCATGCTGAACAATATCAAATTTTGGTATCAGATCAGTATTAGGTATTCATTAGTTATTTTCTCCTGCTCGGGATGTGAATCAGCACAATTGTAAACACCCTATTACACTTGTGCCGGTTTACTAGCACTGAGTCAGCTGCTGGCAAACATTGTCATCTGCATGATGAAATTAGATTTCAGCAGGTTATTTTTATAAGAATTAACTGCTAAAAACTGTTTACATCATGCTGATAACTGTTTTTGTCAGCAGCTGTCTCATCAGCGCTACTGAACCAACAAAAGTATAAACCGGGCATAAATGCGTCCAACTAAACACAAATTGTATGCCCGTATATCAGCATTATATTGCAAACGAGCGATAAGCGGGCTTGTTGATTATTTGGGTAAACCATTGAACTACATTTCCGAAAACATGAATCATTATTAACAAAAAAACAACAATACAAAAACGAACCTATTTTCAGATGAGTAGTTTTGAGTTCAGCTACTAGAATTTGGTGAAAAACTCAGATGAAAATAGTTTAGGTAACCAGATTATAAAATGTGTGCAGGCCACTAAATTTAGCTTTGCAGTCGTATATTGCATATACCCTGGGAAGTGTAAGCAACTTCCTGTTCGAAAAATTCCTTGATCGAACCGGGAACCGCAGTCATCGCCTCCAGTTGCACCCGAATGTTGAGAAATCCTCAACAAAAGGCTGACTAAAAGTAAATTAACGGGTGTTCAATAAAAAATGAAAATGATTTCAGTGCCGTCCAGCGCTCTTGTGAGAGCATCGCTGCTAAGTTGCGTCGTACGGCTGACTGAGCCCCTTCCTCAATATGCCTTGACGTTTTTTTAAAGAATAAACAACATGTTTTAAATAAAAAATACTGAATTTGTTGAACACTTCCCTAGTAACCTTGACTAGGCCACCGAGCTCCTTATATAACAAAACAATTACGACCAAGTTTCAGTTCAACTTGTTGTTACTAGATTGCGATCCCGGTGACGACCTCACCGATGACTACAACAACTGCTCTTGAGAAGGATTTGGTACGGATTTCCGATCAACACGTATTTTCTGAAACTCTTATATTATTTCTTTTCCGTACTCGTTCCTCCAACCGAATTTTAATACGCTATATATTATATGAAAAATTAATCCGATTCACACTGAAACTTTATAATGTGAAGGAGCTTGAGATTGAATCCATAATTTTCTGCTCAATAAGCAAAATGGGTCGCCACTAGGCCACCGAGCTCCTTATATCACAAAACGATCAAGTTCCCTTTCTAAAGCCCGATTCAAAGTAAATTTGGACGCATTCAAGTGATCATAACTCAAGAATTAAACAACATTCACAGTTAAACAAAACGTCAGCTTTCAAACGGTATATAACAAGTTATTACATTTCACCGTTTCGAACGAACTGTCGCACTTTACTTGTGATCGATGCCATCATTATCTGCACAGTCGCTGGTAACACTGTACCGGCGAACTTATTCCACTTTAAAAGCATTTGTTGTGCATTTGTCACTTCTTTACCGCATCTTCGAAGTTTTCGCTTGACAATTGTCCAATATTTTTCGATCGGTCTGAACTCAGGGCAATTCGGAGGATTAATCTCTTTGGCGACGAAATTAACATTGTTTGCAGCATACCATTCTAGTACCTCCTTAGAGTAGTGCCAGCTGGCTAGATCATGCCAAAACATAACGTTGGTCTTGTGTTGCCGAATGAAGGGTAAAATCCGCTTTTTCAGACATTCTTTAACCCGTAAAAGCCCGGGACAAACTTTTTATTTTCATAAATTTGTATCTCAGAGATGCCATGGCCGATTTAAATGACTTTTTTTAACATCATTCCGGTGAGTGGTTCTTACATTTGTTGGGTGGTACTCCCCCCCATGACCCTCCCTTTTTTATATATATTCAAGAATGTGTTGGCACAGGGGTTTTTTTTTTTCAATCTCTATAATATATCTTACATATCATTGCGACAACATATTGTTTTTTTTCGTGAAACTCCTGGAAATGATAGAGAACATTCATAAGACCACATGGCTACCATGGAACCGGTTCCGGATGTTCCGGATTATGGTTCCAAATGGTAAAATTTATTGTCTGTCTTAACAATATCAAGCAACATATTAAATCACATCTACTCGACGAAATATGACCAATGGCACTCAAAACGACGTCCACAGAGCCATATGACCACCGTAAAATCGGTTCCGGATATTCCGGATTATGGATCCGTATGGTCAAATTTGATATCGCTCATAACCATACCAAGCGACATATCAAATCACATCTACTCGACGAAATATGACCAATGGCCTTCAAAACGACGTCCACAGAGCCATATGGCCACCGTTAAACCGGTCCAGATATTCCGGATTATGGTTCCACATGGTCAAATTTGAAATCTCTCATAATTATATCAAGCGACATATCAAATCACATCTACTCGACGAAATATGACCAACGGCACTCAAAACGACGTCCACAGAGCCATATGGCAACCCTAAAACCGGTTCCGGATATTCCGGATTATGGTTCCACATGGTCAAATTTGAAATATCTCATAATTATATTAAGCGACATATCAAATCACATCTACTCGATGAAATATGACCAACGGCACTCAAAACGATCTCAACAAAGCCATATGGCAACCGTAAAACCAGTTCCGGATATTCCGGATTATGGTTCTGTATGGTCAAATTTGATATCGCTCATAACCATACCAAGCGACATGTCAAATTACATCTACTCGACGAAATATGACCAATGGCACTCAGAACAACAACAATAGAGCCATAGGGCCACCGTGGAACTGGTTCCAGATATTCCGAATTATGGTTCCGTATGATCGAATTTTATATCTCACGCAACCATATCAAGCGACATATCAAATCACATCTACTCGACGAAATATGACCAATGGCACTAACACAGCAATAACAAAAACTATATGTTCAACATTATGGCCAGTGTTTGGAAAATCATCCTTATATATCATTTATTAAGGAGCCTCCCAGAGAGAATAAGAGCACTGTTTAGAGACCCACGGTGGCACGAGGACGATCATCTGGTACTGGAGTTACAAATTACCAATTGTATGAAATGTAAAAAAAAGATAACAGTACTAACTATGAATAGCTCCAAAATATAAAGCAATTAATTTTTGAACCTCATTGGTGATTGCAAGGAAAAACTCATAAGTGAATTTGAGTTTTTGAGTTTATCCGAAGTGGATGCAGATAAATCCGTTGTTTATCAATTTTTGTTTCTAATATTTAAAATATTTGGTTTAAAATTTATAAAGAAACATAAGAAAGACGATGCAAATATATAAACTGCCTAAGAAACTCAAAACCGTTTCAATTGATCCCGAATTCCATCACTTACGTCTTGTGGAAGGGGACCAGCTTCCAATCGGTTCTCCATTTGTTCTATCGACAGTTCTTCTGAAAGAATTCGCAAAAATTCGGAATGTCGGCTGGGATTCGAATTTTCCCAATTTGGGTACAGCTCTATGAAAATCATGTATGCATTCAGGCATCCAATGTCAATAATTTCAAAGAATTTTTTTTTGATCCACACTGGACTTCTCCTTGCATCGGTTGTATTTCTCGTTCTGTGATCTCCTGCATTGACACCACCCTTGGCTTGATTGTAATATTTTACAACATCCGGTTTTTCAATTCGAGGATCTGTTTCTTGGATACTTTTTGAAGTAATCAAGACGATGGGCTTCTTTCTCTTGCGTTCAAAATATGACGTCAATGTCATAAAAGTGCTGAATCCTTGAATGATTGAATTAGACTCTCGTCCTTTTGAATTAGAAATTCTGGTGGAATTAAGGGTTTGTTTGATCTGACTGTTCCTGTATAGTAAGTGCTGTTATGCCACAGGTAGTTGACGAGGTCTATGGATGAGAATAAATTATCTGCTTTTACCTCCCTCCATTCATTCAAATATGAAGAGACGAGATCAGTGACCACCCGCATAGCTTGATTTTTTTCGAGCATATTATTCACCTTGCCCGTATATACTTGCAAGTTTAGTATATATCCTTGAATTGAAGAACAAACCCATATTTTGATCCTATATTTGCCGGGTTTCGATTTTATATAAACGCGGAATTGGCAGTGTCCTGTGGATACGAAGAAATTTAAAGCCGTTTTTATCAAATCGTGAACTCGTTTTATACATATACAAGGAAAGCAGATCTGACCATGAAAACTAGGGTAAGTGAGCTAGTTTTTGATCCTAGTGGTCCTCTAATTGGCCCTACCTTTATTTTTTTATTAATTCTTTACCAAATTTATTTAGATGCACGATTAGAATATAGATTTTGTCGTATATCTATGCAAATAAAGCCAAGACAATTTATTTTAAATTTAAGTTAGGCGCTAGGGCCAAAAACTGAAGAACTTGTGCCATAATTGGCACACTTACCCTGTTGCTTATACAATCTGCCAAACGTTGCTTATAAACACTTGTGTCAAAGAATTAAATACAAACTACATTCTCTTTCATACTCTTAAGCAATATTTTAATTTGAATCCTTACTTACCTCTGAAAAGGCACAGTCGTTCGTCTACGGTCAAATTTTTGGGAGCGACGTAATTATCTTGACACCTGACAACAAACTTGTCGAACACCGATCGAATTGGTTCAAGTTTGTCATTGCTAACTTGGAACCGCTGAGGACGAGTGGACCGATCGTCAAACCGTAGGCCGATATAGATTTGCTTGAATCGATTTTTACTCATTACCAGTCGGTAGAACTCAATCCGCCAAACTTTATCTGATGTCCATAGTTGATCCAAACTGACATGGTTCTGTTTATTTCGACCGGTCGCAATCAAGATGGCAATAAATCCTAGCATTTCGATTCTTGTTACAGGTTTCCAGCTTTCTGAGAACCTTTGTACGCCATAGCCATTTGTACAAGAAACCACTTCTTCAATAATTTCGGCTGTAAAGAACGCTTCGAAAACATGTCGTGGAGTTTTCATGTTTTTACAATGACTCGCTGGCCCAATATTGAGTAGATGAAATTTACCACCAACGAATGCACTTTCGCTAGAAGTTACCTCCCATCGGTATTGATTTTTACCGATGAAAGCAGGTGTAATTGATTTTGAACTGCATACACGGCCATGTATATAGCGTAGGTTTAGAATTAAAAAATCGAAATATATATATAAAAAATACCTCTCACTCCAGCAGGCCTGGGTTCAATCCCAGTCGGCGCCGCCGGGATATTATAGGGAAGTAAAGCCGTTGATCCCCGGTTCATGAGTTGATGGGTCGATATGTAGGGCCAGAGAGCTGCGTCTCTGGAGTCGGTAGCATTGGTGCTAAGTACGGAAAACAAAATCAAGGAAAAAAATAGTTTTACTTATGTCTCCTTGTAAATTTGATACCAAATATTTGAAATCTTAGAACCAAAAATTGATAGACAACGGATTTGCCTGCATCCAAATATCTGGAGCCGTTCATATGATTTTATGTTTTTTTTTATTTGAGATTGGTGATAAATATTTCGTCGAGTACATATGCTTTGATGATTTATCGTATGATATGAAAATGATTAACCATGAAATTAAAGAAAATTAATCCATTACCTGGTTCATCGGAAACCTATTCTAAGTTATCAAAATATCTCTATTTATTTTTCTGAAAATCTTGAACCGGTTTCACAGTGGCACTATGGCTCTATAGTTGTTGTTTTGAGTGCCATTGGACATATTTCATTGAGTAGATGTGATTTGATATGTCGCTTGATATGGTTGTGTGAGATATAAAATTCGATCATACGGAATATCTGGAACCGGTTCCACGGTGGCCCTATGGCTCTATTGTTGTTGTTTTGAGTGCCATTGGTCATATTTCGTCGAGTAGATGTAATTTGATATGTCGCTTGGTATGGTTATGAGCGATATCAAATTTGACCATACAGAACTATAATCCGGAATATCCGGAACCGGTTTTACGGTTTTTATATGGCTCTGTGGACGTCGTTTTAAGTGCCGTTGGTCATATTTCATCGAGTAGATGTGATTTGATATGTCGCTTGATATAATTATGAGAGATTTCAAATTTGACCATGTGGAACCATAATCCGGAATATCTGGACCGGTTTAACGGTGGCCATATGGCTCTGTGGACGTCTTTTCGAGTGCCATTGGTCATATTTCGTCGAGTAGATGTGATTTAATATGTTGATTGATATTGTTATGACAGACAATAATTTTTTCCATTTGGAACCATAATCCGGAACATCCGGAATCGGTTCCATGGTAGCCATGTGGTCTTATGAATGTTCTCTATCATTTCCAGGAGTTTCACGAAAAAATCAATATGTTGTCGCAATGATATGTAAGATATGTGATAAAGATTGAAAAAAAAATACCCCTGTGCCAACACATTCTTGAATATATAGAAAAGAGGGAGGGTCATGGGGGAGAGTACCACCCAACAAATGTAAGAACCACTCTCCGGAATGATGTTAAAAAAAAAGTCATTTAAATCAGCCATGGCATCTCTGAGATACAAATTTTTGAAAATAAAAGTTTGTCCCGGGTTTTTACGGGTTAATGTAAACCTTCGACGTCATTGTGTGAGATGTGATGAAAACCTTGGTTCTAAGGCCACAACTGCAGATTACTTGCCAAATCATTAGTTTCCGAGCAAACTTATCAGCAAAAACATATTTATACCTTGAAGGGACATCCCCACGACCAGTTGGCAGGTAAAATTTTCGTCCGGGGATTTGATTACAATCCATTCTGACATATGTTTCGTCATCCATTAAAATACAGCCATCAAATTTCGTTAAAACTCGTTAGTAAAGTAATCGTGCTCGCTTTTTGGCCACTAAATTTTGTTTCAGGGAGCGATTCGGATGTTTACTGGCACAAAAAGACTTATATCCTTCTCTTGAAAGGATGTTACGCACGGTGGAAAAGTTGGAATCGTATTTCTTTGCCAAATCACGTATGGAGATACCTGGGTTGCTTTTCACGTACCTCAACACCTTTCTTCTCAGCTCTTTGTCCCTAGTGCTTATGATAGATGCGCTGTGCTCTATCCACACTCAGAGTATCCTTGTAACGTTTGATAACAAGACACACTTTAACACTTTTGCTATTTTTGAGGCAGACTACGAAGGGTTCTCTAGATTTTTGTGCACAATTTATTTTCTTTTCTCAAGTTCCATGATCCGTAATTTCGTTATGCGTCGATCAATCGAGAAAAACTTTTCACCAATTTCTTCGTCAATGAAACATCAACAAATGCCTGTCAAACGTTTTTTTTTTGTTCCAACCACCAGGGGTGCGGTGGCGTATTAAACCGTGCGTCCAGATTTACTTTGAATCAAGCTTTACTTGCTGTTACAAAATTTCCGGCGGCGACGTCACAGACGACGACAACAATTGCTCTTGAGAAGGAATTTATTCTTAAATTGACAAAGACTAGTAATAAAATCTCCAATTTTTATAACGGGATGCAGGTCCGTCAAACATGACACAGACTTTATTCATAGTTAAGTGCTGTCATGTATGTAGAAAAGCAATCATTTGTGAGATTAATAAGTTTCCAGATACAAAATCATGAAGCAAATCTTTTGAAATGACTACATAATTTAAATGATTAATTTTTCCATCATGTTTAAAATAAATGATAACTGATAAATGATTATTCCAGTGATGACTTTGAACTTAGTAAAACAAAAGTATAGTTTCCTGAAAAATCCCATATTACTACAAATTCACCTTCCTGTAATTTTGATTTATTTTGCAACAACCTAGACTGCTGTTGTTTTATAAAACTATGAGGTATTAATTTTTTGAATTTACCAATTAAATAAGAAAATTATTCATCTGGCTGTTTAACTGATGTTTCTATTTCAAACCTGTCGGTTGCAGTATTGGCAAAATCAGCAATCAATTGATATTTTTCCGCTCTCATGCGCTCGAAATATCACGCGTGATATTGGAACAAAATATCATGCTTGAAATTGATTTTGCTAGCTCCTTTGATATTGCGAGACTATTCACAACGTGCAAAAATCAAGCTGAGAGTTGACTCGACACAAAAATGATTCCGTTGCACATCGTTTTCTTATAAAGAGATAGTATAGTTTGCTATCTCTTTTTACTCCTCACCGATGGCAGACAAGAAGTGACTGCTGCCAGCCGTTATGGAAGTTTAGACTGCATTCGGGTGTAAAGCAAAAATCATGGAACTCAAACTCACCACAGCTTGTTGAGATTTGCAGCTGGTGAGATTTGTTAGCTTGATATTCTGAACTGCGATATCACAGCTTGCAAAATCAACCGCAGTTGTTTGCTTGTTGATTTTTGTCTACGAAAATCAAGCGTGATCTTAGGCGTTGATGAGATTTGATTTTTTGATATTTTCCCAACACTGGTCGGTTGTGACCCATTGCTCAAATTTTCCACGATTTCTTCACAATTGGCACAAAAAGGAGCATGCATGTTCAATTCAATAAACTTACACTCGATTTAAAAAGACCAGCCAGCCCCGCAGCGCACTGATTGCAACGGCTATCTTGAAGATTCGCAATCTTCTGTCAACATGTTAGCCTTGATGATGATCATCGCTTCAAATATAACATTCTCTTGTCGGATGCACTTCACAGAAGGAGAAGGATCATAAACTTCTCACCCACCGGCGGCAGCAGCAAGTTCAGTAGATGAAATAGCTGCTCAAATAAAAAAGCAATTGGAAAATAAACAGCAATCTGGTTGAATAAATATTACCCAACAACAATCCACGGGTTGCTCTCAGATTTAGCTCTTTTTTTTTTGCTACGCCAACGACGAATGTTTATTGGAATCTACACCTAGTACTAGTACCAGAAGGCAACCCCCGACCTGTTCGGAGAAGGGAAAATCGTCCAAAGTTCAGCTGTGCTTGGGGAAAAGAAAAATTCCGACGAGAGGAGAAGATTTCCTACTAGGGTATTTTGTTTTGCCAGTACCAGTACCATGCCAAGCCGGGGAGAGTCCCCAGCCCAAGTTCATCCTATTGCCGCAGCATCTCGTTTCCTTTCGCTCCCACCCGCCGGATCTCGTTCGCCTATTTTTCATGCAAATATTTACTCAAGTGACTGTTATGATTTTCCTTTGCTTTCCTTTCTTCCTGTTGTGTTTTTTTTTCTCTTTCTGGTCGTATGATTCTCGTCCTGTTTGGCTGTTTGGGGATGACTTGTAGGAGCCGTCAACTATCTGTGGAACCGTATCGCACTGCCGCAGTGTAGAAGCAGCAGCAGCAGCAGCAGCATCCGAGAATCCAATGTCATTACGGCCATGGTCTGTTGGAGAAGAAGAGAGTCGCAGATTGTGTAGTTAGTGTGTGGGCATATTTGGATGTGTCTTTTCTAGTTGCAACTTTGAACTGTGTGAACGCTGTGAAGGGTTGCCAGATGGAAGTGACAATTTTCGTTGATTTGGAACTTCCAGAGCTTCTAGAGTTTTCGGTCTTGCTAGGCCTTTCAAACATTTGTGAGCGACAATTCATCGTGATACATTGGCAACAACAGCAGGCAGGATACACTGAATCCCACCGCACCAGTTTATATTCCTACAGCAACCATAAACACACACCCAGCTTGCCATTCGAGTCAAATCATATGGCCCCAGAAGTGTGGTAGGTCCCAGCATAACTGAAGGTAAATATTTCATCGAGATTTATTCCACTGCTGCATTCCAGTTGTTGCCTGCTCTTCGCCGTCGTCGTCGTCATCGTCGTCATCGTCGTTGTCGAGAGACGGCGGACAAGAGCAGCACAGATTTGCCTCCAAGCTCAGATTGTCGTCACCTCTTGGCTTTTTCTGTGTGTTGCAATTTAGCATCAACTGGAGCTGAAATCGGATCGTAACCTAGAGACTCCTTTTTTCTGCTACTGACTGTAGTAGGTCCTGCGGGATAAAAAAAAAAAGAAGCTTATGTATACTGAAGGTTTCGTATTGCACAAATAGGAGTTAGGGCAACTTTTGCGGCTACTGCAGTTTCTCATTATGCGATTTGTCAGCAGAAGCAAAAGGATAAGCGGCGATGTTTTTTCCCTGTTTGCTTTTGCTCTGCATTCGAGTCAACCTACAAACGGGATGAAGCACTGCCCCGGCAATGTGGGTGGCAAAGTGAAAGAAGGAAAAAGTGGATTAAGTCATATCTTGATTATACTGATTAAATGTGAAGGCGTGACTCTGTGAAGGGAAAGCTTCCGGATGCCGGCGAGAGCACAGATGATTATCCTCACCGTAATGAGATTATAATCATGTGTCGGAATCGTTCAGCTGCAGTAGCAGGTTGCCGTAGAACTTAACAAGGTTTGTGTGATCAGTGTGGCAACTACAAGCAACTGAGGTTTGAAATTGTAAGTCTTATTATTATCAGTATACAAATAAAAAAACCTGAATTTATCCACGCAGGGTGGAATTTGGGCCTTCAAATAGCTTAGTATTGTATACTAACGTGTTATACTTTAATTTAGATGATCACTTCGTCGCATCACTGTTCACTCGCTGCTATATTAACTTTTCAAACCTTGGACGAAACTAGGTGAAAATTTTCCCCGTCGCGGGCTGAACTGAGCGGTATCTGAGAAACCGGTAAACGGTCCGGGAGCACATCGGCTAAGTGGTGGCAGCCGAAGATCACATTGTAAGTCGAGTTCGAATGTAGCTTTAGACTGATTGCTTGATCCAAATATAGTGACTTAAATACTCGTTTTTAAGTCGCATCTTTGAGATGCACATCAGATTGGATTTATCGTTTGTATGTATTAGTATGTTTTAGTAATTTGAACATATGTATTGGTTGTGGTTTAAGGACTCCAATACATATACTAAATTCGAGATTATTTTCAAATAGGTGGGAAGTATTGCAACCGATAGTTTCATAATGTTGGCTTGTGACTCCGTCACAGTTTACTCACATGGTCGCCCTAAATCCCTCTCTGCTTTTAGTCTCTCAGTTTACCATCCCTTTTCATTCGCACGAAACACCACTCAATAAGATGGTTGCCAATAGGAGCTCACTTATGGAGAAGGCTTATTGAATACAACCTGGTCTATACAAGGTGTGAAATTCATGGCCGGTACGTATTGGTGCAGTTCGTTTTTCACTCGGCTTTCAGTCGGCTTCACACGATTTGCTTCTCTCGTACGCTCAAGCACGCTCGTAGTTACGTCATAGCGTTTGTTTCAATCAGCTTTTGCATTGGAAATTGAATATGAATTATAAAATGTCTGTATGAATCCAAAATGTATCAATGCTTTTCCACTGAATGTTGAGATAATGTATTGATTATTTTATTAGCACACTGTATGACATGAAAAGGCCTGCTGGTTAGTTTTTGCCCGTTTCCAAGTAAGAAGTTACTATAAATGGGTTTATTTATTTATTTCTACTTGTCAACAGATAAAATAGTTACCCTAATGACAATTTTCTATATCTAAACATCAAAACTGCTTCAAACACAAAATTAACGCAAACATCTCTTAAAGCTACGCTTATTTTTCTCGCGGGACACATTAAAATCGAACACATAATAACAACTATTGAAAACGCGGCACATACTCAACATTGGTTCGTGTACGCCATAGTTGGTCCTCGAACGCCGGTTGTTGAAGAACGCATGCAGCCGGAGGTCCCGTCGTTGAGTGTTGAAGTCAAGAAGACTGAGAAGTGTGGAGAAGTCGACGTTCCCTTGCACAAGATCCGCAACGAAACAAGCCTTCGCCACATTACGCCTTCCTTCCAAGAGCTCCAGGTCGATGAGGTTACAGCGACTTTCATAGCTCGGCAAGTTACGCGGGTCGCGCCAACGAAGGTGTCGCAACGCAAAGCGAATAAATTTTCGCTGAACAGCTTCAATTCTATGGATGGCATTCTTATAGAATGGCGACCAAACAACGGCAGAGTATTCCAGTATAGGTCGAACCAGGGAATAGTATAACGCCTTCAGGCAATACACGTCCTTGAAGCTTTTGGCGAAATGGAATAAAAATCCTAGCTGCGATGAAGCTTTAGATACAACATAAGCAATGTGATCCTTGAACGTTAATTTGCAATCGAGCATGACTCCTAAGTCCTTGACAGTCGATTCGCGTTTCAAGCTTATTCCTCTTAAGGTGTAATCGTGGAAATGCATCGCCCGTTTACGTCCAAATGAGATGACCGAGCACTTGGACACATTTAAAGACATCCTGTTTATCCGGCACCAATCATCAAAGACTTCAAGTTCTTGGTGGAGGAAATGAGCGTCTTGAGGCCCTTTTATTACGTAGTAGAGCTTCATGTCGTCGGCGTACGAGAGTTTAAGGCATTTGAGGATCAAGTTCACGTCGTTCATATACAACAGGAAAAGCAATGGCCCCAGGTGGCTGCCTTGAGGAACACCAGATGTAACAATGAAGGGTGGAGAAGCGTAGTCACCGATCTTAACAGACATAGATCTGCCAGTCAGATAGGAGCGAAGCCAGGTAAGTAGACTCCCATGAACACCCATTTTGTCATATTTAGAGATGGTAATTTCATGGTTCACTCTATCGAAAGCTGCAGAGAGGTCGGTGTATATGGCGTCAACTTGATGGCCACGTTCAATCTCACGAATAATGAACGATGTAAAAACAGTTAGATTAGTCGTCGTCGAGCGCTTAGGCATGAAGCCGTGTTGATCCTGAGAAATACTGTACGAGCAGTCTTGAACCAACTTTTCCAGGACAATTAGCTCGAATAGTTTGGAGATAGCACTCAATGCAGCTATTCCGCGGTAATTGGCGACAGTCTGCTTGCATCCTTTTTTGTGAACAGGGAAAACAAACGAATCCTTCCAACATTCTGGAAAAACTCCGGAGGTCATTGACAAGTTGAAGACCTTAGCTAAGGGCTCTGAAAGAGTGTCTAAGCAACGTTTCAGTACTAATGAGGGAATGCCATCTGGACCAGATCCTGTTGATGTTTTCATCTGTTTCCCGGCTGAAATCACCATGTCGCTGTGGATGGTGAATGGAGAACCAAACACCGACGTACGAGGGACATTACTCGTGGCAGCAGCAATTTCCTGAGCATCAAGAACTTCGTCTGAAAAAACGCTGCTGAATTGTGTGCGAAACATATTGGCGATTTCAGCGACGGGGTTGGCATCAGTAACGCCATCAGTCATATTGGACGGCAATCCCGTTTCTTTCCGTTGCTCGTTCACATATCGCCAGAATTCCTTAGGATTAGCTTTGAGACGACTCTGCAAGTGAGACTGATGTGCGTTGTACAAGCTTGCATTGAGATCTCTGTACTCGTTGTTGGCGCGGACGTAATTAGCCTTCGTAGAATCTGTGTGATATTTACTGTGTTTCCTCAGTGCAGCCCTTTTCACCTTTTTCAGATGCTTAAGATCAGAGTTCGACCAGGCGGGTTTGGCAGGTTTACACCGTAGTTTTTTAGGCACAAACTGATCGATAGCGTAGAATATGATACCACACATGGTCGAGGCAGCCAGATTCGCATCCCCGGAGTCTAGTGTCGCATTCCAATCCACATTAGCGAGAAAGTTATTCATTCGCTCGAAGTCTCCTTTGTGAAAGTTGTAGAAGACGGTTTCGGCGTGGTCTTGGAAGCGTTTCTCAGGATCGATTGCAAGCGTCAACAGTAGAGGTGAATGATGTCTGCAGTTTTTGACGAGCGGTGGCGGAGCATGGGTAACAGAGCAGCTTTGTCCCAAATCCTCCCCGACAAAGCACAGATCGAGCAAACGGTTGTTTGCATTCAGAACGCCATTCACTTGCTGAAGCCTTGCGGTTGATACAAAAAAAAATACAAAACGCCTGCTGATATTTTCCGGATACTTTACAAAAGCATACAAGCAAGCGCAATCATCATGTAAACATATCTAGAATTTACTGTACTTCATATTTCACAAATTTGCTTTCGAGTGCTATGACGTCGTGGTCATCCTCTCCCGCAATGTTTACCTTTTTCTCTCTACCAACACATACGTGAGGGCTAGATCTCCACACCTTGTATAGACCAGGTTGTATTGAATAGTGGAAAAGTGTTTGTTTTGTTGTACCTGTTAACTATGGTTTTAAGGTGTTTTTTTATAATGAACAAGAATCCTCGGTTCTATAAAGTTAATTTGATTTAGCCTTATCAAATAAATTAATAAACAAATTTATTTATTTATTTTATAAGTCATCTGACAAAGTGGTCTTAATGAATAAACTATTCGTCTTAAATAAGGTTCAGTCTTCTTACTCCATTCACAAATTGAGGTGTGGACGTACCAAAATCAAACACGGACTCGACGGATACAAACATACGAACCATTGCACAAATAGGCTAGTTGTAGCCAGAGAGAGTACGATGAAAGCTCGGTTGCATCAGGGATTGCTGACTTAACATCCTACCTGAAGCACGGAAATCAAGCAGTGACAGAAGATGAGAGCAATCGACGTCACCGTTGAGTAATAAACGTAGCCTGTTGTAGCTTACGTCTTCGATCAAGCATTTCGAGGTCAAGCAGACGGCATCTATCGGGATATGCTGGAAGGTTCAAAGGATCACGCCACGGTAGGTTTCTGACCGCAAGTCGTATGAATCTTTTTTGCACACGCTCGATTCTTAGATTCCATGATACGTCGTTTGAAGCCCGTACATCTGAAGCATTTTCTAGGATCGGCCTTACGAGTGAACAATACAATGCTTTTAGACAGTGTAGATCGGTGAAATTCATCGCAATCTTAGAGAGGAAGCCAAGTTGACAATTAGCCTTGGAAATAATCAATGCATAATGGGAATGAAAGGAAAGCTTCGAGTCCAATACGACACCAAGATCCGTCACTTGATCCACTCTGCTAAGAACAGTATCATTGATGTGCGGTATTCGTAAATTAACGGGTATTTGTACCGCGACGCTGATGACAAGCTTGTTCGAGCGGCACCACTGACCGAACATGTTGAGCAACATTTGCAGGTGAAAACAGTCCTCGATGCAGCGTAGCACCACATAGATTTTCAGATCATCAGCATATATGAGCTTGCAATTTTGGCCAAGGGTAGATGCAGCGTCATTGAAGAATAACACAAACAATAACAGTCCCAAATTACTTCCTTGCGGGACACCGGACGTGCCAGCAAATGGCGATGAAACATAAGATCCGTGTTTAACGTACAGCGTTCTGCCAGTCAAGTACGATGACAACCACGACACCAATCGATTTTAGGCTCCCAATCGGGATAGCTTGCAGAGCAACACTTTATGATCAATTTTGTCAAAAGCCGCCTTTAGGTCCGTATAGTCAACCTACGCTTTATCTCCCATAGCCGAAAAACAGGTAGTAGTTAGATCCAGCAAGTTAGTAGCAACAGACCTACCGGGAATAAATCCATGTTGATCTGACGAAATGTGGTTTTTTGTAGCGCGTAGAATTTGATCACTGATGATAATCTCGAGAAGCTTCGATGCGGCAGAAAGGCTGGTTATCCCACGGTAGTTTTTATCATCTCGTCGGTCACCACTTTTGTGCACAGGAAACATGCACGATAGTTTTCATCTCATGGGTGTAGAGTTATGATTATAGTATTTCTATAATGTGTTTATAATAAGGTAAATTGGGTAAACTAGATTAACCGTGCGAGTGGAGAGTTTGAACAACCGACGCACAGTGTAGAGTTGGAGGCAGCGAGCGTGCGCTGTGCAGAAAACGAACACGGCAGTGGAGAAAAGACACTATTGCTGATCGGACGTTACTGAACGCGCGGCTTGCAAAGTGGAGGTGTTGTACCAGCGGAATCACAAGACCTACGGAACGAGGATTGTACGGATCTTACAATGGGAAATTCACCTAGCTCAAACGAACGGTTGAAAATGAAGGCTAGCGGCTTAGCTACTGTGCATGCGCAGTGACGGAAAACAGCAGGAGCCAGGAGCAAATAAATTCTTCAACTTTTTTGACGCACCGATGATCATTGCAGATGAAATATCGAACGTGTCTAAATCAACTGCATCCAGCGCGACATTTGACGCAGCCAGTTCGTCCTCGACGTCGGACGATGACACTGGTTCGAAGATGGATGCGAAATGCATCGCGAAGAAATTGCATGCTTCTTCTTCACTATTGGACTCTTTGCCATCATGAATCACATCAGGCGGAACTGATGAGCTTGTCCTCTTGCTGTTTACGAAACCCCAAAACGATTTCGGATCCCGGCGTAAACCAAACTGCACCCTCAAAACGTGTGATTTGAAGAGTGAAGCATTCAACTTACTGTAGCCGTCGCTCGCTCGTGTGAAGTTAGCTTTTGCAAATACGGATTTAGCTATGCGCCCGGAAATAACGTTGCCACACCCAACCGGTGGATGTAAGATTCGCTTACAATTATGTGGGATTCATCATCAGAGGATGTAAATGGAGACCGCATGAACCGAGGATGCGATATACCTAGCTGTGGTCCGATGTAAGAAAATTGGAGACCGAAAAATGTGGAGTTGTATTAGTGCGTGAAATTAATTATGTCGAAAAAAATAGAAAAAAGGTTGCCGACTGGACTCGAACCACGGACGTTGCGATTATCAAACCTGTGCTTTCTCCACTGCCCTCTACATGCTTATGAATTAAAGTTAGCCTAAAAGTAAACATGAAGCGTTCATTTTCTCGCATGCTCGACTTCGTATGCTTTTTCTGCTGGAGAGATTTGAGTTGTTCTACAATGTGCGTCGTTCTACAAGCTTACTGGTACCTATAGTCGAAAGCGTAGATGCAACACGAAATAAAAATGCTCGACTTCGTATGCTTTTTCTGCTGGAGAGATTCGAGACAAGTGTGTGCGTCGTTCTACAATGTTCTACAATGTGCGTCGTTCTACAAGCTTACTGGTATAGTCGAAAGCGTAGATGGAACACGAAATAAAAAAAGACAAAAAACCATTACATCGCCTGCATGGCAATTTCTAACATTCGTTGCGATGTTCATGAACAGAGGATGATAGGAAACGGAACTAACATTCATTGTAATAGATTTTTGGTTTGCGTGCACCGATTACGTTTTTTCTTAGATTTCCTAAGAAGGGGCGTACTCCAAGGAGGAGAGACAGGTTTCTCTTCGTAGGAACGATTAATTTCAACCATTGGCGGATGATAGCACAAAAATTTGAGGCCATGTCATGGACATCCACACTGTCGTAGACACAATGCCAGTCGAGGCCTGACAGCTTAGCGAAAAGCACATCAAAGTCGATTTTGCGGTAAGTGAGTGCTT
Source organism: Ochlerotatus camptorhynchus (assembly GCF_037179485.1). NCBI lineage: Eukaryota > Metazoa > Arthropoda > Insecta > Diptera > Culicidae > Ochlerotatus > Ochlerotatus camptorhynchus. Next base: position 2,916,457 of record NW_027040494.1, on the reverse strand, counting down.
TTTCAAATTAATTTGCCACCGGAAGTGGCCTAGGACATTCAACTGCAACATTAACGCGAATATTATGGCAGATCTACTGGCAGCAATGGATCATCAGCAGAATATACTACAGAAGAGCTAGCCACGGGCGCGAAAACCAAATCGAGAGTGCGACCTAAATTATTCAGCTGTACGTTAACTTGATTCAGGTTCAAGAAGCCCATACCTTCGAATAACGCTGTAGGGGAAACGCTCCTATAGTTGCGGTACGTTAGAAGCGTTAGGTTCCTATAGTTGTGTATGGAGTCTCCATACACAACTATAGGAACCTAACGCTTCTAACTTACCGCAACTATAGGAGCGTTTCCCCTACTCGCCGAAGTCAAAAGCGTCGAAAAAGCAAGACGAATGCCATTTTCATCCTCAGACCAGGCAGTACACTGTACACAAACATCATCCTCTGATCGAATAAAACCTCAGACCATTCAAAACAAAACACCGAAATCGCTTTTTCGAATGATAGCTGCTACCGGATGACGGTTGATTTGAAATCAGATGATTTTCCTCTCGACTACAGGATGAAAATTGTTATGAGAAGAAACCGGGCCTTCAATTGAAATGCGTAATGCTCTTTGCAGAATGACTGTCATACTAAATGGAAATGCATATGGTATTGGTTCAGCCCCTTAACGAAAATCATTCAAAATGATGATGTAAATAATTCTATCGAGCGTCATTTGCTGATCGGAGCTGACAAACGAGGTGGAAGGATATGCATCGCTATCAGAGCTGTTACGAACAAAGGTAAAGGATGAAAACCAATGTTTGGCTAATTCGTGGTGGAGGAGGTTTTCTCCACCACGAAAATTTTTTGTGTCCATAATGGAATGGCTTATTATGGCTATTCAATATGGAATTGTAAATAATAAAATTATAAATCTAATTAAAAGCACTTGCATGTCACACTATTTTTAAATGTTTGTCCTCTGAGTGCCGTATGTTTTATAGCTAATTTTCAAACCAAAATCATCCTGTTTTTGGATGACAGTCATATGGTTGTTCATCATCTGACGACGAATTCAACCATAAGAAAATCATCCGAAATTCGAATGTATATTGTTAAAGGGCTCGAGCAATGCAATAATCATTCGAAGTATTGCGGATGTTTTGGTTCAGTGTACGAGGTTGATTGTAATCGCCGCACACGAGTACAATGTCATTCAGAGAAGCGTTGTCGCAGAGTTCACGAACGGTGGCGATGTGTTCTTCAATCAGATCGACATTACGGCTTTTGTCCGGTGGAATGTAGATATTGCACATCAGGAATCGACGACCACGAATATTGGCAGAAACACACACTTGCTCCAGTCTCCTCCCATTGTTCGTATCAATGCGCAAGCTGCCATGTCGTTCGGCAACGGCTATGAGCGCACCACTAAAGCAGTGCTTGTCGCTATTCAAAGGGGAACGATCACAACGGAAAACGTTGAAGGAATTTCGAAAAACCTGCAGGAAATTAATGCTTTCGTCTAATCCTGTCTCCGTTAGCATAACGACATCGTAGGTACTGTCGAGAAATGCCAAAAAAAATGTCGTCCAGTTTAGTCCTCAAACCTCTCACGATTTGATAATAAATCCAGACATCTCCAACACCCAACCGGTGGATGTAAGATTCGCTTACAATTATGTGGGATTCATCATCAGAGGATGTAAGTGGAGACCGCATGAACCGAGGATGCGATATACCTAGCTGCGGTCCGATGTAAGAAAATTGGAGACCGAAAAATGTGGAGTGTATTAGTGAGTGAAATTAATTATGTCGAAAAAAAAAATAGAAAAAAGGTTGCCGCCTGGAATCGAACCACGGACGTTGCGACTATCAGACCTGTGCTTTTTCCACTGCTTTCTCCATGCTTCTGAATATGGGCAGACTAAAAGCAAGCATGAAGCGCTCATTTTCTCGCATACTCGACTTCGTATGCTTTTTCTGCTGGAGAGATTCGAGACAAGTGTGTGCGTCGTTCTACAATGTTCTACAATGTGCGTCGTTCTACAAGCTTACTGGTATAGTCGAAAGCGTAGATGGAACACGAAATAAAAAAGACAAAAAACCATTACATCGCCTGCATTGTCAATTTCTAACATTCGTTGCGATGTTCATGAACAGAGGATGATAGGAAACGGAACTAACATTCATTGTAATAGATTTTTGGTTTGCGTGTAGGGAACGAAAGTTATTCAGAACGAAAATTGCTGTTACTGCAAGGATACTTGCCATGATAGGCAGCTTGGAAGACCCCATCGCCAGTACTAGACTCAGGGCCGGGACGAATTGGGTGACAGGAACGAGAAAGCTGCGAGATAGTTTCCATGACGGCTACGGGCTCGACTGAGCTAGGCGGGTCAGAGGCTTCCGTACTGCTATGCGTAGGGCGTCCCGGGTCAGATGACGATGAGCTTGGTTGTGTTGAAGAGTGGCGTGAAGATGAAGCGTTGAAAAGTGATGAAGGTCTATGCGTTGGTATATTGCAACAAATAGTGTCCTCAAACGCTGGAATCGGAAGGACGATCAGGAAGTGAAAGTTTATGAAAAAGAACGTACTTGCCTAGGAAAGCAGGCTGGAGGACCTCAACTACAGTCTCGACAGCAGGACCGCGACGACTATGATGAATGTTGGCAGCAATAGACCGAACTGTGTCGAGCTGAGAAGAGGCCTCCAATGTGCTTTTTAACATGCGTCACGGGGTCCGTCTATCCGACAGGAAGCATCAGTTTTTTAGGAAATTGACAAACTCCCGTAATCGGATACCAACGGACCAAGTCGAGGGTTCCAACGCCAATTCCTTCAGATTAGGGTCCAATCCGATTTTGTAAGACACAAACGTCAAGTTGGTGGTATCTTTGCCCTTCGGAACAAGTCGCACCAGCAGCAGCATCCGAAGTACACAAGCAGCGCGTATTTCAATTGTAGTTGTTTATTTCAGATTCAGGGAATATGATTCAAAAATTCATGAAGCCAAAACATAGTTATCCGGTATTTCCATAAAATTTAAAACTTTCGACCTTTGTGCTCCATTAGGGTTTGTACAGACTCTTCAAATACCGTAGTGGCTGTCTTTGTCCAAATTAGTAGGAATTGTTTGATATCTTGTATTTCTTGTTTCTTTCCAGAAAGCTTCCGCTTCATCAGAGCCCGATCTGAATCGATTGGACGTAACTCTGGACAATTTGGCGGATTTGCGGTTTTTGGTACAATATTTACTTGATTTGCTTCGTACTACTCCATCACAGTTGTAGCATAATGGCATGATGTTCAGCCAGAACAAACGGTTTTCTTTGTGGCTTTTGATGAAGAGTGGCAATCGCTTCTGCAGGCACTCTTTCTGGTAAACCACCTTGTTGATTATACCTCTAGTGACGAAAGATTTACTCTTTCGGCCACACACGTGCAAATTGCTTAACAGATAAGGTTTTTTTTTTGGGAAATTTCGATGACTTCTTCGTCCTGAAATACTCATCTGTAGCATTTTTAGCCATAGCATTATAGAAAGACAGCTCTGGAAGCTTCTTGAAATCCTCCAGGACATAAGTTTTGTCGTCCATAACAACGTTTGAGCCACCGTTCAAACAGAGAGATTCGGGTTTCCCTTCTATATCCTCTTCATCTTTCGGTCCATGACAGGAGCAGCACGTCCAATGTTTTTACCACTTTTCGGTTTCCTCTCGACCGTCAAACGTTCCGAAAATGATTTGAGCACACCGTGAACAGTGGATTCAGGAAAATCCATTTTTTTGCAAGTTCCCGTATTGACAATTCAGGATTTACATTACGTCCGTACAAAATCTACTCGCGCACGTGTTTTCGTTACCATCTTGAACACTTAACATGGAATGTAAACACCAATCATAGTATTTTCCATCAATAACTCCCAGCTACACCTCAGCGAAATTTTGCACTCTTACGTGCAATATTTCAAAAGTTACAGTGATTTGAAGGTGTCCGGATTAATGTGAATACAGACCTTAGTTTAGCATACTTGAAATTAAAATCTAAAAACATGTAAAGCTCCGAAATGCTTATGATTAATAGTAGATAAGACCTTTGAATATTTTTAATAAAGTATAATAAATTAAAATTAAAATGCTTTAAGTGGGCAACCACAAAAACATAATTATAAATAAAAATTGATGATTTCTATGACTGAAGTTAAAATAAATAAAGGGCCACCCACATTAGATCCGTTTGTGTTGCGTTGACGTAAATTTGACAGTTAGACAATAGATTTAGCTGTCACTTTGCCGCAACGCGTCCGATCCGGATCTAATGTGTGTGGGCCTTAAGAGCTTCGAGTTTCTAACAGTTAGTTTTGGATGCTTAAAATTGAAAATTTTAAAAAATTGGGCTCATGCAGCTTGGCTTGAATCCTACAATAAACGTTAGAGCTTGGCTTAAATTGTCATAATAAATGTCACTCAAGATTGACGTTACATTTGATTATATGAATCTTAGGTGAAACTCTAAGTTCTGAAATTCAGAATGACAGAATTTTAAATGAATTTTTTGAAATTTAAATTAATGTGTTAATAAATAGAACTTTGACTGGCATTAAAATCTAAAAGAGGAAATGTCCCTAATTTGGGCCCATACATAAATTCAGCAATCGACTAAATTTTCAAAAGCGACCAAAAATATCCATTAATACCGTCCCAATGACGCGTTCATCTAGATAAAATTGATAAATAGCAAATTTTTAGCGATGGGCCCAATCTTAGATCCATTACAGCCATTTTCCCTATGTTTAAAAATTTGGTGAAGCTGTTAGTTTCCTCGTTATAATAAAACATTAGGTTAGTTGATATTTGACTAGATAAAGCTCAATGATAAATTATAGTTTCTTTATTAAATTAAAATTGTAATAATGTGGAGCAGAACGATTTTTGAGCGTCTTAAGTATAATAGTAAATTGTTGCTAATTTAAATTTAAAAATATTGAAAAGTAAATTAATCATCGAGTTGCTGTTATTGCCATGTAGTCATGTTAACATCTAAAACGATTGACGAATCTTGAATGTTGATGAGCTTGAGATTAGACTTACGATGTTCTGCTCAGTAAGCAAAAAACGGTAGCTCTAAGGCCACCGAGCCCCTCATATCACATTATACCGTTACTCAAGTTGTTATAACTATACAAACACGGCACCGACGACAGCGAAAAGTTTTACAAAATACACGATAAACAAGCGATCTTACCATACATTTTTAATATTACAGGACCTGGGACCGCGATTTTCTGCTCAGTAAGCAAGTCATTGCAACCGTTGATCTTTCAAATCCGAAAACTAATAGCTACGAAAGAGTACTTAGGCCTTCATAAAGTTCCACTTTCACGCGACGTTCAATGTTTTGATTTATTCTTTATACATTGTTCAGGCAATCATAATAAGCTATGACCGACGTGACGATTGTTTAAGCCCTGGTTAAACAAGCAATTCAAATGAAATTACGCTCTCGGTAATTCGTATAGTTTCAGTGGCTGATAGTAAATTTTAAATATACTAACGGTACTGCCTACGGCACCTACGACGGCGATTACGACGACGACCACAGCGAATTTGTAACTTACCATTTGTCTAGGATATAACACCTTTGCCCGGCACCTCCACTTGAGCTTGATGTCTGCTATCTGTCACTGTTTGTAAAAACATCTAATAGCAATTACCTTTGTTGTAATACTTCCTTCAACGAAAACAAATGTTCTTGCATTACCATGGTCATCTGCGAGGAGGTTCACGTCTAGTGCTTTCCCCAGGAACCGTTCACGGCCACCAGCTACCACCCGTCCAGTCTTGGGCGTATCCAGCGAAGCATCCTTCAGCTTGCTCACAATCTCCGACACTGGCGAGAGACCCGCGATTTGAAGGATGTTCGATGGTTCAAAATCTTTAATCGCATTTATCTTTTTAATTAAGGCCTAAATTGCGATTTTTTTGTCGAGTTGATAGGTGGAAGTTTTTGCTTGTAAATTTTTGAAATCTTTATTTTTTATATTTTTTATACGGAAATAACGACACGATAAAATTGGCTCTAATATTGACCTATGGATCTAAGATTGGGCCCATCGCTAAAAATCTGCTATTCTATCTAGATAAACGCGTCATTGGGATGGAAGTAATGAATATTTTTGGTCGCTATTGAAAATTTAGTCGATTGCTGAATTTATGTATGGGCCCACATTAGGGACATTTAGGCCGACATTACATCCCTTTCCCCTATATATTTTTTTTAGGTGGTAAACTTGCAAGAGCGATTAATTTTAAGCTTATGAAACATTAGGAGACCAGCTAATTACAGATCGTTTGGCTGAGATTCTTTCCAGTTATTTGTTTATATTTAATTCAATCTTTACCAAATAATGTATCAAAGAATTAATTGAGGAGTTTGGCTGCTTTATGGCTGCCGCTTTATGTTTAAGGCGTGATGATCCTAGTGGTGACCGATTTTGCATACTGAGCAGAAAACTATGGGTTCAATCTCACGCTCCGTCACATAATAAGAGCTTTGCTGTGAATCGGATTTATTCTTACTATGAGATAAAGCGCATTGAAATTCGGTTGGAGGAACGAGTACGTAAAAGAAATAATATCCGAATTTAAGAAAATACGTGATGGTTGGAAATCTATAACAAATCCTTCTCAAGAGCAGCTGTTATCGTAGTAACAGCAAATTTAACATGAAATTGGTCGTAATTGTTAGTGAAATAATGAGCTCAGCTTACTGAGCAGAAAAGCATGGGTTGAATCTTAACTTCCTTCACATTATACAGTAATATTTTAAGTCGGGTTTCTTTCATAATACGATGTAAAGCGTGAAGAAATTCGGTTGAAGGGCCTGGTACGTAAAAGAAGTAATATTTGAGTTTTAGGAAAGACGTGTAGATTGGCAATCCAAATCAAATCCTTCCCCAGAGCAGTTGTTGTCGTCGTCATTGAGGTCACCACTGGGATAACATCAAGTTGAACGGAAACTTGATCATAATTGTTTTTTGAAGCTCGGTGTCCTAGGAACGACCTATTTTGCTTACTGAGCAGAAAACCGTACTACAGTCAACTCTCCACAGCTCGATGTCCCCTAACTCGATATTGAGCTATAGAACCATAGTAAAATTTAATTTAATGGCTACTGCGATGGTTATTTTCTTTAGGATTGTTGTTGTTCAATGTGGTATTTCCATAACTCGATGGTCCCTTCAATATCGAGTTGTAGATACACACTTAGAAATAATTAATTTTACACGTGACGGAATCTATCTTTGACACACGGGTTGAGACGTAAACAAACATGTTATGTAAAATTAAGTGCGCCGAGACTGAAAAGATCGTTACTCGACGAAAAGTACGTTTGATTGAGCTGAATTTCACGTCTGTTATGACTCAATTTTCTGTCAAAATTGACACTTGTATATGTCAGTCTCAGAGCACCTAAATTTACATGAATTTTTCTAAGTGTGTAGTTAACTGTAATTTCAAGTATAAAAAATATATATAAACCCAAATATCTCAAAATTTTAAAGCATAGCATAGCATAAACCAGGTTGCACAATGTCGTAGTTGGTACAAGCTCCAAACTGTTGTTAAGGAGGAGACCCACCTTCATCCATTGCTGTCAGATAGTAATCTGTGGTTAACCACTACCTCTTAGATACAGGATGAGTCTTTCTCCGACAGACTAGAGCTGTACCGCCCACGTCCTTGCATCTTGTGGGGATGGGAGGGTAATGTTAGTCCGACACTTACTTAAGAGAGATGCAGAGACCTCTACGACCCCTCATAAGTGTAATGGGAAGGGTGGAATTTTGTTAGCAGGGAAGGTAAGCCATAGGATTTGCCCAGCCGGCGTTGCTGGCAATCGTAATATCAAGTATTTAATAAATAAAACCTGTAAATCATTTATCCATTTACCGTTGTTGCTGCTTATTACCTAAACCCATTATTCAAAACAGTCATCAGATTCAGAATTGTAAAAGGTTGACTCCTTGAAATTCGGTTGCTCCTTAACATATGCACAATCCATTCTGATCGATAAGATGCTCTGAAGCGTAAAATGCTATTTATAGTGTGTATACAATACATGTTATTTAACGTGTATACTAGAGTGATGCAAAATTTGAAATTTTCGCTCCACAATACTTAAACGATTCCAAATCGGATCCTAACTAGCCTCTCAAAATTTGAACCCATTTGGTGAGAAACTGAGATGGCACAAACCATTTGAAGTTTGTATGGGAATTACTATGTAAAACCAAGATTTTTGTTCATGTCACCATATCGGTCTGCTTCAAAAGCTTTCAACTGTACTTGTAGAAAATTTTCCCAGCTACAACTTTGCTGAAGACCACTTTTTAATTAAATGCAAGAAACGAAAGTTATCAATGGTTCAATGCGCTGATGTCTTATGATCATGCTCAATCAACTGCTCAGCAGGCAACATTGGTGTTTCTGGGGCGTTGAATAGGACACAAACATCATGGCTACTATGTCACACTGCAAAATACAGTGTTGCCTACAGAGCAGCTGCTTGATCATGTCATAAGTTTACCAATCTCTTAAATAATTAATAACTTTTTCCTGTCATGTTTTACATAGAAACAATCTTCGGCAAAGCTGTAGCTGAGAAAATTTTCTATAAGAATGGTGTTTCACAGCTCAATATGGAAAAAGACTCGAAGGCAATGAACAAAAAGTTGAGATTTCCCATAGTAATTTACATGTAAACTTCAAATGGCTTGTGCGAAGTCTGTTTCTAACCAAATGAGTTGTAACTTTGGGAGGCTAATCAGAACCCGATTTGAAACCATTTAAGCATTGTGGAGCGAAAAAGTTAAAATTTCGGGTTCGTAAATCGAATTAGTGCGTAAAAAAAAACCTCGTTATTTGGGATAATAAAAAAAAAAATATAAAAAAAAAATATATTGTCAAATACCCCACAATATGGGTATTTTCGGAATCGGAGTGACGTCTAAGAACCGGAAATCGATGTCTGAAGTCATTTCGAAATCCAAGATGGCGGCTTCCGGTTACATAAAAACATGGAAATTCTGTCAAATACCCCACAATATGGGTATTTTCGGAATCGGAGTGACGTATAGGGACCGAAAATCGATGTCTGACGCCATTTTGAAATCCAAGATGGCGGCTTCCGGAAACAGAAAAAATGGAAATTCTGTCAAATACCCCACAATATGCGTATTTTTGGAATCGGAGTGACGTGTAAGGACCGGAAATCGATGTGTGGCACCATTTTGAAATCCAAGATGGTGGCTTCCGGTAACAGAAAAAATAGAAATTCTGTCAAATACCCCACAATATGCGTATTTTTGGAATCGGAGTGACGTGTAAGGACCGAAAATCGATGTGTGGCACCATTTTGAAATCCAAGATGGTGGCTTCCGGTAACAGAAAAACTTCGAAATTCTGTCAAATACCCCACAATATGGGTATTTTTGGAATCGGGGTGACGTGTAGGGACCAGAAATCGATGTCTGACGCCATTTTGAAATCCAACATGGTGGCTTCCGGTTACAGGAAAACAGAAAAATACCGTTAAATACACAACAATATGGATATATTTGGAATCGGGGTGACCTATGAGAACCGAGAACCCATGTCTGGCGCCATTTCGAAATCCAAGATGGTGACATCCGGTTACAGAAACACTGGGAAGTATTGTCAAATACTCAACAATATGGGTTGTTTGGAATCGGAGTGACTTATTAGGACTGAAAACCAATGTCTGACGCCATATTGAAATTCAATATCGCGACTTCCGGTTACATAAAAACATAAAAGTACAATATGGGTATTTAAGAATCGGGGTGAGGTGGTGGTATTTGCCAATTTTTCTGTGACCGGAAGCCGCCATCTTGGATTGCGAAATGACTTCAGACATCGATTTCCGGTTCTTAGACGTCACTTCATTTCCAAAAATACCCATATTGTGGGGTGTATGACAGAATTTCCAAGCTTTTCTGTTACCGGAATCCGCCATCTTGGATTTCAAAATGGCGTCAGACATCAATTTCCGGTCCCTGAACGTCACTCCGATTTCAAAAATACCCATATTGTGGGGTATTTGGCAGAATTTCCATGTTTTTATGTAACCGGAAGCCGCCATCTTGGATTTCGAAATGACTTCAGACATCGATTTCCGGTTCTTAGACGTCACTCCATTTCCAAAAATACCCATATTGTGGGGCGTATGACAGAATTTCCAAGCTTTTCTGTTACCGGAAGCCGCCATCTTAGATTTCAAAATGGCGACAGACATCGATTTCCGGTCCCTACACGTCACTCCGATTCCAACAATACCCATATTGTGGGGTATTTTACAGTATATCCCAGTTTCCCAAAATCACAAAAAAAAACCTCGTTATTTGGGATTTACTTCGTAAAAAGAAGGACGTAAATTGAATACTGCGTAAAAAAAAGACTTCGTAAACGGAGGTTTCAGTGTAGGGTAGGATGGTGCAAAACGCACCCTTTAAGCAAAATCGTCAATGGCTGGCGAATGGAAGCTAAAATCAAGAAGAAAGTAATGGCGTTTGGTTCATTACCATGTTTTCTACAAAGATCGAGTGATTTAGAACTACAAAAGGATGATTTTCCATGACTTTCAAGGTATTTTTTAAATTGCTTCCAAAATGATAGCGGGGCAAAACGCCTGATTCATGATGCAATATGCACCACAACATTGGGACAAGACGCACGACAACAATGGCTAAAACGCACCACAACATTGGGGTAAAATGCACCCCATGGTAAACAAACCATAACCCCTGCAAGTAGATAATGCAAAGGGATGCGGTATTTCAAATGATTATTTCTTTATGTTACATCAGAAATAAGGTCTCAAAATCTCAATAGAATGTTAAACTGTGATTCATCTAGTAAAATATCTAAAAAATATACGAAACGTAAATTTTTTAATTTTTTTTTTGTGATACATGATGATAAAAGCTTAATTTACAGTCGATGATTTTAACAACTGTGTCCTGTTTTGCACAAAATGCAATTTTTTTAAGGAATCAGTAGGTCAATAAGATTTTATGATCAAGAATAATTTGTTTAACCTCCAGTTGAAAACAATCACAAACCGTTACCCAGAAAATGCATCTGAGGAAAAGTTATCGCTGTTTTTCTATAAGTGGGCATTTTACCCCAGGGGTGCATTATGGGCTGTTCTCCCTTACATATACATAGAAAATAGGATGTAAATAAATTAGAGTTAAGGTGATCATCATTTAGAATGGACCAGTGTTGGAAAAATCATTTTCAAAAAAAGTTCTATCACAGCTCATTGCGGAGATAAATCCCAAAGGAACTTCTCACAAAAAGTTCGCGAACGAGAGATGATAAAAAGTTCATGAAAGCGTAGAGCGAGAGAAATTTTCATTTCGTATCGCGAAAGATCTTTCGTCTCTCCATCTCACATCATTTCACACGTACTGGTGATTCGCACCAACCAAATATCCCCTCAGCTTTGTTCTTTTTTTTTTTCCAGCGAGTAAAGGTAGGCGATGACCACGCGAGAGTGTCTGTTTCTTTTCTTCTCGTTCTCCACATTAAATACCATTTCCAGAGAACTTTGAGATTTGGGCGTATTTGCTTTTGTAAACAAACACGTCATTCAGCGATTTCTCACGAATCAAAGCACAATCTAGCGAACTATACTATACCAAATGAATCATTCCTCTACCTGGCTGTGTTGTTAGTTTTTTAGATTGAACTTTAATTCACGAGAAATCGGCGAATTAAGTGTGTGTTTACAAAAGAAATTACGCCCTAATCTCAAAGTTTTCCGGATTTATTTATAGTTTTAGTTCTCAATGCAACCAGCTAATAGTAGATACTTGTAACTATTCACCAAGAGTCTAATCTTTGCTGACCAAATCATCATTTGTGGCTGTACTCTTCGATTTTACGGTTTAGCGACTTTGCAGTCAATTTAATTGTTTATAGGAAAGTTTGAACATACTGAGAGGTAAGCACATATCATCGGTAAGAGACATGTGTGTGAGAAAATTTGCGAAAAAATCTAAGGGCACCGGTGGGATTAGTGGCCCTTAGATTTTTTCGCAAATTTTCTCACACACATGTCTCTTACCGATGATATGTGCTTACCTCTCAGTATGTTCAAACTTTCCTATAAACAATTAAATTGACTGCAAAGTCGCTAAACCGTAAAATCAAAAAGTAAAAGTAATTGATATTCATCAACTACGGCCCGGTGGTCGGAGGTGAGGCCGGCAGCTCAAAATGTTAGAGTCATACTGTACTGGACATATTTCAGCATGTAAGATGAACAACAAAAATGAGCTGTGTTTGTTCACATCGACTGATACTGAGTGGTTGCGGTACAAGCACATATCGTCGATAATAGACGATTGTTGTGTATCAGAGAACGCTTGCGCAAAAAGACTAGGGTGGGGAACGGATTCGAAACTCAAATGTCATTAGCCAAATACATCCGTAGACCATAGGTCCACCGTTGTATAATTGGCAATGCACCCGTGTACTGAATGGGAATTGTGGGTTCGTATCCCACCGGTGCCCTTAGATTTTTTCGCAAATTTTCTCACACACATGTCTCTTACCGATGATATGTGCTTACCTCTCAGTATGTTCAAACTTTCCTATAAGCTGTACTCTTCGACAAGAAGAACTATGCTATTAGTGCGAAGTACAGTTAGACCACTGAGATTGGCGCTTAGAAATGTTGAGTGTTAGCTAGCAAGCATTCTGTTGATTAGTCTTACTGCATTGAGAACATGCTTATTAGGGTGGTTCAAAATATCGGCTTTGCTTCACTAATTTCAATCGATTTTTAATCAGGTCCAGATAATTCTCCCAAAATTTGAGCCATCTAAAATTTATAAAGGTATTTATTTATTTCCATTTCGTCAAGCCAGTGTAGACTACATACAATGATTATTACAATGTTTACTTACATGCTATGCATTAATTCTATTATGTTTTAGCTTAGTTTTTATTTGCTGCTTGGACATAGTGATGTCAATAGTTCCGCAATGCAAATTATATAGGCGCATCATTCGATTGATTGGGCTATTTTTTGCATAGTTTGTTCTGTACGATGTTTCTGAAAATAAATTCCGTGTTCTAAGATATCGACAAGGTGTGTAAAAATTTAATTGTGCGAGAATTTCTGCCGAATCTATGCGCATTGAAATAATGTCGTTGATGAAGAAAAGCATTGCAAATTGGCGGCGCTCCTTAAGTGTTTGTATATTGATGAGCATGCAGCGCGCTTCATAAGATGGTAATGGAAATGCAGTCCAATTCAATTTACGTAAAGCATATAAAAGGAATTGTTTTTGGACAGATTCTATGCGTTCTTCGTGTATGGAAATGTATGGATTCCATACTAGGTGGCAGTATTCCAGAATTGGCCTTACATATGTGGTATATAAAAGCTTAATAGTGTATGGGTCTTCGAAATTATGACTGAACCTTTTGATGAAGCCTAGCATTCTGTTTGCTTTACTAATGATAGTATTATAATGTTCTATAAAAGTTAGTTTGGAGTCTAGGATTACACCTAGATCTCTTACAATTTTGCTTTTTTCTACTATTTGGTTGCCTAATGATATTTCAATATGCGGTGTTTCAATTTTTCTGCTAAATGCTATTGCAGTACATTTTTTTACGTTCAGTTGAAGTAGACTTTTACTACACCAGGTGTGGAATATATTGATTTCATTCTGGAATTCTTCTGCATCGCTAGAATTACTTATTTCCATAAAGAGCTTCATGTCGTCTGCATATACAAGCAATTTTATTTTTTTAAGTATGTAGGAAATGTCGTTTATGTACAAAATAAAAAGAAGTGGGCCTAAATGAGAACCCTGGGGTACCCCAGAGGTGACTGAAATTGGTTCTGAAAGTTTATTTTGAAAGCGAACTATTTGTTTACGATGTGTTAGGTATGATTGAAGCCAATTCAAAAGTCCAGGCTCCATTCCTATTTTCTGCAATTTGAGGATTAATAATGGTATGTCGATGCGGTCAAATGCTTTACTGAAGTCGGTGTATAGCGCTTCAACGTGCTTGCCACTGTCCAACGCTTTAATAATGAAAGATACATATTCTAGAAGATTAGAGGTAGTTGAGCGACCTTTAAAAAAGCCGTGCTGTTTACTTGTAATTAGATTTTTCACCTGCTGAAAAATATTGCCGTTTACGATTGATTCAAAAAGTTTTGGAATGCAAGAAATAATAGCAATTCCACGATAATTTCGAATGTTTGACTTTGCACCTGATTTGAAAATAGGTACCAAATAAGATGATTTCCAAATTTCAGGGAATTTTCCATTTTTCAGAGACATGTTGAAAAGACGCTCTAGAGGAAATGCGAGTTCTTCAGAAAGGTTTTTCAAAAATATGGGTGCGATGCCGTCAGGTCCAGACCCTTTCGACGCGCTTAAGTTTTTTAGTGCATTGAGGACTTCATGTTGAGAAAGTTGGTTGACAGAGATGTTTTTAGAAATTTCAGGAATGAATGCAAAGAAATCGCGGTCACGATCTTCTTCGGAAAATGTGGTGTATACTTCTTGGAAGAAATTTGCAAAGAGATTGCAAATTTCAGAAGAATTCTCACCTACATTTGCATCCAAATTCATTCGCGAAGGAAAATTGCTGCTTTTTAATTTCGTGTTTACATAATTAAAAAAGTTCTTAGGACATGATTTGACTTCATTTTCGACTTTGCGGTTATAGTCCTCATATGCAGAGTTGATGGCTGTACTTAATTGGTTGCATAAGTTGTGATAGTTTCGCAAATTGGTTTCAGTTTTTTCTTTTTTGTATAGTTTATGAGCTTTCTGTTTTTTATTCTTTAAATTTTTCAGTTGTGGATTGAACCATGCGGGTAGTTTATTGTTTTGTGTTCGTCTTCTTTTTTTTGATGGTACAGTTTCTAAAATTAGGCTTTGAAGAATTGAGTGAAATTTTTCTACTTCAGTATCGACATTTCCTTCAATACTTATTAAATTTTGCCAATTTATTGTATTACTATGGGAAAAGTGATTATTTTGTTCACCTCGTCTTTAAATTTCGCCATAATGATCTACCAATAAATTTGCCTTGTGTACTCATAGGAAATTTTCTCAGCTACATTTTTTTTCTAAAGACCACTTTTTAATTTAACGTTGAGGAAATTAGTTATTAATTGATTTCTAATCTGCTAACTTTCTGATTTGATCACTCGACTGCATTAGGTAGAGGACAGCAATGTAACCCAGTAGCTCGCCCGGTAGCTTGAATTTCCACACAACCTTGAATGAAAATATTAAATTTGCTGGTCACTGGTGCCATAAAGCTACTGTACCTTTTTTCATGGATCTCAAACTGCAAAAAAAATCTATTAAAAATCGATTCTAAAAAAATAGTTTACTTGATAATTTTTATTCAGCAGGTGTATTCACTTGGGAATCTATCACTTCGCAAGTTGAAAGTATTTTGATATTGTCTGTTAATTTCAAGTCTTGCAATACTTGTGGATGGAAAATTTAGATCGTTCTCAATCTATCACTATATCAAAAGCTCAAGGTACATGGTACTTTGATTAATTTTGTGTTCATTTCCAGCCAACTGGTAATAATTTTTTGTTTTCTTTTTTTTCTGCCTATATTTTTTACAGTTTTAATGGACATTGAATAACCTGTTTAAATTTTTTATCATCCTAAATTGCACACTAAAAAGATGTTTTGGTCAGATCCTTGGTCAGCAAATAAAGCGTTTTGAAGTTCAGCAGTGCAGCAGTCCCGCATACCTTATGGTTTTACATAGGGAGGGTCTAGACCCTTTCTAGTTTTACATTGTTTTACAGGATTCTCAGTCATGGGAGAGGACAGTAATAGCAATAGCACAGTGAAAAAGTTCACCACCACCTATATTCCCAACCATCCTCCTGCATATAATTATTGCATAAGAGCTTACAGGAACGGTATTACGAACACTAGTGATGAGAGGAGCCATGCATTAACTGTATTTCGTGAAAATGAGGATACATTAGGCACTCCTCCTTCCGCAACCCCCTATCCTGAGGAACGGTTTTAATATAAAAATTGCTAGTCACAAAATCTTACACTACCCTCCCCGTTCCTCGTTAATGTCGCGTTGACACTTGTGCTGATTCATTCATTTTTTTGCCAGAAACCAATGCACCAATCAATCAGTTGCACAAAACTGTTCACATCATCCTGATAACGGCTACTTTAAACAACAGGCGCCAGTAGACAGCCAGGTACCAGACTTATCAGTCTTTAGAGATTGTATTGATTTACTCGGGATAGCTTTCTGTCTATAATCTTTCCCTTGTGAAATGTGCAGTGCAATTTTCAAGAACGAATGTGGTGTAAAGAGATAGAGAGAAAAAATGATCTGATATTTTTCGTATCCTCACGTTGGTGATTCGAGTTAAAAAAGTTCGCGATATCTCATTCTCTCATCCCAGAAAGTTCGCTCAGGAAATATTGGAGTGTGAAACTAGTGAGGGAAAGTTCCCAGGAGAAAACGTATCGCAAGCGAAAATGATATTTTGGTGAGAATTCCAGCACTGGAATGGACTCGCCGTCATATATCACACCCCATAGTAACCGGAGGAACTTTCTACTAAAATTGGTTTGCTTCCATTCATATAGGGGAAATGGCTCTAATGTTGGCCTATGGATCTAAGATTGGGCCCATCGCCAAATATCTGCTATTTATCAATTTTATCTATAAAGAGTGTGTTGGTTTATTTCCTTTAAATTCCGTTATAATTGCTTATCTTTTGGCAGATACGCGTATTTCGTCTACTACTTGCAGACTTCATTAGTGCCAAGTACTCAACACCACTTGGCGCTGATAAAGACTGCAAGTAGTATTCAGACGGTAGTAATGGATATTTTTGGTCGCTATTGAAAATTTAATCAATTGCTGAATTTATGTATGGGCTCAAATTAGCGGCATTTAGGCCGACATTTCATTCTTTTCCCAGTACGTTTAAGATTTAACGTATGGCAACAATTTTTCGAAATCATATTAACTAGCGGAGATAGAAGGGGGGGGGGCGCATTTTTCCCACTACGGGCATTTTACTTCTAATCTCCTACTTACTGAGATACAGGAAATAGAGTCGGACAGTTTTAAATATCCCTTTTCTCTAAATCAAAAAGTTCTTTTCCTATGTTTAAAGATGTTCCTGAAAGCATCCAATGTATATTTGTATGTATGTATGTATGTAAAGCATACCACTCATTGTTGCAGGGCACAGCCATTAGACAGTGGACTGTCCACCTCGTATGACTTGATCAAGTACAGTACCTGGTTGTAGAGCTTCTATTTTCCGCTGGTTTCCACCATCCCGGGATTCGGAAGTGAATAAAAATAGTATATTGTACTTTAACTATTTGTTTGTATTACTTCTGCGTGAAGTTAACGATTTACATAGTTGAATAAATATCTCAAAATTTCAAAGCTCTCTTTTAATGATTCTAATTTCCCATTGCAACTGAATGCGAAGAATACGATGCGAACAAAACAGTCTTGAACATTCCTGCTATTATGATCCATAAGCGTATCTCATTCCCAAAGGAAAACCTAAGGAAAAAACAAACAATAACTGTCAAAAGCTTTCGAGTTGAGCCCATAACTTGCCGCTTTGTTGTTGTTCTTTCTCTTCCGGATGGAAAAACTTTCTGGCCCTCATCGAAAACATTCACTTGAAAACTTAACCCCAGTCCGGCTGCCGGAGTCCGTCGGTTCCAATGAATAGGCCAACTTCAAAACTAATGAGAAAATATTTGCTGACAACGTGTCTACTTTTGAACTTTCGCGCTTTGGCCTTCTCCCTCTCCCGTCGTCATGATTCTGCATACAACCCGTTCCACATGGGCGTGCGGCTAGCAAAAGTTCAGTGAGCCAGCAACAGCCCCGAAAAAAAAAAAAAAAACCGGCGGTGGGAAGAAGGAACAGACGCCGCCAGCACCCAGCCCACTGAAAATATTTTCCATTTTACCCCGTCACCCAACTTTATCATGATAAATTTGTTTTTAATGTATTTCTCTCGTGAATGCTCCTAGGCAGCACCAACGACGACGATGACGACGACTCTTGGACTAAAATATTCATTTTTATTTTTCATCGTTGCATTTTTTTCCACGTTTTTTTTTGCAGGCCTCAAGGCAGATCTGTTCTACGTTCGGAATGGTGTCATTAGCGACTACGCCCTCAGCTTCATGGTTCCGATGAAGACCGGCAACGACGATATGCAGTTCTCCTGGCAGAGCCGAACGGCGTATCCGGTGAGTGCATTTACCTTCCCGACTGTCCGGGCTGATTGTGGATGATGGGTTGTTGTCATAGTGTTGTCTGTCAGCACGAATGTGCATGGTCATCATCATCAGAACTGCTCACCGGTTGAGTGATGTGTCCGGTATTGCTTTGGTCGATAAATTTGAGTTTGTTAAATGTGGATTCGGGAGAAATGATGTTTGGCTTTAGTCATCAGGTGAATGAATCTATGGAAATAGTTTCTGCGCTTAGTTGCCGCTATTCGCATAACATTCTGTTATGCGAATAGTCGCAATTAAGGACTGTTCCGATTATAAAACGGACACACACTTTCAGTCACAACTTTATTATCTGACTACACTACACTTCCTTTGGCAAGTTTTAAGCTCTACTTATAAGCATCATGAAAAAATAGTAAGCAATGTATTCATATATCAATTTTTATACTGCCTATATAACTTGAAACCCAGGATTAATTAATTTTTTTTTTTGATTTTAGCTCGTCTAAAAGATGATACACACCAACTAAAATAAAAAATCATTTCGTAGTACAGCTTATTTGTACGATTTTGCTCAATTTTCAGTGTAATTTTTCGTTCAACGATTACAATTTAAAAAAAAATAACAATAATGTCTCAACTATTCTGATTCTGCAAGTTAAAGCTTGGTGAAAGAGAATTGGTTCAGAATGACTCACTACATCGATTTTTTTTACAAAATAACGCAAAGCTCAATCGAAAAAAACTGTGAAAAATTAAAAAAAAAAAAACTTAAATGACTATCTTTTTACAAGATTGATTTATTAATTAAGTTTTCTGAAAATTATTTTTTACGTTCAATTTTAGGATCAAAATCATACTTGTCGCTAACTTTGCTCATAAATTACACAAGTATTTAGTACGAATTGTCGTATTTGACTTCCGTCGATAGTTTCAAAATATTTTCAGGATCATTTCCTCTGAATACAATATCTTTTTTTTTTTTGTAACGCAACCCTAAGCATTAGATTTTGTTTTCCTAAGCAATCAACTGGCTTTTGCATGCATCTGTGCATAAGTAGTCTCCAAGTGGAAGAACAAAGTGATTGGGAATGCTCGCACAAAACAGAGAAGCGAAATGAAAAGCCACACGATGGGGTGATCCATGCATAAATTAGCAAGAAAAACCATCAGCACCGAGAGCATGATCGAGCTTGCGCGTGACGTTTTACGTTTGCAATAATTGATGAACATTGTTAGATATCTTTTGGTATTTCAATTCAAAATATTCTGCGAAAAATAACGATAGTTGAATATTTTGACGTAGGACTACGTCTGTGATATCTATATGGGGGTACACTTTGTGAAAACCAAAAATGGAACATGTAACAAAATTATGAAAGATTTTGAACGTTAATAACTCAGCCGCCCCTGGACCAATTTCAATTATTTTTTGACCAATCGATCAGATATATTTCTACGCATCTGCTAAATTTAAGATTTTATCATTTTTCAAAATGTCACTATTTAAAATTGGACGAATGTGCAACTGTTGCTATGATCATTAAAATCATCACTGAATGCCTGCGAAAAGCAATTTTCCTAACACAGATTTCAAAAATGAATTCCATCTGGTCTCACCAAACGGTGTTTATTCAACACCGCGTGGTGAGTGGCGGTGTTCTCCAGTACACAACGAAAGGCTACCTGTATGCAGCGAGCTGCACCCCATATGAGCATCCATAAAAGGAGGAAGAAGCCGCACCGCTATTGACCGGAATCAGTAGCTCATCGTAAGTCGTTGTGGGCCATCTATGTCAAGCGCGTCATTCTAAAGAGTATAAACAGAGGAAACCCCACTCAAATTCATATTTCTACACAAGCTCCTGCTGCAGTTAACAAATAAGATTTATTATATAAGACCACGTAGTACTACGTCACCATTGCGTACAACCCCATTGGGCTGTCCCTTGTAGTTTTTTTTTATTATTTTGTTTTGGATATTCTTAAAAATATTTTGGTGAATTGAACTATTTAAGAAATCACCCACCTTTGCCATTGCTAAATAAATTATTTTTTAAACCAAATTGTGAAACCATTGTGAAAATAAACCAACATCTAAGAATTTTAATGGCAGGACTTCCCTGAACTTCGTCAGGACTTCCTTGAAGTTCTGCAGACCTTTCCTGAACTACGGCAAGACTGCCCTGAGCTTCATTAGGATTTCCTTGTCCTTCGGCAGACCTTCCCTGAACTTGGAATCTCGCCTTTGAAGTTGTCATTTCAGTAGTAGAATTATTACAATTATACAATAATATTGTATTTACGCATATGGTGAAAATTTCAATACTTCCAATTTTTCTAATTTGCAATGCATGTTGGTATTGGTTCCTTTCTTAATTTGGGTGTGGTTGTAACGGGTACCCGAGCAAGGTAAAATAACAACCTGATGTCATCCTGAAAACATGTTTTGTTATTCCAGATATCATGTTGTTTTCACTTGTTAACACATAACTAATTTAGTTGTCAACCTCGACTAATTTTGTTATCAAATGTTATCATGAGAGAAAATGAAATGATACAAGGTCAGTTCAAAACTTCCAAAATTATTCGCATGGTAAGAAATAAAAACACATTTCATTTATCAGCCCAACGCTGTTATACCAAATCGATCAAATAATTTGAAATTGCTGAAAAAGTTCGAATGGATCACAGGATTTGTTATCAAGATGTTTTCAATGACAACTAACACAGTTTTTTTTTTGTGATATCCAAGGAGTATTCTTTCGTTATAATATTTGTTATGTTGGCTGTTTATTCAACCACCATGATAACATGTTCGAAAAATTCATGAAAATTTAGGTACTCTGAGATCGACATATTTTTCTTCTTCTTCTTATTCTTCTTCTTCTTCTTCTTCTTCGCATTTCAAGCTTAATGCTTATCGCATTTTAGCTTATTGCGTGCTCTCAACTTCTAGATGCACTTTCTCAGTGATTAATTGGGAGCTTTCGATTCCTGTACCATTTTTACCCTTCTTACAAAGAAGGGTATAGATATCACTTGTAAAACCGACTATCGATCCGAGGCCCGGAGGGCCGAGTGTCATATACCATTCGACTCAGCTCGACGAGATCGGAACATGTCTGTGTGTGTGTGTTTTTTTTTTTTTTTTTTTTTGGCAAGGAGGAAACCTTTAAAAAGGCCATCGTGCCACCGCTTGACGACTGGGCGCACAGTCGCGGTGACACGGTGTGTGGGATTCTTACCGCACTAAAACCTCCTTAGACGCCTTGCCCTTTTCCCCCGGAACCACTTGTCGTATTACTTCGGAGGGGGCCGTGCATTACGCACCTCACTTTACCTCAGCTAATTGGCGCTTCCAGTTCGCTGATCGTCTCTCCAATTTGTGAGCCATTTATCTCCCAGCGTCACGTTCTACTCGGTTATCCCTGGTGGTGGATACAGCCTACTCTGATGGAGAGTTCTCCCGGCTTCGGCTTTCAGTTCGCACTTGTGTGAGCACATTACTACTTTCTAGTTGGTCTTCCCGCCATTTTCGCTGCAGCGCTGACATGATCTGCGTTACTGCTCTGCTGACGGCGTTAAAGGTGCCCTCCTCTCGACACATTTCTTCGACGACATTCTCCGTGCTAAGGGCGAGCATATCCTCTCGCACATCATCAAATCTAGGACATTCGAAAACCACGTGCTCTGGTGATTCTTCCACATTCCCACACTCCGGACAGAAGGGTGACGTTGTGTGTCCGAACCGATGCAGGTACTTCCTGAAGCAGCCATGACCAGACAGGAACTGCGTCAAGTGGAAGTTGGCTTCTCCATGCTTCCTGTTCACCCAGGTCGAAAGAGTCGGTATTAGCCTGTGTGTCCATCTACCGTTCTCTGCTGCATCCCACTCCTGCTGCCACTTAGCCATCGACTCCGTTCTCACCATTTTTCGTACTCCTCTGGTTTCTCTCGTCATATAGCACTCGTAGTCCTCCGCCAAGGTGATGCCGATTGGGATCATACCGGCGATAACGCATACTGCCTCCATCGAAATGGTTCTGTACGCACTCACGACTCGCATGGCCATGAGCCGGAACGTACTGCTCAATTTCCTTTGGTTCTGCTTCGTTTTCAGCGCTTCAATCCAGGCTGGACCTCCGTACCTTAGTATTGATGAGGAAACACTAGCCAGAAGACGTCTCTTGCTGCTGCTTGGACCAGAATTGTTCGGCATGATTCTGGCTATTGCGTTGATGACCTTCGTCGCCTTCTCGCAAGCATATTCGATGTGGCTATTAAAGTTTAGCCGGTCGTCGATCATCACTCCCAGATACTTAAGCATGCGCTTCGAAGCAATGGTGTGCTCTCCAACGGTAATTTCTGCCCGCTGCACTGCTTTGCAGTTACTGACCAACATCACTTCTGTTTTGTGGTGGGCTATCTGCAGCTTCGCTCCTTGCATCCAGTTACCAATCGTATCTATCGCCTCAGCCGCCAACATTTCCACTTCTTCCAGCGTCTCACCGGTTACCGTCAAGACGAAATCGTCCGCAAAGCCAACGATCTCAACTCCTTTGGGCAGCTTGAGCGTCAGCACGCCATTGTACATTCCGTTCCACAGCGTGGGACCTAGAATGGAGCCTTGGGGAACCCCCGCCGTGATTCTAAGCGATTTCTGCCCCGTGTCTGTCACGTAGACAAGGACCCGGTTCTGGAAATAACTACTTAGAATCCTGCAGAGGTAGCCCGGAACCCTCATTCTATGGAGCGCCTTGGCGATGGCCTCCCAGCTGGCGCTATTGAATGCATTCTTGACATCGATCGTAATCACGGCGCAGTATCGATTTCCTCTCCGCTTCTGTTTGGAAGCTTTCTCGGCTCTGTCAATCACTGTCCGAATTGCATCCACCGTCGATCTCCCTTTCCGGAATCCAAACTGTCTCTCCGACAATCCGTGTTCACTCTCCGTGCATTTCGTCAGCCTGTTGAGGATGATCCTCTCTAAGAGCTTTCCTACAGTATCCAGCAAGCATATTGGCCTATACGATGCAGGATCCCCCGGCGGTTTTCCGGGCTTCGGCAACAGCACAAGCTTTTGTACCTTCCACCTATCAGGGAACTGACCATCGTCCAGACATTTCTGCAGCACCATCCTGAACATGTCCGGGAACGTCTGGATCGCCGCCTTCAACGCCACGTTGGGAATTCCATCCGGGCCGGGAGCTTTATTCGCTTTCAACCCTTTCGCTGCTGCTATGAGTTCCTCGTTGGAGACTTGTTCAACGTTGTCTTCATCTACCTCGCCATATGGTGTAGGTGGCCAGTTCGTTGGGTCATGCTGTGGGAAAAGTCCCTCCACGATGACTTTCAGCTTGTTGTGACACATTTCAACCGGCATCGTTGGGCCTCTGATCTTCGCCATCGCAACTCGGTATGCGTTGCCCCAGGGGTTGGCATCGGCATCGCGGCACAACTCCTTGAAACTATTTGACTTGCTCAGCTTTATCTTTCGTTTCAGTGCAGCCCTGGCCTCTCGGAACACCACCCTGCGCTCCTCTCTGTCTGCTTCTGTTCTTGCTCTCTGAGCACGCCTTCTGGCTAGAAGACAAGTAGCACGGAGGGTGCTAATTTCCTCGTTCCACCAGTAGGCTGGACGCCGCCTGTTCGTTGGCTCCAGTTTTCTCGACATAGTTGTGTCACATGCCCTTGCTAATAATTCGGTCAACTCATTCGCGCTTAGGCCCGGGACGCTGTTGTCTACCCTTAGAGCTTCGATGAAGAGATCCTTATTGAATGCCTTCGTCTTCCACTTCCGCTCGCTTACTTTCGTCCTCCGCATTTCCACCGGTGTTCGTTCGCCGATACTGTACCGGATCGCCTGATGGTCACTATGGGTGTACTCCTCGCACACCGTCCAGTTCATATTTGCCATTAGCGACGTACTGCAGAAAGTAACGTCGATAATGGATTCCCTACCATCTTTGCGGAAGGTGCTGATGGTTCCTTCGTTGGCCAGACTGACGTTCAACTTTGCCAGAGCTTCCAGCAGGCTATACCCTCTTGCGTTGGTACATCTGCTCCCCCAATCCACTGCCCAAGCATTGAAGTCTCCTGCGATGACGACTGGTCTCCGTCCAATGAGCTCTTCGGTGAGCCCATCTAGCATCTGGTGGAACTGCTCAATTGTCCATCTCGGGGGTGCGTAGCAACTACATACATAGATTCCATTGATTTTGGCGATCACGAAACCTTCATATGAGCTTGCCACCACTTGTTGTATGGGATACCTGCCCATGACTTGTATGGCCGCCATTCCTGCTCTATCCGCCACCCAGTTACCATTATCGAGAGGGACTCGGTATGGCTCTGCAATGATTGCAACGTCGCACTTTGTTTCCGTTGTTGACTGCCACAACAGTTGCTGTGCTGTGTTACAATGATTGAGATTTATTTGGGTTACCTTCATTATTGCTGGCCCACCATCGCCTTCTTGAACTCAGGGCACCTGAAACTTCCCGTCACATGGCCATTTCCGTCCTCCTTTTTGCAGAGCATGCACCTCGGTTGCTTTGTACAGTCTTTTGCAACGTGCCCCTTCTCTCCGCATTTCCTGCACAGATCAGATCTGTCAGGGCCTTTGCAGTGTCTCGCCTGGTGACCGAAGCCCATGCATTTGTAGCATCTCTCCATTTTCTTAGATACCCGAGGAATAGCTTTCAACGGGCACACTGACCACCCAACCTTGATTCGGCCAGTCTTCAGCAGCTCGTTAGCTGCGTCCGAAGAAAGTCGTATCGACGCCGTCTGCGTGCCACCATACGCCTTTCTCAACCGAATTGCCATCGGTACGTCTCCCAGGTTGCATTGCACCTTCAGCGCACTTTTCAACTCGTCTTCTGTTGTGATCTCGTCCAGATCCCTGCACTCGACCACTGACTCCTGGGATAAGGCTCTTACGTTCGCCGTCTCGCCAAGAGATTTTTCGACGAGCTCCTTAAAAGCTGAGCTCTTAACCGTAGGGTCCCTTTTCAGCTCGAATAGCATCTCGCCTTTCTGGGTTCGCCTGGTTTTCACCACATTCTCGCCTAAGTGTTTCAACTCCGGATCATCTCTCACTTTCCGGAGGAGTGCTGCGTAGGACGTTTTGTCCTTCGCCTCAACAACCAGAGCGTCACCCTTGCTTCTCTCCCTACGAGGCCTAGGATTCTCCTTATTCTTCCTGTCTTCCTTCTTCTTCTCTTCCTTCTTCCTCGCTTCTTCTTCCTTCCTCCTCGCTTCCTCTTCCTTCTTCCTCACTTCATCTTCCTTCTGTTTTTTCTTCCTCTCCTTCTGGTTCTCGACTTTACGCCACGCACCATTTTCTCCCATCTCCTTGATGCCTTCCTCGTCGTCCCTGCGTTTTTTGGGCTCCTCCTCATCTCCTGGCGTGTCCCTATCTCTCTTTTCAGGACGTGGATTTGTGGGTCCCTTCGGAGTCTCATGTGCTTGAGCCAGTCTTATGCTCTCCTTGGCCTCCAGCAGAGCCTTTTCGGCATTTTCGGCCCTTTTTCTCCACTCTTGACATTCCCGATCTGCCACTGTTATGCCGGATTTGATACCGGTCACAAGTTGCTTGATCTCTTTGTGTACGTTGTTTTTATCCTTCACGAACACATAGAGATCATCGATCTTCCTCCTGACCTCCGTCATTTTGGTTCTCCCGAGCTGCAGTTCTTGGGATTTGCTACTACTGGATATTGGTGTGAATATCTGGCTTAGCCCAACGCCTGGCTGCTCTTCTTGAAACTTACTGCTGCTGCTGGAACTCGCAGTGACCCCCAGGTTCGACACTGGTGATCTCTGCAATATCCCACTCCTTGCGAACACGTTTGCTCCTCCGTTTTCACTGTCTGGCGTATTGCCGTCGTTCTTCATATTTTTTTTGGTTTTTTCTTTTTCTTCATTTTTATTTTTTTCTCCAATTTTATCCATTCTGATGGGTCCCCCCTTCGGGCCGCTATCTCCACTCGTTGTATGTAGTCTCCTATCGTGATCCCATGGTTATCTATGCAAGCAGGGAGGCCATGCTAGGGTTGACACGGTCCTTCATGGGGGCCGTGTTCAGAGCCAGATCGGCGTAAGTCAGGAATGTTACATCTGAGCCTACTACTCACCAATCACCAATTGGTGACGAGTTTTGAACGTATCCGGAGGCCTGCCAAGGTTTTACCGGGACGGGGGCAGCCGCACTATTAGCCCACTCGCCATTTCAAGAAGGTGTCACCCTTCTTTACTTAGGGAGCAGAATAGCACGACTGTCAGCCCTGTAGCGTGGTATCCAATCCATTGTGCCGTGTCGTGTCCATAGTTCCATGCCGTATCCAGTATGCCGTAATAAGGGTCTTACTGGCGTCGATCCTAATGTGCCGGTTGGCACTCCTGCGGGTTGACGAAGCATTTCCTCTATCGCCGTGTTATGGTTACCGCGCCAGTGTTCGCGTCGCACCCCCTCACTTTGCTATTGTCAGAAGGACAACATTGCCCAGGCTACACCACGGGGAGGCGTGAGGTAGGAACTTGTGAGAACCAGAGCTAGGTTGTCAACTCACCATTTGTAGCCCTGTGTGTGTGTGTGTGTGTGTGTGTGTGTGTGTGTGTGTGTGTGTGTGTGTGTGTGTGTGTGTGTGTGTGTGTGTGTGTGTGTGTGTGTGTGTGTGTGTGTGTGTGTGTGTGTGTGTGTGTGTGTCTGTGTTTGTGTGTGTGTGTGTGTTTGTGTGTGTGTGTCTGTGTGTGTGTATGTGTGTGTGTTTGTGTGTGTGTGTGTGTGTGTATGTGTGTGTGTGTGTGTGTGTGTGTGTGTGTGTGTTGTGTGTGTGTGTGTGTGTGTGTGTGTGTGTGTGTGTGTGTGTGTGTGTGTGTGTGTGTGTGTGTGTGTGTGTGTGTGTGTGTGTGTGTGTGTGTGTGTGTGTGAGTGTGTGTAACGAAATGAATGCGCTCACGTTTCGCAGCAACAGCTCAACCGATTTGAACAACCTCGGCGCCAAATGATAGGTCTTGGGGTCCCATTGAACGCTATTGAACGGTTTTGGAATAGGTGGACCGGTTCCGGAGATATAGCCGGAATAAGATCCGGTGAATATGGGCCTTCACGCTGGATTTAACGGAAAACGTATCAAAACCATCAAGCGACACATCAAGTTACTACAGAATTCAAAAATAAGATCAATGCAAGTCGTGTTAAGTGTTCCAGACCACATTGGACACACTTGAACATGTTCCGGGTACCCCGGGGAAGTTGCTTGAATATGAATTGAATTAAAACCCATTAAATCACATTAAAATACGATGATAAGGTGATTGGTAGCCTCACCAAATAGACTACACCCGGATATATTCCGGGTACCCCCAGGCAGTGGCGTAGCGTCACTGGATGACACGGGGGTGGGGGGCTTGGTCACTGATAATGACAATAAAATAAATAAACTTGAATAAGTAAGAAGGGTCTGATCACACCATAGGTGGATAAATTCGGGTTTTATATTAGTAAACAATCATACTCTATGCCCAGAGAAGTTGAGAAAATTTCCAACCCGAAAAATTCCTAGACCGGACCGGGTATCGAACCCTGCCACCTCCAGCATGGTCTTGCTTTGTAGCTGCGCCTTTACCGACTGAGCTAACGGAGACTGACACATACGAGCGTCAATTGACATAAAATTGCGTCATAGCAGATGCAAAATTCAGCTCAATCAAACGTTCATTTCGTCGGATAACAAACTTTTCAGTTTCGGAGCACTTAAATTTAAATGACATGTTTGTTTACGTCTCATACTTTATGTCCAAGATGGATTCCGTCACGTGTAAGATTAATTATTTCTAAGTGTGTATTAACAAGGCATACAAAGTAACAAGAAGTAAAATGTGTTCCCTTGATTACTGAAAATCCTTATCACCTAGATTGAAGTTGCCAGGACTAGGGCTCAGTGGTAGATCTTATACACTGAAACCTTCGTTTACGAAGTCTTTTTTTACGCAGTATTAAATTTACGTCCCTCTTTTTTCGAAGTAAATCCCAAATTACGAGTTTTCTTTTACGAAGTAAATTTCAAGTAACGAGTTTTCTTTTACGAAGTAAATTCCAAGTAACGAGTTTTTTTTGCGATCATGGGAATCTGGGAAAAACTGGGAAACTATGTTTGACGTCATCTTGAAATCCAAGATGGCGGCTTCCGGTTACAGAAAAACTTGGACATTCTGCCATATACAACACAAAATGGGTATTTTTGGAATCGGAGTGACGTGAAAGGACCGAAAATCGATGTCCGACCTCATTTTGAAATCCAAGATGGCGACTTCCGGTTACAGAAAAACTTGGAAATTATGCCAAATACCCCACAATATGAGTATTTTTGAAATCGGAGTGACGTTGAGGGACCGAAAATTGATGTCTGACGCCATTTTGAAATCCAAGATGGTGGCTTCCGGTTACAGAAAAACTTGGAAATTCTGTCATATACCCCACAATATGTGTATTTTTGGAATTGGAGTGACGTGTAAGAAACGGAAATTTATGTCTGACGTCATTTATAAATCCAAGATGGCGGCTTCCGGTTACAGAAAAATTGGCAAATACCACCACGGCACCCCGATTCTTAGGATACCCGTATTGTAGGTTATTAACATGATTTTTGTGTAACCGGAAGTCACCATATTGAATTTCAAAATGGCGTCATACATGGGTTTTCAGTCCTAATAAGTCACCCTGATTCCAAAAAACCCGTATTGTGGGGTATTTGACAGTATTGCCCAGTGTTTCTGTAACCGGATGTCACCATCTTAGATTTCGAAATGGCGTCAGACATGGATTCTCGGTTCTCACAGGTTACTCCGATACCAAAAATATCCATATTCTTGTGTATTTAACGGTATTTTTCTGTTTTCCTGTAACCGGCAGTCGCTATCTTGGATTAAAAAATTGCATCACACATCGATTTCCGGTCCCTACACGTCACTTCGATTCCAAAATACCCATATTGTGGGCTATTTGACTGAATTTCCAAGTTTTTCTGTAACCGGAAGTCGCCATTTTGGATTTCAAAATAGCGTCAGACATCGATATCCGGTCCTTACACGTCACTCCAATTCCAAAATACCCATATTGTGGGGTATTTGATAGAATTTCGAAGTCTTTTTGTTAGCGGAAGCCACCATCTTGGATTTCAAAATGGCGTCAGACATCGATTTCCGGTCCCTCAACGTCACTCCGATTCCAAAGTACCCATATTGTGGGGTATTTGATAGAATTTCGAAGTCTTTTTGCTAGCGGAAACCACCATCTTGGATTTCAAAATGGCGCCAGACATCGATTTCCGGTCCCTACACGTCACTCTGATTCCAAAAATACTCATATTGTGGGGTATTTGGCAGAATTTCCAAGTTTTTCTGTAACCGGAAGCCACCATCTTGGATTTAAAAATGGCGTCAGGCATCGATTTCCGGTCCCTCAACGTCACTCCGATTCCAAAAATACCCATATTGTGGGGTATTTGACAATATTTTCAAAAACCTCTTTTTACGAAGTAAATCCCAAATAACGAGTTTTCTTTTTACGAAGTAAATCCCAAATAACGAGGTTTTTTTTTACGCACTAATTCGATTTACGAACCCCCGTTTTGGTTCGTAAATGGAGGTTCCAGTGTACCAGTAACGCATCACGAAAAGGTAATCTACCAGCATTACCAGCGTTAGCCCCACCCCAATCAGAGAAATATCGTGAAATCCCGTAAGGGGCGGAGCTTTGGAAGTATGTTTTGTAACAAGTATGCCTGAAAGGAGGGACTTCGAATGTCAATCGAAATACATAAATAAGGGTACCGATCGACAACTTTTTCATTGCCATTGCCATCATTGCCTGCTTGACTATCAAGCTGTATAGTCCGGTTTTTCTTTTCGCACTCTCTCTCGAGTCGTTCGGTGTATTGAGTCGGTCGTTCAGTCGTGGTAACCCGTCGCGAGTTTTCGCTTTGTCTAACAACGTGTCGTCAGTTCTCGCCTCCCTTGAGGCAGTCACTAAATCGGCGGTAGTGAAGCAACAATTCAGGCATTCATCCAATCAACCGTTAAAAAACAAAAAGTGATGGGTCGCCAAAGTTTGGATGCAACACCGAGCAGGAGAAAATAACTAACGAATACCTCATTCTGATCTGCTACCAAAATTTGGTATTGACCAACATGACATAAGAGCCAACCAAAGAATAATACCAAAAAATTACATGCAAAATGTTTTTTGAATAACAAAAAATTATATTTGGATACGAAAAGAATACCTCTGTGGTATTGTTTTGGTATCGCATTATCATAATTTGGTATTGGAATTATATTGTGAGATTTTTTTTTTTTTTTTTGGTATTTTAGCTTTTATGTCAGGCTCATCCATACCAATTAAAGGTATCAAAATATTCGTTCCTGCTCGGGACCGCATCCGTTCAACATGCCCCGAAAAGACCTCGCAAGAAAGCTGGTGTCAGCAACCATACGGAAGGGTTGCTTCATAGTATTACGTTCTCAGCACTTCACGAAGAAGCAAATATACATCCAGTTGAGAAACGGGGAAAAGTGCCCCTACTGTTCACCTCGACGAAAGAACTCGCGTTGCTCAGGAATGAGCTGGTTAAAAATCAGATCCTTTCGCTGTTCTCGACGCTGGTGTTCGCACATTTCTTCAGCTGAATCGGTTTGAGTTCTACACTCACGACGTTCCTGAAAGCAAACTACTGAAAATGGTGATCCGTGGTCTTCCAAATCACTCTGTGCGGAGATTAAAGCGGAATTGGACCGCATTCATCTGCAACCAATCAACATTTTCCCCATTGCGAGACGTGATGAAACCAGTGCATTTCGGGACCAGTTGTAACTGGTGCACTTCGATAAGGGCTCCACCAGTGTGGCTGCTCTACGGCAGATTCACGCGCTGTTCAATATCGTGATTCAGTGGGAGAAGCATCGCCCTCGGCACCGTGACGTGACACAGTGCACGAATTGTCTGGCATTTGGGCACGGTACGAAGAATTGTCACATGAAAGCTCGATGTGGCAAATGTGATGGGTTTTACCATACTACCGCCTGCAAAAAGGAAGAAGAAACAGTGCGGGAGCTGTAATTGCAACCACCTGGGCAGCGATAGGAGATGTCCCAAGCGAGCGGCCTTCATCCAGATCCGACAACAGGCTTGCACGAGGAACCACGTTTTCAGTACTTCAAGCTCATCTTATGGTCCCGAATCTAGCACCGATTCCACTAAACCAGCGAACCCCCCCCCCTCCCCCTTGCGAATCCAACATCAAATCAAGCGGGTCCCAGCCATCGTTCAGTTAAGCATCGCCTCACAGCCGCTGCGGCCCAGCCGAGCCATGGCTCTACTGCCCTGGGATTATCGTACGCCCGTGCTGTGTCAGGTGAGTCAGAAGACAATTCTCCACTCACAAGCGACAAACTAGTGATCCTCGTGACTGAGGTGATCATAATCTTGCGCACCACCAAGACACTACCTGAACAGCTTCGTGCAGTTATATCCCTCGTGCAAAAGTATGGACCGTGAAGCCATCAAAATAGTCAACTGGAACGCTTGCTCGCTCAATCATTGAGTTCATTGATTTCATTGAGCATTGACATCGCCGTCATCACCGAAACACACCTGAAGCCGGAGATAAATGTTCACCTCCCAGATTTTCAGCTCGTAAGGCTAGACCGAACCAGGAGGCGTGGTTATCGCATTAAGGAGAAATATTGGCTGTCGACTGCTACCGAGTTTCCAGCTGAAGATGATCGGAGCAGTGGGTGTGGAAGTCTCCACTCCTGTCAGCCCTATTACCATCATTGCGGCCTACTGTCCCAAACAAGTCACCATCAGGGACGGTCGGCAGCAGACCTGCGGAGAGACATCATCAGACTAACTCGATGGCATGAGAAGTACATCATTGGGGCAACATTCGACGCAACCAAAACGGCACAATCTTGAACGACGACCTGCAAGACGTTCGCTACACCATATTAGCACCGGACTTTCTCACCCGGTTGAGCCGATCTGGAATCTTCGTCAGCAACATGGGAGACAACATCTCGCAACCTGTGACCAGGAGCTGAGTTCGGACAACTATCCGGTGGTAGCCGAGGTGGGCTCATCCGTCAACCGATTCCAAGCTTCCCGACGCAACTACCATCGTATGATCGTCAGCTGGGGTCAGTTCCTACACTGTGTCGACTCCACTGGGACTACGGTGTCCTTCCGGAGACACCCAAAGACGTTGACGGGTGTCTGAGTTCCATCGAGGAGGCGATATCCCGGGCCAGGGAACAACACGTGCCAGTATCCAGACAGGTGAACTTGAAATAATTACCAAAAATCTTGTTAGACTCCGTAACTCAATTTGAAGTCAATATCATTGTTCTGGCTTGCCTGTCTTGAAGACCCACTGTAATCGCCTATAAAAGACCATCCAAGCCAGGATGGTGGTCCTAAAAAAATTAGAACTTTGCTAACAGGATCCGCTCTCTCCCGGATTGAGCAAAACCCTTTTGGAAACTAAATAAAAGTCTTGAAAATAAGCCAAGACCCATTCCACCACTGACCCCACTGTATAGTCCCCGCGACCCAGTGGTTCATCTGATAACTCCTGAAGAGAAGGCTGCCGCGATAGGTCAACACTTCGTCAGCTCTCATAATCTCGGACAAAACATCGTCAGCCCTCACGAAGCTGAGGTTGCTGAAAACGCAACAAACCTCATCAGATTCCCAATATTTTTTCCGAGGAATCCGAGATTAAGGCTGACGAACTGTTGGCCTATATCAAATCATCTAAAAACATGAAAGCCCCAGGTTTCGACAACATCCTGAATCTGGAACTGAGTTCCTGATTCTACAACCATCGGGCACTGATTTTTAATCTGTGCCGCCAACTTCGCTACCTCCCCTCGTGTTGGAAGTCAGCTAATGTCATACCGATCTGGAAACCTGGGAAAGATCCATCCTCACCTTCAAGTTATCGACCAATCAGCCTTCTCTCAGGGTTATCAAAACTGTTCGAAAGAGCAGTCTACCACCGGCTCCTAACAACTGCCGAAGAAAACAACTTGTTACTCGAGGAACAGCTTGGTTTTCGGAAAGGGCGTTCGACCGTCCACCAGCTGACTCGAGTAACAAACATTCTCAGACGGAACAAGTCTGTTTCGAAAACATCTGCCATGGCGTTGGACGTTGAAAAAGTGTTCGACAATGTCTGGTATGATGACCTGGTGTTCAAATTGCAGCAGTACGGTCTTACAATTTTCCTAGTGATGATAATAAATACCTATCTATCGGACAGGACGTTCCGAGTCTCTCTAAATGGCATCACATCGGATGCTTTCAACATCGGTGCCGGGAAGCATCATTGACCCCATTCTATTCAACCTGTTCACCTCCGATATGCCGGCTCTCCCTGATGGTGGATCGTTGTCTCTGTTCGCAGATGACACATCTATCTTCTACAAGGGTAGGATCATCGGAGCTCTGACTGCCAAACTTCAGAGAGACCTGGACGTCCTGTCTGAATATTTCAACAGCTGGAAGATCCGTATCAACGCGGCAAAGACCCAGGTAAGATCTGCCTGAACGGCACAGTAATGGAATGGTCGAAAGAGGTAGTCTACCTCGGCTTAACACTAGACAGCAAGCTGATTTTCAGGGAGCACGTTGACAAACCGAAAACCAAGTGTAACATCTTAATAAGATCACTGTATCCACTCATCAACAGGAGATCCATCCTGTCCCTGAAAAATAATCTTGCTGTCTAGAACTAGAATCTTGCTGAACTAGAAATCCACCTGGAATTCAGACATTAGAAGAACGGAGAGTTGGAAAGGTTCAGAGACACCTGTCTGAGGTCAATGCATCAGGCCATACGTGATCTAGCTAGGTTTAGTTATACTCGTAGTAAGGTAGGTTATCACTTTTTTCAATTAAAATATAACCACCCCCCCCCCCCCTCCCCCCAGGGGTATTCTTTACACTAGTAGAAAAACGTGAATACGTAAATTAGAATAACAAATTAAACAAAGATAAAGAGCCTGATAGGCTAATCAATTAAAATGTTAAAATAATGTAAAATTATAATTAACAGAAATAAACGTAATTTTACTACTTTTTACTACTTATTCAATGTCATAAACTCCATTTATTATTAAGTTTGTAAGATGTAAATCACAAATCGTGTGTTATAAAAATATATGGCATGTTGAGTGAGAGAGAGATAATTGTGAAAGAGACACAGTAGCTTACTCTCTTTGCAGAAAGGTAGTAAGTAAAATATATGGGAGTCAGTGGCGTAGCGAAGAGAGGGGGGGGGGGTGAGTTAAGGGTTCATATGTCCAGAGGTAAATATAATATTTTCTTTTGAAACAGAATGGGAATCGACTTTTATAGTTTGTCATATCTACAGAATATGTATCAATTCGAGAATATTTTGCTATGCACCACTTTTCACTCAGCCCTCTTTGTATGACCAATTTTGATAAAACTATACATCACTAAGGCCCAAGGATCATATAGTAAGTATACGTTCTACTTTTCATTGTTCCCTTAATAATTCTCCTGAATCATCTGGATCCAGTGCATACGAGGTCCACTTCTATAACAACGGCGTCGGAATCGCAAATAGCAATTTGGATAACCTAGAATATCGGATATATGGACACGAATCGAAGATGATGTGCAGAGACAATATGAATCTTCGTGGACATGTTACACTAGTTCCAGTCGGTAATAATTGTATCTGAGCTTTGGAGATTTTGAAAACTTAGAATAGAGTATATATGGTTAAATGTATGTAATGTCGGCCTAAGTGTCCCTAATTTGGGCCCATACATAAATTCAGCAATCGACTAAATTTTCAATAGCGACCAAAAATATTCATTATTTATTTATTTATTTATTTCTACTTGTCAACAGATAAAATAGTTACCAATTTTCTATATCTAAACATCAAAACTGCTTCAAACACAAAATTAACGCAGACATCTCCTAAAGCTACGCTTATTTTTCTCGCGGGACACATTAAAATCGAACACATAATAACAACTATTGAAAACGCGGCACATACTCAACATTGGTTCGTGTACGCCATAGTTGGTCCTCGAACGCCGGTTGTTGAAGAACGCATGCAGCCGGAGGTCCCGTCGTTGAGTGTTGAAGTCAAGAAGACTGAGAAGTGTGGAGAAGTCGACGTTCCCTTGCAGAAGATCCGCAACGAAACAAGCCTTCGCCACATTACGCCTTCCTTCCAAGAGCTCCAGGTCGATGAGGTTACAGCGACTTTCATAGCTCTGCAAGTTACGCGGGTCGCGCCAACGAAGGTGTCGCAACGCAAAGCGAATAAATTTTCGCTGAACAGCTTCAATTCTATGGATGGCATTCTTATAGAATGGCGACCAAACAACGGCAGAGTATTCCAGTATAGGTCGAACCAGGGAATAGTATAACGCCTTCAGTCAATACACGTCCTTGAAGCTTTTGGCGAAATGGAATAAAAATCCTAGCTGCGATGAAGCTTTAGATACAACATAAGCAATGTGATCCTTGAACGTTAATTTGCAATCGAGCATGACTCCTAAGTCCTTGACAGTCGATTCGCGTTTCAAGCTTATTCCTCTTAAGGTGTAATCGTGGAAATGCATCGCCCGTTTACGTCCAAATGAGATGACCGAGCACTTGGACACATTTAAAGACATCCTGTTTATCCGGCACCAATCATCAAAGACTTCAAGTACTTGGTGGAGGAAATGAGCGTCTTGAGGCCCTTTTATTACGTAGTAGAGCTTCATGTCGTCGGCGTACGAGAGTTTAAGGCATTTGAGGATCAAATTCACGTCGTTCATATACAACAGGAAAAGCAATGAAGGGTGGAGAAGCGTAGTCACCGATCTTAACAGACATAGATCTGCCAGTCAGATAGGAGCGAAGCCAGGTAAGTAGACTCCCATGAACACCCATTTTGTCATATTTAGAGATGGTAATTTCATGGTTCACTCTATCGAAAGCTGCAGAGAGGTCGGTGTATATGGCGTCAACTTGATGGCCACGTTCAATCTCACGAATAATGAACGATGTAAAAACAGTTAGATTAGTCGTCGTCGAGCGCTTAGGCATGAAGCCGTGTTGATCCTGAGAAATACTGTACGAGCAGTCTTGAACCAACTTTTCCAGGACAATTAGCTCGAATAGTTTGGAGATAGCACTCAATGCAGCTATTCCGCGGTAATTGGCGACAGTCTGCTTGCATCCTTTTTTGTGAACAGGGAAAACAAACGAATCCTTCCAACATTCTGGAAAAACTCCGGAGGTCATTGACAAGTGTGACACCTTAGCTAAGGGCTCTGAAAGAGTGTCTAAGCAACGTTTCAGTACTAATGAGGGAATGCCATCTGGACCAGATCCTGTAGATGTTTTCATCTGTTTCCCGGCTGAAATCACCATGTCGCTGTGGATGGTGAATGGAGAACCAAACACCGACGTACGAGGGACATTACTCGTGGCAGCAGCAATTTCCTGAGCATCAAAAACTTCGTCTGAAAAAACGCTGCTGAATTGTGTGCGAAACATATTGGCGATATCTGCGACGGAGTTGGCATCAGTAACGCCATCAGTCATATTGGACGGTAATCCCGTTTCTTTCCGTTGCTCGTTCACATATCGCCAGAATTCCTTAGGATTAGCTTTGAGACGACTCTGCAAGTGAGACTGATGTGCGTTGTACAAGCTTGCATTGAGATCTCTGTACTCGTTGTTGGCGCGGACGTAATTAGCCTTCGTAGAATCTGTGTGATATTTACTGTGTTTCCTCAGTGCAGCCCTTTTCACCTTTTTCAGATGCTTAAGATCAGAGTTCGACCAGGCGGGTTTGGCAGGTTTACACCGTAGTTTTTTTGGCACAAACTGAACGATAGCGTAGAATATGATACCACACATGGTCGAGGCAGCCAAATTCGCATCCCCGGAGTCTAGTGTCGCATTCCAATCCACATTAGCGAGAAAGTTATTCATTCGCTCGAAGTCTCCTTTGTGAAAGTTGTAGAAGACGGTTTCGGCGTGGTCTTGGAAGCGTTTCTCAGGATCGATTGCAAGCGTCAACAGTAGAGGTGAATGATGTCTGCAGTTTTTGACGAGCGGTGCCGGAGCATGGGTAACAGAGCAGCTTTGTCCCAAATCCTCCCCGACAAAGCACAGATCGAGCAAACGGTTGTTTGCATTCAGAACGCCATTCACTTGCTGAAGCCTTGCGGTTGAATACGCGTCAAGCAAGGAGAGAGAAGCCGGTCTGAACGATGAACGGGAATTGTCAGGAAAGAAGAAGCCGTGAGCATCGCTAAGCCACGATACAGTGCCAAGGTTGAAATCGCCCAAGATGACGATGCTGTCCCTGGCATCCATTTGAGAGACAATCCAATCCAGCGAAAGTGCATGCTTCTCAATCAGGCTGTGGTCGTTAACGCGGTCGGAAGGAACGTATATCACGCAGATATAGATTGTACCACTTAGAGTTGAAATTGCAACCCACAGATGCTCAACCGTCGAATCTTCAGGAGGTTTCAGTAAGCGAGATACGAAGCAGGAGCGAATGGCCAGAAGGACTCCACCACCGGAGGTCTTGTTGCTGTTGAGGGTTGATCGATCTTGACGGTAGACGGAATATGTATCGTTAAACAACTGCTTTGACAAAGTGTTGTTATTCATCCAGGTTTCCGAGAAGGCGTATATGTCGTAGCATGCGTCGCTGCATGCTAGCTGGTATTCGGCGAGTGAGCTGTTTATGCCACCGACGTTCTGGTAGTATAGCAGAATTTGAGATGCTGGGACGCATGGAACAGCGGGCTGCAATCTGGAAGTGGAAGCAGCATCAGGTAGAGCAACGGCTTAGTACCGTCTTAATGACGCGTTCATCTAGATACAATTGATAAATAGCAGATTTTTAGCGATGGGCCCAATCTTAGATCCATAGGCCAAAATTAGATCCATTTCCCCTACATTGTATGAATCAGCTTGGACATGTTTCTACTGCTACGGTCATAGTCACGGCAAATCTAGTACATCATGTGATCTGATCTCTTTAACGATTAAGAAGACTTTAATATTGCAAGGCCTTGAGAGTGTATCTTGAACGATGAGTCTAGGTTATTACCATGAATGGAATAGTCAAAGATTAGCACTCCATTACTGACCAGGCTATCTAAAGCCCCCTACCTTAGCTAATTTGTCTTTGTTACGAAAGTTTGTTTCGTTGAACCTAGCAGAAAATGGCCTTTTTTAACCGCGTGAAATTTTCGCCTCACTCTGGCTATTAAACTATTCATTTTGTTTCAATTACTAACCATTCTGAGCATAAACATTAAAGCACCTATCCTAAGCATTCTCAAGCATAGACTTGCGTACTAGTATCTAAATCGATTCCATCCAGTTCCTGTTCTGCAAATAAGAAGCATGAACAAGTTCCAAAAAAAACTCGCTTCATTTCGGCAATTTTCGTTCAAATATAGGTCTCTCAGTAATAATTCATCCTTTGCGGCAGAAGTGACTGTGAAAAGCTTCGCAAATAGTAATTCCACGCCAAAGCGCATTCGAGCTCGGTAAAGTCAAAGCCCTGCATTGCTGGCTCTATGTGGTGCACCCAAGCTGAACCGCCCCATGTAGGCATCATCTGCACCTTCCTACTCACCCATGCCTTCAAATGTGGGTTAACATACGGGGATCATCATCAGGTCGTCGTCGTCGTCGTCGTCGTCGGTTGGCATAACACGCATTCCTGGTCCTACAATGCATACGGAGGTTGGCGTTCGCACACACATACACACCGGTAAAGGTCGAATTTGTGCCGGATGTTGATTTAGCATTGTTTCATTTTCGTTCTGCCACCTGCAGCACCACAGAACACCTCCATCATCACTAGAACGTTGCGTCCAATGTTGGTTGCCATCCTACCATATAGGGAGAAGAGACTATACGCCTTTTCGAGCAAATATTTGTTCAGTAAATTTAATTCCAAGTACCGAAAACGTGGAAAGCGATCCCGACCGGCTGCCGTTTCCATTTCCGAGCAGTGCGGGGGAGTGGCTGCTGTTAGGTGTTCAGACAATCGCCAAATTTTTATTCCACCTTCCTGACATGGGAGTGATTAATGGTGGGATAGCTGAAGTTTGCTTTAACGGGATAAATTTGAGCTCGACCTGAATTACAGTGGACTGGACCGGTGTTAGTCGATCGTATTAAAAACTTGCTAGCTCTCCATGTCGGAGACGATGGATAAATGGATTTGTTTAAATTGTCGAAAAAAAAGAAAGGAATGGAATCTCATTATTTCAAAAAACAATATTTTTGCTGAGCCTGGGATGTCCAACTTAATCCTCA
Source organism: Ochlerotatus camptorhynchus (assembly GCF_037179485.1). Taxonomy (NCBI): domain Eukaryota; kingdom Metazoa; phylum Arthropoda; class Insecta; order Diptera; family Culicidae; genus Ochlerotatus; species Ochlerotatus camptorhynchus. Next base: position 2,876,730 of record NW_027040494.1, on the reverse strand, counting down.
AAATGTTGAGAATTGTTTGACCCTGCATTTTGGAATTACTGTTATAATTTCGTTTGAACTCTCACAGGTTTCCATGGAGAGTTATTTCAAGAATTCCATTTAAATCATCCCCAATTTTCTCAGAGTTCGTGTCAAGATTTTGCAATAATAACCTAGGGATATTCTAATATGTATATTACTGACAGCTCACTTACCACCACAAACATAGCCGAGCAGCAGTTTATTATCATCCTAAAACACTCCCTGCCGGAAGAATAGCTCATAATTGAACCGCCGAAGTTGCTACACGGAGCACAGTGGGACCATTCTGATCAAAATCCTTTTCTCGCTTTCCACGATGTTTAGCGTTTCGAAGTCTTTAAAGAAGTTTCTTGAAATGTTATTCGGCATCCTCTGAAATGTCTATATTAAATATTATTAGGGTGATATTACACTTAGATAAAATAACTGTTTTAAATCACAAGATAATATGTTTATGTAGGACTTCCCATAGCTCAGTCGGTAAAGGCGCAGCTGCAAAGCAAGACCATGCTGGAGGTGGCTGTGTTCGATTCCCGGTCTGTTCTAGGAATTTTTCTGGTTGGAAAATTGCTTGACTTCCCTGGGCAATAGAGTATGATTGTACTTGCCACACAATTATACTAATGCAAAAAATGGTGCAGGCATCGGAAGCTCTCAATGTTTTTTTTTAAATCCTTGTCGGGTGTTTTCATCACTGTGACTATTTTTCTGATCTATTGTGATATACTCCCAATTTTTTTTTAGCTTTATCAAGATGCCGTATTACTACTATTATCGTGCTTGTTTGACAAATAGCATTATCTCAGCAAGGCATTACCCTTCGAATAAAGTGCACTGCCGTACTGGAAGTTGTTCTCCAAATGTCAAAGGGTTCTTGTCGAATAGCTTACGCCTTTTATTGAAAATTGCCGGACAGTGGCATAGCAAATGTTCCGAGTGTTCCTTTTCTATGCCTGTTATAAGACCTGTATACATGCCAAGATCTTTCATAGAAACTTCCAGGATTTTGAGGGTCACAGAAATGTTTGGATTAATGAATCACTTCGACTGCCTAGCAATGGAAGTGTTCTTCAAGTTTTCCTCCACTTTTAAAGATTCCTACGCTTTTAGTTCCATTCTAAAAGATGCAGCCGATAAGCCACAAAAGGGCTCTGACCCTATGAACTTATTAGAAGATCCGAGTCTTGTTAGTGCATCAGCTCTTTCATTTCCGTCATTCCCGCAATGACCAGGAACTCAATATAAGACAAGACAATGTTTAAAGTGATTGAACACACTCCCAGACAAGTTTTGATGTACATGTCGCCGATTTCAAAGCATTTAGAGCAGCTTGACTGCCGTACATTATGCATATATTTGAACTCTTATAGTTTCTACGCAAACATATCATAGAACACTCTAAAATTGCTTGGATTTCAGTTTGGAATACAGTTGGCCATCTGCCCTTAGGAACCAATATGTCTATCTCTGGGCCAGTTCCTCCTGCTCCCAATTGATTGTTCAATCTTGAACTATCTGTATAAAAAACAATCGAACCTAGACGAAAAATCGGACCACCAAATTGCCACGCCCAGGGTCAAATACTTGAAAAAGTCGATTGAAATGGAATCTTTTCTCTACCCAGTCTTCGTTGCTCCTAACTAGAGAGTTGATACTGTAGAATCACGCCGGCCTTGAAATCACTCCTATTTGCACTTCCAAAAACACTCCTGCTACTAAGAGGTCTAGCTACCGCTTTCCATAAAGGTTCGATCACGACTGCCCCCGAGCATCAAGAGCTCCCGTCTCCTTTCTGCCGTCGTTCGTCAGGGGTGGAGTCAAGTCATCAACTAAAACTATAATTTCTTAGGGGTGAATCATAAACGTAAATGAAATAGTGATTTATTTAATTTCCCAACTCTACATCCCTTTTCTGCTGTGAGAAAAGAAAAAAAAAAAAGAAGAAAAAGAAAAGAAAAAATCAGAATCTTGGTCCGACCACGTTGACCATTTATTCGTTGTATCTTGCCGGCAACTTCTTCATTCGCTTCGGGCGCTGTTGAGGGGAGCTTCCTTCCAGATCGGAGTTCTGTGCTTCCGCTTCTCTTTCTGATGCCAGCTCAACTTCTCGGGATATTGATGGTTTCGCCGTTTGTAGAAATGAATCCTTCGAATGATCCGGAGTTTCGGGCAGTCCACCTGCATTTCGTGAAGATGGCCACTTCTTTAAATGGGAAACGGAACGGCGATACGTTACTCCTTCTTCATTTTTAACGATGACATCACTTCCAGTTTTCTTAACCACCACGAACTTTTCAAGCTTGAAATTTGGTTCCAATTTGCCTGTCTCGTAATTTTTGAGCATTACTTCGTCACCCACATCAATTTCCGATTCCTTTGCCTTCCTTCGGTTGTCAGCGTAGATCTTGCATTGCATTTTCTTGATTGCATCACGGTCCCGTGATTCTTCATCCCGGCACCAATACGGCTTAGTACTGTATATAATCACCAACATCGCGATCCATACATGGCCACCATACCTTCTCACGTAAGTTTCGCCGCATCGCAACTATACCAGGATGACCTCTATGAGCAATCCGTAATGCTCTCTGTCGCAGTTTTAGCGGAAGCACAATTCGATCCTCTCTAACTACGATGTCTTCGATCACTCCCAGCTCTTTTGAGAATGCCTGATACCGATATAAGTCCTGTGGCCATTGCTGAATATGAATAGCCTTGATAACCGCCGTCATGGTTTCATCACTTGCCGTTTCGGATTTTATTTCCTTTAATGTAATGGCGGTTGGCCCTTCCCCTACCGCGCAGAGATAATGTTCTGTAGTTTCATCGAATGGCTCTTCTGATGAAGTACACAATCGAGAACAAATATCCGAGATGTTACTTGAGCCTGGAATATGATGCACCGTGAAGTCATAAGGTTGAAGACGCAAGGCCCAATCTTCAGCTCTGGTACAGGCACGCTTTCCATTTTGGTGTTTTCCTCCGTAGATGTACTCTAAAGTCTTATGGTCCGTGAATACTGTAAATCTACTTCCAAATAGATATGGGTAGAATTTTTCGACGGCCCATACAACCGCCAGTGCCTCCCGCTGAGTTTGTGGATACACTCTTTCTGCTTTTGTCAAGCCCTTGGAAGCAAAACTTATAATTCGTGACTTGTTCGATTTGTCCTTTTGAGTTAGAACTGCGCCCAGACCAACGGGTGATGCATCTACAAACAGTTCCGTATTATCTCGGGGATCAAAAAATCCCAGCTTACGAACAGTACTTGCAAGCATATTTCGTAAATCGTCAAAAGCCACCTGCTGGGCATCGCCGAAATTCTCTACGTCTCCCCTAATAAACTGACGAAGCGGCTCAGTCCTCGTAGATAGATCCGGAATGAATTGCCCGACGAAATTGACGAGTCCAAGGAAGCTACGAACTTCTTCCTTCGTCTCTGGTCGTCGGAAATTCTGAATTGCAGAGATCTTGTTTTCAGAAGGGCTGATCCCGGCTGCGCTGACCTCATAGCCCAGGATTTCAAGTTTCGTTGCACCAAACACACACTTCTCCTTGTTCAGCTCAGCGTCGCGTTATTTGCCTTTAGAACTGCCAATACCTCCTTTAGCCGAGCATCATGTTCTTCACGTGTTTTTCCAGAAACGACTATATCGTCAATGTATACTATTATTCCCTCGATCCCAACCAGCATTTCGGACATCACCCGCTGAAAAATTTCCGGCGCTCAGTTGATGCCGAACATCAACTTTTTAAATCTCATGAGACCCCTACTGGTCATGAAAGTGGTTATTCCACGGGAATCAGGGTGAAGCTCAATGTGGTGAAATGCAGATGTTATATCCAGTTTAGAAAATAATTTCGAGCCCCTTAGCTTGTTCAGTAAAGTGTCGATCATGGGAAGCGGATAATGTTCGCGCTGGATAGCTTGATTAGGGTATTTCATATTTATGCACAAGCGAATATCGCTCTTCCCTTTCGGAACCACAACCATTGGAGATATCCACTCCGGCGGTCCTACGGCCGGTTCAATGACATCGCTATGCAACATCTGCATAATTTTGTTGTCCACCTTCTCTTCCATCGCAGCTGGGATTCTTAAGAATGCTACTTTCCGTGGAGGAATGTCTGGATCGATCGAGAACTTAATTTGAATATTCGGGAATTTCGGAAAAACATCATCCGTAACTTCGACATTTGCAACATCAAGGCCAACTTTTAATACTTTGAGTTCTTCCGCAGTCCTCTTGCAAAGCAAAGACTTTTTGGCTCCCTTAATGACAAAAAACTCGGCGTAGGTTCGTGGTTTGAAGTCATTAATTGAAATCCAAGCTTCGAATATTAGCTCAACCTGCAAAGGTTCCTGACTGGCGTATGCAGTGAACTGTCGATCACAGTTATACCTCTTCTTGTATATCTTTGCCTTGTTCTCTACAAGTGCCTTCCAATCTTCTTCCGTGATTGTGTTGATGGCGGCACCAGAGTCTATTAAGAATGCCACTGGAAGCTCATCAATCTTGCAGGTTATTTTTCCGTCATTCGTTGTACTTCCCTAGTTTTAATAAAGAAATCAAATATAAACATCATTTCAGTTTTATTTTATTTTCCGTTTAATTTAAGTTATTAGTAATCCACACTAATCAGGAAAAAAAATATGCGGTGAGTGATTCTACAAGCCCTCAACATATGCTTACAAAAAAAATCAAAACTTATCGAATTCAACTTGAACTGAAATATAATTGTAAATCAAAAAGAAGGAAGATATAAATTATTCTACCTTCAACACCGGGCTGGGACGTCGAGATGGTCCTTCCTCAGGGTCCTCCCGGTAGCGGTAACCAAAACGACGACGTTCGTCCTCTCGCACCGAGTTGGCTTCACCAAATGAACGCTTCCAGTTCCTGGCATTTTCGTGTCTTGATCTGCACTTTCTTGCATAATGACCGGTACGCCCACAGTTGTTGCACCGGGCGTTTCGGGCAGAACATTCCCGAGAATCCTTTCGATGCTTCCATGATCCACAATTTCTACACTCCATACGGCTGCTCTGTTCCCGTCGTCTCTCACGCAATCCCAAATTTGTCGGTCTAGGCTCCCTGTTCCATTCCTGCTTGACCGCAGCCACAGTACCATAATCTACTTCAGCCTTGAAAGGAAGTGCCTTTTCTTTCTGCTTCAATAACATCTCTCTGTTTACAGCGTAGTTGGTCAGCTCATCCAGGTTCATTGAATTTTCAAGACCTTTGTCCCTGACTCGTTCGTCATGGGCTCCCATCGCTACCTGATGCAATATTTCCATCTCTTCTCGAACCCGGAAGTCGCAACGAGCGGCTTGTGTACGTAACTTCAGTATGAAATGGTTGAAGGATTCATCAGGCGATTGCTTCAACGCCCGGAATACCTCCAGCTCGATGCGCTCGTTGCGTTTTCCCACGAAGAAGTTGCTCAATCTTTTGATTGCGTTGTCGTACTCCGGTGTCTCTACTGGCAGAAATGGTACTTCAGCCGGCTCCGGATAAATTTCATCAGCCACCGGTCGCAAGTTGTAGAAAATTCGCTGAAGGCCTCGGCCTCCTCGTGCCAGGAGTAGAACAAGCTTGTCATGTTGCGACTCAATCTTCTTCAATTCTACGATAAGTTCGAACGCTCTGAATCATTCTTCCCATTCACGACGTAAATCGGAAGGGACAACTGCGTCATTAAATGGCTCCAACGGCCAATCCTTGTCCGGATCCAGCTGTAACAAAACAGTTCCTCGAATTAAAAAAATCTATCTTTCGAAATTTATAGCGAAAATGTAGCCTAATTAACTCAGCAAATGCATGTTGTGATTAACAATTCAATGACCCGTGATTAAGTCTGCTTTAATTATCTCATTACACTACTGGCTGTCCTCAGCAACAAAACATCATCATGTACACAATTCTAAAAACTCGTTGTTTGTCATTATTTACCACTTTTTCGCTTGCTTCCTATTTACCAGAGCTTGTACACAAGCGCTTCGATCATCAACCAGACTCGCATTATTACCTACTTCTAAATATTTGTGAGCACTGCGGTCCTCAACCGGCCTTGCAATTTTTTTTTCTCTTCCATACACAGACACAATGCTAGCATATGCGCTTCGGTCTTCAACCGGCCTCGCTATCATTTCGTTTTGCTTCTTCGTATTCATGCACGCTGCGGTCATCAGCCGGTCTCGTTATTTTTTTACACACATGTGGTGAGCTTTAATTGTGTGCGCTACGGTCCTCAACCGGCTTCGCTTATATTTATACCTCTATGTATTGCTGCGCGCTGCGGTCGTCAACCGGCCTCGCTATTTACTCCACATTCACATAGAAAGCTTCGATTTCGTGCGCTGCGGTCCTCAACCGGTCTCGCTCAAATTTTCGCTTCTATACAATGGTGAGCACTTCGGACATCGACCGGACTCGCTTCCTCTACTTTAACAAATCAGCGCTGCGGCTATGAACCGGTCTCGCTTTTCACTTTTGCCTCCTTTTTGCTATGTATCAGTGTGAGCGCTACGACATTTTATCGGACCCGCTGTCGATTTCATTTTACCACTTTTTTCTTCATCCTAGCCGCCATTTTGTTCTCACATTACGAGAAAATAAAAACGCTCCCGAACATCAAAAATTTTTCCGAATCGAATATTAACAAACATAGCATCATTATCCTGCTTTACTCACCTCAATTAATGCTACCGGCTGCGCCAAATTGTAGAATCACGCCGGCCTTGAAATCACTCCTATTTGCCCTTCCAAAAACACTCCTGCTACTAAGAGGTCTAGCTACCGCTTTCCATAAAGGTTCGATCACGACTGCCCCCGAGCATCAAGAGCTCCCGTCTCCTTTCTGCCGTCGTTCGTCAGGGGTGAAGTCAAGTCATCAACTAAAACTATAATTTCTTAGGGGTGAATCATAAACGTAAATGAAATAGTGATTTATTTAATTTCCCAACTCTACAGATACTAACAGTTTTTAGAATCCTAAGATGTCCTCTAAGGTCTCCTCAAAGAGTTTCACTGACGTTGTAATCCTTAGAGCACAATGTTCGGCTTCTAATAGTACAAATTGATGCAAAGCAAAGCATCCAATGCTTTCGATGGTGTACTTCTCATTGCACCTGTTATTGAGAGAGTTGTGTACCTTTAAACTTCCATTTTCTTCATACCTTTCTGCTTAACTTTAAACAACAATGTTTGGTCATCGTTTCCAAAACCTACTTCCAAGCACACAATGTGCTTACCAGTAAACTTACTTATTTCCTCATGCCACCACACCAAAAGCCCACAACTAGGTCATAAGAACGTAAGCTACGACGGTCACTCATGCTCACGTAAGAATGTATGACAGAGCATGTGTAGAGAGAAAGAGAGAATCGTACGATAAGCTAGGCGTAAGCATTCTCTTGAAGTGTAGCTGAAGTACTAGAATGTAAGATATAAAATATGAGTGGAATAAACAACTGCACGGATTCTTGACCAATTCTTGTGTATAGTCGTCACGTCCGAAAGTCCAACTAATGGCTAATGGGGGCTAGCATACTAACCTTTGGAGTTATTCTAACTTCCTCTGAGCAACACGGTCTTTTGTTTTTGACCACCAGACCAATGCACCATAAGTAGCCCTGGGTTTCACAATTGCCGAGTCCCCACTATTTACCAACTGTTCTTTTGCATATCCATAGAGCATTAGTAGCTTTGTTTATTGCCTGCTCAAGATGCATGTTCCAATTAAGTTTACTATCAAGGATTACTCAAAGATATTTGACAGCATTAGAAAGTTCTAAAAGTGTGCCTTTCAATCTTATATTGCCTAATGAAACATTCTTCATTCGCGTAAATGGCACAATAGTAGTTTTAGAAGGATTTATGTTCAATCCTTCCATATCACACCATGATAAGACAAAATTTAAGGCAATTTGCATTCTGTTAGCGATAATACAATAATATTTTCCACGTACAATTATGACTATATCATCTGCGATGCCAACTATTTCGAATCCTTGGGCTATTCAATTTTTGAGAACATCATTAACTATTTAAGAACACAAAAGAGGTGATAACATGCCTTCTACGCCTCTACAAAATTTTAAATATCATAAAAATACACAACTTTTCTGAATTCAGCAATATTGTATATTGCTTTATTTGCTATGAAAAGCGATTTGAAAGCAAAATTTTACCACTTTCACAGCAAGTGGTTGAAGAGAGGTATATAATTCCAGTTGGAACGTAACAATAAAATTCGGAATTTGTTGTAAGTACTCATCTGAACAACTTTTCCAAAGACAGCAACTGTTTGTGCAATGTCATTTACATGTACAACTACCCTACCCACTGTAGCTACTATACAAAGAAATATAGAAAACAATACAGTATCTCGAATACCTCCGCCATGGCAGGACGGTCAAGCAAACTGTGTGTTTTATTTATTTCCATCTCCGTACCTATCACAACGATCATAAACACAACGTAGGGATCCCGCCCGTGCGCAATCAGCAACCTTCTATGTAGCAGAGCAGTGAACTTAAAGCAAGCAATCAGAAGTCAAATGGTACATAAGCGCCGACAGATATGAGAATTCTGATCTGAGCTGTCCATTAAACAATACTGGAGTGCTTTTTGAAAAGGTCGTATGTAACAAACGTTAACAAATTGACAGATTAATGCTACCAGACAGTACTCTGTTTAAATTTGGGCCCACTACCTCATTTCTGTTACATTTTTTCATCAAAAAGCTATTGGTCCTATGTGCCAAGGGATGAACGCATATGTAACAACCTGTTGTTTTTTCGTAATAAATGTGCAAATTTTGCAAATCTTCAATGTAAATGCAATGTAAAACGGTTATGGGTGGTCCAAAAAAAGATAACTACGCTTTCCATGAGATATTACCCATTGTTATACATTTTTAAGCCACTAAAATGCACAAGGTCGAATGTACCAACATAACATGCAAAAGGTCAGTAAGTAAAAAGATTAACTTGATTCTTTGACCAATGATACTTATGTAAAATCGTGCGGCACTGAATCCAAAAATTTAGTCAAAAAAATCTCAGGAAGATAGTTTTTGAGATACAGCTAAAAAATGAAAATTTACTTTAAAAAAATTTGTTTACTAATATACAAATATCGCCGGTTGTAACGATTGTACGCGCCACGCACTAATTTCCGGACATACGCAGGCTTTCTTGACGGCACTGGTGGCCTCTGGGCCCAAAAGCGTATCTGCGGCACGTTGAAACAAAAACGTCACGATGGAATTGAACGAAGGCGTTCGCTTCCCACACACGCGGCGATGGGGTTTTCCTAACCCAGAACTTGATCGTTGCTCGCCCTCTTTTTCACTAAAGATCGGCCGACGCACATATCGTCAAGTTCTCACCATCAACGGCTAAGTCCCCCGTTAATTTGGGACTTAGTAGAAAAACCTTCTTCGACCACACAACCGAAGTGACAAAGTGTCTTGCTAAAACGGCACTTAGCAAAAACCACACGGCGGACACCGACCTCGGTCAACCAAGAGAAAATCTTTCGGATCACTTTGAAAAAATAGCGTTTCTCGTTGGAACGTCTATATTTCCCGAACTTCTGATGGCAACTAACTCTACGTACATAATGATCGCAGTTTTAAACTGCTTTTGCTTAATGCTCTGCATGTATGTATGTGTTTGAAAGGAAAAAGATCGGGATCGAGTAGTATAATCGCGATCGGTGTATTTGCATGTTTGCATTGTGTGATTTGTTCGTAGTTCGTAGGTACTAGTATATAAGAAATTAGATCTGTTTCGTTGTTTGTAAGGTAGACAGCAAATAATGTCTCTAGGTTAAATTAGATACAAGAAATTCAATTTACTTCTAGGAACAAATTCTACTTTCAAGCTATTAGATAAGTTTAGGTTTAGATCAGTACCTAACAACGATAATATATCAATTATTTTAACACCAAATTAAAGGTTAGAAATTTTTCTTCCAACAATCTATTAGAAATTGTCAGTGAGTTTTGTGTTTTTGTTATTAATTATTATTTTGTTTATTTATTTTTTATATTTTGCATTTTTCCCAGAAAAATTGAATTTCTTCTATGCTTTTAAGCAGAGCAAATGAAAATGTTTGTAAAGGTTGTACCACTAATCTCACTGAAAAATTATGTGTTAACAATCGAAAACAAATTTTATCACCTTAAGTTTTGCGTTAAAATAATTAATATAGCTTCATTACAATCGGAGATATTTGTATTTTAGTGAACAAATTTTTTAAAGTGAAATTTCATGCTATGTCTCGAAAACTATTCAAAAAGTGAAATTTCATGCTATGTCTCGAAAACTATTCAGCTGAGATTTGTTTGGACTACATTTTTGGATTTAACGCATGATTTTACATGGGAAATGACCATCAGCGTACAAAGTTCAAATATGCTGTAAACTAGTGTTATCTATCTCATTGAAAATAGAAACAAAACACCTCGTTTCTCTAATTGACAAAAATGTTACATACGACCCAATTAAAAAGGACTACAAAATAGGTTTTAAACATTTGAATAACTCCTATTTAGTCGAAACACTGAAAACGAAACTAACTAGAATTCACTACAAGGCAGCGCTAGTGTCATTTCATTGCTTGCTTAAGCACTCTAAATTCACAGAAAACGAATCTTTTTTGAGAGTGAGTCACTTTTACTTATTCGTATGGAGAAACTTCTAAAAGCGTAGGTCACTCAGCGCATGACCTACGTTTTAAGAAATTTCTCCATACGAATGAGTAAACATGACTCACTCTCAAAATAAGATTCGTTTTCAGTGACTTTAGAGTGCTTAAGCAAGCAATAAAATGACACTAGCGCTGCCTGGTGAGTGAATTCTTAGCTGAGAGGCCAATCTTGCGATAGGCCTTGTCCATCCAGCGGTTAAAACGGTTGACGTTTTTTACTACACTCGCTTCGTTATTGTGCGCGACAGTTTATTTGTATTCGTACACTCATGCTCTACCGTCGTCTCTCTCACACAACACAAACGGTAGAACAACATTCAAGCAAAAAAAAAATCAAACAATTGTCATATGACAATGTGTGATTTCGTTCTCATTCGTGATCTGAAATGTTATTACAAGAACATCGCTGCTTGTTCTTTTCAGAATTCACACCATCACAACATTAGCAGTTCATGTTATGAGACAAGCTAAAATACATAAATACTTGACAATCTACGGTGACAGTGGCGTATGACAGAGACTGTCATATGACATTTTAGTTTGGTACTGTCATTTGATAGCTTGTTTTGCAAATGTCGGAAGCAAAGGCAGCCGATTATCACAGAAAATGTGTCTATCCAAATAACTTCACTGAATACAGAAGGAAATTTAATGCAAATAGCACACTGAGCTTCATCATCCAATAGGCCTTCCCAACTAAAAATTTTCACAACGTAACCGCTTTGCTCATTTCATTTATACAGCCTCAAGCTGTATTCAAATGCTATACAACATGAGGTAACCTTAGTCAGCTACTTATGGTTGTTGGGACGGTTGGGACAAGCTCTTATTGCGTATATACTTACGCTTCTTTACATCAGTTATTCTGCTATTTAGTTGAAAAGCGCTTATTCAACCTTTTCCTGATTATCCAATATTTAATCACTACACCGCTTGATCCTGAAGCCGGGTTGAATAAAGTTTACTTTTTGTACTGATGGCATTTATTGATTTTATTTATCTGCGAATCAAATTACTCGAAATTAGCTATAATATAAGCACACCACCAAATTATTACCCTGCACCGGAACCTGACTCAAACTTCGTATTTGCAAACCTTGACACTACGAACTTCGCTACGCCGACACTTTGAACTGACGTAAACAAATCTACATGACGTTCTACAACAAGATCGCTGAGTAGAGGCTTTATAATAGTACACATTTTTTTCCTTGCTTTGTTTTCCGTCGATCTTGTTTTCCGTACTGAGCACCAATGCTACCGACGCCAGGGAGGCAGCTCCTACACCTGGACCCTACCTATCGACCCATCAACTCATGAACCGTGGACCAACGGCTTTACTTCCCTTCAGAAAATCCCAGTGGCGCCTACTGGGATTGAACCCAAGCCTGTTGGGATGAGAGGTAAACACGGTTACCACTACAACACCGGCACCACCATAGTACACATGAATCACTCCCATCGACTAGTAAGTTCAGCTTTGTAAATGAGCGGAGTAAGAGATGTAAAACTGCACAAGTCTAAAAATAAACCTAGATGACTTTCAAAATGCTTCCAATGTAGCGCTTACACAGTTTGTTAGCTGAGTACAAGTTGTTTAGTTGCAGAAAAGTTACTTTTGATGTTTATGTTATTCAGCAAGAGTGGTTGGTTGTGTAACAGCCATCAAATGAGTAATATATTCACTTTATAAGCTTTGTTTTGCAGCTACATGTTGAAAGTTGATTAATATTTGCATAGAAGTGACATTAGCGTTGCTGCTTTTATTCAGTGCGACTGACAAATTGAATAATGGTTGTGAAAAAGTTGAGTAAATGCTCTCCAAAACTATTTTACTAGCCTTTGCTTGTAGCTGCATCTGCAGCTTTTTTCAGCTACTTTACAGCACAATGCTGGAAAATTTGGCTGATAAAGCTGAAAATGTTAGTTGGGTTATGCATCTGAATCACTTTTGTTTCTACCCTGGATGGAAAGTTACACTAAAAACGAATCTCACTCAGACAGTGAGTCACTTTTATTCACCCATATGGAGAAATGTCTAAAAGCGTGTATTACTCATGCTGTGAGTGACCAACGCTTTAAGAAATATCTCCATTCGAATGAGTAAAATTGACTCACAGCTCAATAAAAACTACTCACTCACTGATTTATTTTCGTTTTCAGTGTATAACTCAACAAAAACCTCTTCTTTTTAGCACTCGGCAGTCAAACGACGACTGCAGTCAAATTGTCTACGTTTTCCTTACTCATGGGGTGTTTACAACCAAGCTCAACCAGTAAGCACGAATTTCAGATGCTCCTGAGCGGTGCGATGCTAGTTTTCATTACTGTTATGACGACTGTAAGGGGCTTAGAAGCAGAAGGGTGAAAGCCAATTCTTTATCGATTTCCTCTTTTGTGATCACCATGGCTTCACTAACCTATTTCGCACTATTTTTGCTATTCTCTTCTATCACCCACAACAACAATGGTATCAATGAATGTTTGCCGTCGAGTTAACGTTATCCGACCTTCTTAGTTGCTCCTCCGTGAATGATCAGAACTAATCAACTTGCGCAGTGCTGTTGTTACCAGAGATAGAGAATTCCTCAACATCTTCACGGCTGTCTCGGGAAGGATAGTTGTGTTAGTGAGCTAGGTTATTTTTAGATCAGGATTCATGTGGTAAGTGATGCGATCGGTTAAAGCAAAATTTGTTTTAATTTAAATCTAGTGGGCATAGGATAAGGCAAAGTGAAAAATTGCAAGGACGGGGACGGGCCTGGGATTGAACACTGACCTTCTGCTCAGTAAGCAGAAACGGTAACCACTGAGCTACCGAGCCTCGTCGTAATGCTACATCGACATGTTTGGTTCTAGGAATGATTCTCTGATGACTGTGTTGGGAAAGCAGCATATGCATTAGACTGATGCAAAATTTGAAATTTTCGCTACACAGTGCTCAAACGATTTCAAATCAGGTCCTGATTAGCCTTCCAAAATTTAAACTCATTTGGTAAGAAAATGACTTGGCTATTCGAAGTTTATATGGAAATTACTATGGGAAAACCAAACTTTTTGTTCATTGTCTTCTACCCATTTTCCATATTGCTTTTACGAAAATTTCTATAACTACGGAAAATTTTCTAAGCTACAACATTGCCGAATATCGTTTTTCAGCCAAATGACAAATTAAATTGTTATTAATTGTTTAAGAAATTGATAATCTTATGGCATGATCAAGCAGCTATTCTGTAAGCAACACTGTATTCTGCAGTGTGACATAGTAGCCATGATATTTTTGCTCTATTCTTCGCGTCAGAAACACCAATGTTGCCTGTTGAACAGTTGAATGAGCATAATCATAAGACATTGATGACTTGAATCATTAATAACTTTTGTTCCTTATATTTGATTGAAAAGTGGTTTTTAACAAAGTTGAAGCTGGGAAAATTTGCTGCAATCACTGCTATCATTTATTAAAGCATAGTGATGTGGTGAATTGTTTGATAGATATGAACAAAAACATAAGTTTTCCCATAGTAAAACAATCAGAAGAAAATCAGCGGCGCCGGTGATTTAGTGGTAAGCGTGATTGCCTCTCACCCCAAAGAGCCTGGGTTCGATCCCAGTCGGCACCACTGGGATTTTCTGAGGGATCAAATTTCTGTTAACGCCTTCCTTCAGAAGGGAAGTAAAGCCGTTGGTCCCCGGTCCATGAGTTGATTGGGTGATAGGTAGGGTCCAGGTGTAGAAGCTGCCTCCCTGGCGTCGGTAGCACTGGCACTCAGTACGGAAAACAAGATCGACAAAAAACAAATGAAGGAAAAAAGAAAAGAAAAAAAAAATCATATAAAAATATGGTATCTACACACTAAGATTTTGTTTTCGTGTTCGGTAAATTTTAACGAAATCAGAACAGCTGAACGTTCGGTAAAACTTTGACCTTCATGTTAAAGGCTATTGAATTTGAAAAGAATTTAAAACATGTTCTTGTCATTTTTGTGGGGATTTAGTTTTAAAGTAGCTGAAAAGCAATTGAATTGAATGCCATAAATTTTACCGATTTCGGTTCAGATTTCGGTTAAAATTATCGAATTCGGCGATAATTTCTAAGTGTGTACATTTCGTCACACACACAAAATAACTACTGTGATCCGGGGTAAATTAACCACTGGGGTAGAACGATTGTGGCTCAAAACTTGATAGTAACATTTTCATTGATCTGTTAAATTACCAGTGGTTGGGGAATTGGCTCTCATGTTGTCCTATGGATCTAAGATTGGGCCCATCGTTAAAAATCTGCTATTTCTCCATTTTATCAAGATGAACGCGTCATTGGGACGGTACTTATGGATATTTTTGGTCGCTATTGAAAATTTAGTCGATTGCTGAATTTATGTATGGGCCTAAATTAGGGGCATTTAGGCCGACATTACATCCATTTCCTCTACATAAAACTGAATTTAGAAATAATATTTTCCATAATATCTGTTTAAAATACATTTCATGCAAGTATTTAGAGAACTTAAAATGGCATTGTCTGTCAGAAAATGAGGGCTAAGGTAGCTTTTTCAGTGGAAGTGAATCTTGAAATATGCGGTCATAACGCGTGAATCGTGAAAAGTTATTTTTTGTATATTGATGACTGCAATACATTCTTTACGTTTTCCCCATACGCAACCTAAACGAGTGAAGCAAAGAAAGTAGGTATAACTTTCCAAGACTTTCTTGAAATGTTCATATTCTTCTGGTCTCGCTATTTATTTTTTTCTCGATAGAACTCAACTTTTTCTCCCTGCTGAAAACAAATCAGTGGAAATGTAGGTTATGTATATTAGCTTCCCATAAATGTTCTGTGTAAACTCTAACATCATGTCCAACCGATTTGCGAACCAGAACCAGTTCCCTTTGGCCAGAAATCCACCTTTTTCCATAATCTCATGAATATTTGAACGCACCATTTAATACATCCATCCAGGGCTATATACCCTGCCATTAGCAACGCGCTAGCCCCTAAATTGGCCCCGAAAGTCTTGCCTAATTGAATTAAACCGTCCGTCGTCGACGTCAGAAATAAGGAAAGAGCAGAAAACAGCACCACCACTGGCACTGACTGGAGAACGAAGCCAGGGGTGAGGGCAGATCGTCTTAATAGTTTTCCTTTCCACCTCCACTGCAGGAAGAACTATTTCCCCGACTTCCAATCATCGTTACCATTCACCACGGATGGGAGCTTGTGTTTGTGTATGGAATAATCTTCCTCTCGGTGGCGTGCCGATGGGAGTTAAGTTGTTAATTAATTTTGCAGAGATTTCAAATTCAATTCCTTCCAGGTCGGAAAATGGAGGCTGTACCTTTTCTCAAATGAAGTATGAAAAATGGCAAACGGTAACGGAGCTCTAGTGGAGTGAGGAAGTGGAAACTTATTTTCAGATGATTTGATTCGAAGAAGTCTATTATTTTCCCGAAGGGTGCAGTGGGTGGATCGATGTAAACCTTTCGTTTTCCCTCTGCTGTGCTGGTAATTCAATTAGAAAGTATTTCAATTTCTTCGTTCTGCTCCTCTAAGGTAGAGGAAATGTTTGATCTTGCTAGGACATTTTCCAACAGATGGCAAACTCGATTGCTTTCAAGGGGCACATGCTTTCATTAGTGTTCTCGATCGATCGATGAAAAAAAAAAAACATGACACTCTGAAATGTCCGGTGTATTTCTGATGGGGGTTCAATTAATACTGTTTGCCATACACATTCTTCCATTTGCAGTTTAAGCCGTAGAAAGGCAAGACCAAAACCTCAAAATCACTTCATGTTGCGATTTTTCTTGCTCTCCGTCTCTTTGCAGCTTGCTTATACGATATCGGTGCACTTGGACGACAACCAGGGAGCCCTGCAGCACCCGGAGCTGAACATTCCCAGCAGCGGAGCCATCCCGAGGACGGTCGAGACGTTCAAGGTCCATTTGCGTTGCACCGGCAACGTGTCGAGGGAGGTGCCGGTCGGAATCCAACTACACGTCGAGGGTCCACCGAAGCAAAACGATACGAAATTGATTATCAAACGAAATAAAATTTGCATTAAAGGTGAGTGCTCTTTTCTGCACATTTCCCGGTCGGACGCTTTTCCGCCTGAGAGCATTCAGGGCGTCGCCGTTGTCGTCGATGTTGTCTGTCTGCATGTCCCTTTCGATGAATGCAAATTGCTCTTGCTCTTCTCTTCTGGACGGATGAAAGGGGGGCGTTTGGCGGGTGAATGGTCTTTTCACACATTGCACCGAGGGTAGATGAGTGCGCCGATGACCACTGCTCGGTGGAGCCAATGATAATCTTTTGGCCTTATGTTTATAATCGTAATATGGCCAGTCGTGTTCCGGGTGCAAATGATCAAATATTAGCGGTAGTTCAGTTTCAAACAATTTGTTTTTAAAGGGAGGTATATTGGGCAAAAAAATGTAAAAATATATCAACATTCAACCCAGGTAACAATTTGATGACAGGAGCACATATCGTGGTAGGGGTAAACAATAGTTGCAATTTCCAAACCTACGACTGGATGCCTTCCTTCAAATAACAACTGAAGTGCGGTAAAAAATCGGTAGAACTGTTTCAAACACACAGTTGGTACATGAGCGGGTCGGTTTTCATCTCTTTTTGCCAGTGGTGGCGGGGGGGGACACCCCTCACCATCCCTCTCCAAAGGGGGAGTTTGGTAAAGAAAGATGAAAAAACCGATTTGTACCTTCCTTAAAAGTTGTCCTAGCTCGCTTGTCTAATATCTATATACAATCTTCACACTGCCGTACTCTAACGGAACTATCAACTCTATGCTTTCACCTACTCCATCTATCGTATAAAAATTACCACTACAGTCTGTTATTTGAAATTAGCATCTTCAACTAAACAATTTGATGCTTTACAACGATTTTAATACAGCCTTAGTTTAGATAATTGTTGAGCATGAGCATGAGTATTGACGACCATATATTTCAGTAGTTGCTACTGCGAGATTGACCAGATTTAGCAAAATATGCACAAAGAACCATATTATTATTATTATTATTATTATTATTATTCATCGGACATACGACGGTCTACATGAATTAACATACACTAGGCACCCTTAACACTATAGCATTGATCGAAGTCGTTGAATGAAAACATTAATACTAACATTGAAATCAAATAGATAAAAAACTTGGTTGAATTCAACACACATTGCCCTAATAGGTTCATTCTGAGCATAATCGGTCCTCTGAAAATTAAGCCTCAAGATCTGCCGTTGACGGAGTTGTCTGGGTGTAATACCAAGGTTTATTCGAGAGAGTATGTCAGGAGCGTCAATTTCTCCTAACAGCAGCTTCGCAACAAAAACTGGTTTCTGTTGGCTTCGCCTGCTTTCCAGAGTTGTCATTCCTAGCAGGCGACAGCGACTCTCGTACGGTGGTAAATCGTTTGGGTTATTCCAAGGCAGGAACCGGAGCGCGTATTTTACGAATCGTGATTGAACTGCTTCTATCCTTTTTATCCAGACCTCGTGGTGAGGACTCCGACGACAGAAGCAGATTCTAGCCCGGAACGTACAAGGGAGTAGTACAGTGATCGTAAGCAGTACGGGTCGCGAAACTCTTTCGAAATGCGGAAGATGAATCCCAGATTTCTGTTAGCCCTAGCGATGATGTTGGAGTAATGATCCCGAAACGTCATTTTGCTATCAAGCTCCACTCCAAGATCCCTGATGCTTGTGACTCTTTCCAATGCTTCTCCGCGAATCGTGTATGGCCAGCAGATTGGAGATTTCTTGCGGGTGAAAGATATCACGGCACATTTTTTCACACTTATAACGAGATGATTCCTGTCACACCAGGCTTCGAAGAGATCAATATACTGTTGAAGCTTCTGGCAGTCTTCTATAGATCGTATTATCAAGTACAATTTTAGATCATCTGCATACAAGATTTTACACCCGTCTGGTAGGAGAGAGCAGACATTGTTGAAAAACAGGGAAAATAACAGTGGTCCAAGATTGCTTCCTTGTGGAACTCCTGAGCTGTTGCTGAAAGTGTGCGACTCAAAAGTGCCAAGTTTCACGCAAAGATGACGGTTCGCAAGGTAAGATTCCATCCATTTGACAAACCGAGTTTCAACTCCTAAGCGTTCGAGTTTTGCGAGCAGGATTCGGTGATTGACACGATCGAATGCGGCTTTTAAGTCCGTATAAATGGAATCCATTTGATGACCACCGTGCATACTTAAAAGGCAGCTAGATGTGAACTGAATCAAGTTAGTGGCAGTGGATCTCCCTGGAAAAAAAAACCATGTTGATCCGGGGATATGTACATCTTAGCAGCACGAATTAGCATGTTGTACACCAGTACCTCCAACAGCTTCGACCCAGCACACAATGATGTTACTCCACGGTAATTTGCGATATCTCTTTTGTCTCCTTTTTTGAACGTCGGGAACATTATCGAATCCTTCCATTTATCGGGAAATACAGAGTCTGAAAGTGATTTATTGCAGATAAATCTCAAGGGCCCACAGACATTCTCAGCACATTTTTTTCAGAACTGTAGCAGGAATTCCATCTGGTCGAGCTGACATGCGAAGGCTTCATTTTCCTCAGAGCTGTGAGCACATCCGTATCTGCGATGTCACCTACGCGGAAGTTGAGAGCATTCGCTGGAACATCTGAAAGAGCAATTCTTATTTGATCTTCGTCCACCATAAGTTCGTCAAATACGTTTGCAAAGTTTTCAGCGAACAGGTTACATATACCATCAATAGAGTCAGAGGATTCGTCTCCCAGGAACATGTTCGTTGGAAGGCCATTTTCCTTTCTTTTGTTGTTAACAAACGTCCAGAATCTTTTCGGGTTTTCTTTGAGATCTGATTAAAGCTGACGAACATGTCTAGCATACAAAAAACGATTATACTTTTTGTATCTGTTACTAGCAACACAGAAATTTCTCTTGGAGAAGGGGTTCTTGTCCCTTGAGTATTTCCTCAGTGCTGCTGCTCTCTCACGTTTGAGTTGTCGGAGATGGCTATTTGACCATAGCGGTGATGGGCGAGAACGTGGTGGAGGGACATGTTCACGGAACAACTGGTGCAAGGTGATGATGAACACATCAACTGCTTCATTAACGTCAACAGACTCATACAGTCGGGACCAGTCGATGGAAGAGAGAGCCAGATTCAGAGCGGCAAAGTCAGTTTTACTGAAGTTGAACTCTCTGTCGTCGTTTAGTTCTTCAAACCTGGTGGGTGGAGAACACTGCAGTAGAACTTGGAATGGCGGATGTAATTGATCCACGCTTGTTAGTGGTTCAGGGGGCTCAAAGACGTCACATAATGGTCTGGTGTCTGCGTTAACGAACAAAAGGTCTAAGGTTTTGTTTCCTACATTTTTGATCGAAATCAACTGCTTTAAACAAAATACTGTCATTCCGAATACTGGATTGTGGAAACGAAGATTCGTGGGGATCCGTAAGGGCAAATCTATCCGGGGTTGGGTACCATACAAGTGAAGGTTGATTAAAATCTCCAAATACCATTTGCAAATCCAGCTCTTGAGCCGAGTTTAGAACTCTATCAGCTGATTCAACGAACTTACTAATAATGTTCACGTTGCCTGCCAGATCAGGAGGAATGTAAGCGGACCCTACGTAAATATGTCTAGCTCCTGCATCTATAACTACCCAAATTTGTTCTATATCTGCATCCACTGCGACAGAATAAATGCTGGAGCTCAGTCGAGTATGCACAGCTACTAGTACCCCACCACCTCTTGTCTTACCAGATTGTATGGGATCGCCATCCTTACGGTACACTTGATACTGTGGCCCAAAGATTTGAGGCGATGAGATCTCGTTGTTTAACCAGGTTTCTGTGAGAACAACGATGTCGTACTCCATCTCCGAGACAGCGAGAAAGAAGCCTTCTATTTTGGTTCTGAGTAGTAGAAGCTTACACAGCGTGGGCGACCAGTTTCATGGGTTTCGACGTCGCAGGTGGTAGTAGTAGGCTGAAGCAAAGAGATGGTGGACTCTTCTCGGACAGGCTGAAATAGGTGGTTACTATTCAGAGATTGTGCAGTATCCTTTCCGGCTTCGGCGGGACATATACCACTGTTTAGCTTACCTGGTGAAACAGGAAGTGCAACCGAGTGATATGCACAAAAATCCCCAGTGCCGAAAGGCGCGGTGATTACAGTGATGTTGATATCTTCAATGTCATCAGAGGGCGTTGTGTTAGCAGAGGTTTGTACTGAGTCGACAGCGGGCTGGAACGTGGGAACAATATTCAATTTCGTGATAGCATCTAGCCCGGCTTCGGCGAGACATATACCACTGTTTGCCTTACCTGGAAGAACAGGGAAGGCCGCTCCTGAGTGGTTGACGTCATCTGCCGAGGTGATGATTGCGTTGTCGTTAAGAGATGTGCGGCAAAGGTTGATATCTTCATTGCACTGTAACCAAGAAGGCTCATTCAAATTTGGTGCAGTATCCTGCCGGACTTCGGCGGGACATATACCATTCGTAAGCTCACCTGGAGAAACAGGAAGCTCAGGTGGGGTAATGTATGCACCATTCGCTGATGATTGCTAGCTGGAGTAATCAATTCGCTGCTTCGCATTCTTCAACCTTTTCTGGTAGATGGGGCAGTCTGAACTCCAAGACGCGTGGGAGATTTCCAACGCATCATCAGCTGGCAGTCGTTGACGCTTATTAAGTTTATCGCAGTTAACACATTTTTCGTAATCCGAGATGCATTCATTGGCTTGGTGACATTCCGCACATCTTGGGCAGCAGGACGGATTTGGACATGAACAAGCTTTGTGTCAGTATTCGGAGCACTTGAAACACCGGAGAACATCAACTGCCTCCACAACCTTACAGCGATCCCATCCAACGTTAACTTTCTGCTGTTTCATCAGAGTGTCAAACATCCCAGAATCAGTTTCGATCAGCGCACTCATTGGATTTGATGGTCTATTCACATTTTTCATCAGTCGAATGACCTCGAGCGAAACCGTATCTGCGAGATCATTCTGCTTTCTGAGCTTGTCGATTAGTTGCTGCTCGTCAATCGTATCCGAAAAGCCAATGATTTTCATCCTAGGTCTGAGAGGCTTGAGAACTTCAATCGAGTACCTGTCCGACAATGACTGGTTTGCAGAGGATAATAGCTGTGCTGCTTTTTCGTGTGTTTCACATCTCACTTATTACATTTCTGAATCGTTCCTCCAATTTCTGTTTTCAATGATTTTCTACAATAGAGGCCTGGATATATTAACTTAGCAATGTAATGAAGCTTGAGTTTTAACCCTTGATCTTCTACTCATTAGGCAAAACCGGTTGCTCTAAAGCCACAAAACGGTTGCCTCACATCACCACAATCTACGACTAACTTAACAAAAAGCTATTAAATGAAGTGACGTCACCGAAAGCAGTTAATGATGCTTTCCAAAAAGATTGAAATTTGGGTTGCATACTTTTTTTTAAGTTAAAAGAGTCGTTACACGTTTTTTTTTAAGGTGTGTTTATGGGTTTTGCAAGTGGCTTAAGATCTATAATTTAGATTATTGGACACATATGTTCATAATTAGCCAGAATACAGTCTTGGTTTCTACATATAGATCCAGGAGACAACGGAACGGTCCTCGAAAGATCCGTAAAAGTGGTCAATTCACGAACCTGATCCTAGAGCTCCGCAGTTTTTTTTCGCAAGGTCCATGCTTATCTTACGACTCCAAATTATTTCTTATAACACAGTTCCACGTGTTCCGTGGAACTCTTGGATCAGTTTTATGAATTGACCATTTTACGGTTGTTCCAGATCATCCAGACGGACCACTTTAACGGATGTTGCGGATCTTCCGGAGGATCGTTCCGTTGTCTCCTGGATACAGGAACCATGACTGTATTCTGGCTAGTTATGAACATTTTTTCCCATTAATCTAAAGTATAGCCCTTAAGCCACTTGCCAAACCCATAAACACACCTTTAAAAAAAAGTGTAACGACTCTTTTCGCTTTTTAAAAAAGTAGATGATCCTATTTCTCATATTTTTACGTTAAAAATAATCTACATACCCTAGAAATTCTAGAGATACCACAATTTATGAAAATCATCAATAAATGAAGTAATGAAATTGGGTTGTTAGCGGAATGCTTAAATAAAACAGCAAAAAAGGTTATCTTCCATTTAATTCCACTTAATTAATTTTGGTATCCATGACAGATACGTATTTCGACTACAATGTGCAGTCTTCATCAGTGTCATTCCCACTAAAGAACTTATTAAAATCTAACCCGATTCGACACATTGTAGTTTCATTTTTATAACTGTGATCTTGACTTTTTTACCTAGGGATGAGTACTTAAGGGGGTTAGATTTTGAACCACTTACCCCCACCCCTCAAATATCTCTCCAGAAGCCCCGTAACGTGGGTAGATCACCTTTTCGTGGTACGTTACGGGATGTAAGATCTACCACCGATTCCTAGTCCTAACTTCTTCAAACTAGGGGAACAGGATTTTTCAATAATCAAAGGAACACATCTTAGTCCTTGTTACTTTTTATGCCTTGTTGATAGTGATAAGTCCTCGGGTTGCCTGGACCGAGGATGATCTTGAAACAAGGAAAAAATGAGTTAGTTAGTCTTCACCTATGTGATTCCTAATCTTCTAATCGTTGTTCCCTAGTTTGAAGTGGTAAAGACTAGGGTTCTGATGCATGGTCATTATCGGTGTCATAGCTTGTTTTTGTTGTGAAGGAATCCAATTTTGACTGACAAAGGGGCGCGCCTTTGGAGGGTGTTCCAACTCCGAAGGGTATAAATAGCGGAACCTTTCAGTTAGAATCGATTCCTTGCGATGTAGGCAAGAATGACAACTGTATCAAAACCGAATACTTCATCATTTCTCAATAGTGATGGAGTAATACGACATGCACTAAACTAAGGACACGGGATATACTACAATAGATCAAATTACTGGTCGCAGTGGTGTTATGTCCCGAACAGAGGAAAAAAAAATCTCTCCAGAACGATGCAAATTATGAACCAGAAAAAGGAATAAACCTTGCTTCTACATTCACCACAGTGTTGCGAACTTTCTACCAGAAATTTTCAGTTAAATGTGCACCTCCAAATTTTTACCACCAGCTTGATGATATTTTTACACCAGAAATATTCAATAAAAAGCTTTTTTTTCGATTTACCACCACGAAGATGAATTTTTTCAACCTTAAATTTACCCTCTTCTTTTAATTCTTCATGAACAACCTTGAAAAAAAAAATATGCAGATATTTTTTGTATGCACCCAAAAATTTCATATAAGTTTGTCCCTTCATGCACCTTTTTGGTGCAATTTTCAGGCACTATCTCAAAGGAATTGACACAATAAAAGTTTTTCAGTGCCCTTATATTATGAAATGAAGTTATTTTACCCTCAAATCAAGTTATCAAGAAGTCAAGTTATTTTATATCATAGTTTTGTAAATGAGAAAATAAAAATCTCTTATATAAAGGGGGAAATTTTCCTCACCTTGCCCCACCCTGTGCACTAGACCGATGCAAAATTTGAAATTTTTGCTCCACAGAATGCTCAATCGGTTCCAAATCGGGTCCTGATTAACTTCCCATTCTCATTTGATTAGAAACTGACTTGGCACAAACCATTTGAAGTTGGAATTTTGGAAGTTTATATGGCGATTACTATGGGAAAATCAAGTTTTGTGTTCATTGCCTTCTACCCTTTTTTCCATATTGCACTGTCAAAAAGTTCTACATATTCATATGGAATATTTTCTCAGCTACAACTTTGCAAAAGATCGTTTTCCAGCCAAACTTCAAATTAAATATTTATCAATTGTTTGATGATCTTATGGCATGATCAAGCAGCTGTTTTGTGTGCAACACTGTATTGTGCAGTGTGACAGAGTAGCCATGATTTTTGTGCTCTATTCTACGCTACAGAAACACCAATGTTGCCTGCAGAACAGTTCATTGAGCATAATCATAATACATCAGTGACTTGAATCGTGATTATCTTTTGCTCCTTACATTTGATCGAAAAGTGGTACTGGACAAAGTTGTAGCTGAGAAAAATTTCTACAAGCAAAGCTATTATTTTTAAAAGTAGTGCGACATTGTGAATTTTTAAAGAGATATGAGCAAAACATTTGGTCTTCCCATAGTAATTTCCATATAAACTTCGCAAGGTTTGTACCAATTCAGTTTCTTAATAAACTAGTTAAAATTTTGGGAGGCTAATCAGTACCCACTTTGGCAACGCTTGAGTACCGTGGAGCGAAAATTTCAAATTTAGCATCAGTCTACTGTGCACGCTAGTGAGCAGGACTTCGGTTGGATGCGAGTTTGTATATCATTTTGAGGGGTTTATTTTGCACCCTTTGGAGACGGATACGATGCGTCTTTGCACAGTTGATCCAGGCTGGAAATCCGTAGGTTAGTACAGGCCGAAATACAAATTTATATAGCTGCAGTATGTTGTGAAGCTGGAGGCGAGTTCTTCGATTCACCATAGAGTACAGACATCGGGTCAGTCCCGAGCACTTTGCAAGCGTTTGATTATTGTGTTTGGCAAACGTACGCTTGAAGTCGAGGACTAATCCTAAATATTTAGCATCGTCGGACCATGGAGCTTGGGTTTAATGCGATTGATGTTGATTCTCCATTTGTCGTAGAACTCCTCAAGGCGATTATGTACTTCCCCCAGTAATAATTTGGGATTTAGACTTGTAGAATGCTATAAAACCGCGATAAAACTTGCAATGTTACTTGGGCCCTGAAGTTTAACCATTACGATTTCTGGATCTTTGTACAATACGAGGTAACCGGTATCATCAGCGAAGAATGCATATATTGCTTCGTCTACGATTATGACATCGGCAGTAAAAATGTTGTACTCCAAATGGGATTTCGTGTGTTGTTCACAGTGATTCATTCATGACGACTTGGAAACTTTTACGGAGCGAATTTAGCAGACTTATTGAACGATAGTTCCCTGGTTGGGCGAGGTTTTTTTTCGTCTTTGGTATGCCTACTGCTAGCGCGTGCTTCCATGTTGTTGGGAAATAGCTCAGTTTTAAACAATCATTGCAAATCTTAGTGAAAGAGACCAGTCCTTTTCTTGGTAGCTGCTTCAGTACCACGATTTGGAGGCCATCCAAGCCCGGTGCCTTTTTGTTTTGATGTAGGACTACGTCTGTGATTTCTATATGGGGGTACACTTTGTGAAAACAGAAAATGGAACATTAGACTGATGCAAAATTTGAAATTTTCGCTCCACAGTGCTCAAACGGTTCCAAATTTGGTACTGATTAGCCTCGCAAAATTTGAACACATTTAGTGAGAAACTGACTTGGCACAAACCATTTGAAGTTTATATGGGAATTACTATGGAAAAACCATAATTTAGGTTCATATCTATCTCAAAATCCACCACTTTACTCTACTTTAGAAAATGATAGCTGAGCTTGTTGAAAATTTTCTCAGCTACAACTTTGTTCAAAACCACTTTTCGATCAAATGTAAGGAACAAAAGTTATTAAATAATGATTCAACTCACTGATGTCTAATGATTATGCTCAATCAACTGTTCAGCAGGCAACATTGGTGTTTATGGTGCGTAGAATAGAGGACAAAAATCATGGCTACTATGTCACACTGCAGAATACAGTGTTGCCCACAGAACAGTTGCTTGATCATGCCATAAGATTATCAATCTCTTAAACAATTAATAACTATTTAATTTGTCATTTGACTGAAAAACAATTTTCTGCAAAGTTGTAGCTGATAAAAATTCCCATAAGAATGGTAATAGAATTTGTTAACAGTACAATATGTAAAAAAGCTAAAAGACAATGAACAAAAAGTTTTGTTTTCCCATAGTAATTTCCATATAAACTTCAAATGGTTTGTGCCAAATCAGTTTCTTATCAAATGAGTTTAAACTTTTGGAGGCTAATCAGGACCTGATTTGAAACCGTTTGAAAACCGTGGAGTAAAATTTAAATTTTGCATCAGTCTAATGGAACATGTAACAAAATTATGAAAGATTTTGAACGTTAATAACTCCGCTGCCCCTGGACCAATTTCAATAATTTTATCACAATTTGATCAGAAATATTTCTACGCATTTGTTCAATTTAAGACTTTATCATTCTTCAAAATGTCACTATTGAAAACTGCACGACTGTGAAACTGTTGCTATGATAATTGAAATTATCACCGATTGCCTGAGAAAAGCGATTTCCCTAACACAGATTTCAAAGTTGAATTCCATCCGGTCTTACTAAACGGTGTTTATTCAATCACAGCGTGGTGAGTGGTGATGTTCTCCAATACACAACGAAAGGCTCCCCGCAAGCAGCTAGCTATCAAGGCTGGCCTCAACCGCTGATCGGATTCAGTTCCAATCACCGTGTGTGGTGGTGCCCGGTAGTCTGCATCACCAGCAGCAGCAGTGCTTTCGGCGTGTGGCGTTGAACATTGTTCTCCAGTACACAACAAAAGGCTGCCTGCAAACAGCGAGCTGCAGCCTACATGAACATCCATAGAAGGAGGAAGAAGCAGCACCGCTATTTATCAGAATCAGTAGCTCTTCGTGAATCGCGGTGGGCCATCTATGCCAAGCGCATCACCCTCATTCCAGAAAACATACAGCTCACCAGCCTCATCTGTGTTCAACACCCTAATAGCTCAGCATTACTCAATCATCACGGCAAAACGGTCCTTTTCAGGCCCACCATAAATTTGTAACAGAGTATTTTTGGGACATTTTTCAAAATCATCAATCGGATGTTAGTTCCCATATCAAGATAGAGCTGGAATTACGGCGTAGCAGCTTTTGTAAACAATTACTTCTTTCGATGATGTCTTGAAAGTCAAGGCTCGCTCACGCAAACCATCATCACCATCAGGTAGGGTAAGACTTCCTCTACACGACGGTAATGTTGGTTTGCGTGGGCTTGCCTTGAATTCCTAAAAAT
Source organism: Ochlerotatus camptorhynchus (assembly GCF_037179485.1). Lineage (NCBI taxonomy): Eukaryota > Metazoa > Arthropoda > Insecta > Diptera > Culicidae > Ochlerotatus > Ochlerotatus camptorhynchus. Next base: position 2,848,989 of record NW_027040494.1, on the reverse strand, counting down.
CAACGAGAGAAATCATTGTTTACAAAAGCTGTTAACGCCTAATTTCAGCTTTATCTAGATATGTTTAAATCTAACATACCATGTTCTTGAAGGCAACATTGGGGGTGCAATTTCAAGAACCAAAGTCGGTCGCGGCATGACAGTGGTCTGATTTTGATCCAGAGAGGATGGATTTTAATTCTTATTACGCCAATCGTTGGGTTTTTTTCTACGAATCTGTAAAAATTGAGTGTTACTATTGATCAGAATCACTATTGATCAGAATCAGTAGCTCTGTCACTATTGATCAGAATCAGTAGCTCTTCGTGAGTCGCTGCGGGCCATCTACGTCAAGCGCGTCACACTTAAGAGTATAAACAGAGTATAAATCCCGCACAAATTCCTATTCCTACACCAAACACAAGCTCCTGCTGCTGTTAACAAATAAGATTTATTATATAAGACCACGTAGTCCTACGTCAACATTGCGTACAACCACATAGGGCTGTCCCTTGTAGTTTTTTAGCCTCCGGATAAGCATCTTTATCTCTTTTTGTTTCATGTAGGTTAACCAGTCGGAATTCTCACTGTTGTCTTCTCGTATCATGTTTACTGTCTGCTGGACCTCCGCACTGGTAGCTTGATCCCCCGGTATTTGGTTGTCGTGTGCCTTCGCAAAGCTCCTCACAAGTACTTCAACCTTTTCTTTGAATGGTGGATTGTATTTGATCCTATTACGAACAAGCTTGAAAATTTTCCAGAACTTTTTACTGCCGTTTGTAAGATCCTGTACAGCGAAGTAAAGCTGTTGGTCACCGGTTCATGAGTCGATGGGTCGATAGGTAAGGGTCCAGGTATGGGAGCTGCGTCCCTGGCGTCAGTAGCATTGGTACTCAGTACGGAAAACAAGATCGACGGAAAACAAATCAAAGAAAAAAAAAACGTTAGGATAGGTTTGTCCTCATATTTCACAGAACTCCATTTTGCGATGCATCAACATTTTCAGGATGGAACAATCAACCACCTAATAATAATAATAATAATAACTATCCAGAACTACATTATCCAGTAGAATCCAGAGGTCCCGAAAGAAGTAATCGGTTTTCATATTTCACAAAATAATCAAACTAAGTAGTCACCCAACAACCTTAATACGTGATATCATTTTTGTCAAATTTACACCAACAACCAACTATTCGACAAATACACAAGGATGCATTTGGACTCCACCGACTCCTGATTAGGTTCCCAATGACTATCGGCAGAAATGTAAATGAATCCCAAATTCCACAAACCTCAGATGATATTTCATGGCATTCTGGATTCCGGAGAATCCCAAAGAGATTCCATAGAATACCAATAGGAATTCCATAGAATCCCGGACCCAGAATTATCCTGGACCCACATTACGGTTAAAGCAAGTAGTATCTCAAATTGGAAGTCTTTCATGTTGGCCCTGTGGACCTGGACCTGGAGGAGCTCAGAATATATAAATGAGAATTTTCAATTACATAGAACACGTTTTTCAATACAACAGCTGACATTTTCGATAGCCTTCAGGAGTTGCTGCTCACGTGTGCCGATAAGTTTGCTGCATGTTCATTCCCCCAACTGCCCTCAATCTGAACCATTGTACAAAGCTCATTCTCTCCACCTCCAGCACCACCGAAATTCCCAGACGGTGCTCAGGTCTAATTGCAACACACAACCCAGTCAGTGGTGCCCCGGATCGATATTTTTGCTAACAGATGTCACACACGCCCACAGCGATTTCCGTTTTTCAACCTAGCACTTTCCACTTCATTATCCTTGTTCCCGTTCGAGGCGATGAGGTGCGGTGCTTGCTAGGGTTGTTCTCCGACCCTAAACGGCTCATCAATAATGTATTCCTACACGCTCCAGAACCAGAACCCGCTTCGTTTGCAAATCCTATCCCAGGATCCTGCCTCTCATTGAACACATTGAAATACAATTTCCATTTCTGATAGCTTATCGCTTCAAAAAACCTCCAACCCCACACAATACCCGCACCACGTGCCACGCTCACGTGTCATCATTTCAAATGGAAATGGAATCGAAATGTGTATTTTTCTCCTAGATCTCTCACTTCGCAGTTTTTATTTTCGGTCGAACCATGTGGCTATGGCCGAGGGATCAGCCGAGGCGTTTAACGTTTATACCGGAGCGCAATGATATCAATATTAGATCAGCTTTGCGTGCGAATCCGTATATTCCTGGTGGTGGTGCTGGTGGTGGGATTCTCACTTCACAACGAGCATGGAGAACGCACTTTAGTAGAGCTTCCATTTCAACGGCTACAATGATGATGGTGATGCTGATGGTGATGGTGATGGGATTGGATTGCTATCCCCATCCATCCCCAGTAGCAGTGCGGGAGTGTTTGGCTGGATACCAGTTGATTGGGATAGGTTAATGGAGTATTCTTTTTTCTGTTTATTCAGTTCTTGCCAATCAGCGCGTCGGTTATTAGATTGCAATTTGATTTTCGCTTCATTTCTGTGTCATTAAATGTTATACACGGATACACGGGAGGGAGGAATCTGTTTGTTGGATTGTGAGATGAATGCAAAATTATTCTTAGGATTATGTCGAGGTCAATATATTATGCATTAATGTGCGAGTACGAGCCAAATGCATGGTTGGGATGTGTGTGATTTTGATTTTGCTTTGCACTGTACTGAAAAGTATGCTTTTGAGAAATTTGGTATGATACACATCGAAGACTTGGGAAGTATGTCCTATAAATCAATACATTGAACAACCGCAAGCTTTGTGCGACAAAATTGCCAGCATTGACCTGAACCAGTCCGTTAACATCCGCAGTTTCCGGTCCACTGTACCGGTTCGACACCTTGATTGCACCTTCCGGAAAACAGACAAACGTTCCTTGAAACGTTTCAGCACTGCACGGACGGTGGTTTTGGCCATTTTCAACACCTTTACGAGCATCGTACCTGACCGGCACCGGGTTTTCATATCTTGTGTGCAGTATTAATTCCTTTCTTTTTTCTTCCATCGCGTGGCATTTCAAGAAATCAACAAATTTTCTTTTTTTTTAATTTTTGCACAGGAAAGACATAAATTAAATGAAAGAGAAAGACATCGTAGACAGATGTATGTCAAAAGATTCAAGAAGCGACTACTAGGAACGCTGTACCGGACAAAAATAAGCGTACCGATTCTAAATTGGGAGGGCTTTATGTATGGTGCTTCCAACAAACATTAGAAGCAGTATAGTATAAGAGTTTATTCAGTCAAAAATATGTTTTTTCAGCTTAAAAATTGCTTCTTCAGCTTTTAATCAACACAAAATGTGTGTTGGGCTCCAAAATGCATTGAAAATTTCTGGACTGCATTTATGTTGTAGTTAACTTCCCTAAGCTTTCCACAATTACTTAGATGTTCATGGAACCACCCTGACATTCTGAGAACTATCCCGAAGCTTTCTGACTTTTTAAAGATCTAAACTTACCAGAAATGTTCTTGAAGTTATTGAAACTGTCATGTCTTACGTCTTATGTCTGCATAAATTAAAAAAAAAAATCCTTTGGAAGTCTTATTCAGTTTCAGCATGTATTTAAACATAGAAGGTCTCCAAAATGTCTGCAGATAAAAAAATGGCATCCAAAATTTCAAAAATTTTAAAAATGAAGGCATGTCTTCAAATCTGCCGTCTTCTAGTACTGTACCTAGTCCGGTTGTCATGTAAGAATCTCTTGGCGGTAATGGAAAAATTCAGGGAGCAATACTGTGACAACCCATCGCAAGTAACATTGAAAGTTTTATTGAGGTTTTACAGCAATTTAAAAGTCTAAACCATGGTGTTCAACCGGAGACTTAAACACTGACTTCAAAGTCGTCGGATAACGCGCACAGATACTTAAACTCGCGGACTTAGACGGTGTAAGAAGTGGACTGTATTGTTCTTCACAATTACACAATTAGTCACACGCGTAGTGTACAGAAACCGATGAACTCGTACGGAAGGTTTATTGCGAACTAACTTATATGATCAATTATGGATCTACACCATTGCACAGTGGGCAAAAATTCACAAAACCGCGACTATATTGAATATCTCGGCTGCCAAACGGTTTCAGTCAACATATTATACATGTTCTCAAACGAAAAATTCTGCTGAATCGATTGGTGGTGGTCTCATTGACCGGAGACTTTTGCGTACCAAGATAGAGGGCCGGGATCAACCTGAATTCCCGGTAAAGTAGGAAATGCCACTATTTATCGACATAATTTTACACTTTACTTAACGTATAATACTGGAAATTGATAGTACTAAGTATATATGCTGTAAAGACACCACAAACGCCCTCAGGTAAACTCTACTGGCCTAAAGGAGGATCCGGAACGACCGATAAAGTGGCCACATTATAAAAATTGACCTAGAACCTTTCGATTTTTTCTATGTTCTTCAGAATCATGGGATCAAAGCGAATTTTATACGGAAACTATATTTTGGGGTATAGTGACCATATTCTGGTTCTCCGGATAATATGGATTGACCGATAAAGTGGTAACATTATAAAAGTTGTCCTAGAACCTTGCGATTTTTTTTATGTTTGTTCAGAATCATGAGATCAAAGCGAATTTTATATGGAAACTATGTTTTGGGGTATAGTGGTCATATTCTGATTTCCCGGATAATCTGCATTGACCGATAAAGTGAATTCCGTTCAGTGGGACATCCGCTCAGGAGCCAAAAAATTAGTACCAGGACATCCAGCCCTCACTCACCTGGAAGGGAAGTTGGAAGCCAGACGAATTGCAGACTGCCTTGAACAACATTTAATTTTTTTATAATGTGGCCACTTTATCGGTCAATCCGGAGAACTAGAATATGGCCACTATACCCAAAAATATAGTTTCCATATTAAATACGCTTTGATCTCTTGATTCTGAACAACATAGAAAAAATCGCAAGGCTCTAGGATAATTTTTATAATGTGGCCACTTTATCGGTCAATCCAGATTATCCGTAGAACCATAAAATGGCCACTTTACCCTAAAATATAGTTTCCATATAAAATACGCTTTGATCTCTTGATTGTGAACAACATAGAAAAAATCGCAAGGCTCTAGGATCATTTTTATAATGTGGCCACTTTATCGGTCGATCCGGATCCTCCTTTAGGCCAGTAGAGTTTTCCTGAGGGCGTATATGGTGTCTTTACACCATATATACTTAGTACTATCAATTTTCAGTAAATACGGTAAGTAAAGTGTAAAATTATGTCGATAAATAGTGGCATTTCCTACTTTACCGGGAATTCGGATTGATCCCGGCTCTCTATCTCGGTACGCAAAAGTCTCCGGTAAATGAGACCACCGCCAATCGATTCAGCAATTTTTTTTTCCTTTGAGAATATGTATAACATGTTGACTGAAACCGTTTGGCAACCGATATATTCAATTTAGTCGCGGTTTTGTGAATTTTTGCCCAGTGTGGCATTGCATGCGATGTTTTGACGTAGGACTACGTCTGTGATTTCTATACGGGGGTACACTTTTTGAAGACCGAAAATGGAACATGTAACAAAATTATGAAAGATTTTCAACATTAATAACTCAACTGCCCCTGGACCAATTTCAATAATGTTATCACCAATCGATCAGAAATATTTCGATGCTTCAATAACAATGCTTCTGATTGTTGATTTTCAACACGAAACTATCGAAAAAGTGATATTGTCAAGACTTGTTTAATGTACAAATAAAACGTGATAATGTTATCACTGTTTTCACGAAATAAACGTTCTTCCCAAACCCAGTCGTCATAATCGTGAACCATTTGGTTGCAATCTAGGTCTGGCGGACTCGTAATGGATTTCGAACCAATTTGAACTGTCAAAATCGAACCATTTGTTACTGTTCTTTTAAGAGCTCATACGGAAGAAACAGATATGGAGTGTTGTAATCTAAAGCGTAGTTGTTATTATTTTTGGAAACATATTCATAGTTTTGATGAACAAACGTATTTTTGTTTTTTTTTTAAATTTATTAAAACAAATATAAACAAATAGAGTACAAAAAAAATTAACAAGAAAATCTTACAGCATCATAGATTTGCTACTGAATCGTGTCTTCTTCATTTTCCCCTCTGCATGTTTTTCAAACGATATGTTATAAATGAATGGATCAAATTTGCTTGAATATCATTGCAGTTAGGCAAATTAATTGGAATTTGGAGGAGTATGGAGAACATAGCTTTTTTAACATCCACTTTTTCTTCTTTTACATGCCGAATATAATATGAAAAAATTTTGTTGATTGCCAGAAAATACTCATACAAAATCGTGATTTATGAAAACGCTTTCTAGTCGGTTTGAACTGTGGAACAATGCAAACTTGGCAAAGCCAGTCTTAGATGGTTTTTCACAAACGCAATGTACGTAACATTTAGAGCAAATGCTTATTTTTTTCAATCGCTTCATCAACATACATGCGACATAATAGATCATGTTTTTCTGAGTATTGTTCAAATTTTCGTCACAAATGTCAATTCTGAATTTTTCACCAACCGGAAGACAGAAGGCTGTTTCGTCGTTGATCCTAGAGGTTTCCGAGCAGTACTCTATCAGATGAGATCGTTCATCACTCTCGTATGAAAAGCCGCCAACGTCAGACATGTATCCTGAAATTGTGATCGTACGAAGGGAGTCCCGAAACAGGAATCGTTTGGATATGATTGTTTTGCTCGCACTTGGAAAAAAGATTTTCTATACAGTCTTGGACAAATCGAGACGTTGGAAGAGGCTGTAGGGATAAAAAATATATTAAGAACATACACAAATATATAAAAAATATGAGGCAGAAACAAACCATTGGAGTATCTAGACTGTCGAACAAGCGTGCTTGCAACCGAATAACAGCTTTAGTTGCTATTATCACTGATGATTGCCATGGTTTCCAAGCTCCTTTTTCACCAACCTTCATTAGTGAAACTGAATCCGAAAAGTTTTCCAACCATTGAATGTTTTCCTCGTACTTCCGGGAATCTGATGGGTCAAGCATATCTGAGGAATTTTCTCGGGAGTTCGTGAGCGCATACCAGCGAGCAACCTGCTCCATGAACATTGCAGTCGTCAAAAAATCTTTTCGATTATCTTGATCTGCCATAAATCTTAGGGCATTTGCTACGTCTTTATTCACATACTTAGACGAATTGACACCTTCCATTCTATCCACATTTGATACGTACAGTGAGAACTCCACATCCTCTTTCGTCAACGTATGAACAGGGTAAACTTGCATCCGAGATTCCCAAGCAACCAGTTCGGTCAAATGTGAAATATCTGCGGCATTTGTTTCCAAGTGATGATGTTGGACAAAGGAATCGTCAAAATTAACAATACGGTTGTTGATCCAACCTCGAACAACCGATTTATAAACGTGGACAGGGTCCGGAATAAACTCAATAAATCGAGATGGATTAGCTGGATGAGGAAGAGTGTAGTTATTGGTGATGGTTTGCTTTCCAGTTTTGATTCCGAACTCTGCCCACATCCTTTTGTTACATGCTCCACAGTCACTTGTAACGAAATGAACATTGAGCCCAATATTTTTTGCCTCATGGATAACTCTAAGAGTTTCTGATTTCATCAGATCACCATTAACTGAGTCGCTTGTAAGATGGTAGCCAACAACTTGTTTCCAACGACTCCACACGCCAACCAACATAAACACCAGCGCATTATTCGCAACAATAGTAGGATCTCCCAAAGTTACGTGTCCCAAATCTGTTTTAGAGATTGGGTCAAAGCGAATTACATCCTCAATAGCCATTTCATCAATGAAAATTCCACAATCACGCTCGTTTTTGTCAAAACTATGAACTTTATGCTGCAAAAGTTCAAAAATTTCAGGAGAAATTCCAATAAATTAAAAATGAAATTATATAGAATTAATTTGATTTAGTTTCCTATAGAGAATTTTATTTTACCCGGAAGAAAGTGCAATGCCTCAAGTCGCTGGCGTAGGCTTCGGCGACTGACTGACGGGTAACCCATTTTACGTAGTTCTTTATACCCCTTACCACATGCAAACTGTAGTTTAAGGCAGCGTCTTCCTCCTTCTGTGGATGCTCATGTGGGCTGCAGCTCACTTTTGTTGTGTACTGGAGAAAAATGTTCAACGCCACGTGCCGAAAGCACTGCTGCTGCTGCTGATGCCGACGACCGGACACCACCACACACTTTGATTGAAACTGAATTCGATCAGCGGTTGAGGCCAGCCTTGATAGCTAGCTGCTTGTGGGGAGTCTTTCGTTGTGTACTGGAGAACACCACCACTCAATGAATAAACAACGTTTGGTCAGACCGGATGAAATTTAACTTTGCAATCTGTGTTAGGGAAATCGCTTTTGGTAGGCAATTGGTGATTATTTTAACTATCATAAGAAACGGTTCCACATTCGTGCAATTTTCAATAGTAACATTTTGAAAAACGATAAATTCATAATTTCCGTAGGAATATTTCTGATCGATTGGCTATAAAACGATTGAAATTGGTCCAGGGGCAGCTGAGTTATTAACGTTCAAAATCTTTCATAATTTTGTTACATGTTCCATTTTTGATTTTCACAAAGTGTACCTCCATATAGAAATCACAGACGCAGTCCTACGTCAAAAAACTTATACCTCGGTAACCGGCGTGAAATGCCTAGTTTCAACTTACAATATGTATATACTTCGATAGCTCTCAACAGGAAACAAATAACTCCTATCTCCTAACATGCAGTGATGGAATTCTCACCAAAATATCATTTTCGCTTGCGATACGTTTTCTCTTGGGAACTTTCCCTCACTAGTTTCACACTCCAATATTTCCTGAGCGAACTTTCTGGGATGAGAGAATGAGATATCGCGAACTTTTTTAACTCGAATCACCAACGTGAGGATACGAAAAATATCAGATCATTTTTTCTCTCTATCTCTTTACACCACATTCGTTCTTGACAATTGCACTGCACATTTCACAAGGGAAAGATTATAGACAGAAAGCTATCCCGAGTAAATCAATACAATCTCTAAAGACTGATAAGTCTGGTACCTGGCTGTCTACTGGCGCCTGTTGTTTAAAGCATATCAGGATGATGTGAACAGTTTTGTGCAACTGATTGATTGGTGCATTGGTTTCTGGCAAAAAAATGAATGAATCAGCACAAGTGTCAACGCGACATTAACGAGGAACGGGGAGGGTAGTGTAAGATTTTGTGACTAGCAATTTTTATATTAAAACCGTTCCTCAGGATAGGGGGTTGCGGAAGGAGGAGCGCCTAATGTATCCTCATTTTCACGAAATAAAGTTAATGCATGGCTCCTCTCATCACTAGTGTTCGTAATATCGTTCCTGTAAGCTCTTATGCAATAATTATATGCAGGGGGATGGTTGGGAATATAGGTGGTGGTGAACTTTTTCACTGTGCTATTACCAGTGCTGTAAATTCTCAAAATCATTTGAACATTTTTGATGAAAATTAGAAAAGTAGCTATTCGCTATCAAAGGGGACCTCCTCCGAATGGGTGATAAATATCAGTTGCTTAGTCATTTGACGAAGGCATGGATCATTCTCATTTGAGAAACGCTATATATCATTCGATTGAGTGTAACCTACACACAAACGGAGCTCTGGTCGACATTCCGGCGAAAAAGCTAAGCCAACCCGACACCAACCTGACTTCTATCAAACCCCAACCTGATGTTGACCCGACATTGACCCGACATAAACCCAAAATTGACCCGACATTAACACGACATTGGGTCGACATCGACCTTAAATTAGCCTTACATTGATCCGACATCGGGTCGACTTGTCTGTTCGGGACCATTTTCCTGGATTTCTTCCATACTCCACTGTCGTATATCAAATGATACTGAGTGACTCAATTGACAGTGACAATGAGCTTCGAATGAGAAAGGGGCTCTTCAAATTATGGTCATGTGAGAATTCGTTTACACAATTCTGTGAATGGTTGTAGTGGTTCATCTTCAATCGAATGATATGAAAATTTACAGCACTGGTTACAAGTATCTATTATTAGCTGGTTGCATTGAGAACTAAAACTATAAATAAATCCGGAAAACTTTGAGATTAGTGCGTAATTTCTTTTGTAAACACACACTTAATTCGCCGATTTCTCGTGAATTAAAGTTCAATCTAAAAAACTAACAACACAGACAGGTAGAGGAATGATTCATTTGGAATAGTATAGTTCGCTAGATTGTGCTTTGATTCGTGAGAAATCGCTGAATGACGTGTTTGTTTACAAAAGCAATTACACCCAAATCTCAAAGTTCTCTGGAAATGGTATTTAATGTGAAGGATGCGAAAAATATCGGAGAACGAGAAGAAAACAAACAGACACTCTCCCATGATCATCGCCTACCTTTACTCGCTGGAAAAAAAAGAACAAAGCTGAGGGGATATTTGGTTGGTTCGAATCACGAGTACGTGTGAATTGATGTGATATGGAGAGACGAAAGATCTTTCGCGATACGAAATGAAAATTTCTCTCGCTCTACGCTTTCATGAACTTTTTATCATCTCTCGTTCGCGAACTTTTTGTGAGAAGTTCCTTTGGGATTTATCTCTGCAATGAGCTGTGATAGAACTTTTTTTGAAAATGATTTTTCCAACAACATGCAAATCAATTTTTAGTAACATGCAAATCAAAACAAACGTATGTACAAATAGAACAATAGATATCACTGTACTGCAGCTGCTGGAATGTATGCCTCGTTCGTCTGTCTCGTCATCGCTCACACGGCCTATGTGGTCGATGGATGGTTGGGGATCGTCCATGGATTCCGACTCAATTCGCTAGTTGACCCTTCAACCTCGGATGAGGCTATCTTCGACTGGAATTCTCTAAATAAGATGTGAGGCGATTTTTTGTCAATCAATTATAAAGATCGAACGACTTCCCCGGTCCGCGGAGGCCGTCCGCCTCCGCTAACGCAATTGCGCTTCCGATGACCCCGTCGAGTAACCATCAGATGATGAAGAATTGCCTTCAGACCGGATGTTTCAGGGCTGTCCAAGTGGAATTTGGTTGTTGTTGACACTTCGGTATGACTTCGAGGCTGATACTTGCACGACAGTTAATGATGACTGGTAGATGAAGGGCAGAGGAACACCGCGGACATTAGAACTTCGGACGTGCGGCTCCAGCCGCGACGGAGGAACTGGACTATGGGCGACAAAACATTCTCTAACCTTTTTGACCGTTCATTGAAAAACGAAGGCTTAACTGGTACGTGGAGATCCTCAGGCTTCTGCAGCGCTCGAAAGCGCTCTAAAGCGCTCGATGAAGAAGGAACTAATACTCCCCGTGAACTGATGTTGTAGTTGCTTCATTGTCCCGTATTGACAGGATACAAATTTTGGATATCGCCCGTAGGAACTCTCCGTCCTTCGTGCGAACCTTAACGACGTGGATGTTGCCGTCCTTTCCCGGGTAATCTCCACTAGACCTGTGCGACGCAACGCCACGCCGCCGCCGACGACGATTTTCATACGCCGCCGCCGCCGATGAAATTGAGCCGGCTTGCCGCCGCAGTAAAATCTTTCACGCCGCCGAATAAATGTATGTCACGCCGATGAAAAATCCGCAGCACCTTTTCAGTAAAATGGATCTTGAACGCGTTGAAATTAGAACTTGTGTGTTATGCAGCGATTGTCATTTAGTTTTTTGACGTTTGTTTACACTTTCTCGATCTAGCACACAGGAATGAATTATTCGGATCGGATTTAAATAAAGGTAAATAAGTGACTATTATTAACAACACGTTGATATTTGACCTCTCACAGGTCCAAGTTGTGCAAGATTCTACGTATATCCGAAATACATCATCTTCAAATACATAAACAAAAAGTTATATGACATTCAAATATGTATCAGAGTAATACAAGCATATCATTTAGGGCCCATGCATTAATTATGTCACGCTAAATCAAGCATACCTAATGCATTACTTGTCACAAAATTTTATACCCCCTCTCCCCCCATAGAGCGTGACATAATATATGCATCAACCCTTATCGCTATCAACATATTAATAACGTGTAATGCTCAATAAATGAAAGGATTTCTAGGGCCCATTACAATGTTACGTAATGCAACAGATTACTTTTAAATACTATACACTCCTACATAACGTACTTTTTTATACTTAATAAAAGGGTTGTAACACTTTGCCATACGACTCCACCCCCTGCAATTTTAACAAGCACTTGACACACGGGGATTATTTTAATTACCGGACAAATTGGGCCGAAGGGTCTTCGATTTCTATGAAACTTCGCCAATAGGTAGAGTTCATAGATATATTAACAAAAGTAAATTTTGAAAAAATAGGGTTGCATTTTTTTTTCGGAAAACCATAGCTAAATTTTCCGATTTTCTCGGACACCACAAACTTTAAAAAAATAATTACTTTTGAACCAAGCATCGCACAGTCAAAGTCAATTGAAAAAAAATTCTTGAAATTTTATCAACTATTCATAAAAGATTTTCACCTTTAAAGAAAATCTGTGGAAATTATCGTCTACTCTCGGCAACCATCAGACAGATAAATATTTTTTTGAAGATCAGGAAATTTATCTTCTAATTTTGAAAGTTATTTATATTGAAACGTGTAAACCGATATTGAGTAATGTTTTTTTTCTCATATCTGCTATTACAATAGAATTTAAAACTTTTAAAGAGCAACCTTTATTGTAGTAAACTACAAAAGGGTGAATAGTTACTTGGGGCTTTGAATCGAATCTTGGATCAAACAAGAATGGTTTTTTAATAATGCGTTTATTTTTCCAGGCTCATTTGCTGTAGCTTTGTGGAGCCGATATTCATTGTTTAGATAACAAAATTACTTAAAACTAACGTTAGTAAATCGGGGGCCGATTACTCGCGGCTATCTCGAGGTTAGGGTTAACAAATTGTAACAAATGGATGGCAGGCCGACAAGATGTACACAGTTTTATTTTATCTGTTACACGTTGCATGCCTTTCGAATGTAACTCAAACATATTGTTCTGAATATTGCTTATTTTGCCCCCAATTAGATTCCCAGCAGAATAATTTTGTTTGAATTACAGCAATATGCTTGAACGTTGTAGTACGCTACCTTCTCCATGTGTAGTCCTGTTGAAGTATAACATTTTATTTAGTGTTAAAGGTCTAGGAAGTGATTAATTTAATTTTTTTAGTAATTAATAACCTACGAAAATTTGGCTTCCTGCAGAATAAACAAGGTGAATACACTTGCGTCCGATTTTAACTGACAAAACCCCAAGGCTGCAAAATGCGTGTCGATGCATTTTGACATGGCTGGTTCTCAGAAACCCAATTGGACCTGTCGTTGGCCAGTCGGAACGGAAAATCCCGGAAAAGTCCCGAGCAAAATGCGTGTCGATTCATGTTGACATGACTGGTTCTCGGCAATTTGGTTACCACAGCCACTACTTGAAAGGTATGACTATCTACTTTCAAACGGAACAGTCAAAGAACCGATTGGAGTTGTGGATGGCCAATCGGAACGATAAAACCCGTGAAAGGTGACTCTGTGGAAATTCGGATTCACTAGGAAAATGGTCAATTCCTGAAAGTAGACCTAGAGATCAGTGATTTTTTTCTTAATTGCATATAATCATGAGCATAGAGGAAATATACCATCGCCATATCTATTTTGCAACCAAGTGGCCAGAAAACGGTCCTCTGGATATCCGGAATCACCGGGAAATTAGTCAATTCCAAAAAGTAGACCTAGAGATCCGTGCTTTTTTGAAAATGTGAAGAACCCTTAGTTAAGAAGATATATCTCAGTGACATGTTGATTTGGTCCCCTGGTGGCCATTAAATTGCTTTCTGGATATCCGGATTCACCGGGAAAATGGTCAGTTCTTAAAAGTAGAGCTAGAGCTGCGCGATTTTTTTTTTCTAATTTGCTAACAATCATGAGCATAGAGGAAATAAACCTTCACCATATCGATTCTGCAACCAAGTAGCCAGAAAACGGTCCTGTGGATATCCGGAGTCACCGAGAAAATAGTTAATTCTTCAAAGTAGACATATAGATTCGTGTTTTTTCTAGATTTGCTTTAAATTATGAGCATAGAAGAAATTTGTTATCATCATATCGATTCTGCTACTAGGTGGCCGGAATACGGTCCTCTGGATATCCGGAATCACCAGGAAAAAAGTCAATTCTTAAAAGTAGACCCAGAGACTAAATTGCATACAAGCATGAGCATAGAGGAAATATGCCATCACTAATCCGATTCTGCTGCCGGATGGCCATAAAGTGCCCTTTTGGATATCTGGATTAACAAATTCCTGAAAATGGTCCTAGAGTTCCACGATTCTTTTCTTAAATTGCATACAATCATGAGCTCAGAGGAAATATGCCATCACCATATCTATGCTGCTTCCGAGTGACCAGAAAACGGTCTTCTGGATATCCGAAATCCCTGGAATCATGGTCAATTTTTTGAGGTAAACCTAGAGATTTAAGATTTTTTAGAAAATATGAATAACCTTCAGTTGAGACGCGATATCTCAGCTATATATTGATTCAATCCCCCGGTGGCCATAAAACGCCCATCTGGATATCCGGATTCACTGGGAAATTGTTTATTTCCCAAACTAGTCCCAGAGGTCTGTGATTTTTTTCTAAATTGCATACAATCTTGAGTATAGATGAATTATGCCATCACCCTATCGATGCTGCTTCAGGGTGGCCAGAAAACGATGCTCAGGATATCTGGATACATCGCGACAGCAAAAATCGAAGAAAGGAGTAGCGCATACTAACTTACAAAGAGACTTTGAATTATTCCTACAAAAGGGCAATCAATCAAAGCAAATCAAAATCTTCCGCAAACAACAAGTTGTAAGAGTTGCACTCGGTCAAACCATTTAAGAAAGTGTAATTTTTGCAATTTTCAGGTGTTTTTAAGCGTCACAGCTTGTATTATGTTTGCATCAATTGTGAAGGAGAAAACTTAAGACGAAGAACCGTCAAGTCAGATTACTTATTCTATAAGGAAAGGAAAACTCATCAAAATGTCGAGTAAAATGTAACACTTGCGGAAACACCATTTGCTCTGCACATCGATCATGCTATATTGAATATAGATGTGAGGAATGCTGTGAATGATGGCAATGATGAATTTTCATTGTTTTTTTTTATGTATAGAAGCAAACCCAGAAAATAAGAGATAATTATTTTTACTGTTTATTTTCGTTCATTTTTTGTTCAAAAGAATATTATCCGAAACAAAACAAGAATCTCTTTGACAGACTGATAATATCTGAAGTGATATGTATGGCCCTTTGGTAGCAAATCGACCACTTTTCAGGTTAATCCAGGTTAATCCTGCCATTTTATGGCTACCGGGTAAGTGAATCTATTTATTGGTAATTTCAGCCTTATTCACGATTTGTAATTTACTTATGTTAACATATCCATGAACTCTACCTATGGGCGAAGTTTAATAGAAATCGAAGACCCTTCGGCCCAAACATGTTCGGCAATTAAACAAAAATCCCCTATACTTTTCTAAACAAATTCCGCATGCACGGCCAATGAGAACGACTCCAAATTGAGTAAAAGTTACTCATATTTGAGTTCAAGTTACTCAAATTCTCGAAAACGTAGGTCACTCATATAATGAGTAAATTTTCCGAATATTTTCCGAGGAATACTTCTCGAATATGACAAAAACTGATTGTGGTTTTAGTCTGTGTACTATTTTTTTTAATTTCCCCATATTCGAGAAGTGACCAGGAGTCAGGATTTCCATGTCGTTCAGGTCATTCGAGAGTGGTGTAATCGGCCTCGAGTTGAAACAGGCCTCAATTTGTACCACCAGAGTTGCCATTTCATCCGATGAGATAATTGTGTTTCCTACAGTACGTTTCAGGTGTCCCTTCATCGATGTTACGGCGGCCTCCCAAAGGCCTCCGAAATTTGGTGACTTTGCCGAGATGAATTTGAAATTGATGTTGTCCATCGCCGTCTCTTCTGCAACTCTCTTCGCAAATTTTTGGTTGTTGAACATTCCGTAGTTGATCCCATTCGCGCCATGCCCCGATGAAATTGGTAGCGTTATCACACATGATGATTTCTGGGCAACCGCGGCGAGCGACAAATCTTTTCAATGCAGCGATGAAGGCTTGACTGGTGAGGTCTCCCACGATCTCCAGGTGGACAGCCTCCCCTACATGGCACACGAAAACGGCGACGAAGCACTTGATGGGTGCTCCCTTTCTATACGGGTACTGTATATTGAACGGACCACAGCAATCCAGTCCTACCCTCATTAACGGAGGAGCGGGAGTTACTCGCTGGGGTACAAAATGGTGAGTTGACAACCTGGAAGGACCGGAAATCCTAGCCCTGGTCCTCACAAGTTCACGCCTCCTCGAGTCATATGATAACAAAAGACTACCAGCTGAAGCATGGACACAGCTGGGTGGCGTAGCCTGGGCAATGTTGCCAGTCCGGCAATAGCAAAGTGAAGAGGTGCGACGCGAACACTGGCGTGGTAACCATAGTACGGTGATAGATGAAATGCTTCACCAAACCCGAGCGTATGTTCACCATGGAGGTGCGGCTCAAAACGGCGTCTGTTCTCCATGTTAGGAGCGGCTGATCACCGTCCTAGTGCCAGCGTGGGACTCTAAACAGAGCTGTGCATGATGATCAACCGGCGAGACAGGGGCAGGCCCAACAAGCCGCCCTGGAAAAAAAATACGGATCGGAACAATCGGCACAGACCTACGCGACGAAATAAGTACTACGATTGGAAACTCGGAACATGGAACTGCAAATCGCTCGGCTTCCCGGGTTGCGATAGGTTAATCTATGTATGACGAACTTCAACCACGCAACTTCGAATTCGTAGCACTGCAGGAATTTTGCTGGACGGGACAAAAGGTATCGAAAAGCGGGCATCGAGCGGCTACTTTCTACCAGAGCTGTTGCACCACCAACGAGTTGGGAACCGGCTTTGTAGTGCTGGGTAAGATGCGCCAACGCGTGATTGGTTGGCAGCCGTTAAGGGCCGTTTCTTCAACTACAGCATCATCAACGTGCACTGCGCACACGAAGGGAGACCCGACGACGAGGAAGAAGCATTCTATGCGCAGCTGGAGCAGGTGTACGACAGCTATTCGCAACGGGACGTCAAAATCGTCATCGGCGATATGAACGCTCAGGTAGGACGGGAGGCAATGTATAGACCGGCAATCGGGCCAAACAGCCTGCATGCCGTATCGAACGACAACGGCCAACGATGCGTGAACTTTGCAGCCTCCCGGGGTATGGTAGTTCGAAGTACCTTTTTCCCCCGCAAGGATATCCACAAAGCCACCTGGAGATCACCTGACCAACACACAGAAAACCAAATTGATCACGTTCTAATCGACGGGAAATTCTTCTCCGGCATTATCAACGTCCGCACGTACCGCAGTGCGAACATAGATTCGGACCACTACCTAATTGCAGTATGCATGCGCTCAAAACTCTCGACGGTGCATAACACACGTCGAAGTCGAACGCCGCGACCCAACATTGAGCAACTACGGGACGCCGGAGTTGCCCAGGACTACGCACAGCAGCTGGAAGTTGCACTACCCACGGAAGAGCAGCTAGGCGCAGCTTCTCTTGAAGATGGCTGGAGGGACATCCGTTCAGCCATAGGTAGTACTGCTGCAGCGGCACTAGGTACTGCAATCCCGGACCGAAGAAATGACTGGTTGGACGGCGAATTCAAACTGTTAGTAGAGGAGAAGAATGCAGCACGGGCGAGAATGCTGCAACACCGCACGAGATTGAATGTGGAGCGATACAGACAAGCGCGGAACAGACAAAACTCGGTTTTCCGAAGGAAGAAGCGTCAGCAGGAAGACCGAGATCCCGAGGCGATGGAAAATCTGTACTGCGTAAACGACACACGGAAGCTAAATAGTACGCGCAAAGGCTACGTGCCGCAAGCCGATATGTGCAAGGACTTGGACGGTAACCTTCTCACGAAAGAGTGTGAGGTGATTGAGAGGTGGAAGCAGTACTATGAGCACCTCAACGGTGAAGCAGCAAAAAACGAAGGTGGCACGGCAACAGACCTTGGAGCACGCGCAGAAGACGACAGGCTACCGGCCCCTGATCTTCAAGAAGTTGAGGAGGAGATCGGTCGGCTGAAGAACAACAAAGCAACTGGTGTAGATCAACTACCAAGTGAGCTATTAAAATACGGTGGTGAAGCACTGGCTAGAGCGCTGCACTGGGTAATTGACAAGATTTGGGAGGAGGAGATATTACCGGATGAGTGGATGGAAGGTGTCGTATGCCCAATCTACAAAAAGGGCGACAAGTTTGATTGCTGCAACTACCGCGCGATCACACTGCTGAGCGCCGCCTACAAGGTACTCTCCCAAATTCTATGCCGCCGTCTGTCACCATATGCAAGAGAGTTCGTGGGGCAATACCAGGCGGGATTCATGGGTGCCCGCGCTACCACGGACCAAATTCTCGCGATTCGGCAGGTTCTGCAGAAATGCCGCGAATACAACGTGCCCACACATCATTTGTTCATCGATTTCAAATCCGCATACGACACAATCGATCGAGATCAGCTATGGCAGATTATGCACTAGTACGGACTTCCGGATAAACTGACGCGATTGGTCAAGGCGACGATGGATCGAGTGATGTGCGTTGTTCGAGTATCGGGGACACTCTCGAGTCCCTTTGAATCTCGAACGGAACTGCACGGAACTTTGAGATGATGGCGGAAACGTACATCAGACTGAAGGCTGAAGCTAGACGGATTGGACTTGCCATCAACGCATCAAAGACAAAATACATGAAAGGAAGAGGTTCTTGGGAAAACAATGTTAGCCTTCCACCCCGAGTTCAGATCGACGGTGACGAAATCGAGGTGGTCGATGAGTTCGTGTATTTGGGATCACTGGTGACCGCCGAAAATGATACCAGCAGAGAAATTCAAAGACGCATTATGGCAGGGAATCGTGCCTACTTTGGACTCTGGAGGACGCTCCGGTCGAATAAAATTCGCCGCCGCACGAAGTTGACTGTCTACAAGACGCTGATTAGACCGGTGGTCCTTTACGGCCACGAGACTATGCTCGTGGAGGACCAACGCGCCCTTGGTGTTTTCGATTGGAAGGTATTGCGTACCATCTACGGTGGAGTGCAGATGGATGACGGAACGTGGAGGAGGCGAATGAACCACGAATTGCACCAGCTGCTGGAAGAACCATCCATCGTCCACATTGCAAAAATTGGGCGACTACGGTGGGCTTTGCACGTCGTAAGAATGCCGCACGACGACCCAGTGAAAGCGGTTCTGTGGTTCTAGAAAGCGACCCAACAGGAACAAGAAGAAGAGGTGCGCAGCGGGCAAGGTGGATCGACCAAGTAGAAGGTGACCTGCGGACCCTTCGCAGACTACGAGGCTGGCGAACTGTGGCCATGGATCGAGTAGAGTGGAGACGACTTCTTCGTACAGCAGAGGACAACAAGGCCTTCGCCTGATTGGTAAGGTAAGTAAGGGAGTTACTCGCTCGTTTGGAAAGTCCGCCATGAGTTGTTCGTGATGCATCCGTCGAGCACGGAAGCACTTTACGCAGCGATGAATGACCATGCGTGCCAGGTTCCGAGCAGAAATTGGCCAGTATCTTTCCCGCATGCTGGCGATCAGTAATTGTTGTCCAGCTTGGAGATGATTCAGGTGATAATCGACAGCGATGAGACTTGATAGCGGGTGTTGATTGTCAATGATAATTGGATGTTTTCAGTCAGCCGAAATACTAGGATTCGCGAGCCGGCCGCCAACCTGGATTAATCCGCTTACTAAGCGTGGAGTGAGTTGGTTAATTCTCGATGTAGGCTTGACTTCACCATTCTCGGCGAGATCTTCGGGGAAACTTTCCTGTTGGGCAAGAGCTAGCAGCTGACGCAAGCCTACTCTACGATCTTCACGGTTCTTGCAGTTGTGGACGTATCTTCGGATGAGAGCTTATAATCGGAGAAGATCGTTCAAAGAATATCGTAGACCAAAGACTGGACTGGTCTCGATCACTTGAGCAAGGGCTGACACAGTAGTTCTTTCTCTTTCTTCAAGAAGAGAGGGATCCAGGTGTTCAGTAGTGATTGTAGTAGTTGTCGGCCAGGATGGCTTGGAATGGCAACTATAACGATCATCATAGCCACCCGATGTCAGAACCCTCAAACTGTAACCGATCACCCAATCGGAGGTTCAACAACGAAATCAACCGTCGAAATGTATGCGTGTATGGTCTTATTCCCGCTTTGGCGTGAACCGAAAGGTCCCCTAAAGTATCTTTTTCCATGCCTTTCAGAAATTTGTCCAGTGCGCCACCAAATCAGTGGGAACTTTACCTTGCAGTTTTCAATTTAAAAGGAGGGATCATGTTTTACTAAATGCTCAGCTGTTGAAAATTTAAGCACATTCGGTGATATTTTATTACAATTAATTGTAATAAATGATCTTGGAATCTTAGTAAAACAAAACAAAAAAGTTTCAGAAAACGATTTTAATTAAATGCCACTAGCTCATACAATTCTCATCATTGTTAAAACCATGTTGGTTTCATACCGTTTCGCTTCCACTGAAAATGTATATCCTCTGCAACGCCGCCATTGAATTCATCTGGAAATTGTTTGGCAGATCAGCAAGTTGGAATTCGATTAATTTTGTTTGCCACTCGAGTCCTCTTTCCATCGGATCGGATGAAACTCGCAACAATGTTTATCGAAGCGAACGCCGACGCCGATGAGTCCGCCTTTCGGAGATGAACGATATCGGCTCAAACCGAAAACGACACCCAAAGAGCAACAGTTAATGCTTCTCGTTATTTAATTTACGGAAAAATTCGCCGACAACCGCGTGATGGATTGCCGAGTGCTTTCTCCAGTTTCTTGTTTTATTAATTTGCGTTCGTGTGGTTAATAAAACGGGAAAGAAGAACCACTCTTCAAAAAATTCGAATTACCTCCCCCGCTGACAACGTTTCACCCACCAAATTAAACTTTGCTCCAGCGTTACGCTCGACTCCCAGCGATGTTTCCTAATTGAACATTAATTTTCACTCTCTGCTCCACCCGCACCGAAACTTTATCCGGCTGTTGTTGTTGTTGTTGCTGATGCTGATGCTGATCATTGTATGTACATACTTTCTTTTAATTTAGGCATCTTCCCGCCACGACACCGGCTCCCGGCAGCGGAAATCGCACCCCCACAGGGACCTGCCCTCCTCGGTGCCGCGGCCTGTGCCCTCGGATTGGTCCTGGTAGTGGGGCTCATTGCCAGCGCGATGTACGTGAGGGCCCGCAAGCAGATACGCCAGGACTCGCTACAGTGAGTAATGATTCTCCGGAACATTGTTGTGCCTTGTTTCTTAGCTGTCTTGAGCTGTTTCCTACGGTCTGGTACTTTACGTACATGTTTACACGGTGTGCCACCAGGGGGACTCGGGTAGATGCAACAATTTATCACCCCATGTCGGGAGGCTATCTCCCTTTCCCTCTCTCTCCCGGTGTCGGTAGATTGTTATCGTTACCGAGTGGAAGCCAAACGGAACAATTGAAAGTGATTGTCTGATGGATGGATGGATGGATGAAAAATAGAAAACAAGTGTGATTTGATTTTGCGGTTCCGTGCGTTTCGAAGAAATCCATTTTCTTCATTGACCGTGTAATTGATGGAAGCTTGATCCCCCTGTACAGGTCATGATTATTCAGAAGAAGCTTGACAAGTTTTTGCAGGACTATCTGAAATTAAATTTTAGGACGATGGATCTTGGTCTTTGTTAGAGTAAAAATCAATTATGTTAGTAGTTTTGATGATCAGAATCGATATTCAATTTCATAGTAATTCAAGATATTGCTAATTCAATTTGCAATCACTTTTGCATGATTTGCACCATTCTCTAGTTTTAAGCCTTCTCCTTGCCTTGTAAAATTGAGTCATTTGGCTCCACAGTACATTGCCAATCTGATCTAAAATCACAAACTTGTTCGAGCATATGTTGCCAGGCAGCCAACAACAAAGTGTCCCTACTTCTAGCCCCACTGGCACCATCAAGTCTCACCATCATACTTATGGATTCTATTTGCATGCGCATTAATTTTCTAATGCTTTTGGGTTCAACTTCGAAACAGAGACCTAACACAACATTCCAACTATCAGATAATCACTTTTATCCGTATCCACAGGCGACTGTCATTCCGAGCTCTGACATCCCACAATATGGCACTGCCGACCGAAAAGTTCTTAATAAAGTTATTCACAACAACAGTACTACTGTAAAGCCAACAGATTTAACACTTTAAAATAAACTGCTTTTCCTTTTGTTCTGTTTTTCTCCCTGCATCGACGCTCCACGCCCAACGCTTTGGAAAACAAACAGCACCAGCTTTACCACTGCTGCTTATGGCAGCCATCAGAATGTTTTCATCCGTCTGGATCCCCTGGGGCGACCACCCAGTGCGAACAGTGGCTCCTACGCTACGATTGCCAGCCTCAACAAATACCCCATCAGTGAGTCGAAAAAATCATGTAAGTATGGATCTATGTAGGATATTGGATATAGGCAGAGCATATATGCTTGACTTGGGTTGTGACGGCATGGGAGCGAAGGTGGATTTACGGCAAAGCGGAAATCTGATGAAGATCAGGATCGTTCAGTATCTCTGTCGAGAAATGGTCCCAGTCAATGGATTTAATTTACCAGTGAGGATTTACTTAAATCATTAGAATATTTTAGCAGTAGTAAAATGGTGTACATTTCTATTGATTAATGTGTACCATTTGAAGTGATTTAGCCTGAAGG
Source organism: Ochlerotatus camptorhynchus (assembly GCF_037179485.1). NCBI lineage: Eukaryota > Metazoa > Arthropoda > Insecta > Diptera > Culicidae > Ochlerotatus > Ochlerotatus camptorhynchus. Next base: position 2,826,094 of record NW_027040494.1, on the reverse strand, counting down.
GCTCTTCATTAGAGTGAGTCAACTTTTCAATCCCTCGTTTCCCACTGCTCTTTCAATGCATATTGAGGTTCCCAACAACTGTGACAAATTTAAACAAATTTGGTTATACTCTAGATTTTCTGGAGAATAGTGAATGTTGTATGGGATACGGAACAATCCTATTAATTAGCTTCCAAAAATTAAAAATTACTCAAATTTTACCAAATATTATCTAGACTTTGATAAGAATACTATACAGAAAAACTTTGTCGAAGACTGCAATCGATTTGATCTACAAAAACTTACTAATCTTTCACTTTTGACCAAGTGTTTGACACGTGCCTACAAGCTCATATGTCCTGTTGTAGGTATGCGCGGAAGAACAGGTCGAAATAAATATAATAATACCTTTTTTTTACCGAAGTCTAATCAATTTGCAGTCTCGGAAAAAGTTGTTCTGCATAGTATTCTCCATCTACTCCCGTGATTTGGTGAAATTTTAGCATTATTTGAATTTTTGACAAGTAAATGAATAGGTTCGTTTCGTTTCCCATACAAAATTTAAAATTCTCTCGCAAATCCAGATCATAACCAAATTCGTTCAAATTTGACAGTGTTGTTGGGGACCTCAATACCCATCGGAAGAGCAGTGGGGAACAGGGAATGTTGTACACCATACAACCCTGACCCACCCTACTCTTCATTTTAATTGTTTCATATGCATCATTCGTTTGACAACTAGCTTACATTTATTGCTCCTTGGGGGCTATTAAGAATGTATGTATAGAAAATTTTTATAACCTACACGCTTAGAAACGATTACCGACTTCGGTAATTTTTACCGCATTGTTATCCATTAGTTTTTGTTTCGGGGCCTCATAGCCTAGTCAGTAAAGGCACGGTATTACCAAGCCGGAGGCGGTGGGTTCGATTCCCGGTCCGGTCGAGGGAATCTTTCGGGCTGGAAATTTTCTCGACTTCCCTGGGCATAGAGTATCATTGTGCTTGCCACACAATATACACATTCATGCATTGGTAATTGGCATCGAAAGCTCTCAATTAATAACTGTGGAAGTGCATTTAGAACACTAAGTTGAGAGCACGCAATATGTTAACAGGGCTGAGAGTGTTTTAAAATTAAAATTTAGTGAAACTGCTTTTCTAATAAGAGTCATAGTTTTACCGAACGTTCAGCTGTTGAAAGTTTGGTAAGAACTTTTTTTTTTTTTTTCCTCTGTTCGGGACATAAAACCACTGCGACCAGTAATTTGATCTATTGTAGTACATTTGTATTGTAGCAAATTTGGAAAGAACTTACCGAAGTCGGTAATAATTTCTAAGTGTGTACCTAACTACACAAAGCTTTTCTTAGAGTGCTAGATCCCTAAGGATCTTCTGATCTGACCTCAGACAGGTGTCTCTGAACCTTCCCAAGATGAACGTTCTCGGCTCGTCCAGAGTCTAAAGAACAGCCAGGGGCAGCCCTAAGTATACACCTGTAGAATTTAAACAACGATCCGTAAGTAATTGTAAAAGTTCCTTAAAAACACCCAAATGATAAAGTTGAAATGCTCCATAAAAGATATCCATCCAGAGATCCATATTTTAAGAAAAAATTTGCAACACAATTGTAAAATTGTTTGCAAAATTTCTAAAGAATGAGCATTGAAATTGCATGAATGAATTATAAACACATTGTAATTGATCTATAAAACGATCAACAATGATCCTTAAAACTAACGCAATTGAACCATAGAAATTCAAGTATGCGCTTTAAAAAAATATTAGTATAATCCATAAATTCGACATATATTTTTTCATATTTTGGACACTATTTTTTTTAATCTTTTATCCATAAACATTGGGAAATTGTTCCTTTACTGCTTAGCTACTAAGATTTACTTTCTTGTCCGTGTTTTCTGTAGATATAGTAGCGGAACAACGGGCAAGCTTCTAAAACAGTTCCTTTGTGAAGCTTCTTCGTTTTTCTAAGCTTTGATCGAAAGCTTTTTTGAGAGCTTCTTTTGTAAGCATCTTTTAGGAGCTTCTTTTGAAACCATCTTATGGAAGCTTCTGTTAAAAGCATCTTTCAAAAGTTTCTTTTGGAAGCATTTTGTGAAAGCTTTTATTTATGTTTTTTATTGAAGAGACTTTCAGCCTTAGGTTGTATCGTCTCTATCTTTTGGAAGCTTTTTTCGGAAGCATCTTTTGGAAGCCTTTAGAAAGCATCTTTTTGGAAGCTCTTTTGGAAATACCTTTTGGATGTTTTTTTTTTTAAAGCTTTGGAAGCTCTTTCGGTTTCATTATCAAAGCAACTTTCAGCCTTAGGCTGGTTCGTCTCTAATTTTTGGAAGCTTCGTTTCGAAGCATCTTTTGGGAGCCGCTTTGGGAAGGTTTTTTTTTTTTTGAAGCTTCTGTTTGAAACTTTTTTGTTTGTTTATTTATTAAAGAGACTTTCAGCCTTAGGCTGGTTCGTTTATATCTTTTGAAAGCTTCTTTCTGGAGCATCTTTTGGAATCTTCTCTTGGAAGCTTCCTTTTGAAGCTTTTTTTTTGTTTTGTTTATTAAAGAGATTTTTAGCCTTAGGCTAATCCGTCGCTTACTTTTGGAAGCTTCTTTAGAAGTAGCTTTTAAATGCTTTTTAAGAAGCATATTTTGAGGAATTCTGTTTGGGAAGCTTTTTTTTAAGAAGCTTCTTTTGGAAGCTTTTTAAGCATGTTTTGGAAGCCTCGTTTGGAAGCTGCTTTAAGAATCTTATTTTGGAATCTTCGTTATGAAGCTTCTATTGTAAGTTTCTTTTGGAAGTTTCTATTGTAAGCTGCTTTTGGAAGCTTCTTTTGGATGCTTCTTTTGGAAGCTTCATTTGGAAGCGTATTTTGGAAGTTTCTTTAGGAAATTTCTGTTGGAAGCTTCTTTTAGAAGCTTCTTTTGGAAACTTCTTTTGGATGCTTATTTTGGAAGCATCTCCTGAAAGCTTCTTTTGGAAGTTTCTTTATGAAGTTTCTTGTGGAAGCTTCTTTTGGATGCTTCTTTTTGATGCTTCTTTTGGATGCTTCTTTTCGAAGCATCTTTTAAGAGCCAATTTAGGAAGCTTTTTTTTTGGAAGCTTCTGTTTGAAACTTTTTTGTTTGTTTATTTATTAAAGAGACTTTCAGCCTTAGGCTGGTTCGTCTTTATCTTTTGGAAGCATCTTTTGGAAACTTCTCTTGGAAGCTTCCCTTTGAAGCTTTTTTTTTTGTATATTAAAAAGATTTTCAGCCTTAGGCTACTCCGTCGCTTTCTTTTGGAAGCTTCTTTAAAAGCATCTTTTGGATGCTTTTTAAGGAAGCATATTTTGGGAGATTCTTTCGGAAGCTGTTTGGGAAGCTTTTTTTGGAAGCTTTTTTTAAGAAGCTTCTTTTGGAAGCTTCTGTTGCAAGAAATGTTTTAAGCATGATTTGAAAGCCTCGTTTGGAAGCTTCTTTTAGAAGATTCTTTTGGAAGCTGCTTTAAGAAGCTTATTTTGGAATCTTCTTTTGGAAGCTTCTATTTGAAGCTTCTTTTGGAAGTTTATATTGTAAGCAGCTTTTGGAAGCTTCTTTTGGATGCTTATTTTGGAGGCTTCTTTTGGATACTTATTTTGGAAGCATCTTTTGGAAGCATCTCTTGAAAGCTTCTTCTGGAAGAATCTTTTGAAACCTTTTTTCTGGATGCTTCTTATGGAAGTTTCATTTGGAAGCGTCTTTTGGATGTTTATTTTGAAAGTTTCTGTTGGAAGCTTCTTTTGGAAACTTCTTTTTATGCTTATTTTGGAAGCTTCTTTTGGAAGCATCTTCTTTTGAAATTTTCTTTAGACAGTTTTTTTTTTATGCTTCTTTTGGATGCTTCTTATGGAAGCTTCTTTTGGAAGCTTCTTTTGAAAGTTTCTATTGGAAGCTCCTTTTGAAAACTTCTTTTGGAGGCTTCTTTTGGAAGCTTCTTTTCGAAGCTTCTTTTGGAAGCTTCTTTTCGAAGCTTCTTTTGAAAGCATCTCTTGGAAGCTTCTTTTGGGAGTATCCATTGTAGGCTTCTTTTAGAAGCTTCTGTTGGAAGCATTGTTTTGAAAACTTTTGTTTTCCTTTATTTAACGTCGGTCTCTGTTCCGCAATCTAGTGCCAATCACCGACGGACATCGATTGCCAACCATTGGAAGCTCCTTTTGAATACTTCTTTCGGAAGCTTCTTTTGGAAGCTCATTTTGGATGCTTCTTTTGGAAGCTTCTTTTGAAAGCTCATTTTGAAAGCTTCTTTTGGATGCTTCTTTTTGAAGCTTCTATTGAAAGCTCCTTTTGAAAACTTCTTTTGGAATCTTCTTTTGGAAGCTTCTTCCAAAGCTTCTTTTGGAAGCTTCTTTCCGAAGCATCTCTTGGATGCTTCTTTTGGGAGCATTTTTTGGAGGCTTCTTTTGGAAGCTTCTGTTGGAAGCTTTGTCTTGAAAACTTCTTTTGGAAGCTTCTTCTGAAAGCATCTTTTGGAAGCTTTTTCTTGGAGCTTCTTCTGGAAGCTTCTTTGTAAAGGTTTTTATGGATGTTTCTTTTGGAAGCTTCTTTTGAACTTCTTTTGGAACCTTCTTTTGGACCCATTTTTGAAAGCTTCTTTTGGAAGCTTCTTTCGGAAGCATCTTTTGGAAGCTTTTTTGGAAGCTTCTTTTGGGAGCATCTTTAGGAAATATCTTGAGGAAGTTTCTTATGGAAGCTTCTATAGGAATTTTGTTTTGAAAGCTTCTTTTGAAAGCTTCTTTTGGAAGCATCTTTTGGGATCTTCTTTTGGAAGTTTCTTTTGGAAGCTTCTCTTTAAAGCTTATTTTGGAACCTTTTTTTGAAAGTTTCATTTGGAAACTTCTTTAAGAAGCTGCTTTTGGAAGTTTCTTTTGAAAGCATCATTCGAAGCATCTTTTGGAAGCTTCTTTAGAAGCATGGTTTGGAAGCTTCTTATGGAAGCTTCTCATGGGACCTTTTTAATTGATTCTTTATTAAAGAGGCTTTTAGTTCAAGACGTCTCTATCTTTCGGATGCTTCTTTTGGAAGCTTCTTTTGGAAGTTTTTTTTTTAAAGCATTTTTGGAATCATCATTTGGAAGACCTTGGCTGGTTCGTTTTCATTTTTTGGAAGCTTTTTTTATGAAACTACTTTTGAAAGCTTCTATTGGAAGGATTTTCTGTAAGCTTTCTTTGGAAGCTTCTATTAGAACCTTCTATTAGAAGATTGTTTTGGAAGTTTCTGTTGGAAGTTTTTTTAAAGCTTCTGTTGGAAACTGTTTTTCAAGCATGTTTTAGAAGCTTCTTTTGAAAGCTTCTGTTTGAAGCTATTTTTGTATGTATCTTTTGGAAGCATATTTTGGAAGACTTTCACATTTTGGCTGGTTCGTGTCCTTCTTTTGGATGCTTCTTTTTGAAGCTTTTTATGGAAGGTTGTTTTGAAAGTTTCTTTTAGAAGGATTTTTTTGAAGCTTGTGTTGGAAGCTTCTTTGGAAGCTTCTTTTTGAACCTTTTTTTTAGAAGCTTCTTTTAAAAGCTTATTTTGGAAGCTTCTTTTTGAAGCATATTTGAGATGCTTGCTCGACCCGCTCCTCTGTGTACCGCAGTTTTTTTTCGAAAGCACCCATACAAGTCTAATAAGAATGACTTAAGACTTACCAGAAACATAGCACTGGGGTGGAGTAACGAGATCACTTTCCAGAAAATCCGGAACAATCGGATCAATTCATGAAAGTGGTCCTAGAGCTCTGTGCTTTTTTCGAAAGCACTAATACAAGTCTTATTAGAATGGCTTTTGTCAAAACAAAAATGGCACTGGGGGAACATGGGATGACGTTATGGAAGATCTGGATTAATCGTAAAAGTAGGGAGTAACATAAAAAACACTTTGAACGTAAAAGTAGTCAATTCATGAAATTACTGCTGGAGCCATGTGGACTTTTTTTTTCAATCGAATGACGTCGGACTTGAGTTTTGACCAAAAAAAGGAACACCTGGCACCTTTCCGGAAGATACGGAACCGTACACCGTTAAAGTGGTCTATTCATGAACCTAGCCCTAGAGCACCGGGATTTTTTCCAAAGTACTTATAGAATTCTCATAAAAATGATTTCAGACTTGTGACCTAAAATGTATGCAGGGGGTAGTCAATTCATGAAACTGATCCTGGAGTACTTTTAGAAGTTTCAAAAGAAAAAATTCGAACTTATTACTAGAAAAACAGCCCCAAAAACAACTGTCCATCCAGAATATCCGTAAAATCCAAAACAACCGTGATAGTGATCAATTCAGAGCTGTTTGAAGAATTAAACCCAGTCCTTCTGCGTGAGAACGCAAGCCCGAACCGCTACGCCATCTGAGATATATTAATGTTAACAATTGTCCCGCCTTCTGTTGGAGTCTTCAGATCTAGCTGACGAACTTGAATACGAAACACCTTGATGAATTTTAAATTGGTGTTTGCCCGCATGGTATTTCAAGACACTTGCGGCGCAGCCGTTAGCGTTCGTAGATCGCATGCCGGTTGCACGGGTTCGAATCCAGGAAATTGCTCTATAATTTGATTTGTTTAATGTTTGTTTAGAATATTGATGCACTACATAAATATAAGGATTATGATTTATTAGAGCCACTGATCATTTCATATTTGCGTACATGAAATTATGTTACTTATAAAGACTTATGCGGATTATTTGATGTGGGCTTTGACGGACCTTTTTAGAAACTTTCAAGTAGCTAAGAAGATCCGCTGGTAACTTGTTCGGAACTTTGTTTTGACCATGTTTTCAGTCTTTCCTGAAGTTCCTAAGAAGATCTTAGGGATGATTTGTGGAACATTTTTGAACTTCAAGTTGCTAATAGTACGCATTGGAACTTTTTGGAGCCTTTCTAAAGCAGCCAGAAAGTTCTGTTGGAACTTTATATGCACTTTATGGAACTTGAAAGTGGGTTTTATCGTGGAATGCGGAACTTTTGGTTGCTTGTAAATTAAAACCTCGCCAGACTGTATAGCCGAAAATCGTAGAAATTACCACCCAACAGTCAGAAAAATCAAGTATAATTACTCAAAATCCTTCTCAAGTCAATGGCCCCTTCATTATATTACTTGAAAAAGTATTTGGCATGGAAATCCTTTTAAAAGTAAACATTGTTTTTTTTTTGCTATAAAATCGCTGTATTTTATGTTATTGTTAATGCATATCATTTCAGTGTACAGTGGATAGACAAAATGATCAGTTAATGTCAAAATGCAAATGGTATAAACTTTTTGAAAAATAAACCAATTTTGATGTGACCGGATGCATTTGACGGAAAATTTATAGTAGTTTGAGTGAATCATTCAAAAATTTGTGGTGGCCAGAGATGTTCCGGATTTCGAGGGGTATGTCTAAAACTGTCGTTTGTATTTTTTTTTCTGGTATGAAAAATTATTTGAATTCAAATTTTTCCTGATACCAAAATCAATTCTCAATTCAATGTTGGCCACAGTTTCAAGATCTGTTGAGAAACAACCGAGATCAAGCAATTTCCTTGAAATCGCCAAAATGGGTATCAATTCCCATGATTTTCAGCGCCATGTCCCAGATTCGTGTTCAGCACCACAAGTTGTGGATTCCCCGTAGGGAGTGGCCAATTTGGGGCATGACCAGAACCATATCAACATGGATGTCAAACTTCAAGATTTTGCAAGCCAATGCCAATGGTAGCATTTTCAGGTCCATAGCTTGCCTCGGTTTCCTTGGAGCAGGTTCTGGAAATTGGCCACTTCCCCGGGGTACACAGAAACTGCTCCAGAGTAATTGGGCAAGCTATTGACTTGAAAAATCTTCCATTGGCATTCGTTGCAAAATCTTGAAGTTTCATACCCATATTGGCCACGTTCCCAGGAGCATCCAGAACCTGCTACAGGGTTACCATGGCAAGCTGTGGACATGGGTAATCTACCATTGGCAATGGTTTGAACAATCTTGAAGTTGGACACCCATATTGATATGGTTCCAGTCATGCTCCAAACTGGAAACTTCCCCCGGGGCACCCAGAACCTGCTCTAAAGAAACCAAAGCAAGCAGTGGACTTGAAAAGGCTACCATTGGCGTTGACTTGCAAAATCTTGAAATTAATCATTAAATTATACTATCAAAACTACCCGCATTATCAGAAATATCCTGTTCTACGGTAATCAGATTGATGCTGAAACACTAAGGAATTATTTGTCTGCATTTAGGGATGGTGTTTGATGGGAAAATACAGTGAAATTAATGTGTTTATATTGGTTACCGAAAACGGTCACTGGGTGCCGAAGTCGTCATTTACCGTATATTCGGAGTGGTTTGAGATTTGGGCGTAATTGCTTTTGATAATAAACGCTTCAATTGGCGATTTCTCGCGAGTAAAAGCTCAGCCTAGAAAACTAAAAACACACACAGGTTGAGGAATAATTCATCTAGTATTTGGCATAATTTGATCCCGAGATTTAGCTTTTATTCGCGAGAAATCAGCGATTGTTGTATTTGTGTACAAAAGCAGTTACGCCCATATCTTGAAGTTTGTTCTCCGGATATGAACTCTCATATAAGGTGCAATACACAAATTACGAAACACAAAAATACGGATTTTCGACCCCTCACCCCTAAAGGGTGTCCCAAAAAACGCTGTAGTAAATTACCTAAATGACCGATCCTTTTCAAACTTTCAGACAGTAAAATATGACCAATTAGTAAGCTTTTGGCATATTTATTTCATTCAAATTCAATACCGTAACACTACGCTCACACCTTACGCTTAACTCCACTCATAAGGTTATGAACAACATCTTGCTGCAGCTTCTTCTGTACAGAAACCTTCTTCATGTCTTCCTCAGATTTGACCTCCTTGGGATGCTTCCGTTGTGCCTGCTTCATAATGGCCCAGTATTTTTCGATGGGCCTTAGTTCCGGTGAGTTAAGGGAGTTCATGTCCTTAGGTACTAAAGTGACCCCGTTGGCTTCGTACCACTCCAGAACAACATTTGAATAGTGGCACGAAGCTAGATCCGGCCAGAAGATCGTAGGCCCCTCGTGTTGCTTCAACAGAGGAAGCAGGTGCTTCTGTGGACACTCCTTGAGGTAGATCTCTCCGTTTACAGTCCCGGTAGTTACAAACGGCGTACTCCGTTTGACACATGAGCAGATCGCTTGCCAAATCATGTATTTCTTGACAAACTGCTTCCTTACTTCCTCCGGAACATCAAACTTGTGCTGGGCGGTGAAGAACAGTAGCTCCGGAAGCTGCCGGAAGTCCACCTTGAGGTAAGCCTTATCATCCATGATGAGACAATGAGGCTTCGTCAGCATCTGAGTGTACAGTTTCAGGGCCGTTACTTTCCCACCGTATTTTGCCGTTCGTCCCGATTTGGAGACTTCTGCACTTCGTACGTATGCAGTCGCTCCCGGTCATTGAGTCTCTGAACGAAAGACTTGGACAGATTCAACTTTTTGGCCACATCCTTGACCGACGCATTGGGATTCCGCTGAAACGCTTTCACGACACGCTTGTGATCCTGCTCACTAATAGAACATTCTTTCTGACCACATGTCTCCTTCCGTTCGATGCTCAGAGTTTCGTAGTAACGTTTAATCACACGACTCACCGTTGACTGCACGATTTCGAATTGTTTTCCGATGTCCCGATGAGAGAGTTGGGGATTTTCCGGGTGCTTGCGCTACATCAATTCGTGACCTTGCTTTTCGGATGACGCCATTTTTTCCAACTTTCGAAAAACTGACAGCGATAAAAATACAGTGTAAACAATACACTCTAAACTAGTTTTACTCATTTTTCAAGAAAAATAACCAATGGGTAATTTTTCCCAGCGTTTTTTTTTCCCGTGATGCTATTTGATATAGGACACCCTTTATGTAACAATAAGTAACGCTTAATAAGACTCCGCCCCAAGGGCGTAGCCAGGTTTCGAGCTAGGGAGGGGCGAAAAAAAAATTACCATGGAAAATTTGGCCGAATGCCATTTCACCGAACGCCATTCCCTCGAAAGCCTTTGTGTTGCCGAGTTTAGGGGGGAGCAGTCGCCCCCCCCCCTGCCCCTATCTGGCTACGCCTATGCTCCGCCCTCTGAAATTACGAAACGCAAGCATTCTCAACCCCCGTTTTTGATTTTTCATTGGTTATTCTGTTACATAACATTTAGCATTAACCTCCCTTCCCCTAACAATAAGTAACGCAAGCTCGATCCCCCTCCTCCCCCTTCATGCGTTACGTGATTTGTGCACAAAGCCTAATGAGTATAGACCATTTTGCGAAATGGTAGGAGCTGATTTGCCTGACAGAATTTGATGATGTTCATTAGACTGATGCAAAATTTGACTTTTTCGCTCCACAGTGCTTAAATGGTTTCAAATCGGGTCGTGATTACCCTCCAAAAGTTACAACTCATTTGGTTAGAAACAGACTTCGCACAAACCATTTGAAGTTTTCATGTAAATTACTATGGGAAATCTCAAATTTTTGTTCATTGCCTTCTAGTCTTTTTCCATACTGAGCTGCGAAACAGTTCGATAGCCATTCTTATAGAAAATTTTCTCAGCTACAACTTTGCTGAAGATCGTTTCTATGTAAAACGAGACAGAAAATAGTTATTAATTATTTAAGAGATTGGTAAACTTATGACATGATCAAGCAGCTGCTCTGTAGGCAACACTGTATTTTGCAGTGTGACATAGTAGCCATAATTTTGGTGTCCTATTCAACGCCCCAGAAACACCAATGTTGCCTGCTGAGCAGTTGATTGAGCATGATCATAAGACATCAGTGCATTGAACCATTAATAACTTTCGATCCTTGCATCTTTGCAAAAAGTAGTCTTTGGCAAAGTTGTAGCTGGGAAAATTTCCTACAAGTAAAATTGAAAGCTTTTGAAGCAGACCGATATGGTGAATTATTAGATAGACATGAACAAAAATCTTGGTTTTACCATAGTAATTCCCATACAAACTTCAAATGGTTTGTGCCATTTCAGTTTCTCACCAAATGGGTTCAAATTTTGAGAGGTTAGTCAGGATCCGATTTGGAATCGTTTAAGTATTGTGGAGCGAAAATTTCAAATTTTGCATCACTCTAATGTTCATGTTCCTTCTCACAGCCTGTCAAATTTATTCATGAGTTGAATCTGAAACGTCTCGTAAAGTACTCTATTAAGTCAAGATTTGATAATAGTTAACAACTCTACTCGACTGATGGCTTCTGTGATACTAAATAAAACATTGATGGACAGCATGTCCAGTAACGAGTATATGAGAATAAACTGTATTTTCTTTATTATTGTTATTAGCTTATATGCTAGGCTAGGCTTAAGCTACAGATGTTTGGGGGCGACCCCGCCGTTGTGTTTAGAATCCATACCTATCACGCCAAAGTTACGAGTTCAAATCTCACCCCCAGACGAGTCAAGAATGACCCAAGAGTGTTAGAATTAGTATAATAAAAAAATATAAAGATATGCTGCGTGTTTTTATTATGGGTAAGTCCAAAGAAAGGTTTCCTGATTTGCATAAAACATGTTGTTTTTGAAGTGAAACTGGAAAAACCTGAAGTGTAGCTATGAAAAATATGTTATTTCTTGTGAATTCTATTACATGATGATTTGGAAAAACTTTGAAGGTTGTATACTACAATAGTCGTTAAAAAATAACATTATACTGGTCCAAAACTTATCATAGAGAAAATGAGAGATATTTATAATTTTGAAATGTTTCTGATACAAGTAACCGAAGTTTATATTCTAATATCATATTTTTAAGTTACTTAGTATTAGAAAAGTACAAAGTCAATTCTCGATTACCTTTTCAAAGGGAAGTATCAGCTTTACTTTACTACTTTACTACGCTTACTAACACCACTAACAGGTAGGGGAAAATTTCTCCTATCTGATAGTAGTGTTAGCATGTGTGGGCGAGCTACCAGTTACGGCAAATCGACGATCAAATGCATTGTTTACAAAAGCTGATACGTCCCTTTGAAAAAGTAATCGAGAATTATGTTTTGTTATCTATATAGTCGGAGAAAGAAATACGGTATGAATCCTTCCCAGACTACTCACACTCCATCGACAGTCCCTCCTTCAGGCGCTACATTTACACGTTTCGGACCCATGATACTTTGTTTTTTGCATTCCGGACATTCACAGCTTGGAAAACACGCACGTAAACAAAATTTACTCATCCATGAAATATAATAAACACACCCGGCAAGTTAAAGCCTCCAGCGCCACAAAACACGTGGGGGAAACAAAAGCCGGTTCAGATTTGCCTCTCGACAGGGTTGCTTCCACTCACTGCGCTATGCAAAAATGTTTTTGTTTCGAAATTATCAAATCTTTTGATATTATAATGATTTTTGTACCTGTAAGTTACAAGAAGACATTCCAATGGATCACATCATTCGAGCAGTTTAAAATGACGTTACCGCTCGAACTTTGCCGTGGATCATTATTGAGACAATATTTCTTCTAGAACCTCGGGGAAATAAAGTCTTATTTAGGCTAAGCTTGAAAAATATAGAAAATAATGCTCCATTTTTGTCCGAAAACTGCCCGACAATACGATTAATTTTGCTATCAGAAAGTCACAATCCGCGATTTTATAATTCGTGGGTGCTCACTCTGAATGACCGCTCATGAATCGTATATTCGCTTATTTTGACTCTCCGAATGCGAAACTGACGGGTTGTACGTATCAAATACATACTTAACAACCTCTTCTTGTAACTTACAAGTACAACATAAAATTTTAACATCAAATGACTTTATTATTTCGAAAAACATTTTTTAGAGTGAAGTGAGTGGAAGACACCCTGCTCACAACCATCGTCTACCTTCCAACAAAAATGGTGCTCTTCTGTTTCTCCCCTGTACAACCATACAAACAAACTTTCACCACGGTAACCAACCCGCAAAGCATCCGCACCCAACCCATCATCGTCGTCGTCATCGTCACAATTTCATACGCAGTCCCATATTCAGCAGCCGCGCCGCGTAGAGATTTTCCCCCGTCATAATCATGAGAGGATAATCATCGTTTTTCATCTCGCTGCTTTCCACCTTCTCCGATCCGTCATGTTGTTGTCGTTGTTCATGATATTGTTATTTACCCCTGTGGCATGTTTATTTTTAGGGTTTCGGAGCACACCGTCCCCGTCGCCGTACGCAACGGCCCTACTCCCGCTGAATCACGCTCACAGCCATCAGAACGGACTGCCCACGACGGAGTCGGTCTACGCCAAGCCGGAATCGGTCTGTCCATCCCGGGTGTCCTATTACGCTTCATCGCAACTAACTCAGGTGAGTATCGTGCACTGTGTGCCGCTGGTTTTTTTTATGGTGCGCCGGTCTATTCAAGTTCTACCGGCAGAGTACATAAATCCCGCGATAAACGCGGTAGGAAATATGTTCCACCCACCGCTATTATTCGACTGCTTTCCAGCCAATCTAGCTGATTATTTGTAAGTGATTAGTCTAGGGTTGCACTAATCACATTCAAAAAATCGAATTGAATGGTTGGAAAGCAATCGAATAACAGGAGTGGGTAGCATTTATTTTCTACCGCGTATATTGGAGGATTTCTGTGGATGTTTTTTTTTTTTTTGGTGTGTAGCGTTATGTCCGGACATGGACACAATTGTGTTGGATGCGCTGGTTTTTCATTAAATCGTTTCTGTGCTGCTGCAGCAGCTGACACATCCGTTTTTATGGGGACAGAAAACAAGGTGCATTGTAAACCAACGGCTGCCGGTATGTTCTTGGTAACAGATGGACGTACTCAATTGAGAATTCGGGGTAGATTTACAAGCATGCATTGCTGCTAATTTTCAAATTCAAGTGAAACTATTTTATTTTTATATTTATTTATTTATTCATTTATTGTAATTCATCTGACAGTAGTTGTCTTAATGAATAAAACTTAGATATAACACAAAAAAGCAACAGATAAACAGATTACAAAAATAATCACAATCTTCTCAATCGGTTTCGAAATTGGTTCGATGTTTCTCCGAATTCAAATGTTTCTTCCACAGCGGAGAATGTCCGAATCTTCGCAGACATTGGCTCATGGTATCCATATGCAGTCCGATGGAATCTTGGTTGAAGTAAGGATGATTGCCGCAACATCCTTTGAGGAACACGGAAGGTTAATTGTGAAAGCAGTTGAGGGCAGTCCACATCGCCATTTAAAAGTTTCGCTACAAATAAGGCTTGTTGCATTTTTCTTCTGTGTTCCAATGTGTCCAGGTTCAATAACATGCATCGGTCTGCATAAGGTGGTAAATTCATTGGATCGCGCCATGGCAGGCTGCTCAAAGCCAACCTCAAAATTCTTTTCTGAACACGTCCTATTCGGAGATTCCACACTAGCTCATATGACGCACAGATGCATTCTCAAGTATGGGCCAAATTAAAGAGCAATATAATGCCTTCAAGCAGTGAGGGTCTTTGAAATCTCGTGCAATCTTAGAATAGTGAAGATTGAAGGTCAACTTTGGATCTAAAAGGACACCAAGAGCAGTCATACGTTCTACTCTGCGAAGCGTTACATTGTCAATGCAGTAGTCGTAAAGGATTGAACTCTTAGAGTGGTGAAACGTCATCACTGCACACTTTGGAACGCTGATGATGAGCTTATTGCGACGGCACCAATCCACAAACAAATCTAGCAGAGCTCGAAGACGATGACAATCCTCAATCGAGTGAACTATGACGTATATCATCTGCATAAACTCGCAGCTTGCATTTAACTCCCAACAAAGCTGCTACATCGTTGAAGAATAATGTAAACAAAAGTGCACCCAGTTTACTTCCCTGAGATACTCCAGAGGTGCTGGTAAACGTAGAAGAGACACAAGATCCTAGTCGTACTCGAAAAGTTCGTCCAGTCAAGTAGGAATGTAATGCAAAAATGACAGAAGCAGCAAAAGCTCTCAATTAATAACTGTGGAACTGAGAACTGACAATAAGCTGATATGCGATAAGTAATAATCAAGAAATGTCAAGCAGAGAAAACGTTTTAATTAGAAGCAAGTTTTCCCATGCTATTGGTTTTATGATTCGAAAACGTAAATTTCAGCGAATAATACATATTCTCAAGCATCAACTTCTTCACCCTGTTATACGATGCAATTGAAGATTAGTAAGTCTCAAATTCCAACAGACACATAACGGCAACGAATTAATTTCAAACAAGCAAAACATCAAATCCACTTATCATTCCACAACACTCGCCAGTCACCCTCTTTCAAATTGAACCATTCTTCCAAATTTAAAATCGTTCGGAGAAATGATTGGATCCAGCTAAGGATATTTGTCTAAATAAAGGAGAAATCAAACATTGAAACCCCTTCCCCCTTCCGCCCGACCACACAAACGGGAAATAAATTGCGTTAAACCCCCTATTTGCTCTACATCGGCACACCCTCCTCTCAGAGGAAATCAGCTCAGCTGAGTATGTAGTCAATAAACGTGGGGGTTTGTGAATGTGAATGTGAATGTGGCTAACCACGTGCTGAGAAAAAGCTGTTTGATCTGCCTTCTGCACGCGCCAGCTTCAGTTTCAGAACAAAACGTTCCCTTCTTGACAGTCGCTTGCCTTCGTGAAACAATGCCCTGCTGACGACGACGACGACGACGACGACGACGCCAGAAAAAGGGGTGAACGTTTGATCCCAACACTAATAATGGGTTTGAATAACAAATATCGAGGCAGCTACATTTTTATCAGACACTCTCGATTTTCAGATCCCGGGAACTCCAACGGTGAAGGTATTCAATCGTGGAATTGCTTTGGAGTGATGGTTATAGAATTTGCTTTTATTTTTGTGGCAACCTATCAGCTACAGATTTTCCTTTGAAATTGCGCCCCACTTGCTGCATGGGGGGGGGGGCGAGGGGGGGGCTAGCAGTAACTTGAGACATGATTTTGCCATCAATTTCCTTAGACAGCTAGGCTTTACTACTGACGGAAAAGTGTTTTTGCTGATGCAGTCAGTGGAGGGAAATTGGTGGATCAATACTTTTTGGCGCCAGGCTGGTTTTGGCATGTAGAGCTTAATCTTGATGAGGGCAGAAATCTTGCAGTCAGTTTTTATTAGATGTCAAATCAGTTATGTGGGGAATTTTTTGTGCACAGAAATACAGAAGACTCATTCTACCAGGATGTATCAATGTTTTTGCCTGATTTTTCAACAGTTTTCATCACTAAGGAAATGAAAAGTAAACCTCAAATATGATTGCAAGTTTCGGAAAATGCTTAAAACTCCTTATAAGAATTGAACAACAGTTTATAATTTGAGTGGCTGAAAATGATTTGGTGAAAAAGTACGATTCGTGACGAAAGAGTGAGGCCGTTCGGGAAAAAAGACGGTCAAAAGTCTTTTCTCATCTTCATTGACGTTTCTGAGGGTAGGTTTCTTTGGTGAATTTGTTTGGAATGGTGATCCACTTCTTTTGAAATATACACTGATGTTGTATTAAGAGGGTATTACTCTTAGAAAATCGAACATTTTACGTAATTGAGACCGACGTACTACGTGTTCAGCGAAGTTGTGAAACTAGATATTTTAAGAAACTTTGTTAAAGACACAATTAGATATAGCGGATTTTCTCTTCAGACTTCCTTAAAACTGGTTTTCGAGTTTTTTAATTTTTTATCAATACCGTATTGTTCCAGAAAGATTAAGATATTATCAAAATCAATTACTTTTATGAAGACACCAACAACTTTTATCGGCTTCATTTTAATGTACCTTTATTTCAAAGCCAAAATACACCAATTTTCTAAAATAAATTTTACAAAAATGTGCATGTTTGTTCAACAACACTCACCGTCATAAAATATGTCATGGTTTTATGTGTAAGTATTTAAAAAAATAGTATCAGGAACAGTCGGGTACATAATTTTTGAAGCTACTTTATACAGCACCATTTGTGCAATATTCTACATAATTATCATGATTATCGTGAAATGAAAATCTGCTTTCAAATTAAGTTGGAATTTTGTAAGATAACTGCAAAAATGAGAAAAACGCTGTAGCAAGATTTTGCGCAGATCTAGATAAGCGATGGTTCAGGGCCAAACGCACGCTCAGCCGCTTTGTAGTTGCAAACTCAGATTGGCTGAAGGGAAACGTTTTTTTTTTTTTTTTCAAATATTTCACACGAAACTGCCAAAGGACGACCAAAAAAATTGTTCACTGAACTGAATAGACCGAACAAGAGACGCAGGGTAAAAGTTCTGACAGATTCTGGAACAAGCGAGGAACTGGCTTACGCTACGGAAATAAAGACACGTGCTGATGGATCGGCGGATGCGGCTAAATGAGTACATGAAGCATTGCAGACAACTCACTCGAGCAAAGAAAATTCGACAGACTTGGAAGTCACACAATGATTCCAGAAGCGAGCGATCTATGACTGAAAATGAAGGTCAGTCGTTATTTATCAATGGAGACTTTTCCAAGGACCAATGGACACTACTGCGTAACAAAACAAGGCAATGTTACTCAGAATTACCCTTCGTATAAAAGATTGATGAAGGCTCGCAAAAGATGTCTTCCAGATAATATAACGGTGTCAGAGATATCTGCTGAAACTCAACTTCAACTTTTGTTTAACCATACCGCCAAACGCACTATTGTAAAGCGGTCTTTGGAATCTGGATGACAAACAAGGACCGAAAATCGATGTCTGTCACCATTTTGAAATTCAAGATGGTGGATTCCGGTTTCAGAAAAACTCGGAAATTCTGTCGAATATCCCACAATATGGAATCGGAGTGACGTATAGGGATTGAAAATTCATGTCTGTCACCAATACCGTCAAATACCACACAATATGCGTAGTTTTGAAAACGGGGCGACGTGTAAGGACCGGAAAACCATGTCTGACTCCATTTTGCAATCCAAGATGGCGGCATCCGGTTAGAGAAAAACTGGGAAATACTATCAAATACCTCACAATATGGGTATTTTTGGAATCGAGGTATCTTGTAGGGACCGGAAACCGATGTCTGACACCATTTTGAAATTCAAGATGGCGGCTTACGGTTTCAGAAAAACTTGAAAATTGATTTCTTGCAAATGATTTGTTCTAGACATTTCTAGATCTTCTAGAACAAGCTGCTATCTCTTTCTGTTGGAAAGCTATGAACAATTTTTGCTTATAAGTACCGTAAAACGGGGTAACATTGATAGTTTTTTAAAGTATATTCTAAATATTTTTTACAACAATAAATGTTTTTCAAATTTTATATTTTTAAAACAAGTACTGAGGATTGAAGAGTTATTTTTTCTGTAATATGTTTTACGGAAATTCAACATTTGCACTATTTTTTAGTTTTGTGACCGAATTTCAGTATTTTGATTCGGGGTTACTTTGATAATGCTCGATGAATGTAGAAGAAAATGAATGAAATTCAAACAATTTAGTTCATTAAATATGACGCTGACTGTATTCACCTTTATACAGCGATATTGTAAAGCAATGCAATGAAATCTAATAATTTGAGTTAGAAAATATTGATACGACGTATAATAAAGCATTTTATTAAATCGAATTGAAGCGTCCATGAATGTGCAAATTACACTTACTCAGTGTGTTATTAGATCAAATTTCTGGTTCTGAATCAGAAAGACAGTCAACGTTTATAAAGCTTTTAATAAGTACATTATTCATATGAGAGCATCGATCTCAATGAGCTTTTTTCAGCACATAATTCGACATCCTGTTTTATTCAGCATTGTACACTTTTAAACAGCATTTATTCAATATGTATGTTTATTTGTGACTTAGAATTGTTTGTTGGGGTTACAGTCATCCTAAGGATTCCTAACCACTGTAATCATCACATTGATGTAAGCTATGTAACTCACGGCTTACCTACCAGCCTATAGCTGACCCGATTTTAACCCGGCGGGGCGGCCTCGAGCAAGGGTACTTCCTCTCCAAGTCGGTCGGATTTGGGTGTTACAACAAAACAACAAGAAGGAAAGAAAATTGAATTTAACTACTTATATTGTCTAACCTGACCTTTGTCCTCCTCCTCGCTGTTGCTGCTGATGTTCGGTGTGGCCGACGGTATGGCGGCGGTTCTGCTGCTACAAAGCACGGCCTGTGCTGAGCGGTATTGTTCTTCGGCTGTATAGCAGCTGTCCTTGACAATTAGCGGGAGGATGAGCTGGGCTCGTCTATCAGACCCCCCGGCGACATTAGTGACGAATCACCGGATTGCCTACTCGCCGTAGGCAACCCCGGCAGACACAGCAGTGTTTCTGCCCAAGCAAACTCACCTGTAGTACTGCCTGCTTTGTCCTGCTTGACGATTAACTGCGGTGGCGAGACTGGCTCTATTGGCTGAGCCACCGCAGTCAGGACGGCGAGTGTTGGCCGGATCCTTGGTGATTAGCCAGAGAAGCGTATAGCTCCTGCTTCCCACAATGGCGATCCGACACCCTTTCTGGTTGCACTAAACAACACTAATTTTCACAGCCACGGGGCCGGCTTCCACTCTCGGTACACTACACAAATCGTACTTGCACTCGCGACGCAATTGGGAAATCTTCTCAATAGGAGATCAGCTAGTTCGGGATCCAAAAATCGTCTCCGAACAAAAAAACACACGCTCACTCCACCGTGGCTCGAATTGTTCGTCTCTTCACAGCGTTACAATTACAAAAAACAACAAACCGCCATCGCTCCTGCAACCACGCTCGACTGTTATGCTTTTATGCTTTTCGCCTTATTTGCAGCGGGAGGAGCTTTTGAGGCCTAATTTTATTTGGGACGCGATACATTTTAAAACGATATTTTTTTCCCCATCTAACTAAACTAAAGGGTGATACGGTCAAAATTTGGTCAAGGGAAAACGCGTGTAAATCGGTGAAATCGAATTAAATTTCTTTTTCAAGTTCAATTAGTATAAAATTCAGGAAAAATATTCAGTTAGGCTTCCGCTTTTCCAAATCCGAATTGCCGGGCCTTACGCTTGACCCCTGCCATCAGATTTTGTACAGCCACCTTGTCCACCTTCTTCGCCGCAGAAAGCCAGGTTGCCTTGAACTGCTGCTCGCCCTTAGCGGTTTTTTTTTTTTTTGTATTCTTTAGGTTCCGCTTGACAATAGCCCTGTATTTCTCAATTGGGCGGAGCTCTGGCGTGTTGGGAGGGTTCTTGTCCTTGGGAACCACCTGCACGTTGTTGGCGGCGTACCACTCCATGGCCTTTTTACCGTAATGGCAAGATGTCAAATCCGGCCAAAACAGTACGGAACAACCGTGTTTCTTCAGGAAAGGCAGCAGACGTTTATTCAAACACTCTTTCACGTAAATTTCTTGGTTGACAGTCCCGGAAGCTATGAAAATTCTGCTTTTCAAGTCACAGGTACAGATGGCTTGCCAAACCAGATATTTCTTTGCGAACTTTGACAGTTTCATGTGCTTGAAAATATCTGCTACCTTTCCCCTTCCTTTTGCCGTATAAAACTCCTGTCCCGGAAGCTGCTTGTAGTCGGCTTTGACGTAGGTTTCGTCGTCCATTACCACGCAGTCAAACTTCGTCAGCATCGTCGTGTACAGCCTCCGGGATCGCGCTTTGGCCGTCGTATTTTGTTTATCATCGCGATTTGAAGTCACTACCTTCTTGTAAGTCGATAGTCCTGCTCGTTTTTTGGCTCGATGCACGGTTGTAGACGATACACCCAGCTTATTTGCGGCATCTCGGAGAGAGAGGTTAGGGTTTCGCTTGAAACTACCGGCAACTCTCTTTGTCGTCTCAGCGGCTTCCGGTTTTCGATTTCCCCCCGATCCAGACTTCCTGGCTGTCGACAAACGTTCTCCAAACACTTTAATTACATTTGTAACGGTTAATTTGGCAACTTTTAGCGATTTTGCCAACTTTGCGTGCGAGTAGCTCGGATTTTCGCGATGCGCGAGCAAAATTTTGATACGCTGCTCTTCTTGCTTGGACGGCATTTTGACAACTGAAGAGTGAATTCCAAAATCAAAATAGGAGCAACATTCTACACACACACACCTTCAAAATGAGGGGTGTTTAGGTTTTTTAAATGCAAAATTGAAAGAAATACGTCAAGTTGATATTGACCAAATTTTGACCGTATCACCAATAAAACTTTAGCAATAAAAAATACCAAATAAAATAACGTGCAAAATTTACAAATTAAAATTATTCACGCAGGCATAGTGGTGAGTATGTTGCCGGCCGGTAAATGACAAAAAAAAACATAACAAACACGGCTAAATTACACTCGGCGGCAAAACTACACAAAACGGGATTAATTGTAACACGCAGGTTACAGCTATGACGAAATTCTTGATTGCTGCCCCCGTGGAAATTATTCAAAGTTTAAAGTATGATACGCAGAGGGGATGACAAAATCTAACACGAAAAATAACCCCCCTCTATTTATTACGTATCGTTCTTAAAGCCCCCTCCTCGTTAATTTCATGAAATTCAAATTTTTCGATCCATGTTTGATTCAGTTATAACCTTTTTATTTCATGGTATTAGTTTAACTCACAACTGAAACAAAATACAAGCGTATCATGGAGTATATGCTTTTCAAAAGTATATCGAAAGCAAAGAAACTCAAGATAGAAAATGAAAACACATCCATTTTACAAACAAGATTTTTTTTTTCTTCTTTGATTTGTTTTCCGTGGATCTTGTTTGCCGTGATGAGCACCAGGGAGGCAGCTCTCACACCTGGCCCTACCTATCGACCCATCAACTCATGAACCGGGGGGCTTTACTTCCCTTCCGAAGGAAAGCGTGATCAGAGATTTAATGCCTCAGAACATGGTGAAAGGTTATCTCGCTTACCACTAAGCCACCGGTGCCACTACAAGCAAGATTTAGTGATACCAAATTTTTACCTGGATTTTCAACCTTTTCGTAATGAAAAAGTGAAAAATCATTGTTTTTTTTTACGTAACGTAAAGCATTATTTCCCCTCCAATTCCACAATTCGTAACAATATAGGGGCCTCCTCTCCCGTTACGTAGTTCATGGCCAGTGCCTTGTCAGTGTGTATTTTTTTTAAGGCAGACCACCCAAGGAACCATAGGTACGTTATTTAACCTTTTTGGTTATAAAGCCTGTCCACGTTAAATTTCGGACACTAAGATAATGTCAGCGAAAAAAATCTACACATAATATCGATAGCAAATGTAGCTTAATTGAATGTTAATTCTTTTGTTTGTAAAATTCTTGAACTTTCTGTGGGATACCCGCCATCAGGTTCCGTACAGTATCCTCAGATACCTTAGTGGTGATGTGCCTCCATTTTCTCTTGAAATCATTGATGCCATTTGCTTTTCTCTAGTTTCCGCTTAACCAGAGCCCAGTACCTTTCTATTGGGCAAAGTTCTGGACAGTTTGGCGGATTGGCTGCTTTTGGCACGTATTGTACCATTCCAGGATGGATTTTGCATAGTGACAAGAGGCCAAATCAGGCCAAAACAGAGCTGCAGTATCGTAGCTTCTGATAAAAGGTAGCAACCGCATTTGCAAGCATTTTTTCCGTATACATCATTGTTATAAATGAAACTTTTGGATTTGCGGCCACAACTACATATGGCCTGCCAAACCAAATACTTTTTGGGGAATTTCAAAAACTTCTTTATCCCGAAACACTTGGAAACGGTATTCCTTTTGCAGTATAAAAAGCCAATCTCGGAAAGTCTTCGAGCACATATGTTTCGTCGTTCATTTTTGCAAAAACGGTGTGAAAAGCTCCTTAGCACGATTTTTTGCAGTTACATTTTGCTTATCATTACGATAAGGCACCATTTTCACTTTTTACACCTTCAGCTCATGCCTCTGCTTCACTTTTCGTACATATGATTTTGATTATAAACTTTGCGAGCCACATTACGAACTGAAAGGTTTGGATGGTTCCCAAGAATGCCTACCACCTTCTGGTCCATTTGTCGAAAGCATACTTTTCGATTTGTTCCACTTGCAACCTTCCGATCCACAGTTAAACGCTGGTCAAATGATTTGCACACACTAAACACTAAACTGATGCAAAATTTGAAATTTTCGCTCCACAGTGTTCAAATGGTTTCAAATCGGGTCCTAATTAGCCTCCGAAAGTTTAAATTTATTTGATAAGAAACTGACTTTGCACAAACCATTTGAAGTTTATATTGAAATTACTATGGGAAAACCAATCTTTTTATTCCTTGTCTTCTAGTCTTTTTCCATATTGTACTGTTAACAAGATCTATTGCTATTCATATGGGATTTTTTATCAGCTACAACTCTGCAGAAAATCGTTTATCAGCCAAACGTCAAATAAAATTGTTATTTATTATTTAAGAGATTGATAATCTTACGGCAAGTTTAAGCAACTGTATTGTGAGCAACACTGTATTCTGCAGTGTGACATAGTAGCCATGTTTTTTTTTTCCACCAATGTTGCCTGCTGAACAGTTGGTTGAGCATAATCATAAGACATCAGTGACTTGAATCATTAATATTGTTTTGTTCCTTATATTTGATCGAAAAGTGGTCTTCAACAATGTTTTAGCTGAGAAAATTTTCAACAAGTTCAGTTATCATTTTTTAAAGTAAAGTGAACTGACGAGTTTTGAGATTGATATGAACCGAAATTATGGTTTCCCCATAGCAATTTCCATATAAACTTCAAATGGTTTGTGCCAAGTCAGGTTCTTACTAAAGGAGTTCAAATTTTGGGAGGATAATCAGGATCCAATTTGGAACCGGTTGATCATTGTGGAGCGAAAATTTCAAATTTTGCATCAGTCTTCTAAACACGGTACTCTTCGACAGTTTTAGCTTTTTGGCGATATCTCGTTCCAATAACGATGGATTTTGCTGCCATTAGTACAAAACGCGTTTGCGTACTTCCACTTGATTCGACGCCACTGAACTATAATGTAAACATGTTGTACCACGAAATAAAGTGAAGAGCTTCAGCTGTCATATAAGTGAAACGTTTCAGTGGTTCGTGAAATATTTAAATAACTACACTGAAATAAAAGTGTCCGAAATTTAACGAAGTTTATACATCGGCTAAACCAGTATTTGAAAGTTCTGATGAGGACCGTAATAGTCAAAAAGACGAAATAACGCGTACAACTTTGTCTCAGACGCCATTTCGATTAGAAGAGCCGATT
This sequence comes from Ochlerotatus camptorhynchus, assembly GCF_037179485.1. NCBI lineage: Eukaryota > Metazoa > Arthropoda > Insecta > Diptera > Culicidae > Ochlerotatus > Ochlerotatus camptorhynchus. The sequence goes on along the minus strand of NW_027040494.1, from coordinate 2,801,927 downwards.
TCGTGCTATGATTTATTGACAAATATCGAACACTCCATTTTTAAAAACTAGGCGAAAGCCAAAATGGCTTAATTCCAGCATACACTTGGTTCATTTCCTCTAGCGATCAATTATGCGAAGTTTCGCGGAGCTCTAATATAGTACTTTCCCGTTTTTGTCAGCCCCATCTGAAATTTTAGGCTGACAAAAACGGGAAGCTGCACACTTAGAAAAATTCATGTAAATTTAGATGCTCTGAGAGTGGCATAACGAACGTCAATTTTGTCATGACAGACGTGAAATATAGCTCAATCAAACGTACTTTTCGTCGAGCAACGAACTTTTCAGTTTCGGAGCACTTAATATTACATAACATGTTTGTTTACGTCTCATCTTTTATTTCAAAGATGGATTCCGTCACGTGTAAAATTCATGATTTCTAAGTGTTTGACTAATTCGGGAAATTTTCTTTTTCAATATTTTAACCATCAAAATGATTTTGTAATCAAGTTTAACCATTATTTATCCACTGTTAATGAAATTACTGATAAATGTTTACTATTCTAACAACAAAGGGTACACACACTCTTAGAAATACCCAATTTTACACGTGACGGAATCCATCTTTGACAGAAAGGACGAGACGTAAACAAACATGTCATGTAAAATTAAGTGCTCCGAGACTGAAAAGTTCATTACTCGACGAAAAGTACGTTTGATTGAGCTGAATTTCACATCTATTATGACTCAATTTTATGTCAAAATTGACGCTCGTATATGTCAGTCTCAGAGCACCTAAATTTACATGATTTTTTCTAAGTGTTAAGCAAAAAATAAATTTTAATATTACATCCAAGAGGATGCACTGACATCATGTCGAAAATCTCATGTAGTTTTTATGGCCACAAACAAATGCAGTAAAAGGAGCGTAATGTCAGTGCATACACGGTATTGATGATAATGTTGTCCATTTTGGCAAGTAATATAACACCATATTTTCGACACGATTGAAGCATAGAGGTAACTCTAAGACCAGAAGGTCCCGAAGAAACAAGCTCAACTTTTTGGCTCAGCTCTGGTACTATCTTCGGTCCCAAGCTAATCGATTCACCCCTCAAAACATAGGAAAATCCACTAACCCCTCATTTTATCTGTCAAACTTTCATAGCGAATCAAAACAAACATAGTGTAGTACTGGAATTTATACTAGAATGGGATACGTTATCGATTTGCTTGGGACCAAGAGGCTAGTCAAGTAGTGAGCCAATTTAAAATCGTTAATTCGCATTGATTGTTGATTAAAGTGCATCCACTTTGATGCGATATTAATTTTTTTTTTTTTGCTGTATACACCAAATATCTGGAAATGTTTGCGTACGGTTTGTTGAGCCGGTACGTACTGTTCGGTTTCCTTAAATTCCGCTTGGTTTTCAGCGCTGCAACCAAGGCAGAACTTCCATATCTCAGTATCAACGTAAATACAGTAGCCAGGAGCCGTCCCGAGATGTTCGGTATGATTCTGGCTACGGCGTTGATGACCTTCGCTGCCTTCTACGTAGCTGTTGAAGCCAAACGGTCGTCGACCATCACTCCCAGGCATTTCAACACGGTAATTTCTGACCACTGCAGCACTTTGAAGTTACTGATCAATACCACCCCGCTTTTGTTGTGGGCTGGCTGTAGCTTCGCCTCATGCATGAGGTTTCCAATCATGTCGACCGCCTCGGTCGCCAACATTTCCATCTATTCCATCTAAATCCAACTATCTCAACTCATTTGGGTAGCTTCAGCGTTGGACCGTCGTTTTAAATCACGTTCTAGAGCGTTGGAAATTCCCACCGTGATCCTAATCGATCTCTGTCCCATATTTGGCTCGTACATCAGAACCCGGTTCTGGAAGTAGCGTCGGCCTCCCAGCTGGAGCTGTTGAACGCATTCTTGACGTCGATCGTTATCAAGGCGTAATATCGATCCAATCTCCACTTCACTCCACTTTTCGAAATCCGAACTGCCTCTCCGACAATCCTTGCTAACTCTCCATGCATTACGTCAGCCTGTTTAGGAAGCTCCTCTCCAAGAGTTTTCCGAGTGTTTTCAACAAGCACTGCTTCGAGTTGCTCGTTGGTGAAATCGTCGTTATCTCCCTCTCCGTCTCCCTACGATGTAGGTGGCCAGATCGTTTAATTATGCTTCGAAAAAGTCTTTCCACGATGATTTTCAGGTTCTCAAAGCACATTCCAGTGGGCATGACTTGACATTTGATCTTCGTCATCACGACACGGTGTGCGTCGTTGGCAGCAGCGTCTCGACCCAGCTCCAGTTGACAGTTTGACTTGCTCTGCTTTATTTTTCGTTTATGTGCTCACAACACTTCTCTACGTTCCTCTTCTACGTCTTCTGGCTCTGAGACAGCTAGCGCGGAGGGTGCTAATTGCCTCGTTGCAGTTGCAGCAGTAAGCTGGGGGCCTTCTGTTGTATAGCTCCAGTTTCCTCTGCATGGTCGTGTCATATGCTCTCACTAACGATTCTGTCAACTCGTCTTCCACTTCAGGTCGCAAGTTCTCGTCGTCTGTACTGCCAGAGGATTCCGTTGACCGATACCATATCAGATTGCCTGATGGTCACTATGGGTATATCCTTCACACACTCTCCAATTAATGTTTTCCACCAGCGACGGACTGCAGTCCGCATAAAGTGACGTCGATAATGGATTCCCAGCCATCTCTGCGAAAAGTGCTGGTGGTGCCTTTATTGAACAGTCTAATTTCCAGCTTCGCCAGAGCTTCCAGCAGAATGTGACTACCGGTCTTGGTCCGATCAGCTTTTCGGTAATTTCAACCAGCGTCTCGTGGAATTGCTCCATCGTCCATCGGGTGCGTAGAAACTGCATATGAATATTCCGTTAATTTTGGCGATCACGAAACCTTCTTCTTGGATGGGGTATCTGCCCATAACTTGTATTGGAGCCAGCCCAGCTCTATCCGCCATCTAGTTACCTTTATCGGGAGGGACTCGATACAACTGTGCAGTGTCGCAATAATTGAGGTTTATTTGAGTTACCTCTGTTATTGTTGCGACAAAACAATTAAGTGTCATTTGGTGCGAAATGTTTGAGAATGCTCAAAAACCAAAAAGTTCAGCAAAATCTTCAGACTGACAAAATCGAGAAAAAAATTCTGGCTAAAATCAGGGGGTAGACAAAATTGGGAGCTGACAAAATCGGGAAAGCACTGTATTTGTTTCGTTAATGGATTCGAAAATTTTGGATGTGACATCTTTTGTTCTACCACTTTTTACAAATACACAATTTTGCATGTCCAAACAACGACAAACCTTTTGAAAAAAAGAGCGTTGAATGATTTCCGACATTCGAGAGTTCCAAGACTTTACGAGAGTTCCTGGAGTTGCTAAATGTTAAAGATTTTCGGAACTTTCGAATGTTCCACGTCCAAGACCGAATGTATTACTTTCAATTATGTTATGATACGGCCATGCATTTGCTATACCATCTTGTTTAGAACCAAATAAAAAAATCACTCTCACAAAAACATAGTGCAACATTCAGTTTCAATGTTTTAATTTATTTGCCCCATAATGTGCACCAACAGCTCCTCGCCCAGGCCGATCAACCAGCTGGGCGGGGGTGAAAGCCGAAACGCAATCCTACACTTTTCACACCAACAATGCGCGCTTCGTTTGCACTTAATTTGAAATACAATCCCGTGCTTCTCATCCTGAACCCCTCCTCTTCCGTCCTGGAAAATTTATCCTCTCACCTTTGACTGAGCCCGCTACTCTCAAGCTCCCAATCCGACACCTGGGCCTTTTGTTTTCTCGAAACTTGTAGAGGAGAACAGTCCATATTGCATCCCTGGGGTAAAATGGCTCCGCATGGTTTTTCGTTGCTTTCCCATTACTAATGCTGGGATTTTATGTATCAGAATGATAGCTCAAGTAGGGGAATTTACGTATTCTCGTCAATCTAAGCAGCGTCCGCACTTCTATTAGCATTTTCACAGCGTCACGCACATATATGACGTGTCTGTTTGTTTCAATTCATCTGCTGCTTGCTTCTCTATCCATTCCTATCGACAGAATTCTTTAAAACTGTTTGAAAGCGTTTTTACAACGCTCTAAACTTCTCAGGTGAGTGTGACTATTGTCGGCAGCCTCTTTTTCTTCGGCAACCTTCCCATTAGAACTGCGTGTTAACCAGCTGTTCTATTATCGGCAACTCGAAATCAGCCCCATTTTGTAGTACGTATGCTTCATTTGAAGAAAAATCTGGCATAACAGGATTGCTCGGTCCTACAAATATAATCAGATTGAAGCTGAAAGACTAAAGAATCGTTTGGATACATTCAGGGAAGTGTGTTGATCGTAAAACATAGTGAAATTAACGTTTAAATTTTGGTTGCCGAAAACAGTCAATGGGTGCCGAAGCCGACATTTACCCTAGTTAACTAGTAATGCTGCTCGTGAAATTCAAGAATTTAACAATCGGAAAGCTTTGAAAATTGCGGGGCCATTTTACCCCAGGGGTGCGTTTTAGACCATCCTTTTCTACCTACCTACACACTTCATGGCGTTGAAGGTGAAGTGAAAGCAAATTTAACCATGAATCCACTTTTCCCAACAGCGACGACGACGACGACGGAAGAAACCCAGCTTTGAATTTTCATTCCGTTGCCGTTGTTGTATACCTACCTATAGCTATTTTTAGTCAGCAGTCGCTTAAGCAGATGGGGTTCGTTTTTCACCTTTTGCATTTTTGCCTTTTCATTCACTCCGCTGCTGCTGATGCAAACCTTTAGGCTGTATTCGGACCTGAGCGTGCTTGGCGTGGTAAGAGAGAGATAGAAAAGTACTTATTAGTATTCAAGTCTGAAGGTCAATTCAGACGAAGCGCAGTGCGATTGACTAGCTCTAGTTGAATCTTTCAATCCGCTCCGCTCCGCTCGTGCACGCTCAGGTCTGAATACACCTTAATCACTCCCGGCGTCTGTCGTCGTAGAGTTTACCCTGTGATCGCTGCTGCTGCTGCTGCCTTATTTCGTAAGTTGTGGAATGCTCTCTCGTTGAAAGGTGGCATAAAACCCGGTGAAAGACGGAATGGATAGACGACGAGGGGAAGGGGGGATTCGAATCCTGCAACACTCGAAAGGAAAGCCGCTTTTCTCTGTGTTCTCTGTTAATGACATCGAGGAATGAAAAGGCTTTAATTTGATACAGGACCACCGGCGGACAGTCTCCCCGCCACCGCCGCTCCTAACTTATCATGGGTCCATTCATTCGGGTGATGTCTGTTCTGAGAAAGGCGAGGGATTTTATAGAGCTGCTGCCGGCGAGGTGATACGGCGAACAATATATAATATGTACGTCTACGGACGGAATTCTTTATGTTTAGGTGTGATATTGTATCCACTGCCGAGGTGAGTGATGGGAGCAAAAACAATGACACATGTATGTGGGATTTCGGAGTCCATTGTGTCTGACACCCTATAAAAGTTGATGAAAATTAATTATAAAAGGTTTAAGGAATGACTCAACCCGAGTTGTTCTTGTTTCAAGGGATGTATGGTATGATAAATGTCTGGATACGAGTTTTGACACAATGGTGAAGAATGCTGTCTGTTGGGGATCAAATTCAACTGAAAATACGGTTATTATACTACATGATTATTAGGGAGCCAATGGAAATGGTGATGTTGGGTTTCCAAAACCGACCATGTGCAAAATATGTATTGCCGCTAAAAAAGCCCATGTGAAAACATAGGGCTTAATCAGACATAACACAAACAAATCTTGAAATTAAATTGTTATCTTGAGTTATCTTGAAAAACAATGTGTTTGTCAAATATTGACTTTCTGGGACCCTGTTTTTTTTTCAAGAGGAAAGCGGGCTATATTTATGGTCGATTGACTTTTAAAACTACTCACAACTAGCCCCAATCTGCTTGCATATCATTTTAAACCATCACTAGTATCTAATACGTGGTACTTCACAAGGGTGGTTCACCTATTTTTTATTAGGGTGGTCCGTTTCATATTTAAAACATCAAAATACACCCAAAATTAAAAAGTTTTTTTTTTTAAACTCTAAAAATACTCAAAAAAATAAATATTTACTCTCCACAAGCGTAATAGGTTGCATCGGGAACGCACGCCACAAGGTATCTTGGGAGCCCTCGTTCACTCTGACCCAGTCGAGCCAATTGCTGTTTCCTGCCAGTCATCTGTGGTATCCTACCGTCAAAGTCGTTCCGGCCCTGTAGTCGGAGATAGGGCGAGGGTCTCCCATCCTGGCTTTTCAGGCAAGTATGCGTGCTTTCTCGGTGGTTCTCCTCGCGATCAACATTTGGATTTCAGCGCAACACCCACTCAAATTCATTGCATTCTGCCGAGGAACGGACGAGAAGTTTGTGACAATCCTTCCTCAACAACTTCCGAGCTACCCATATACTATCAGAATGCACGAGGACTTCGGACAAAGATAGATTCTTTCTTCTTAGCTACAACTGACTCGGAATATGATGTTTTCGTGCTAACTGAGACTTGGCTCTACTCAATTATTCAACGACTCTTACACTGTGTTCAGGACAGATCGTAGCTCTTTGAACAGTCGAAAAACTCGTGGTGGAGGTGTATTGATAGCCGTCTCTTCTAAATTGTGTTGCTGTATTGATCCAGCTCCGATAAGTAACGCTCTCGAGCAGCTTTGGATTAAAATCAAACTGCAGAACTATGATGTCAGCTTTGGAGTGCTTTATCTACCACCTGATTGTAGAGACGACCTGTCGCTCATACAGCAGCATACTGACTCCATTGATTCAATCCTTTCCGGCTTGAGGCCTCATGACCTTGCTTTCCAGTTTGGAGACTATAATCATCCTGAAATGCACCGGGTACCATCAGAGGATGGTGGCCTCACAATAGATTCCCACTAGTTGTGCAGTGTACGATGCCTTCTGCTTCCAGGGTCTGACACAAATCAATACTGTGAAGAACTCCAGTTCACGGATTCTCGATTTAGTACTCGTGAATGATTCAGCGTTATCAAGCTGTTGCGTATCTGACGCGGCTGAATCGCTCGTAGAAATCGATACTCCACATCCTGCTATTGACGTCACCGTTTCTATTTCGGTACCAGTGTCACTTGAACCATCTCTAGACGACTGCCGGTTCGATTTTCGTCGGACTGATTATAGTTCGATGAATGATGCGCTATTATCAATCAATTGGCAATTTTTGGATTCTGATCAGGATCTGGACGATATTGTATGTATTTTTAATAGACCTGTGCGCCGCCGCGCCACGCCGCCGCCGCCGACGATTTTCATACGCCGCCGCCGCCGATGAAATTAGGCCGGCGCGCCGCCGAAGTAAAATCTTCCACGCCGCCGAATACATTTATGTCACGCCGATGAAAAATTCGTAGCACCTTTTAGGTAAAATGCATCTTCAACGCGTTGAAATTAGCGTGTAGTGCACCGATTGTCATTTAGTTTTTTTTTACTTTTGTTCGCACTTTCTCGATCGAGCACACAATAATGAATCATTCAGGTCGGATTTACATAAAGGTGAATAAGTGAATATAGGGTGTCCCAGAATGTCTAAGCACGACTTTCGAACACCCCTGCTTGTTTTATATGCCGTTTAAGCAGCTGATTATCACGCTGAATCATTGTTTACATTTCGACCAACAGTTTCGCATATCGCAAGTTACGGTTCTTTACATTTCCGTGACAATGCGAAGCATTTCTCTGGAAAAGCGCAAACAGATCGTGCACAAATGGTGTACTGTACCCATTTTCTTTTAAATATCATTATTAAGGAGACTTTCAGCCCAATCTCCAACATTTCTCTGAGTAAATTAGCGAAATTGGAAGGTGTAAGCATCGGAGCCGTTCGAAACGCGATTCGGAAGTATGGTGATGAAGCAACTTTCCAGGACAAGCAAAAATCTGGAGGTAAACGGAACCCTGTTGACCAAAATCTGAACCGGAAAATCGTGCAAGCTTTCACTCGCAAGAAAAGGGCTTCGGTTCGAGACGTGGGATCCTCGAAAACTAACGTCCAGCGGGCCAAGGCAAGAATGGGTCTAAAGACGTTTCAAAAGCAGAAGAAGCCAAAGCGAAGGTGGCTTCTCAAAACTATTATCGATAGTTATCGGTAGGCCGTCTGAAGAAGGCTTTCCCGATACTTGAAACCTTTATGAGCGGAGGGGGTAACTGTCCTTCAGTTCTTCTGCTTTAAACGTGTCGAAATCAGTATGAATATTTTTCAAGATTACTAAAAATCTGTGATTCTCGGAAAAGTGAAAAATCGGTGCTTTTTAACCTTTTGTCTGTGAATCAGTAGGCATATCGAAAATCGATAGGACTACCGATAAATCGGTAGGTCTGGCCACCCTGCTCGGAAGTTATATAGCTTTTTGACGTTTAATCTGCGCACACTACTACACCATTTAAATCGAACGAGTACGAGCAAGAGGGAAACAGATTAGTGGGAAAACAATACGTTCATTCATCCATGTATGCTAGATTGAGAAAGACTATTAAACGTCAAAAAGGTTTATACGACCAGTTGCTGTGCGGAAAATCGGTGTTCGAGATTATGGACGTTGAATCATACGTTAAATTTGATTACAAAACTCTTCCTAGTGATCAGTACTAAGCCGTTCGTGATGGCCGAAGTGTTGACAACGCGGATAAGTCGATTTTTTTTTTCCGCTATTTGGTGAGTGCTTTCCAAACCGTTGGTGACAACGGAGACAATGACAACCGATGTTTAAGTGCGTGAGTGTTCAAACAAGCGTCTGTTACCCATGATCCGCAAACACGACGCCTCAGTACTGTTTTGGCTGGATTTGGTGTCGGTTCATTACTCCAAGGACACGATAGCCTGGTATAAAGCCAACAAAGTCCAATTCGTACCCAAGGAGATGAATCCACCAAACTGTCCCCAGGCCAGGCCAATCGAAACTTTTTGGGTTCTGACCCAAGCATATTTGCGGACACTTGTAGAGGCAGCGGATTCCGTTACAAAGTTTGTGAAAAACTGGGAAAAAGTATCCAAACTTGTTGGACTGAAGCTACGTTTTACTGTAAAAGAATACTATAGAGAACATGAAAATAAAAATCGTATTTGCTGTAAACAAAGTTACGTCATCGTTTTTTTTTTCAAATCGTGCTAAGACATTCTGCAACACTCTATATTACTAACAGTACGTTGATATTTGAGCTTTTTTTTTTAATCTCTTACAGGTTCAAGTTGTGCTTCAAATAAATAAACCAAAAGTTGTATGGCTACAATGCGTGTACATTCAAACAGAGTAGTACAAGCATATCATTTATCGCTATTAACATATTAAAAACATGTAATGCTCAATAAATGAAAGAATTCATAGGGTCGTACTTTTCTTATACTTAATAGAAGGGTTGTAACACTTTGCAATACGACTTCACCAACAAGCACTTGAAATATTTTCCTAAACAAATTCCGCATGTACGGCCAATGATAACGACTCAAAATTGAGTAAGTAATGTAAAACCACTCCGTGCATTATTTGAACTTTTGTGGTACCCCTATTTGCTGTTTGTATCATGCAAATCGACCACTATTTAACAAGTAGACAGCTATTTGCCTGGACACATCTTTTCCCAGTCCATTATGATATGGTTTATAGAACCAACTACATTTCCATGATGTGCAGACTAAATATCACTGGGTTGTAAGCTAATACTTCCAAGAAATTTGGATATATGCTTGTGTAATGCACCACAACTGCAGAACAGATGTTCCGAGATTTCACGTTCCAAATTACAGAAACGACAGATATTACTCTGAACCCGACCAATCTTCTTAATGTGATATCTACTAGGACAGTGACTAGTTACTAGGCCAGTGTATATACTAAGAGCTCTTTTAGTGAGCACTAAGAGCTTTTTGGTGTATGTTATATTAGGAGTTATACATCTTTTCGACTGGTTGCAGTTTGTGCATGTGCAATTGGCCATCACCCTTTGCTCTTCCCAGCATTTGAGTTCCATTTTTACCATACAGTATGTTATACCACAGTATTGTTCGCTTGAAACACCTTTGGCAAATGTCCCATCGCAACTGAAATATTTGTCCCGGGGCCAAAAATTCCTGCATCTGTTCGTATTCCAATTTTTGAGCCATCTGTGAAAAATATGATTGAGCCTTGACGAACGTTAGGACCACCAGTTTCCCAATCCGAACGTGCCGTTTCACATACGTTGAAGGGAATTTCATAGTTGTCCTCTGGTTTCATCCAGTCTCCATTCATACTCATCACTAGTCCTCTTTGGAAGTATTGTAAGATGCTTAGATGACCAACAAGATCAACTGGCATTACTATTTTAGATCTTTTGAGCCCTTCTTTCCACTTTTAGTTGCACATGTTCATGCAAGGGCAGCAGATTGAGGATTGCTTCCCAAGCAACACACTTCCATCATAAAAAGTAGCCGCAACTTGATTGTGACTGAAATAAGCTACATACAAGTTTCCACAACTACTCAGTGACAAGTGTGCTGCTAGGGTTCTAATGCTTTTGATGGGGTGCTACGCACCGCACCCGTTATTGCAATTGCATGCTAGACGTTGAAGTTTTGCTAGTTTCCTCTGAGCAGTAGCCTCTTTTGATTTTGGTCACCACACTAACGAAGCATGAGAGTTCAGGTTACTCAAATTCGCAAAATCGTAGGTCACTCATAGATTGAGTAAATTTTCCGACGCTTTTCCGAGGAAAACTTCTCGAATATTAGGAAAACTGATTGTGGTTTGAATCTGTCTTCTAGTACACTTCTAACCTGTGTAATTTTTTTAATTTTTCCCCTATTCGAGAAGTTTTTCCCGGGAAAGTGTCGGAAAATTTACTCAAACTATGAGTGACCTACGTTTTAGCGATTTTCAGTAATCTGAAATCAAATGTGGGTAGCATTTTTTGTTCATGTGCGATAGGTTTGGAAAGTAATTTTTTTTTTCTAAATCAGTTGGAATTAACTCACGCCGACATACGCCGCCACGCCGCCGCCGCCGAAAGCAAACGGCGTGACGCCGCCACGCCGCCGCCGCCGGCAGAAAATAACATATCACGCCGCCGCCGAAAATATTTTGATCGGCGCACAGGTCTAATTTTTAACACGGAGATACGTCAAGTCATCGAAGCTCACGAGCCTCTTCAGCGCCCTCCACTGATGCCTCCTTGGACGAACAGGAGCCTCCGCCCGTTGAAGCGCCGTAGGCGATCTGCACTTCGAACGTATAGTCGGAGTCGTCCGCAGCCCTCCAAACATCGCTTTGTAATGGCCAGTAACAAGTACACACGGTATAACCGTCTATTGTATGCTCGATCCGATACAGAGAAATTTCTGGTCTTTTGTTCGTACTAAACGCAAGGAAGATGAATTGCCTACGTCCATGTATTTCGGTGACCGGTTTGCTAGCACAGCCTCTAGTAAATGTGAGATCTTTGCTGAACACTTCAAGAATGTTTTCTCAAATACGCCTGCTAAGCCACCGCAGATAGAGGCTGCTGTTCGTGATACGCCGCTAGATAGCATCGACTATGGAATTTTCCAGATCAGCGAGGTGCATGTCGAAAATGCATTACGTAAGCTCAAACATTCCGTGTCACCCGGTACTGATGGGATTCCTCCATCTGTGTTGAAAAACTGGTCGAGTTCTCTGATGACACCGTTAGTAAAACTGTTCAATCTCTCGTTCCAACAGCAAAAATTTCCTGCTAGATGGAAAACTTCGTTTCTATCACCGATTCACAAAAAGGGTGACAAATGTAACGTCATCAACTACCATGGAATAACGTCCTTGAGCGCTTGCTCTAAAGTTTTTGAAATAATTGTAAACAACGCTCTCTTTGAAGCCACCAAAAACTACATTTCATATGCCCAGCATGGATTCTACCCGAAACGATCTGTTACTACTAACCTCACTCAGTTCACCTCACTCTGCATACGCTCTATGGACGCGGGTTCACAAGTGGACGCCGTATACACGGACTTCAAGGCTGCATTCGATCGTGTGCATCATGATATCCTGTTGCAAAAACTCAAGAAGCTGGGGGTATCTTCCGCGCTTGTTAGTTGGTTTAGATCATATCTGTCTGAAAGATCCGTGAGAGTAAGGATTGGTTCGTCACATTCGGAGCCGTTTATGATTCCTTCTGGCGTACCGCAAGGGAGTAATCTTGGACCGCTGCTTTTCTCATTATTCATAAATGACATTGCCTTTGTGTTGCCACGTGGACAGCAAATATTCTATGCCGACGATGTTAAGATCTTTATGATCATCACGTGCACTGAGGATTGCCTGGAGTTGCAGAGGTTATTAGATTTGTTCGAGGACTGGAGCAAGCGAAACCTACTCGATTTATGCATAGCCAAATGCAACACAATATCATTCAGCAGGAAGCGGCAACCAATCAATTTCAACTACAGCATGTGTGGACAAACTCTCGAGCGCTTGTATCAGGTTAGGGATCTCGGTGTGATATTGGACCGCGAACTCACTTTCCGACCGCATTACGAAGACGTGATTGCAAAAGCCAATAAACAGCTCGGCTTCATGTTTAAGCTTGCTGATGGATTTCGTGATCCTCTCTGCCTGAAGTCCCTTTTCTGTGCACTGGTTCGATCTATTTTGGAATCTTCCGTGCTGGTATGGTGTCCGTACAACAGAAACTGGATTGACCGTATCGAGGCGGTGCAGAAAAAGTTTTTGCGCCTCGCTCTTCGCCACTTACCCTGGCGTGATTCGTCAAATCTTCCTCCATATGAACATCGTTTTATGCTGTTAGGCATCGATACTCTGGAGAAGCGAAGATCCAATTTGCAAGCCATCTTCGTCGCTAAGGTAATGACCAATGAAATTGATGCCCCAGATATTCTTGCTGAATTGAACGTATAGGCGCCGCAAAGACCTTTGAGGCAACGTAATTTCCTGCACCTTGCTACCCGGAACAGCCGTTATGGTCAACACGATCCTATCAGGATAATGTTTTCTCGGTTTAACGATGTTAGTGGACAATTTGACTTCAATGTTTCTGCTGCCACTTTTCAACGCCGCGTCAATGCACAGCGGTGAGTATCTGTCCAATCACTGCTACTTCGAAAGTGTGTATTATTCGCTGTTTTTTTTTTATTACATGGTCCTTCTACAACACTACGCCGAGTTTCCAACCCTCCGACGCGTGAGCTGCGACGCATTTGCAGATTGTTGTGTTTAATTATTTTAGATTATTGACTTAGCTTTTAATATTTTTGTCATTTGTATTAATTTGTATTCAACGTATTCTGTGTATTGACTATTTGTAATTTTATCTATTGTTATATGTATGAAAAGACATGGGGTTTATGAATGGTTTACTCAAAGAGGCTTTTCCCCATTCTAGATTTCATTAGGACAGAAAAAAGTCAGATGAAATAAGAATAAATAAATAAATAAGCTATGTGCATCCATCACTTGAATACGTTGTCGAATACTTCCATAGTGTGGATCATTTATTTTCAATTGGGTAATACATGTAACCAGACACGGACAATCATTTACATTCACTTCGTGCGTTCATTTACATTAATTTGCCTCTATCTGTTTTAAGCAAAAAAAAAATTCGGAAAATAATGTATCAAGCTTTTGCATTTTATTATATTAGCTGAAACTTATTACACTAGCTAAAACTTCTGCGAATAACTTAAAAACTGTATCTCTTATGTATGACGATCAAGAGTGAGCAGAACTTGCTATTGTTTTTCAGTGAATGTTATTTACATGCACTGAAAAATAATAACAAGTTCTGCTCACTCTTGTTCGTCATACATAAGAGATACAGTTTTGCATTACTGACAACAGTTTGTAGCTTATATCAAAGTCTACAAAAGCTTCATTCATCTTTTTGTAAAATTCTGTTGATGAAAAAAGTTAGAAGTAATCCGCCGTCCGGCATTTCGAGATCGACCTAAATTAACCTGACGACCGTCTCAAATGAAGGTTTTGCTTATGAACAATGACGGTTCGCATCGATTGTGGACCAACATCGAAACTGTAGCATAATAAAGGCAGTGCCTATTTTGATTCTGTCACCTTCGTCGGTCGCGAGGATCACCGTCCGTTAGCATTAGAGTTAGTCGTTAGAAATTGATAAGCAAAAGCTTCATTTGAGACGGTTGTCAGGTTAATTTAGGTCGATCTGCCGGACGCAAACAGTATGACTTCGGTTACCAATGAAAAGCGTTGCAAAAAGTGCAATTTCATTTATTTCTATTTCGTCAAGCCAGTGTAGACTACATACAATGATTATTACAATGTTTACTTACATACTATGCATTAATTCTATTCTGTTTTAGCTTAGTTTGTATTTGCTGCTTGGACATAGTGATGTCAATAGTTCCGCAATGCAAATTATATAGGCGCATCATTCGATTGATTGGGCTATTTTTTGCATAGTTTGTTCTGTACGATGTTTCTGAAAATAAATTCCGTGTTCTAAGATATCGACAAGGTGTGTAAAAATTTAATTGTGCGAGAATTACTGCCGAATCTATGCGCATTGAAATAATGTCGTTGATGAAGAAAAGCATTGCAAATTGGCGGCGCTCCTTAAGTGTTTGTATATTGATGAGCATGCAGCGCGCTTCATAAGATGGTAATGGAAATGCAGTCCAATTCAATTTACGTAAAGCATATAAAAGGAATTGTTTTTGGACAGATTCTATGCGTTCTTCGTGTATGGAAATGTATGGATTCCATACTAGGTGGCAGTATTCCAGAATTGGCCTTACATATGTGGTATATAATAGCTTAATAGTGTATGGGTCTTCGAAATTATGACTGAACCTTTTGATGAAGCCTAGCATTCTGTTTGCTTTACTAATGATAGTATTATAATGTTCTATAAAAGTTAGTTTGGAGTCTAGGATTACACCTAGATCTCTTACAATTTTGCTTTTTTCTACTATTTGGTTGCCTAATGATATTTCAATATGCGGTGTTTCAATTTTTCTGCTAAATGCTATTGCAGTACATTTTTTTACATTCAGTTTAAGTAGACTTTTACTACACCAGGTGTGGAATATATTGATTTCATTCTGGAATTCTTCTGCATCGCTAGAATTACTTAATTCCATAAAGAGCTTCATGTCGTCTGCATATACAAGCAAATTTATTTTTTTTAAGTATGTAGGAAATGTCGTTTATGTACAAAATAAAAAGAAGTGGGCCTAAATGAGAACCCTGGGGTACCCCAGAGGTGACTGAAATTGGTTCTGAAAGTTTATTTTGAAAGCGAACTATTTGTTTACGATGTGTTAGGTATGATTGAAGCCAATTCAAAAGTCCAGGCTCCATTCCTATTTTCTGCAATTTGAGGATTAATAATGGTATGTCGATGCGGTCAAATGCTTTACTGAAGTCGGTGTATAGCGCTTCAACGTGCTTGCCACTGTCCAACGCTTTAATAATGAAAGAAACATATTCTAGAAGATTAGAGGTAGTTGAACGACCTTTAAAAAAGCCGTGTTGTTTACTTGTAATTAGATTTTTCACCTGCTGAAAAATATTTCCGTTTACGATTGATTAAAAAAAAGTTTTGGAATGCAAGAAATAATAGCAATTCCACGATAATTTCGAATGTCTGATTTTGCACCTGATTTGAAAATAGGTACCAAATAAGATGATTTCCAAATTTCAGGGAATTTTCCATTTTTCAGAGACATGTTGAAAAGACGCTCTAGAGGAAATGCGAGTTCTTCAGAAAGGTTTTTCAAAAATATGGGTGCGATGCCGTCAGGTCCAGACCCTTTCGACGCGTTTAAGTTTTTTAGTGCATTGAGGACTTCATGTTGAGAAAGTTGGTTGACAGAGATGTTTTTAGAAATTTCAGGAATGAATGCAAAGAAATCGCGGTCACGATCTTCTTCGGAAAATGTGGTGTATACTTCTTGGAAGAAATTTGCAAAGAGACTGCAAATTTCAGAAGAATTCTCACCTACATTTGCATCCAAATTCATTCGCGAAGGAAAATTGCTGCTTTTTAATTTCGTGTTTACATAATTAAAAAAGTTCTTAGGACATGATTTGACTTCATTTTCGACTTTGCGGTTATAGTCCTCATATGCAGAGTTAGTGGCTGTATGTAATTGGTTGCATAAGTTGTGATAGTTTCGCAAATTGGTTTCAGTTTTTTCTTTTTTGTATAGTTTATGAGCTTTCTGTTTTTTATTCTTCAAATTTTTCAGTTGTGGATTGAACCATGCGGGTAGTTTATTGTTTTGTGTTCGTCTTCTTTTTTTTGATGGTACAGTTTCTAAGATTAGGTTTTGTAGAATTAAGTGAAATTTTTCTACTTCAGTATCGACATTTCCTTCAATAATATCTTCACAAGTATTCGTCATACAAATTTTGTGTCTTGAGCAAAGTTTCATATTTTTGTAAGTTCTACAACTTTGCTCAAGAAACTAGTCTTCTATCTCTTTTGAAAAAAACGTTAGTTTTTTTTATTTATTTTTTTCATAGTATGCCATGACAAATATTGGTAATTGTCATAATATGCACAATGTTTTTGTAAACAATTCTTCTGAAGACAGTTTTTGGATTAGGTCAGCGGTTTGGTAACAAAATAATTAAGTTCACTAAATTGGCATCTCCGACCACTGTGCGCGGGTGTCAGCGAATCTATTGCGCAGCCTGAAAGAAGTTTAAAGTGCAACGATTGCCTGACAGACTGAGAAGGTGGTGCATCGAAGTCGGGTGCATCATTCAACGAGTCGTCCGTCAGTAAGAGCAGTCGAGTTTCGCAAAGATTGCAGCTCAGCCTTCAACTTCTTGAGGAGGAACGGGAGCTGTGGAAGAAACGTGCGGAAGAAGAAAAAATGATTGGGCCAAGCTGAAGGAAATCGACGAAGAACAGGAGTACTTGAGGCAGAAATACGAGTTGATGATGCAGATTGGAGAAGAGAAGGATTATTCAAGTAGGAGAAGCGGAGTCAGTGTGAAAAGTAGGCGCAAACAGCTTAAAAAGGAAAAGGAGACAAACTAGTCAAAAGTAGGTAAAAGTGAACTTTCCGTTGGGTACTTTTTTCTTACCGTGTATGCTTACGGATGAACGGCAATACACGCTTTTCAGGCATTGTTAGATGTAAACTAGGGACGTCATCGCCGAGGATGTGACGAATGGTTCCGCTTTCAGGCCACAACTGCAAATCGCTTGCCAAAGCATGGCTTTTTTTTCACGAACTTGTCGGAAAACACGAACTTGAATCTTCCCAGCACATCCCCACGTTAAGTTGAGATGTAAAACTTTTGACCGGGAACCTGCTTAAAATTGAGTTTGCCGTATGTTTCGTCATTTATCAATGCAGCCCTTATGTTCCATCAAAACACGGTCGTACAAGAGCCTTGCACGCTTTTTGACCACGGAATTCTGCTCCATGTGCCGGTTTTGGATATTTACTGGATTTGTACGACTAGTATCCTTCTTTGAAAGTAGGCGTTGTACCTTCTGGCCACATTTAGGATCGCAAGACCAGGGTTAGCTTTAACGCACCTCAACACCTTGCTGCACAGCTGACGTTCCCTGGTTCCAGTTCTTTCGTAGGTCCGCTAATTCATTTTCACACTCAGGGTTTCCTTGTAGGTTTTGAGCACTCGACAAACTGTTGTTTTCGGCATCTTCAACACTTTAGCCACACACTCTTAGAAAAAATCATGTAAATTTAGGTGCTCTGAGTGTGACATATACGAGCATCAATTTTGACATAAATTTGAGTTATACCAGACGCGAAATGTAGCTCAAACGTACTTTTTGTCGAGCAACGAACTTTTCAGTCTCGGAGCACTTAATATTACATGGCATGTTTGTTTACGTCTCATCTTTTATGTCAAAGACGAATTTTGTCACTTGTAAAATCACTTATTTCTTAGTGTGCAGCTTGGAATCGGACCACTCCGAATTTTCCAGGTGTTTGTGCACAATATTTTTCCTTTTTTAGAGTTTTATTTGACGTTATTTCTGAACGCGATCGACTACTTTGATCAATCTTTCAGTCTAGGAGCACTTAATTTAACATGACATGTTTGTTAACGTCTCATTCTATATGTCAAATATGGATTCCGTTACGTGAAAAATTAGGTATTTCTAAGTGTGTACGAATGATCGCAGAAAAATGAGATTGCTATGAGCGCTTCTTTTGTTTTGAGAAAAATGAGTGTAAATATTCATACAATGTGCTCTAACAGACTTTGATTTGTAGTTTATGAGCAAATGCATTGAAACAACCGTATGATTGATTTCTGCACGTTCAAATCATTGATGTTATTGATTTTTTCTGCTCGATAGAACGGAAATGGGCGATTACGACGAAATAGCGCTCCATCCTACGATTATAATTAGAATTGAAAAGTCAACCAAATTGGTTGTCCTATTGCAAAGTGGATATCAAGCTTGAAATGCGTTTTTTCGGCTTATTTATTTGTAGAGTATTTGGTACGACTTGACTTGAGTGACGGAGTAGTGCAAATGCCTGTCATTCCCACTGTGAATCATGCTCTGAACGAAGAAACATGATAGCTCCAAATCTCCTGTTCGGAAACTTAATGCCAGACCATCTCGATGGCAACCGACCAATCGTCGGGATCCTAAATTGATAGATTACGCTTCTTCCTCTCTAGACTGCATTCTCTGCCACAATCTTCACGTGACTCACCTCCAACTACCCTCTAAGGGCCACCGCGTCACCGATATCTGTATTTACGCATTGAGGGGGAAAAATCCTCAATTTCTCTTCGGTCGCATTAAATGCACTTATCTGATTTCCCATTTTGTTACGGTCCTTCAACTACTATTTCTCTACCCCTCTCTTCATCTCTGCACAGGTGTACAGCCTATCGACTCCAGCCCGGAGTATCCATAGCAATAGCTCCAATCCGAAAGATAAGCTCCGACGAATTGCCGTCTCGCCGGACACCATCATCTGCCAGCAGCTGGCACAGGAGGGCACCTACGGACGGATATTCTACGGTGTTCTGCACCATCCTCTCGGCGAAACGAGGGACGTCCTAATCAAAACTGTTGTCGGTAAGTCGGACGATTGTTGGTATGCTTCCACCCCCATCATGACCTTTTCCTCCTGCCATGGAATCAAATTCCGTTCGAAATCCTAGCCTCTTGTCGTTTTAATTATTTGCTATTGTGCGGTGCATTCAATTGTGGTGATCCACTTTCCATGTCCGCATCGATTCGAATAGGTAACTAACCATTAATCTTCTCAATTTGCTGCCCATCCTCCCTTGCTACCAAAGCTTTCCGTTTCCTGTTGCCTGCATTGGCTATTCAGATGGAATTCCCATAAAATTTCCCCGCATGGTTTCAGTTTAACAAGTAGCATCCAAATTCCAACGAACCGTTTACATTTCATTCTCTCTGCTTTCAGACGGTGCCTCGCTCAGTCAAGTGGCCTATCTTCTGTCGGAAGGATCAACGCTTTGTGGGGTGTCTCATCCCAACATACTCTTCCCTGTGGCAGCTGTCACCGAGCTTTCGGGCCCACCGAAAGTTGCCTATCCGCTGGCAGCGAAAGGAAATCTCAAACTGTAAGACCCATTTTGCCAGACTTCTTTCTGTTTTCTTTTTTTTTCTTTTTTCTTTCTCCGCATATCGCATGAATCGTGATTTTTGAATCAAAGATTTATTACGACCTCGGGTTTTTCCTCGAATTCGTCCCCATTCGTCAATCACACAAAAACACGGAACGGGGGAAAACGAAACGGCAGCAATGACCTGAATAGAAGAAAACGGGTTTTCCTTCCTTTGAAATGGACGCAACAAAATATCTCTCCTCCAGGCTGTGGGGTAAAGTTTTCTGGCGGAGATTTCCGACAGGGCTTTTTCGGTTTTAAGTTTCATGTTCTAGCATAGATTATACTGCATATGTTGCGCGATGGAGCTGGCAGTAGATCAACGAGAGAAGGGGTTCTGGTAAGGAGACAAAATTATACAGGACAAGTGGCGATATCGAACAAACATTAGCATAGAACAGAAACAGCAGCGAGCACCAGAACTTTAAAATTATGGCAGCAACTTTTGCCGAGCTGGGCCACATGGTAAATGTAGATTGTATCTTGTGGGGGGCTTGACAACATGTGCCGGAATGCACACTTGGAAATAACTATTTTTACACGAGATATAATTATTTTTTTTCGAAAATGAAGTGTTTCGAAACCGAAAAGTACGTTTAATTGAAATTAATTTCTCGTGTCTTTTAACTGATTTTTATGTCAAAAGGGTTGCTTACTTGTGTTGGTCTCAGGGTACCGATATTAACATGACATTTTCGTAGTGTGTGGGTTAGATTGTCTTCTTGTTTGGCAAATGCTTTGTGGTGGAATAAAAAGTTGGTTGGAATTGAAAGCTTCTAAAGGTTTTTTGTTAAATAAAAGAAAAGTTTTGGAGTTGTTGAAATCTTTGGATATTATGCATGTATGTATTGAAGTAGCCACCTGGATCTTGCCCTGCATGTGGCTCCACTCAACAGCAAGATCAAATTTCGTCATCACTTTGAATTCAACATCCTGCTGTATGAAGGGCCAAAAAGGGTTGTACGGGTCCGTACGCAGAGACACTTACGCGAAACCCGTGGGAATAAGAGCATCTCCTTCCAACAATATGGATCCAACGAAACAAATAACGAAACTCGTAATACATGTTAAGCTTTCAACGGGAGGGGTTTGTTTGAGAAGAGCGCGTCAAATCATTCCAACTATTAGAGTGAAATCTAAAATGAAAGTACACTCAGGTCTTTTTTTACACGGGGGATACGTACCGTGTAAAAAAAACCGTGTAAAAAAAACCTACGAGATTTTGATTTTTCGCATGATTAAATGTTTTTAAAAAATCGGATTTTGATGCCATTTGTAATTAAAGCATGATATGGTCCATATAGACATATTTAAAAAAATTCTGTATTTACACCAAAAATTGTGATTTTTGTTTTTTAAGTATGCCATTCGATTACTTATAGCTTGAAACGGATAATGTGATTGGAATCAAGTTGATAGGTTGTATCGTTGTCGAGAAATCGTTAAAAACGTACCGTGTAAATCGTGGAAAACCGTGTAAAAAAAAACCGTGTAAAAAAAACCGTGTAAAAAAAACCGCGTAAAAAAAACCGTGTAAAAAAAGACTTCAGTGTACACATCCCATCCTAGACTCCGGTTGACAATCCACTCCATTGTCCAGTTACAACTTCAATGATCCCGCCCGTCCCAGCATTTCATGAATACTCAGGATAATTTTAAATATAATCATTAGGGTGGGTAACTGTCAAAACGCAAACTCGACCTTATCAAGCGAGAATAACAATTTTTTGGGGCCATTTTTGCAATGGGGTTTGTAGCCCGGTTTTGTTGTAGGAAAACCTACTTTTTTGCATATTTATCCCTAGACCACAAGTTTGCTAGAATGATGCAATAACCATGTGAAAATATAGACAAGGAATTGTCTAACAACCTTTTCGGAGGAAATACGATGCTAGAATGTCTGAAAAGTTATAACTGTTCAAATATTTATAGTTTGAATTAAATGCCAAAACTCACTATTTCTTCCAACACTGCCAGTGTACCAATGGGTGTCAGATTCCAAACTAAAATAATGTTGGAGGTTCTTATCTTATCGATTTGGTATGTGCAGATGAAGTATCCAATCGCTTTATTTCATATGCGTATATGGTGAGCGGGGGGGGGGGTACTTATTGCACCCCCTCCCAACCCTTCTATATCAATGGAACTATAGTTTCAAACTGAAATAACTTTGGAGTTTCTTATCTTATCGATTTGGTATGTTCAGATGAATTATGCAAAAACAATTGCTCAATCTCATAAGCATAATTAGATAAGTGGCTTACTGTATCCTCCCCCCTCTGACATCTCAATTTCATCAATAAAATTAAAGTTACAGACAGAAATAATTTCAGAGTTTCCCATCTTCTCGAATCGGTGTTGGTTATTCAAAACCATTAGCTCAATCCCATACCCGAGCAGAAAATGAAAACAAAATGAAAACTAAATTTGATATTTTGATATAAGCGTTCGTGATAACATATTTTGCCTACCATGTGGTCGAGTTAACAGTAATCGTAACAAAAATGAGATCTAAATGATATATGAAGGATATTAAAAAGATAACAAATCATGTTTTCTTGATATGTATGTATGCGTTTTGATATCAGTAATTTCGTTAATAATAAACAAAATAAGTAATCAATATGTTATTATAACTGTGGTAGGAAAACAAAAAAATAAAAAAAAAACAACATAAGTTATTATTTTTTTTTTTTTTTTTTTTTTTGGTTTTGTTTTTCGTCGATCTTGTTTTCCGTGCTGAGCACCAATGCTACCGACGCCAGGAAGGCAGCTCCCACACCTGGACCCTACCTATCGACCCATCAACTCATGAACCGGGGACCAACGGCTTTACTTCCCTTCCGAAGGAAGACGTGATCAGAGATGTTATGCCTCAGAACATCCCGGCGGCGCCGACTGGGATTGAACCCAGGCCTGCTGGGGTGAGAGGTAATCACGCTTACCACTACACCACCGGCACCGCTCAAGTTATTATTTTGAGATCATGATATCAAATTTAGTAATCTGAATGTTTTGAAATCTATTGGTTGATATAGAGATTCAAAATTAAAAAATCTTATCATTAAGTTTTCATTTATTCAAAATAAAAACAAACCCATATTTCAATCAGTTCTATCGATATCTATCAGTTATATCGATTAGTAAATTAAATTTGCAGGTAGATTAATATCAATAAATTTTGTAGAATGTTGACGACGATAATCGATCAATGTTACTTAGGATCTAATGCAATGCTCAGCTTGAATTGTCTTTGTGATGATCATAAAGAAAATAGCAAGCATGCTGATTGACTCGTAAGAAAAAAAATGGTGGGGTTGTGTACAAGACACGACCGCATGGTTGACGTAGACTACGTTAAGCTGTGTAGTGAAACTCTCGTGCATTTTTCTAGATATTGATTTAAAATACAGTAGAAGTAACATATGATTTCGGTCCTATATACATATTTTGGATTTCCTACTTAGTAAAACTTGGTTAAATTCTAGACCTCATAAAAATGCCAATACATCTATTCCATTTGGTTCCTAAACTACAATCAGATATGAGTAAGGCTTTCTTCAGGTGATTCATTGAAGCGTCCAACAATGACCGTCATGATGGCTGATATTCCCTATCACTTCAAGATTTCTAGGACACAAATCTTGGACGGTTGTGACATCACTCATGAAATTGAAACTCCTTGTGTACTGGATTGCAACAAACGTGAAGTTCCAGTTTCTTTGTTATAAGTTTTGTGAGAGCTGATATCTGTAGATACTCTTGAAATTTTTCTATGGTAATGAGATTGATCCTCAGCGATTCAACTTCAAAACGCTAAAAATAAATGCACACACAAAAACGGAGTGCACAATTTTGCACCAACATGATGCAACATTTCATAGTTGATAGGGATGATATCAATTAGCCATGAATCCCTCAAAAAAGTTCTCGGTACATCTTTTATCTACCGATTGAACAAATAAAAAAAATAATAAGGCTGTGTTCCATTTGGAAAATTTTCACTTAGATGTAACACTTCGAAAATAAATTCAGATGTTTGAAAATCCCTCTGTTGTTGATCGGCCGATTTTCGAGAAAGCGTCTGTAAAAATTGATTCCTTGTCGGTCAAAAGCAAGTCTATATAAAAAAAGAATAGACAGAATAACAGGTTTATTTGAAAATTTTCCATCTGTCAAATTTAAGTAAAAATTCACCAAATGGAACACAGCCTTAATAACTTGAGCACAGAATCGTTTCTTGTTGTGTTTTTCGTATTAGATGCTAAATAAAAACTTCTTTTATCGGTATGTGTGCTGAAAATACCTGGACCACGTGGATTCAAGGAGAAAGTCGACGAAGAAAATCTTGTCAATGTTACTTAGGACCTAATTCAATGTTCAGCTTGAATTGTTTCGCTTAGCTGTAGCAATGTAAACATAAAATCGATGAAGAGAATCGAAATAGGCCCTTTTGAACGCTCACTTTCGAATTTCAGAACCTAGCACTGAAAAAAAAAACTCAACGGTACCTCTATTAATGCTAAGAGATCAGAATTGCAAGTCCCTCCTACTTGAAGAATTATGCAATCGAACGGCTTGCTATGCCTCGCCCCCATCAGCAATAAACTGGGGTTGTATAAATCGTTCTATAGCAAAATTTTCCAAGTAGGAGGGACTTTCATAGCTAATCTAAAAGCATAAATAGAGGTACCGTCTGATAATTTATCACATTTCAAGACCAACAATTGAAATGGCCTTAACTCCATTTTGTAAACAAACCTTGTAAGGCCATTTTCTCGCGAACCGAAGTCCGCAAAGACAAAGCAACATAATGAACAGGCAGGGGAAATTCTCCTCTACCCGATTGTGGTTTAGGTTTGCGAATGAAGGTTTCGGTTCGTGAGAAAATGGCCTTTGGTTTGTTGACAAAATGGAGTTAAGACCATTTCAATTGTTGGTCTTGATTTATCCTTTTTATCACCACAGAAATACCCCGTTCCCGTTTTCTTATGCAAAATAAATAATGTGCGTTCACAAAACGCACGAAATCTTAAAACACCATGTTAAGAATTTTTCAATTCAATCAATAGATTAAAGATGTACCGAGAATTAAATGGAGGGATTTCAAACTAAAATGTTCTGATCGCGAAATATTGACGATCAATACCGAAATTGTCCAACCCGTTTAATGTGGTGTGCTGCTGATTTTCAGTGTTGCCCAATGATTAGGGAACTTTCATAAATAACGTAGTGAGGGAGGAGAGGGGTTTCAGAAGTTGGGACCTTCGATGTATTAGGTGTATTGCAAAACATGCTCCGAGGGGGAGCTATCAGTTATGCCAAACCGACGATAAAATGCGTTGTTTACAAAAACTGATATGTTCTTTCGAAAAAGTAATCGAAATTTGTAGTTATCATTCAGACAAGGAGCGCTTGCATCATCGAGGCGACGCCGCTACAAGCAGCCAGTGATCTCGATGGGAACGACGCGCAACGTTCGAGGTGCAACACTCGAACGCTGCGCGCCTGACAGGAACCGCCTTCCTACCGCTGCTACTGCTACTGCTGCTTCTGCTGCTACCTGTTTACCCGCTGTCCGAAGCGAAAATGAGTTGAGGCACATTAGCAGCACGGTTTTATAACTTTTCAGATTCAAGCAGCACGATGTGCAACCAAATGGTATTCAATTATCACGACTGGGTTTGGGGAGAACGTTTATTTCATGAAAACAGTGATAAAATTATCACTTTTTATTTGTACATTTTTAACAGTTTTTTATATGAAAAATTTAAAAAGCGTTTATTGTTACAGCTTACGAGAGTTATTTCCTATCAATTGGTGTATTTGGATTTTAATTTCATCTATAAATGACAAAGTTATAAGCGTTCAAAATCTTACACCTTTTCGTTACGGTCGCAATTTTAGATTTTCGATTTACCCCCAGTACCTTCCCGTAAGACGTAGTCTACGTCAAAAAATAAAAATATATGTAGATTTCAGTGATATATGTGGATGTTATTTTAAAAAATATTAAATTTAGTTTTTAATTATATTTTATAGAAATATCAAAACCACTCGTTTACCGGTTGTCATATGAAGTCGGTCGATATTTTGAAAAGGAATAAACTTTGTCAGAAATGACGTTTGACTTTGATATACGTGGGCTATAGCCCCACTAAAGATAGCCCAACGAGCCACATTCGACTGTACCTATATACGTGTCTAAAACGAAACTCGTGAAGGCAGTTTTATGTTTCTCCAGTTTTCATTTTTTTCCTTTTATATTTAGGAACCATCCATAAGATACCAACTGAAGATACTGAAACTCCCCGGCCCCCTCTAATTCTACACCATTTATGCATGTTCCATTACGTTAATTTTTGGGCTTGCTGATCAAACTCGCGTTTGCATTCGTCAACTTCCAAGTCGATGTTTTCGGACGAGCAGATATCGGAAGTCGTTCACAGGCTACTTTGTACGTTCTTTGTCGGTTTTTTATACCGTCGCACCAAGTACCGCGTTCGCCTCCGTCGCGACGTCATATTTCGCGATGCCACGCCGCGAAAATACGTTTCGCGTCGACTATTCGCAGTTTCCGAAGCACCTTTCCCATGACGCGATGCACAAGTTCATCGCGAAAGAACTTGGTCTTACGCGTGAAAATGTGCTACAACTCCAGCCAAGCAGACGGCTGGGATGTACCTTCGTGAAGGTTAACAACCTCGATCTTGCCGAGACGATCGTGGAGCAACACGATGGTAAACACGAGTTCGTGTTTGACGGAAAGTCGTACAAGCTACGAATTATGATGGAGGCGGTGGAAGTGAAATTTTTCGATCTACCCGAAGGCGTCTCCAAAGAACAAATCGCAGTTTTCCTCGCCGAATACGGTGATGTCATCTACATTTGTGACCTACTATGGGATACCCGTTGCAATGACTTTGGTGGTGTTAAAACCGGTGTTCGTGTCGCGCGTGTAGTGGTAACGAAGAACATTCCTTCTCTCGTTACGATTCAGGGCGAAGAAACTGCGGTGGCTTACAAGGGGCAGAGGCAAACCTGTTTGCACTGCCATGAATTTGCGCACATCCCATGTGTGCGAAACAAAAAAAACTTCTGGTACAGAAGCTTGCAGCAGATCAATCGTACGCAAACGTTACAAAAGGTAAACCGAACAAACCTCTACCAAGCAAACCTCCACCGTACATAGAGGAGCAACGCAAACCGGCGAGAAAAGGTCCGCTTGTAATCGAACAGCCAGGCGCCTCGGGCATGGCTCCAAATCTCATTGGAGCAAGTGAGACGCGAGTTATAATAGCACAACTTAAAACCACGATGCCACCCCCCGCTGCACCTGCTACTATACAAAAACAAAAACCAACCGCCACACAAGCCGTCATCCAGCTCACGCCGGTGTCAGTCCCAATCAGCACCATTGTTTTTCAACGCAGGACCGATGGCAACGAAACGGACAGCTCACAAACTTCGAACGGCAGCCGACGTTCACGTAGACAACCGCCCGGCAAGAAAATGCGACACTCTGGAGAAGCCATCACCACCATCGAACACGAACACGTCGTCTTCGATGAAGATATGCAATAATGATGGAGTACGAGAGCTGCAATATCGGAACCATCAACATCAATACAATCACTAACTCAACCAAGCTAAACGCCCTTCGCACATTCGTTCGCACGATGGAAGTGGACATCGTATTCCTGCAGGAGGTGGAAAACGATCAGCTTCAAATTCTCGCATGTAGAGAAGAGCCTGGATGGAAGACTGCTTGCGTTGCGTGTATACAACACTACCCTCTGTAATGTGTATGTCCCATCGGGTTCTGTTCTGCGTGCCGAACGAGAGCGGTTCTTCAACAATACAATCGCATACTACCTTCGTCATCGCACCGATCACATCCCTAGGAGGCGATTTCAACTGTGTGCTACGACAATGCGATGCGACTGGATATAATACGAGTCCCGCTCTCCAAGCCACCGTTCAGCAACTTCATCTGCATGACGTATGGCAGCAGCTGCAACCGCGTGAGATGGTATACACGTACCTATATCACGTACAACTCTTCGTCCAGGCTCGATCGGCTTTACGTAAGTGCTGGTCTTCGACAACAGCTGAGATCAACAGCTGTTCATGTGTGCTGTTTCTCGGATCCTAAAGCCGTCACTGTAAGAATATGCCTTCCTCTCCCTCACAGAGCGCATGGTCGTGGTTTCTGGTCACTCCGTCCCCATCTACTGACTGCTGAAAATATTGACGAGTTCCAAATACGGTGGCAATATTGGACTCGCCAACGTCGTAATTTCACGTCATTGATGGAATGGTGGCTATCGTGCGCAAAGCCCAAAACAAAATCTTTTTTCCGATGGAAATCAAAGCTCGCTTTCGACGAGTTCAATCGTGAACAACAACGTCTCCACGGGCTTCTACGGCAAGCGTACCAAAACAACCGTGTCATGCTAGCCACCATCAACCGACTAAAGGCAGAAATGCTCTCGCATCAACGTCGCTTCTCCGAACTGTTTGTGCATATTAACGAGACTTTCGTTGCCGGAGAGCCACTATCTACCTACCAACTGGGTGAACGAATGCGCCGTAAAACCACCATCGAGCAGCTGCGGAACGAGAGAGACGAAATAATCGAAGATCCAGCATCTATTCAGGATCATATGCTACAATACTTCACCAACCTGTACGCTCGTGAGCAAGTGTACGAAGAAGATGAAGGCAACCCTTTTTACTGCGAGAGAGTCATCCCCGAACAAGATGCTGTAAATGAAGCCACCATGAACGAGATCACAACGACTGAAATTCTTTCTGCTATCCGTACGTCCGCATCCAAAAAATCACCAGGTCCCGACGGTCTACCTAAAGAGTTCTACCTACGAACATTCGATGTGATTCATCGAGAACTGAATCTGATATTGAATGAGGCCATCAGATCCAACTTCCCAGCTCAGTTCGTTGATGGAGTGATCGTGTTGGTAAAGAAACGCGGTACAGGGAACACCGCTCGCTTATGCAGGCCAATAAGCCTAGTCAATGTGGACTACAAAATTCATTCACGGATCTTGAAGCAGCGGCTTGAAAATTTACTTAGAACTCATGGTGTTCTGTCCGGCTCCCAAAAGTGCTTAAACGCCGGACGAAACATCTTTCAAGCAACACTTGCAGTAAAAGACAGAATCGCCCAGCTGAAAACAAACAGGATTTCCAAATCCGCCAACACCCCTCCGCCGATCTCATCCATCGCTTCTTGGTAGAACACACGGACAGACCAAAAGTGGAGATAGCAAACCCCGAAATCGTCGTGTGTGGAGCAATATTGCTACACGGAATCTAGTGTCGTCGCAGCGTAGTGCGTTGTATATCTGGGTGAACCAAAAGGTCCCACACCGGCGGCTTTTGAATATTATGAGACGTACAGACGGAGAAAATTGCACTCATTGTGTGGCTGCTGTAGAGACCATTGAACACAAATTCTTTGCTTGCCCTAGAGTACGTGGTGCATTTGAATTACTTCTGCAAAAACTGATGGCGCTGGCAGATGGAGATCCTTCAAGTGCGACGAACTTCTACGACCTTCATTAGAAAGGATATCTGTGAATACGAGAACAGCAATTCTGAAGATTTTATTTATATACATCACCTTCATTGAAAAATGTAATGATAGGATAGATGTAGATATAGATGCATTGAATTTCAATTTTGAAGTCGGCGTTTAATTTATTATAAAAATAATTTTAACTAAACAAAAATCGACAAATAAACGTAAAAGTACGTATAATTTAAAAAAATGTGATTTCATTGACCACTGATAAAATGTAATTTTAGAATTGTTATTTCTTTCAGCCAAACACTACAGATAGTGATGACGGCTCGTTTTTTGTTAATTTTTAATACAACAGTTTAAGGAAATACTCTGCCCCTTTGAGCTATGCCTATGAGATTGAGGAAATGTTTTTTTTAAATCCACATCCGAATATACCAACTCGAGAAGATGGGAAACTCTCAAGTTATTTCAGTTTGAAGCTTTACTTCCATTTATATGAGTGAGAGGAGCGGGGGTATAGTAAGCCCCTAAGATAAGAAACTCCGAAGTTATTTCAGTTTGGAATCTGACTTCCACTGGTACACCGGCAGTGTTGGCAGGAAAAGTGATTTTTGGCATTTATTTCGAAACATCGATCTTTGAACGGGTATAACTTTTTTTTAAGAGACATTCTAGCACCATACATCCCTGGGCAAAGTTGTTTGGCACTTGCAGTACTGTACTTTCACATAGTTCAAGCAAAATTGTGGTCCCTACGAATAACAAAGCAAAAACGTAAGTTTTCCCTTACTAATTTCCATATAAATTTCAAACGCAATGCGAAAAGCCGGGCTACAACCCCAAATGGAACCAAAAAATATTTTTCTGAAAATGTGAACATGATGACCCACCCCAATAATCATGAAATAGTTAATGTAAATAAAATATGTGGTGAAAAACAAAATATGAAAAATAATACAAATAACCTAGATTTTGATTTATTGCAATTCAACTTATTTTATTCCATAATATTTGTTTGGAGCTGCACTGTACCAAAACATCAGCCTATGTTCGAATAAAACCTCAGACTATTCAAATCGAATCATTGAAATTGCTTTTTCTAATGATAGCTGCAACCAGATGATGGTTGTTTTGTAATCAGATGATGCTCCTCTCGAAGACAGGATGAACATTAATACGAGATGTGAACGGACCTCAGTTGAAATACGTAGTTCTCTCCGTAGAATGATTGTCATCCCAACTTGAAATGCATATGGTATTTGTTCAGCCCCATAACGAAAATCATCCAAAATGATGATGATGTAAATAATTCTATCGAACGTCATTTGCTGATCTGAGCTGACAAACGAGGTGGAAACACAGTCATCGCTATCAGAGGTGACACGAACATCGGTAAATCGTGGAAACCGTAGATTGTCTATTTGGTGGTAGAGGAAGTTTCCGCTACCAACATTGAAAGCATTTGCTAGTCATCATATTCTTAAATTGTTGTCCTATGAGCGCTGTATGTTTTACAGCCAATTTTCAAATAAATATCATCCTTTATTTGGATGACAGTCACATGCATGCTCATCATCTGATGACGAATTCAACCATAAGGAAATCATCCGAAATTCAAAAGCATAAGGGCTCGAGTAATGCAATAATCATTCGAAATATTGCGGATGTTTTCGTTCAGTGTGCTCACACTTTTTTCACGTGCGAAGTTATTTGGACATGGGAGATTATATTTACAAGGGATACCATTGAATGTATCAACAATGCTTGTGTATACAGGAAACCCTGCAAATGTAAAATATTTAAATAACTAGACATGTTGTTCATTGGTATCAAAATTATTTTTTTCTGGGGTATTGCAATTTTTAAATACAAATAATATAATCTTATGTTGAAATAATCGATATGCATTAGAGTGTTTCTAAAAAGGTCAATCCTGAAATTTCAATTGCTACCCCTTGACATGGTAGTATGAGGGGTCAGAAACACCCTGCCAAAATTTGAAGTCATTTGGTTAAATGGAACCCCTCGCTGAAAGGGCTTGAAGTTTGTATGGGGAAAATCGACAAAAATTTATGGAGGGACGAGCCAGTTTTCCACTCCTGACTCTAGGTAGCTCTGTAGCTAGTAGGTTTTCTTCGTGTACAACATGTAGACCATGTAATCATGATGTTAACCCCGAAAAGTTATTAGCGTTTCAAATGACCTCCACCTGCCTTACTTTTGGTTATGGCCTTATTTTTCGAACAGGCATATGAATAGCATAAATAACATAAATATTAAGTAATTACGGATATTCCAGATAATCCGGTGGACCATCTGGTGGCCACTTAGAACCAATGACTGGCTAATATATAAAAAAACACAATTTTACTACATTCCATATAGTATCAGAAAAATCCAGAAAAGTTCTCTAAAGCTAGCTTCTCTGAGGAAATAGGAACTTCTTTAAAGCTATGTCTACATCTTTAAAATTTACTTGAAGTTTTCAAGATCCCTGAATTTCCCTAGAATTTCTCAGATCTTTCTTGAACTTCCCTTTTGTTCTCGCAGTTTTCTTATGAATCATTCGTCGGATTTATATATATTCCTCTGAACTTTTTTTTTAACGTTCATACAATGTTCGTAAAGTCAATGGGACTGCCCTGAAGTCTTCTAATCTTTTCTGAAATTCAAGTAACTTCCCTGAAGTTCTCACTATTCTCCTGAGAATGTTTCTGGAATTACCCTGAAATTGTTGGGACTGCCCCAAAGATCTCCAAACTTCCCTTAAGTGCTTTAGACTTCCATGAACATCTTGGTACTTCTGTGTAGATACCTAAATTTCTAAGTTCTATGGAATGCATTTCAATGGAAGTGTAAGTTCACCCAAACATTGATTATACTGCATGATCTGAACAACTTTGTCATGGAAAAGTTTGTTAAAACAGTCAAACGGTTTGTCCCATTACATAAGAAACAAACTTAAAATGCGTTTTTCTCGGCTTGCTGATTTGTGCTATGGGACGGACTTGCCATGAGCGGCAGTACATATCGTTGAATTTTCGGAACTTCTTAAAGGTTCCCTCTATGTTCCTGAAATTAATTGAACCAGGGTTGCTTCGACTCATTGCGCTATATTTTTTTCTCGGAATTCTGCATTTATTGGACGCTATAATTATACTTTGAGGTTATCTTTGTATTTGTTGGATTCCTATAGATTTTGAAATTGAACGAAGACGTTTCCCTGATGATGAGAAGATCTAAGAAGGGGAGTTTGCCGTCTCTCTCTTCTTCGTGAGTAAATTTGATGTCCTTGTGAACGTTGCTTATGGCCTCATTTTTTTTGTTTTTTTTTTTTGATAAATCTTCCCTTTTGACAATGCTAACAATGTCATCCACGTACCTATACCAACACTTGGGCAACAAATTTCTATCATCCAGAGTATTCTCTAGGTTAGCTATGAACAATTCACATAAAAGTGGAGAAAGCGGATTGTCCATAGGAGCACCTTTAGTTTGCTTATAAAAATTCCCTCTGAATATGAAATAATTTTCCTCC
This sequence comes from Ochlerotatus camptorhynchus, assembly GCF_037179485.1. Taxonomy (NCBI): domain Eukaryota; kingdom Metazoa; phylum Arthropoda; class Insecta; order Diptera; family Culicidae; genus Ochlerotatus; species Ochlerotatus camptorhynchus. The sequence goes on along the minus strand of NW_027040494.1, from coordinate 2,769,185 downwards.
ATACATAGACGAGTAAGGTTAAGATATGACCGACCTTTGTTTTTCCAAGTAGAATCCTCACGTTGCTTCAGAAGCCAGTCCTCTAAAAGGTTGAGGGCTTCCTTTACTGGTACATACACTCGGAAAAAGTGCTGTGACATCAAATGAAACCATGACTTCATCTTCCCGAATTTCTCCTGATGCCTGAAGTTGTTTTGCGAATTCCTGTGTGCTGTTAACTGAGCGAGTCTAGCGGGGCCGGTGGTGTAGTGGTAAGCGTGATTACCTCTCACCCCAGCAGGCCTGGGTTCAATCCCAGTCGGCGCCGCCGGGATGTTCTGAGGTTGTGTTTCGGAAGGGAAGTAAAGGTGTTGGTCCCCGGTTCATGAGTTGATGGGTCGATAGGTAGGGTCCAGGTGTGGGAGCTGACTCCCTGGCGTCGGTAGCATTGGTGCTCAGCACGGAAAACAAGATCGACGGAAAACAAATCAAAGGAAAAAAAAACTGAGCGAGTGGTAAAGGGTTTAGGCATATTTTGAAAACATGTTTGGATTATGTATTCTCATGTAATGTATACATGTTTCTAAATTGGGTGGAGCACTTTCTAAAGTTTTGCTCTATCAATAGTGGCGAAGCAATATGTACTTACGAGCGCCTATTGACAATTTGCATCCACAAATTCCTTAACGAATTTGGACACCATACCATGAATATATTAACTGTTTTTATCTCGATAGGGTGATCAATGTTTGTTCACGTTTAAGAGCGCATATGCGCAAATGGCGGCCCAACAACTGATGGGCGTAATACATTAAATATCTGATTCCCTCATCTTTCGTGTATTCGTGGAAAATGGCATACACATAATCTTACAGCTGAACTAGCACACAAAATAAATTTAATATTTCAAGGATTCAAATAAGAGCTGTGACTTGAGTTTAGATCAAAAAAACAAAATGGTATCCTAAATATGTTGTACAGTGGCACATTTTGCTCACGTTTACTTATTTTTTCAACTCCTTGTTCAATTTATTCACGCCGTTTTGAAGTGTGACAGAAAAAAATGGTATCGTTTGGCGTAAAAGGAATGAATTTTTATTTGTTTCGAGAGGTTTTGATTTTTTAACTCAAAATGAGCCAAAATATGGCAGTGAAATTTTGGACTAATTGCGCAAAATCTTTAACTATACTATTTTGCAAATAAAATGGTTGGATTCCAAGATTCATCAGCAACTACGAAAGAATCTCCTTGCATAACCGCTGATTTCAAATTTACTGAATACTGACTGTTGAAAATTTATTAGACATTTTGTTCTCATGACCATTGCCAGAGATACACAACCGCTTAGACCCTCATAAAAATTACCGTTATGGGCTAAACATTCTTTACTTAAAATGTCAAGTTATTTGATATAATAGTTTAAAAATAACAGCTGTTTATGTGTATACCATTTTCCACGATACACCCTTTGCTTTCATTTCACATTTAAAGGTGCAGATTGATTTTAGATGAAGTTTGCAGCGCAATTTTGTAAATATGACCGCTTAGTAACCTGGATACGCATCCAAAAACTTTTATGAGAAGAGCGCATGTAGATCGATATGCCCAGTTTATATTGATTAAAAATAATAATAATAATAATAATCACCATTTGGAGCTAGTTACTTATAGAGTAACCTTACTCATGGTAGCACCATGACAGGCCTGAACATGAATCGTTTCGATGCCCAGATCACTTTGCTTCTAAACCTATCATGTATCCCGATACCATATTCTTCACCTGATTCTACCAGATCTCTGCAATTTCCCTTCAATTGTATTTTAAAGTCATCGGAAACTCTTACTCAAACAGGTCCCAAGAAATCTTGCCGTCACCGGGCAACAACGATAATGGGAGCCAATTTCACAAACATGAAAAACTATCCTTAGCGGTCATAACACAAGCCAACCAATCGCAAGAAAGCGAGACAAAAAGACCCATATTGTTTGCTGTTGACATAGAGATATTTCCTGCAGGCAATGCTGTTGTTGTTGTGTTATCGTTTTTCCTCCGTATCAAAACATTTTTTTCCCTCCCATCGACAAAAGGCACATTGCTGCGGAGAAGTGATTCGACAAATTTGCATAAATTTTCCCTATCGAACCTTTCCTTGATGTTTTGTTTTTTTTTTTTTGCTCGTCTTCGCTCTAAACTTGCGCAATCTTCTCACATTCTCGCGTATCACGTTTTCTTCGTTCTTTCCTCAGATACCTTCAGAGCTGTCGTGATATCGGCATGCAAAGCTCGGGCATGTCGTTGAGCACCCGACAGCTGGTGGAGTGTGGCCTGCAAGTGGCCCGTGGCATCTCGCATCTTCATTCGCTCGGAGTCCTGCACAAGGATGTCGCCACCAGAAACTGTGTGTAAGTATGTCACCGCGACGCATTAGTTGGGAAGGTTTAGAATTGCTTTCTAATCGAATCTGCTTTCAAATACGGCAATCTTTCTTAGTAGTTACTTGTAGTTTGTGGTTGTCGTTAATTCAGACATTAATCCAAGTGGTTCAAAGCAAAACCAGAAACTTTTTGAGTACGAGATATTACTGACAGCTCTGCATTCAATGGAAAATAATCACAATAAATAAAACGTCTTTCCCTGTGTGCCTAACTGATTTTTGCTGAGAAGGCAAACCATCAAGTTTTGCCTCGTATGAAAAACGTCAAGAAGAAAGTTTTCCCAGAAAAAGTGAAATTGAATTTTATCCTTCCCTTGATACGTTCTCACAAGATAATGTATTCATAAATCTCCGCCATCCTGATGTATGTGAGTGCGGTGGTACACAATCACGTACAAAGCACGACTTGTCTTGCCAGAGACTCCCCCCTCCCCCGCCCTCTCCCTCTGGCCGAAGAGAAAAGCGACATGTATAATAGAGACACAAATTTCCCTCGTTTATGTCTACAAATTTCAACTCACCCTCCACCCCCAACCGGATCTTCATTGCAACACGGAGACATGATATTTCTGCCCGATTTCTTCCCTCTGCCTTTAGGCTCGATTCCGAGCAAAACGTACGAGTCTGTGATAACGCACTGTCGCGTGATGTGTTCCCGAATGATTACCACTGCCTTGGCGACAACGAGAACCGCCCGATCAAGTGGATGGCGCTGGAAACGCTGGAGAAAAAGTTCTACACCGCCTCGAGTGACATCTGGAGCCTGGGGGTGCTGCTGTGGGAGCTGGCCACACTGGCGGCGATGCCGTTTGAGGTAAGTGATGCATAGTGGGAGTAATGCCGCGGATACACTTGGATGACAAACTATGAGCATTAGCATTATTTGTATAATAAATTGTGAGCGCATTCATGGTCACACTTGTATAGTTTGTGTAAAGTTGTTGTATAGTGCTCATAATTATTATACTAATAATGCTCATGCTCATAGTAGGTCATACAAGTGTATCCGCGGCATAAGGGTGTGCGGTACATCGAGTTATTCCGTTTATTTCGCACAATATTTTGAAGGTGTCAAAATGTTAACTAAATATTCTCAAGAATCTTGTTCGGATTTCTGGGAATCTCCTTTATTTTTTAACAAGGCATGATCATTGTTGAAACAACCCGACCAGAGACCAATTTTTGTGATATGAATTTTGACTGAAAGAAACGATTTTTTTTCGACCAATTTTTGCGCGTTCCAGTCTTGCACGTTGAAAATTGAAAACGATACACTCACCAAAATTAGTATAATTGAGTTCAGTATCGACGTTGTTTTTTACTCTTATTAGCTTGTTAAATCCGTGATGTTTGAAGCTAGGTCAAATAAACATGCAAACACCGTAATCACCATAAAAAATAATAATAGTGTGCATAACAAAAACAACAAAATCAAACGAGCATTGAAACGCATCAATGCTTTCAATTGAAATGAAAACAATCACGATAATTCATGTTTATTGTTCGGCGAAAAAATAGAGCACTACGATCATAGTTGACTATCCCTTGTGCGCCGCCTTCGAAGAAGAGTAGGAGAAATGCCAATCGATTGAAACGAGCTGCCCAAATTGAATTAAATGTGTGCCAAACATTGGCCTATTTTACTCTTCGTGCTCCGCTGCAGGCACCATCCTAGCGAAAAGAGCAGCGATTCAGCGTTTCGTGATAACACTGTGATGACTGTGATGGTTGGTGGGCCACAGACAGGATTGTGAAAGGACGAACCCATTCGTTGATTAGTTTCCTTTCTGAACCTTGTTCAGGAAGAAAGAAATCAAACCGTAACAAATCGAATATACCTACTGCTGCCTTTGAACGAAGTGGCAAGGCAATTAATTAGGCTCGCAGTCCAAACAAATGTTACCACTCCATTAAGGCATACAAATTCGTCGAATCGGTCCCTCAAAGCTATTTAGGTCATTCCAGTTCGATGGTGTGTTGAAATATCCAACACACTCCCGAAACAGCTCGGAAAATCATTAAAGCTAATTCATAACCACATTATGTTCGATTATAAATTAATAATAAATGAGCATCAATTAATTAAATTAATTCGCTTCCACTGTTTCGCCCGGCACTTTTACGACACATGCTTTTATGTCTCTCAGCAACTCCTCCTCATAACAACACAAATTCCCGCTCAGCCAGGATATTATGGCCATAATAATAATTTTGTCGTTCTCGCCTCGTTTCTTCATAAAACATCCTGTGAGTTTCCCTTTACCCCTCCCTTCACCCTTACAACCCTCCTAATATCCTGACCGAATGTTCATTGTGTGGTGAACCGATTCGAAGTGGCATTTATTCACTGCTCGTTAAAACAAATATAATTCATTTCTTGTTGGCATTCTAATGTAGGTACATTGTGCTTTGCTTACAAACAATCCTTCCCCGATTCGGAATGATGTGCGGTTGTTGCATCGGTAGACTCTGAGGAATGGAGTAGACAGTGGTGCAGGAAAGCGATTAAACAATGCTACAGGCTTTCTCTTATCGAGAAGGGTTGCTGTTTTCTTTGGTGAAAAAAAGGCACTGCGTTCAAGATATGCTCGCATTGTTGGCGTAGAGATACGAGTTTGTCTGCATTAGGCCATTATGATTGTATTCTTTCTAAAACTATTTGGTTCGTAAAACTTTGGGCCGAAAAATTATGAGCATTGACTCAGAAATGCTTTTATCATGTCATACGAGCTAAGATCCAAAACTGACTGGGATCAAATCCCACCATGCGACACCTCAAATCACATGAGAATTCAAAAAAAGTTCGTCGATAGCCATACCCAGTGCCCAGGAGCATATTAGTCACATCTGGGCATGCTCTGGGAACCTCCGGGGAAGGGTCCAGATCCTCACTAGAACAAAAATCCACCATGTGACACAGCAAACTACATCAGAATACAAAAACAAGATCAACGGCAGCCTAACCGAGTGCTCTGGACCACATTAGCCTCGTAGAGCCATGTTCCGGGTAAGAAATGGCCAATTCCCGAGTAGAACCAAAACCCAGCATGCGACACATCAAATTACTTCAGAATTCCAAAACAAGATCAACGGAAGCCATGTCGAGTGTCCAGTGGATTTTTTTTTTTTTTTTATTATCAGGGTTATGGAAATTTTCTCCACAGGTAGAATTTATGGTTACATACTTATCCGGTCAGTAAGTTAAGTTGAGTTTTCTTCATTATGGAATTTTTCAGGCTTGTTCGCCTCCGCGGTCAGTAAGGTTCTACTAGGTTTTTAGATCAGTAACTGTTCGGTAAAAGTTTAAAAATCTGTGGAAAATCCAAAAATGAGAAAATTTGCTCTGAAACTTTAAACATTGGAGGCGAACCAGCCTCAGGCTGAAAGCCTCCTTAATAAAGATAAATCAATCAATCAATCTGAAACTGTAGAAACTTAGTTCTGTTAACCATATTGAATAATAGAAAATAAAATTTGTCGGTTTAATTTATTCCTTACGGGCAACGGTCATTTGAATTTCTACCAACGTGTTGAACAATTCAAGAACCCAGTAAAAAATACTACTTTCTGTAAAATAATCTAACAATGTCAAATGCTATTTATCCGAATGTGATTTGGCTGAAAGGTTCCGGATAATTGGTCGAATGCCGTTTGGCCGAATGTTATATGGACGAATGCCATTTGGCCAAATGGGTTGTTTGGTCGAATGCCGCTTAGCATAATGCCGTTAAACCGAATGTCATTTGGCCGAATGCCGTTTGGCCGAATGCCGTTTGGCCGAATGCCGTTTGGCCGAATGCCGTTTGGCCGAATGCCGAACAACAAAACTCCAAAGAACTGCTCATGATTGAAAGAACGAAAAATCACCTATTTTTATTAAATTCTTATTTGTCGTCATTTTTATGACAAGCTGCGTTTACTGTGCAAAACATAACTAGGGTAGAGAACTACTTCGGCCTAATCGCCCATTTTGGGCATATCGAGCAGAAAACTTCAAACAAATCCATGATTTCAGAGTTAACAAGTCAATTATGCGTTTGGTGGGATACTTTAGTTCAGAAACTACCGAACGAAGTCAATAAGAACGCGTGATATAAATGTTTGCTCCCATTATTCTCAAAAACAAAAGAAGCGCTTCGACCGAATCAATTTTTATCTTCATTCGATAGGCCGAAGTGAATTCAATGGTGTTTGAATGGCGTTTCAATGCATTAGGCCGAGCTTAGAATCCGTCAGCCGAGTTTGGCGTCAAGAAGCAGTGTTAGACTTTTGACAATATCTCAACGATTGGTTTCTCTTACGTACGGAAAGGTAAATAAATTTGGAGGCCATCTGTAATAATAACATTCCATTTGGTGCTAAACTGCGCTAGAAGAAGGAAAGAATAAGTGCGGGTTGTGCTTAATATGCCGGAAATGGGGAACACGCAACCGGGGGATGTAAGATTTGATTACAATTATGTGGTATTCATCATCAGAGAATGTTAGTGGAGACCGCATGAACCGAGTATGCGATATACCTAGCTGAGGTCCATTCCAGGAAATTTGTAGACCGAAAAATGTAGAGTGTATTAGTGAAGTAAATCAGTTATGTCGAAAAAAGTTGGAGGGTGGTGTACAAGACACGACCGCATTGTTGACGTAGGACTACGAAATTTTTGTTCGATTTTTTAGTCTGTACTCTCTGTACTCTGTATTATTTAACGGTTCGGACGTTTTCGAAGATGTCGCGCAGCACGAGAATGCATACGATGAGGGTTTCTTAGTTTATGAAAGTTAAACGGACCCACCGATAAGACTACAAATAGAACATAATTTATTTCCCTAACAAATTATTTGATTTTTGTATCATCAATATACATCAATTTAGTGACAAATTGAATGGGTGAATCATGAGTTACTCTATATAAATTCTATTCTAACTCTTTTCTGAATTGAACTTGGTGACCCTGAAAAGGGCCGTTTTGATACGTTGGTAATAAGTTTTAACCTCCGAAACCGTACAGAGTGCGTGCGTCCCTGTCGCTTCAGAGCGTAGACGACATCCATGGCCGTGACGGTTTTGCGCTAGGCGTGTTCAGTGTAGGTGACGGCATCACGGATCATATTTTCTAGGAACACCTTCAGCACACCTCGGGTTTCCTTGTAGATCAGACCGGAGACACGCTTGACACCACCACGTCGAGCCAGACGACGGATGGCAGGCCCTGGATGTTATCACGAAGAACTTCCGATGACGCTTGGCGCCTCCTTATCCAAGACTTTTGCCTCCCTTGCCATGACCAGTCTTTGATGCATGATGTTTGTCGTTGAACGGGTGAATCGAAACTAAGCCTAAAGCGTGGTTAGCAACCTCTTATATAGACAACCAGCTCTGCCGGTACCATATTTCCTCGCTTCCCATTGGCTATTTACAGTGATGGTGATGCAGTTTTGTCGATATTGGGAAATTGCCGTAAAAGCTCTACGCAGATGTCGCCACTGCATAATGATGATAATGTTGACAGGCTACATAGCAATTTCTCAATATCGACAAAGCTTGCTGAAAGGCGTGCTGAAGGTGTTCCTAGAAAATATGATCCTTGATGCCGTCACCTACACTGAACACGCCAAGCGCAAAACCGTCACGGCCATGGATGTCGTCTACGCTCTGAAGCGACAGGGACGCATTCTGTACGGATTCGGAGGTTAAAACTTATCACCAACGTAACAAAACGGCTCTTTTCAGGTCCACCAAGTTGATTTCAGAAAAGAGGAAGTTCTGAGGCATAACATCTCTGATCATGCCTTCCTTTGGAAGGGAAGTAAAGCCGTTGGTTCCCGGTTCATGAGTTGATGGGTCGATAGGTAGGGTCCAGGTGTGGCATTGTGTCCAGCATTGGTGTACAGCACGGAAAACAAATCCAAGGAAAAAAAAACGGAGAGCCTTTTGTGTGGTCGTTGTGGGCGTGTGGTTCTGAATTGGCAACAAAATGTTCCGCAATTGCATCCTCCCTATTCATACACGCCCGAAGATTGGAGACGAATGTCACTTCAACTTGTTTCATCTAGGAACCATTATCTGATGACTGTGTTGGGGAAGCAGCACATGCATGTACGTAATTGGTGGATTTATTAGTTATTTCGAAGCTTCTGGACAATGCTTGACCTTTACCACTTTTTCAATAGTTTCAATTAAAAAATCAACAGTCCAAAGCTTTGTTATCGATGCGTAGAAAAGTTTCTGATCGATTGGACATAAAATTATTGAAATTGGTCCAGGGGCAGCTAAGTTATTAACGTTCAAAATCTTTCATAATTTCATTTTTCGGTTTTCATAAAGTGTACCCCCATCTTCCCGAAAGACGTAGTCCTACGTCAAAATAGGAAACAGATTGCCAACTGGACACGAACCACGAATGTTGCGATTATCAGACCTGTGCTCTCTCCCTTGCCTTCTCCATGCTTCTAAATAGCCTAAAAGCAAAAATGAAGCGCTCATTTTCTCGCATACTCGACTTCGTATGCTTTTTCTGCTGGAGAGATTCGAGGCAGGTGTGTGCGTCGTTCTACAATGTTCTACAATGTGCGTCGTTCTACAAGCTTACTGCTATAGTCGAAAGCGTAGATAGAACACGAAATAAAAAAGACAAAAAAAAACATTACATCGCCTGCATGGTCAATTTCTAACATTCGTTGCGATGTTCATGAACAGAGGATGATAGGAAACGGAACTAACATTCATTGTAAAAGATTTTTGGTTTGCGTGTAGATAACCCTACAATAATAAAA